>NC_061115.1:140286049-140948516 GCF_002878395.1 Capsicum annuum | reverse complement strand
ATTTATACAAGATTCCAAGTTCCTAGTTCAAGAACTCCAAGAACCATCATTCAAAGGCATGATTAACATCTCAAAAATGAGTATCAATCTAAAGTTCATCATTCAAGGTATGTGGGGTTTTTCAACAAGAACTCTCTTTAATTCTTGTGCCCAAAAGTAATTTTCTTTACAAAGGCATGATTTTTATTTGATTTTTTACGAATTTGAAGCATAAACCCATATCTTATGATGATTATTATGAAATCTTGATGTTTATGATTTTGGAAGATGAATTTACATGTGTGGAGATATAAAGCATGAATCTTGAATGCTATTTATCATGATTTTGAGATTAGAGTCGTGAATCCCCATTGGAAATTGTTTTTTTTTTTGATAAAGTGTGTGTTATAAGAACGTTGATGTTGAATATTTGAGATATTTTGAATGATTTGACCTTTTGGTCTTAATGGAGTTGTTTTGAACTCGAGTGTGAATGAAATCCATAACGTGGTTAATTTTGATAGATGGGAAGCATGATGGCTCCCGATGTATATTTATATATTACCGAAATTGTTTTGTTGTAGATTGTATTTAAAATGATCTGAGCTAAGTCCGGGAGGAATCTTTAGCACCGAGTGGGAGGTATAAAGCGACCTTACTTCCCTAGAACTACGTGCCCCCGTAGGAGTGAGCCTGAGGCTGATTTATATAGTGATTACTAGTTTGTATGGATTTGATATCGATAGTCCTACTCCGATGGTAAGGATAGGACGGCTCTCCCCAACATGGGTTGTACGTTGGACTCTATGTAGATCTCATGGTTTATGTCGGTTATAGGATCTCCCAGTGTGTGTGTGTTTCCTTCTGTCTATGGTGAATGGTGAAGTGATTTGAAAGTGGAATTGTGAAATTTATTCTTTCGAAAGATTTAAATGATATTTATATTATGAGAATTGATATTCTTGACGAACTGAAAATGATTGACAAATTATATGATGACTCACACGCATCCTCTCATGATTATGATGATTTTCTTCTGGCTATGTGGGTCTTTCATACATCCTGCATATTTCTTGTAAATATTTATGATGATGATGTTTATACAACTACATACACCCATATAGTCGGTTCCTTTTCATGATACTGGACTTACATATTCAGATGTAGGCTGTATTTTCTCAAAATGTAGGTTCAGGTGCTCAGTTCCAGGTTCGACAGTGATTTTTCAGGCAGCTGTTCTACATCCTCTGTTGTGGTGAGTTCTCATGTTTCGAGGACGTGATGTCTGATGTTGGTTTCACAAAATTGTTTACATTAGATAACTGAGTATGAGTCAGTTGGGGCATGTCTCAATAGCTCACTGGTTTTATTGATTTTCTTAGAGGCTTGTCAGACTAGTATAGATGTTGGGAGTTAACTAATAAGTCGTATTTTGTTATCTTTCTGAAATTGTTTTATTCTTGGATGTTGATTACTCTATAGATATTTGAGATTTATTTATGGAAACTCCATTGATTTGTGTTGAACTGAATGAAAATGGCTCAAAGGGTTAGCTTGGGCTACTCGTAGCCTCAAGTACCGTGTGACGCTTTGGGACCCATTTTCCGGGGTGTTACATTACACATAGTGGTGGCTACTAGATTTTATCTTAGTTCAATATTTTATCCTAAGACAAGTGTTCAGTTTAAGTAAATGTTTTATTTTTTTATGGATATGCTCAGCGTGTGTGCCGTAGACTTTGGTGGTCATTGGGACTAGGGATTTCCTTTATCAAAGTTTGCATACAATGATAGCTATTACTCGAGTATTTATACATCTTTATTTGAGGTTTTGTGTGTGAGCACGTATAGATCTTCAATTGGTTGGTTTGATGCTTTTAAGGTGAGACCATGGGGTACTAATTTTTATAAGGTGTTGCTGTAGAAGGTTAAATTTATGCAAAATAATCTCCTAGCATCCCAAATTAGGCAAAGAAGTAGGCAAAACATAAAGTTAAAGATATGTAGTTCATGATAGGACAATAAGTGTGGCTCAAGGTTTCACTTATGAATGGTGTGATGAGTCTTAGTAAGAGAGGCAAGCTCAGCCTAAGGTTATTAAGCGATTTAAGATTCTTGGAAGTATGGGAAAGGTATCTTATGGATTTTGTTTGCCTCAAGGATTTTTAGGAGTTACCTAGAATTTCATGTGTCTGTGTTAAAAGAGTATCAGGGTGATAGGAACTATATTATTTATTGGGGTTCAGTTTTATTTGATGGGAAGTTGTTCAATGAATGGAAACCGTTGGTTATCTGAGATAGAGAGGTTTGAAAGTGGAGTTAGAGAGTGATTGAATCTGTGAATGTCTAGAAGAAGAATCAACTTATTGAGGAGGCTACTTAGTAGACCAAATCAAACATGCATAACAAGTTTCCTTTTTTTTTTTGCTGAGTAAGGTAAATTTTCTCATATTTTTTTCTGTCTATTCAGCGATGAAGGTTGTTTGATAGGTATCTGATGTAATAACCCTCATAGATGTTATAGAATTATTAGAGCCTAAGTACCCTATCAAAGTTCCCCAACTGCATTGAGTCAATAAAATTTCAAGGTAGGTTTTTTCAAAGCTAGACACTAGTGTTGTATATGTTTGTGTTGATTGGTAATTCATGGTGTTAACTTTTGCGTTGTTTTGTTCTAATATGGGCTGACCTAGTAATGTAGACCTATATAGGAAAATTTTAGACTAAAATAGAGTCATAACATGTCATTTTAGTGGCGGCGCATTTATGATAGCTTTATGATGTCCTAAGTATTTAATTTGTGTTGTGTAATAGGGGTAGAATTCTATTCCTCCTGAGTTATTATCTAAGAGTTGCTATAGCAGTGGGATTTCTTGCTAAAGAAAAAATGAAATAGTGGTTATAGATCCACCTAGCGGGACATTGAAAGTTTGTCAAGGCCGTCATAGTGAGCCCTATTTTGCCACAACATGCTCGTTGTGGCGATAAAAAAGTGATTCTAGAGGATAATGTAAGGAAGAATGTTTGTTAAAGTGTGTTAATTATGAGTTTGAACTCATAAACTCAAAAACCTTATGTTTGATATCCAAAGAGGCATTTCCCAAGGCTAGGGTGAAATTTCTTAGTTGAGGTAAGCTCTTCCATCAATTACTTCATCTAGTAATTCTCTAACACCTTAGAATAATTAGAATGATGGTAATGGTAGAATTATGAATTAGAAATTCAGGTTCATAATAAGTGTGGGAAATACTATATGTAGATGTATGTTCAAATAGAATTACTTCGTGAGAGTAAATTAACATATCCTAGAAAGAGTTTGAAAGTCATAAACATGACTTGAGGTAGTTGGGAACATTCATCTCTATATAGATGTGATCTTTAACATAAAAACTACTTAAAAGGAGATAATAGGAGTAGAAATTCCATGAACTATAATAATGTGAATATTCTGTGACGAATAGGTGGGTAATTGACCCTTAGGTAATGTTATAGACTATGAATAAGGGTGTAACTAGTGGTTTGAATTTCTAAGGTATTATTTGAAGAGTAAATGATTAATTACTCTTACAATCACTTATTATAGACCATAATGTATTGTGGCTAAAAAAGAAAGAGAAAGTTTTTGCAATTTAGTTTGCTTGTACCAGATTCTTTGGTTGAGGTAGGTTGTGACTTTTGTGGAGTTTGACTTGAAATAGTCAATTGTATCCGAATTTATGAACATATGTATTGATCTTTAGATATTATTTGTGATTTACTATTATCGTCTTGACATGTGCTTGTCTGAATAAGCTTATAACTATTGAAGCATGTCATTAAATGACTTATGAGAATAGAGTACACTTGTTATATTTTGTGTACTTGTTGTATTATCCTAAGAGATAGCTAATTTTGAGAATCTATTGAGATATGATGAAGACTTGAGAATAAACATACTATTCCAATTAATAAGTTGCTCGAGTCAAATGACCATTTTCAAATTAATGGTTATGATGTGGAGAGGGTACCACGCTAGTACAATATATAAACCCTAGGGTATCTCCAGCAGGTAATGACTAGTTGGGCATAAAAATAACCCTTTAGCATACATGTGCTGATTTATAATTCTCGTGAGTAGTAATTTGGTACAAAATTAGATTGATGAGATATAAATGTTACATAGCTGTGAAATTTATATGGACAAGATATATAGTTGTGATGTGACTTCTTAGACTTCAAATGTTTGGAATTACTTGATATGTCTTGTATGATGTGTTATATATACTTTATTATTGATATTGATTTATTTGTTGGTGTCTATACGTCCTTTATGTTATTTGTATGGACGAGTCTAGAAATTCAGTGACTTAACTAGTTGAATGCAATTATTTATTATGCATTGATGTACCTATCTACTTTTTATTATTGATTCATGAGTTATACTATTTTGATTCAGTCGATGATGCCTACAAGTACATAGTATTTGTAGTAATAGTACTCTTGTACTCTTTTTATTGAGTGTAGAATGTATTTTAGAGACTTTAATGTGACCTTATATATAGAAATTTCAATTGATCAATTCGAGGGTGAGCTACTCTTATTCAGGCTACGGTAAGATCTTCATAGTTGCATTTTGTTCCTTCTTTGAACAGAGTGTTGAAGATTAATTATTGAATTATTCTAGACATTTTTTTATTTCGTGTCCTCTCTATGATGAATTTTTGATTTTTATGCGTAATAGTTAGAATTCTACATTATATTTATATAAGTTGAGATTTATTATTTTATCATCTTATTTTGTTAAATCAGTTGGTTAAGGCTTGAGTTATAGGGTTCTCCCACCAAAAAGTTTGTGTGAATACCTCTCACTTTTTGATAATGAAAGAAGTTCAGTCCAAAATTCATTCTATGTGTTTGACTAGTCGGTGGTGTATTCACGTTCTATAAAGACAAACTAAATCATAAAGTTGTACAATATAAGTCATACCTATTACAGAAGATTATTTTGGTATTTGATGATGATCTCTTTCCTCTTTTTAGGAGTCTAACATCATAGTTCTTCACAGAGAAAAATAAAGTTTTGTTTTATGGAAAGAGATATTCTTTCTGAAAAACTTTCATTCTCCTTTTCAATTTTATAGATCCTATGTACTAGGACTCTTTATATTTTTGAAGTTACATTAATTAACCTTTCATGAGATATAGGTCTTTTCAATATTTTTGTTATTATTATTACCATAAATGTATAATTGATATATTTATTTATTCGGACATGGATCCGGGTTGACCCAATGGGTGATCCAATTTTAATTTCCAACCTCTACCACTCATACATAGTGGGTCAAATATCATATTCCATTGTGTAACTTAAGTACATAATGACTAGACCATGTGACCAATGTATACTTTGAGACTTCACTTGCTATACATCTATTAGGAATATATAGCATCTTGATTAATAGAGCTTGAATTAGAATTAAGTATGTAGTATCCTAGATCATTTATCACATTCACATCTCTAAAAGCCAAGAGGGTGGTTGAATTGAAAATTGTATTCCATTTAGCTATTCATAGACATAAGTTAACTTTCGAGTAAGTTCAACAAGAAATATATAAATAAAGTTGTGGTAAGATAAGGGAAACTGAGATACTTATACTAGTTCAGGTTATTACTGTGGAGCCTATTCCATTCCTCTTTTGTTACGAAGATTTCCTTTAGAGACTTCTAAATTGATTTAATTTACAATGATCATCTTTTTTTTTTGAATTTTTATTCATAACTCTATGTGATACAATCTCAACCTATTACTAATACTAATCTATCTATCTCTTTCCTTTTACAAATGTAAACTTAAAATATTACGAAGCTTGACGAAAGCAAAAAGTGCAAATGATGTTCTCGTTCGAGTAGTGCGTAGTTTTCTTTTTTTTTGGTATGGTAGCATCTTATTTTCTCCTTTGGTTTGACTACTCTTGATATAAAAGGGAAACCCAAGGGTTATTAATTCAATTTAGGATTTGTATTGATTCCTTGATTGAGTGGACAAGTGTATACACATGTGACCTTCATGTCTCCCTCGTACATAATTCTTGACTGATCTAATCTTCTTTTGTGTTCTTTACCTCTTGTAGTTCTGGTATGTGAGAAGATCTAATATTATACTTTCTTCCGTCTTTGTATGCTGACTATAATCTTTGATTGATACCAAATTGAGCCCTTCCTCTTTTTGATTGTTGATTGATCTCCTTTCTTTTTTGGTTCAAGAAATATGTACAGGGATATTATCTCAGCTGCTACTTATTCTTTTTTCTTGATAATATACTAGAACTAATTGTCATTATAAAAACTATTATTAAAATGTATTTGGAGGCTAACAATCTCTTCCCTTTTAGATGCATTTTAGTTCCATGTTTAGGCTCTGCCTTTCTGTTTTCCTATCATCCAAAGTGTTGCTCCCCTGTTCAGTGCTATCTGAATTTTCTTAGTTCTTCTCCTTCTTGGCATAGTCAAAATAATAAAATAAAATAAAAACAATCCACAACAAAATATTCTACCATAATATATTAACAAGTAAGAAGATAAGTGACTAGCTAGTTTAAAAACAACGCACGAGAGTAGCCGAGAATATCAGAGTGGAGTAAGAGAACCCTAATATGGGACCAAAAGGATGTTTACTAATAACACACCTCAATTCTAAAGAATTTTTCATAACTTAGAAAAAAAAGCGACAGGGCTAAATTAGAGATCACCAAGGAAGTACTTAAGAGTATCGCGAATGTTCCAACAGAAAGCATTGCAAGGACATTTTACATTTCTCGAAAAGCTGGAGTGGAAAATTTGGATATAGATGGACAACTTATTACTAGAGAAGTCAGCTCCTCTCTTGAGAGAGTCAACATAATTGATCAACATGTTCATAATCAAGACACATTTTTGCTTCAACCCATCCGCAACGATACGAAGTTTATCGACATTTGTACTTGTATCTTTAAACAACTAAAGTAGCTTGCCAACTATCTCATACATCACTTGTATTCCACTATCTAAGATAATTAATCGATCCTTAATGCCCTTTGTATCCTTAAGCAGTAGAGAGGTTAAATCAACAGATACTATGTTCATCTCGATATATGATTGGATTTGATAGACTCCTTTTTGTACCACTTATTTCCAGCCAAAGTGTAGCCCGTAATAGACAAGGTTTGAGAGTTATATGTAGTATTGAGTTCAATAGGACTGAACTTGGAAAGATCAATCAAGGATTTGACCAAAATATAAGATAAGAGTAACCCATAGGACAAGATGTCATTAGCACTGGTATCATTTGCACTTTCCACCATGTTTTCAAAAAATTAAGAGGCACATTAAATATTATATTTCTTAAAAAATCCATCAAGGTATAAAAATAGCTCAATTTGAGATGCTACTGAGAGAGCCTTTCCTTGGAACTAGAGTGGTGTCTATCTTGTGAGTTAGAATGTAATGCTCAATGCAAAGTGAAAACAAACCAAAGTCAAAGAGATCAACAAAATTTTAGTAACTGTCGCCTTAACATATTCAAATGATACCTTAAAATAATCAGGAAAGATGTCATTCATAAATGGAACAACAACAGTGAATTTGTACTTTGACTACTATCTTTGAAAACACAAAGATTGGCATTGAGTATAAGATGAGGTTTTCACACTATTTGAGGCAAAAAAGACAAATTATCAAGGATAATTTTTGACCCTTAAAATAGAACTTACAGAGCATTAGTTTCCCGTAGTTTCTCTAGATTGATTACTCAATAAGACATCACTTGATGATACTTGATGGACTCTTATTTTCGCTTATGCTCAACACCCTAGAACTTATGTATGTCTTTAGGAGAAAAGGATTCTAAATTCTTTGGAATGCAATGACATGACCCAAGAATACCCCCTAGCCATAATACGATGCTGAGAGTCACAAGTTACCCCAAGCTAACCCATGACTTGGAATAACACTATGAATACTTGAATAACTAATGTAAAACATTAAGCATAAGCTAAAATAAATGAAGAAATAATTGTAATGGCCTTCTAAGTTATTTTTTTGTATTTCTTCTTATTTTTGCAATTCAGAGCTTTCCTATAGCTGTCCGAAATCATTTATCACTTGTTGGAACTAATAGTTTGGTTACCAAGCATTTTGTTTTGTTTTTAGAGCCAGTTCCCTATTTTGAAGTCTTCACTGGTTCAAATTGGCTACCGGGAAAATAATTTAGTCAAATGACCTCGGATGCCAATTCTTATTGTTCCAATAGCTCTGGAACATCGATTGTGCATTAGGTGGACCTTGGTTTGTGTTCCGAGTCTCCCTTACTAACTTTGGGATATTGGTTTGAAGTGAAGAAAATTAACAAGTATGTATGGCACCTACTTTTTGTCGAAACAAACCTGAATAGAAATTTCAACTACACCATTGAGTTCAAAACATCAAATTCAATGGGGTAGCATAGATCATTTATGTATATGGCATTCTAGATAAATCCTAAGGAGTTGGAGGAGATGAAAAATATTCTCGGTCTCCAATTTATGCAAGAAAATCTATTGCAATCGCTAAACCGGACTTTGTCACTTCCGCAAAAGGCGCTTTAGCAGCCTTAATCAAATCAATAAGTGCCGCTTTAGTAGCTAGTTGGATGCTAATGAACTAGTCGCCTTAGAGTTAACCGACCGTCTTAGCAGTTTGCCTTGTCAGTAAGGTAACACTTTAGTTCCTATCGCTAAAGCGGCCTAGTGTCCACTTAAGCAGCATCTGCATAACTAGGAAAGGTTATTGAAAATCGGGCTAAAGTATCAATTGTGGGCGATTATGGGGCTTCGAAATAGTTAATTTAGGCAAATCTTTATTGAATTTGTGGTGATATTCCCTCAATTTCTTGGTCAATTCCTCTATCTTTTTCTAAAATCTTATCACAACCCAAACCAAGGCCTGACCGTGAAGGGTATTTCTAGCCCAACAAGGATCGGATACCACCCTCCCCACCTAGCCAAACAGACATTATACCACCCAACAATAGAGGAATTCTAACAATTTAACAATATAGCATAAGATATGCTCAAAGAGTTTAATATATGTCGATAACCGATAACCAACCAAAAGCAACAAAACAACATCACCCAAGTCCACAGTAATATTCACAAAGCCTCTAAACGATACCGGAAGCCAATCTAAGTCAGGACATGCCCCCGATTCTAACAAGGACAATGATAATTTTAATGTGAACTCTTCAATTCTTTTATATAAAAGGAAACTGATGAAATGAGAATGCATTTCGGAGAATGGAAGCTCACCACTTTACCTCCAATAACTATCAGACTGAGCCAATTCACCAAACACTACGTACGAAAGGTAGAAGTATCTTTGGTGCCTGCATCGTGTAGGGATATAACATTCGGTAATGGTTGATGGTTTGAGCACTAGCATGTAACTCAGGGGTTGGAAATTAAATTATTCCATGATCTATATTTTCAAAATCATTCAAGCTAATGCACATAATCATATATACTATAAACATTTCATGACGGGAAATGGAGCAAGGCTTACCATGAAGTTAAACTTTATATTGGACTATGTAGCTCAACCGTCATAAACGAGCACCCACATCTATATGGGTTCAAATTCCCCTACTGAAAAGCCCCCAGTGCATGTTATCCGCATGAATCGGAGGAATAAAGAAAGACTAAGGAATGCCCTGACCCCACGTCATTCATGGATACAAATATATCAATTATGTGAAACATGCACAAAGGTCTTCAAGACTAAACCTCACATTGGTTAACATTAGTTTCCAGTACAAGTCATCCAAGACCTACACCACCATGGCTTTGCTACATAAGTCCTATTAAGACCAATTTAAAGAAAGTTTCACATAATCCATTTATTAACTGATGAACCAACCTTTAAGGTACACAATGGATATCATCATACCCTTACACTTTAAAACTTATATCTATGCCATAACAATCACATTAACTTGGGATATTACCTCATCCTCTCTTGTTCATTAAATCAAATCATAGCCTATAAGGCCTTAAAAATCTATGCTCATTATTTAACCATTTATGCAATGCAATAACATAGGTGAGTAAGTCAAACCAAGTGACAATATCACAACTCAAAACCATTTAAACAAGTAGGTTGAGGGAACATAATTATTCAAAGCCAATTCCAATCTTAAAATACTAATTTGAAAAAACCATGACCCTTTAGTTTAATCACCATTCCCATGCACCCCACAAGTTCAAAACATTAACAAAGCATAAAAAATGCATAATAAATCACGGGAAAATGATATAAGAATCAACCATGTCAAAAACCTAAAACACATCAAAACCCACATTCAAAACCATCCAATTAAACAATTTAATTACATGTTTTTCGTAAAGTAGCTATTGGGGGAGAGTGACATGCCAAGAATACAAAAAATTATAATGAGAAATCAACCCTTGATCCCTTAGACGACAAACTTCTTAGAAATCCTAAGTATTTTGACCTTTGAGAGTTTTCATAGAAGAGAGTGCATTTTGATTGTGTTATGAATGAGAAATAACTACCTTGAGTGATTTATGGACGTGGGGTTCAAGTAAGGATGAAGGGGAACTGATTAGAATGCCGTTAATGAAAAGACTAAAAAATCAGCACCAGTCGTTATGGGTGCCCTTACGACTCGTAGAGACACCCTACAACTCTTATCTCCCAATCGCATGTTGGGCTGTGCCTAGGGTCACCCCACACTTGTCTGGTTACGAGTCATACCAAATGACTCATACTAAGACATAATGACTCATAACGTTCTAGTCATAGTCGCAACAGGACTTAGGATAGTACACTGGTTTCCCTACCATTCACTCTCTATGACTCATTATGAGACCATATGACTCATTAGATTAAGGTCGTAGTCAAGATAGAACTTCATGCCAACATACTATCCAGACTATGATTAGGTCCCTAAGACCCCCAATGACACCCGAAAACTCATAGGGTGAGTTGTAGTAAGGATAGTAAGCTTAAAGATCATGAAATTTTCACGGACCAAAAATTTGAGGTGTTACATTCTCCCCCCTCCCCAGGATTATTCATCCTCGAATGATGAGACAACGTATCCGTTAGAATGATTTAACACAAAAACACACCCACTATTTCTTTTAACAAAGGCAAAAAACAAAGATATCAAGGAAATCACAATTTCTTTTAACAAAGTCAGAAAACAAAGATGTTAAGAATAACACATACCTTAAGTACGGTTTTTCAGAATTGGAAACAAGAACAAATACTTGGACTCTGTGCCCTCTTTAGTTTCGCAAGTGGCCTCTTTAACCTTATGGTTCCTCCATAGAATCTTTACCGAAGCTACATCCTTAGTCAACAACCGATGGAAATGCCAATCCATGATCTCCATCCGGACATCCTCAGACGACAAGTAACCCAAAAGCCCCATATTTTTAATGGAACTAATAAGGAAGGATCACCTACACACTTTCTCAAAATTAAGACATGAAAGGTCGGGTGAATGGAACCCAAACTCGAAGGCAAAATTCCAATTCGTAAGTCATATTGCCTGCTCACCTAAAAATACGATATGGACCAGCACACCGGGGATTGAGCTCTCCTTTCTTTCAAAACCGTATCACTCCCTTCATGGGAGATATCTTTAAGAACACCAATTCGCCAACTTCAAAATCCAACTCCCTTTGCCTCTTGTACGCATAGGACTTTTGGCGACATTGGGCAGTCTTAAGCTTGTCCTGAATCACCTTCACCTTTTCCATAGCTTGGTGAACCAAGAAAGGGCTATACAACCTATTTTTACCAACCTCAAACCTCCTAATTAGAAACCTGCATCTCCTATCATAAAAATCTTTGAAAGGACTATCCTAATACTCGAATGACACCTATTATTTTATGCACACTCAATACGGGGAAAATGGTCAACCCTACTATCAACAAGATTGTTCACACAAAACCTTAGCATATCCTCCAAAGTCTATATTGTCCTCTTCACTTGTCCATCCATCTACGGATGGAAGGCGGTGCTAAGGTCCACCTTAGTCCTCTAATCTCTTTGAAAGAAATACCAAAAGTTAGTGGAGAGCTGAGTACCTCAACCAGATATGATAGAAAATGGAGCACCATGCTACTTCACGATCTCCTCAATGAAGAGCTTAGCATAATCTTTTGCTGAAAAATAAGTCTTTACTGGCAAGAAATAGGAGGACTTGGTCATCCTGTCAACGATGACTCAGATCGAATCAAATTGATGGCAAGACTATGGAAGACCGGTAATGAAATCCATACTAATCACTTGCCATTTCCACATAGGCAACTCAATTTCTTGAGACAACCCACAAGGTCGGTCTTAAGTGCTCTATCTTTACTTATTGACAAACTATGCACTTAAACACAAAATTGGCTAGATCCCTCTTTATATTATTCCACCAATACATAACTTTCAAATCATGGAACATCTTTTTCGAACCAAGATGAACAGTGTACCTTAACTCGTGAGCCTCAGCCAAGATCCTCTCACGCAGCCCATGATCATTGGGAACACATAACCTACCTTGTACCTCAAGTGACACGACCCATCCTGGGATCTTTTCGTAATAGGCATCCTAAGTCCATCCAGGACAGAGACCACCCCCGTTACCTAACCCAACTCTAGTATCCTGCCCTTAGTTTGTGGAATTTTGAGCATGTAAAAATATAGTGTAACATCTAACACAAAACTCTGGCATAAGATCATAACCATGACAGACCCAATCGGGTTCAACCATCCCATACCAATAATCCAACCATACCAAACCATTCCAAAATAAGGGCCATAAACTAAGCCATAACCAAAGACGTTCAAAATATAGTATAATTAATTCTAAAATGAAATAGGATGGAATAACTAACAAGATCGTCCAATGATGTCATCCCTTCAGCTTATCCCAATGCCAAGGATGACACCAATCGATCCCACCCATTCCAACCCATAGAAGTTCCATAAATCCTCTAACCAAAAGAGTAATGAAATCCAGTTAGGACATACCACCAACCATAACCAAAACAGATATAAAAAATAAAACCAAAATGTCTAGAAATATCTATAACATAAAATAAAGACTTCCAAAAGGATGGAAGCTCACTACTTCAGTACAAAGGCTAATCCCGAGTTAATCACTATATCGGAGGGGTAGAATGACTTATTCCTATATAACGTCGGTATACAACCACCAGTAGACGAGGTTAGTGAGTCGCCACTAGCATGATCTCAGTTAAGGATAAAATAATTCCATTTTTAAAACAAAGCAAGACCATCCATATAAACACAACCATAAATATATATAACCATGATGAGAAAAAGGACCGGGTCAAGTATACCTTTAAAACCATTACCTAGGTAGTGTAGCTTGGCCGTCCTAAACCACCCATGGGCTATATGGGTTCAGCCCCCTGCTGAAAGGGCCCCAGTGCACGAAGCCGTGCGACGTCACCAAGAACAACCTCATATCGGCAAATATGAGTTTCTAATTTTTGTCTCCCAGGGACCTCCACCTTCAACGGCTTAGCTACACCTCTCGTCATTATAGTTATACGAACCCTTACTTGCAAGTATCATCCATAGCCAACCATTTATAGGTTTAAGGTGACTTTCAAGTACCCTTTCATTTAGCATATTAAACTACTTGGGGGAATACATATGCCCCTCAAGCATAACAATTAGCCATTTACCATTACAAACCATTTAATCCATGAATAATTTCTTTACCAAGTTTTTAAAACAGTCAAAAGTATTATTGAAGTAGTCAATGCAATAAACATATCTTTATAAGCATTTTATCAAACACAATGGGGGCATGATATGACCAAAACCAATTTCAATTATCATTAAACCATTCCCTATGCAATTCAATTATCCAAAACCACCATTAATGCACATAAAAGCATAATTAGAACTATGGGAAACCATAACCAACCATTTAACATCAAAATCCCCAATTCATGTTTGAAAACCCAAATCATATAATCAATGAATTCATGAAAACATTTCTAAAAACCATGTCATTAGTTAGAATTAATAATGAGGGAAGAGAACATGCCTTAAACCAAGATGATGATAGAAAGAAATCAACAAGACAAGCCCCAAATTGATCCTTTAGCTGAAACCCTAACTTTGCGTTCCCAAAAACTCTTGAGAGAATTATAGAGTGATTTAAAAGAGTTTCTAAGTGTTAATGAATGGAAAAATAGGGAAAATAATCCTACAAATAGATTAGAAGTCGTAGGTTCCTATTAGGATTAGTTGGGAAATTTCAAGAATACCCCCACTTAAGTTGCGCCAAAATCCCTTTATAGGGATACGACTGACCCACATGAGTTATACCCTTTGATAAAATTGGCATCCTTCACCCGTATCCTGGCCTCAACCCTTAGATCAAACACTGTCCAAAATATGACTCATCCAACCAAGTCGTATTGATAGGATACAATTTGTACCCTTCATCTGTACCCCTAGAAGATTTACAACCAAGGAAGATTTAGACACTGTCCATCATACGAGTCTTGGATATGACTCGTACCCTAGCTTACGACTCATGGTGACCACTCGTACTCAGATCAAACCTAAGTAACCAAGTCTAAGATTAAGTTAAGGAACCAAATGATCCATAACCCCTAATACAACTTATACCCTGAAGTTGTAGCCATTCCAGTGACAAACCTGGTCCTTAGTCCGAAAAGATGAACCTGCCTATCTAAGATCTCAACTGGGACCTCTTCATAAGACAAAGAATCTATCACATCCAGTCCTTCCAAAGGAACAACAAAAGAAAGATCACCAATGCCCTTTTTCTACATGGAAGCATGAACGACCTGATGAACCAAACTCAAACTAGAGGCAACTCAGCTCATAAGACAAGTTACCAATACTCCGCAAAACCTCATAAGGACCCACATATCGAGAAATGAGCTTCCCTTTTTTGCCAAACTACACTACTACCTTCATGGGAGATACTATAAGGAAAACCTTATCTCCAACCTCAAATTCCAAGTCTCTACGCCTCACATACGCATAGGCTTTTGGCCGACTTTGGGAATCCTTAGCCTATTCTGAATCACCTTCACCTTCTCTATAGCCTGATGAACCAAATTGTTACCAACCATGTACACCTCACCAAGCTCACACCAACCAATAGGAGATCTATATTTCCTACCATACAATGACTCAAAAGTGGCCATACCAATACTAGAATGATAGCTATAGCTGAAAGCAAACTCCACCAAAGATAGATGCTCAAACCATTTGCCACCATAATCAATCACACAAGCCTAAAACATATCCTCTAATATCTAAATAGTTCTCTTCTCTTGTCCATTTATCTGTGGATGAAAAATAGTACTCAGACTCACCTTGGTCCCCAACTTTTTTTAAAAAGATCACCAGAAGTGGGACGTAAATGGCATCCCATGATCAGAAATAATAGAAACAGGCACCACATAAAGCTTCACATTTTCCTAAAGATACAACTTTTAATAATCCTCCGCCAAGATTGTAGTCCATACTAGCAAAAAGTGTGCAGACTTAGTTTTTTTTTTATATATAATGACCCAAATCTAATCATAGTAAATTCAAGACTGAGGAAGACCAGTAGTGAAATCCATATTGATCACTTCCCACTTTTATTTTGGCAAATAAATCTCTTAATAAAACCCTCCTAGCCTTATGTGCTCAACCTTAACCTATTGACACACTATACACTTGCCAAAAAATTAGTCACATCCCTCTTCATGCCATTCCACCAATAGATCTCCTTGAGATCATGATACATCATAGTTCAGTTGGGATTAAAAAAATTGAGCGACCCTCAGCCAAAATCCTTTGTCGTAACCCATCAACATCAGGAACACATAGCCTTCCTTGGTACCATAAAGTACCATCACCACTAATCTTAAATACCTCTACCTTTTGCCCATCAATGCCACTCTAGATTTTTATTAAAGTAGGATATAGCACTTACTTCTCCTTAATCTCTGATCTAAGAGATGATCGAACCACTTCTTGCACCATCATACCACCATCCTTGAAGTCTAAGAGGCAAACTGCAAGATTAGCCAAGCAGTGAATATCTTTCTCTAGTTCTTAATTTCCTTCCTCTACATGAGCCAAACTCACCATGGATAACTTTATAAGAGCATCAACAACCACATTAGCCTTACATGGGTGATAGTGTAGACTCATATCATAATTCATGAGAAGTCCTTTGCCTGAGATTAAGCTCTTTCTGAGTGAACACATACTATAGACTCTTATGATTAGAAAAGATATCCACATGAACACTACACAAATAATGCCGCTATCTTTTTAAAGAAAACACAACAGCTAATAGCTCCAAATCATGAGTAGGATAATTCCTCTTCTATACCTTCTACTGCCTGGAAGCATAGGCAATCACTTTCCCATGCTGCATCAACACATAACCAAGACCTCTCTAAGATGCATCGCAATAAACCACTAATCCATCATTCCCTTCCAGTAAAGTCAGAATTGAAGCCGAAGTTAACTTATCCTTTAACTTCTCAAAACTCCCTTCATAATAATTTGACAAACAAAACTTAACCTTCTTTTGAGTTAAATTGGTCAAAGGAGAAGTTATTAATGAGCTTTCCACAAATTGCCTGTAATATCCGGCTAAACCCAAGAAGCTCTGAATGTTGGATGGATTCATAGGTCTAGGCCACCTCTTCACCACAACAATTTTTTACGGATCCACTATGATTCCTTTACAAGAAATAATGTGACCTAAGAAAGTTACAGCGTTCAACCAAAACTCACACTTGGAGAACTTGGCATACAATAGCTATTTTTGTGAGGTCTATAACACTATATAGAGGTGATTAGCATGATCCACCTCACTCTTCGAATAATCTAAAATGTCATCAATGAACACAATAATGAAGAGATATAATACTGCTGAAAAACTTTATTTATCAGATCCATAAATGCCACTGGAGCATTTGTCAACCTAAATTACATTACCAAAAACTCAAAGTTCCTATACCGAGTACGAAAAGACGTCTTAGAGATATCTATCTCCCTAATCTTTGGCTAATAGCACCTAGACTAATGATCTATCTTAGAAAAGAACTTGGCACCTTGCAATTGGTCAAACAGATCATCTATCCTTAGAAAAGGATATGTGTTCTAGACCATCATCTTATTCAGCTGCCTATAGTCAATTCACACCCAAAGGAAACCGTGCTTCTTGCACATAAACAATAATGGTGTACCCAAGGAGATACACTAGGATAAATAAACCTCTTATCCAGAAGATCCTTAAGTTGCTCCTTGTGTCACATTAGTTCAGTTGAAGCCATTCTATATGGAGAAATAAAAATTAGACGAGTTTCTAGAATAAAATCTATACCAAACTCTATTTCCCTATCTAAAGAGACACTAGGAAGATCATCCGAAAAGGCCTTAGGAAACTCATCAATCACTAGAACTCACTGGAAAGAAGGACCTTCTGAGTTAGAATCCTTAACCTGGACCATACGATAAAAACAATTTTTAGAGATCAACTTTCGATCTATAAGATAAGAAATAAGCCTCCCCCTAGGAGTTAAAGAAACACCCCCTATTCTATTACTGGCTCACAAGGGAATATAAAGATAACCGTACGGGTCTAACAATCCAAGGATACGTAAAAAGAGTGTAATCAATCTATACCCAGAATGGCATTAAAATCAACTATATAAAACTCAAACAGATCCACCAAGGTCTGCTTACGACCAATAGATACCACACTCCCCTATAGACTCTCTTAGCAATAACCGA
Organism: Capsicum annuum; assembly: GCF_002878395.1. NCBI lineage: Eukaryota > Viridiplantae > Streptophyta > Magnoliopsida > Solanales > Solanaceae > Capsicum > Capsicum annuum. The sequence goes on along the minus strand of NC_061115.1, from coordinate 140,930,710 downwards.
GTCACCTTCTTGGGTAGAAATAGAAAATGGATCCATAATAACTTTTGGATCAAAACCAAAAGATACAACCATATAAGGAGTCACATAGGAGAGAGTGGACACCGGATCAAGCAAATAATATACATCACGATAGAAAATATGTAACATTCTAGTAACAACATCAGCTGATGCCTAAAATTCCTATCGAGATGATAAAGCATACAACCTATTCTAACCAACACTAGAACCAGGAGCAAAGAATGAAGCTGAAGAAATCTTATAGCCCCCATCGTAACCTTATTAATCAGACACTTCCTAATCTGATGGTCTTTCTAGCCAAACTTGAAACATTTGTCCTTTCCTTCTTCACAATAACCATAGTGAGGATGACCACAGAACCGACAAGGATGAAGAAACTAAAAGACCTCCACTTTCTTGAGATTAAGCACACTGTGCCCAAAAATTATCACTACCATGATGATGCCTAATGCCTGAATGGTAAGGAGCACTGGTAGTAGAGTAGGAACCAGAACTTCCCTAATTCTTTTTCATCCATTTGCTACTATCTCAACCACCCTGAGACTGAGCACCTCCCTAGTCAAAAAAACCTATTTCTTTTACCTTACTTATCCTCAAACTCTACCTGCTTCCTCTTCTCATCCTCTACCAGCTGTGTATGAACGGTCAACCTAGAGATATCTATATCCTTAATCAACAAGGCAGTCTTGCATCACCTAAATTATCTTCTCCATTTCATCTAAGAAGCCCTATGGATCCTTCTCCACCTTCACTCCAAAAAAAGTAGGAGGACCCATCTTCATAAATTGGCAAACCCTTGTGGCTTCAGTAGATAAAGCACCAGACACATCCCGCTAAGCCTAAGCCGTATTTTTGCAATAGCATGAATAGAATGACAAGACTAACAAAATTCTATATTATTAGTTACCTCGTCTTGAGGAGGACTAGTAGCAATTAGTAGAACTCCTGATCTATCATAAATAGGACCGTGGGATCGAGGATGAACCCCAGAAGTAGGATTTACCCCTTTAGTATCACTCTTAGATGGGATAGAAGAATTTTCTTATTGTTTAGCTCTATGAGGCATGATCTGAAAGACAAATAAATAAGGATTAGAGATGATTCCAGGACTGAGACTCCAAAATTGAAAATAGAATACCAAAAAAAATGAAACATTCCACAATGCCTTATAGCCTCTCCCTTATAAATATGGCGCTCTACACACCCCTAAAAGAGACTCTACTCGACATGAATATGTGGACTCCTAATTGACTATAAACCTAGGCTCTGATACAAACTTGACACGACCCACCCTGGGTTCTTTTCATAATGGGCGTCCAAAGTCCATCCAAGATCACCCTCGTTACCCAACCCAACCTCCAACCGCCTGCCCTAAGTTGGCTGAATTCCGAGCATGTAAAAAACTAGTGTAATAGCTCACATAAGACTCTGGGATAAGATCATGACCATGACCTACCTAATCAAGTCCAACCACCCCATACCAATAATCCAACTATACAAAACCATTCCAAAATAAAGGCCATAAATTAGCCATAACTAAAGACATTCCAAACATAATATAATTAATCCCAAAAGAAATAGAATGGAACAACTAACAGTATTTCCTAATGATGTCAGCCCTTCAGCTTGTCCCAATGCCAAGGCCGAAACCAATATCGATCCTACCCATTCTAACCCATAGAGGTACTACAAAGCCTCTAACCAAAAGAGTAATGAAATTCGGTTGGGACATACCCCTAATCATAGGCAAAACCAATATCCAAAATAAAACCAAAATGTCTAAAAATATCCATAACATGAAATAAAGCCTTCCAAAAGGATAGAGGCTCACCACTTAGGTCCAAATATTGATCCCAAGATAATCATTATATAAGAGGAGTAAAATGGTTGGTTCCTACTTAGTGTGGGTATACAACCACCAGTAGATGGTGTTAGAGAGTAAGCGCTAGCGTTATCTTAGGGTAAGGATAAAAAATTACTATTTATAAAACCAAGTAAAACCATCCATATGCACACAACTATACTTATATATGTATGTGTGTGTGTATATATATAACTATACCGGGAAAAGAAAGTGGGTTTAGCATGTCTTTAAAAACTTTACTTGGGCTGTGTAGCTTTTATTTCCTAAACTACCCATGGGCTATATGGGTTCAGCTCCCCCTGCTGAAAGGGAATAGTGCGTGAAGCCGCACGACCAGGGAAGTATCCCATTTGATGACTAGTACATCAGCCAAATATAGTGCGACATCATACACACGGTCACCAAGACTAACCTCATATCAACAAATATAAGTTTCCAATTTTGGTACCTCTGGACCTCAATCATCCACGACTTAGCTACACCTACCTCCATTTTTGCCCAATTAAAACCAATTTTAGATAACCAAACCGTTATCCATTTATTTACCAAGTCCATTGATATTTGTATTATCATACCAACCCTTACTTGCAAGCATCATCAATAGCCAACCAATTATAGGTTTAAGGGGACTTTTAAGTGCCCTTCCATTAAGCATATTAAACCACTTGGGGGATTCCATGTGCCCCTCAAGCATATCCATTAGCAAATTATGATTCCAAGCCATTTAATCCATACATAATTCCTTTACCATGTTTTTAAAAGATTCAAGAGTTCCATTAAAGTAGTCAATGCAATGAACATATCTTTACAAGCATTTTGTCAAACACATTGGGAGCATAATATGACCAAAACCAATTCCAATTACCATTAAACCATTCCCTATGCAATCAAATTATCCAAAATGACCATTAATGTATATAAAATCATAATTAAAACCTTGGGAAACCATAACCAACCATTTAACATAAAAAACCCCAATTTCATATTTGAAAATAAAAATCATACAGTTAATGAAATCATGAAAACTTTCATAAAAACCATGCCTTTAGTTAGAATTAACAATAAGGAAAGAGAAAATGTCTTAAAAAAGATGATGACAGAAAAATATCACCAAGGCAAGCCCTTAATTGATCCTTTAGTTTAAACCCTAGCTTCTCTTTCCCAAAAGCTATTGAGAGAATTGTAAAGTTTTTTAGAAGAGTTTATAAGTGTTAATGAATGGAATAGTAGGTTAAATAACCTCCCAAATAGGTTAGAACTCGTGGGACCCTATTAGGATACATGGGAAAATTTCTAGAATTCTTTTACGTAAGTTGTACCAAAATCCCATCGCAGGAAAGCGACTGACCTACACGAGTCGTACCCTCCGATATGATTGGTATTCTTCTCTCATATCCTGGCCTTAAAGCCTAGATCAAACACTGTCTATCATATTACTCATCCAACCAAGTCGTATTGATGACATATGATTTATAACATTCATCCGCACCCCTGGAAGATATACACCCAAGTAAGATTCACTATCCACTTTACGATCTTGGGTATGACTTGTACCCTAGCTTACGGCTCATGGTGAGCCACTCATACTCAGATCCAACCTAAGTAACCAAGTCCAAGATTAATTTAAGGAACCAAATAATCGGTAACAACTAATATGACTCGTACTCCGAAGTCCTATCTATTCTAGTAACTAAACCCATCCGACCAACCAACATTGGTCAGTATATGACATGACTAGAATATCTATACCCCAATATATGGCTCATATCTGTGAGTCGTATTCGATCCAGAGACTAAATTCCATGAAATTTTATGAGGTCCAACAACTAGGGTGTTTTATCAAGATATGGTCATCACCAATCTCAAAATCCATCACCTTTTTCTTTCTAACATCATCCTTGATTTGCATTAAGATAAGATCTAAAACCTGCTTCTATTTCACCTCAGCATCAAGAGATAAATTCACTGCCTCCTGCATAACCATACTTCCATCTTTTAAATCCAATAGCTGAACTCCAAGATTAGCCAAATGGTGAATATCTATCACCAAGCCTCGCTTCTCCTTATCAACATAAGATATGATCTACATAGATGACCAACAAAGAGCATCAACAACCATGTTAGCCTTATGTGGATGATAATGAAAACTTATGTCATAGTCCTTGAGAAACTCAAGCTATCTCCTTTGCCCGAGACTCATATTCTTTTGAGTAAACACATATTGAAAACTCTTATGGTGTAAGAAGATGTCAACATAAACCCTATACAAATAGTGTCACTAAATATTCAAAGCAAAGACCACAACCAAAAATTCCAAATCACGTGTTGGATAGTCTGCTAATGTACCTTTAATTGCCTATAAGCATAAGCAAACACCTTACTATGCTTCATAAACACACAACCCAGTTGCACTCGAGATGCATCATAATAAACCACAAAATCCTTAGTACCTTCAAGCAACATCAAAATTAGAACTGAAGTTAACTTGCTTTTCAATTACTCAAAGCTACCCTCTCAAGCATTTGACCATAAAAAATTCACCTTTTTTTAGGTCAACTTTGTCGCCAAAGAAGCAATTGAAGAGAAACTCTCACAAACCTCCTATAATATCTGGCCAAACCAAAGAAACTTTGAATATCAATTGGAGTCATAGGCCAAGGATACTTATTAACCACCGCAACTTTTTGTGGATCCATAATGATCCCCTCTATAAAAGAAACATGACCCAAAAAAGTAACGACACACGTAGAAAATTTAGCAAACAACTACTGATCCTTAAGAGTCTGCAACACTATGCGGTGGTGATCAACACAATCTACTTCACTCTTACAATACACCTAAATATTATCAATAAATATAATCACAAATAAATCCAAGAATCAATGGAATACTCAGTTCATAAGATCCATAAATGCCACTGAGGCATTAGTTAGACAAAAAGACGTAACCAAGAAATCAAAATGACCATGCCAGGTATGGAAAGTAGTTTTAAGGATATCTACCTCCCTAATATTTAACTCATGATAACCTGACCGAAGATCAATCTTAGAAAAGTACTTAAATCCCTGAAGCTATTTAAATAGATCATCAACCCTCAGAAGAGGGTACTTATTCTTCATAGTCACCTTATTCAATTGGCAATAATCTTTATATATTTAAAGGGGCCTATTCTTTTTATGAACGAAGAGCACAGGAGTACCCCACGAAGAAACACTAGGATGAATAAATCCCTTATCATAAAGATCTTTCAACTACTAATTAAGTACTTCCTACTTAGGTGGAGCCATTCTATAGAGAGGGATAGAGATAGGATAAGTGTCTTGGAGAAAATCAATCACAAAATCAATCTCCTTATCAGGTGGGACACGAAGAAGATCATCGGGGAATACTTTGGGAAACTCACAAATCACAAGGACAGATTGCAATATAGGACCTTCCAAATTAATATCTTTAACCTAGACCAGATGAGAAATACACCCCTTAGAAATCAACTTTCGGTCTCTAAGATAAGAAATAAAACCTCTCTTGGCCACTAGGGAACTACCTTCCCACTCAACCAATGATTTATCTAGGAATTGGAAACTGAACCTTTGAGTTTGAAAATCAAGAGACGCATAGAACAAGTGCAACCAATCCATCTCTAAAATCATATTGAAATCTAATATGTCAAACTTTATCAGATCCACTGGTGTCTACCTTCTATAAAAAGATGTCACAAAACCCCTATAGACTTTTTTATCCAGAATAGAGTCACCAACCGAGGTATACACAGAGAAAGGATTAGGAATACATTTAGGACGAAAACCAAAATGAATATCCACAAAAAAGGTCACATAAGAAAGGTTATACCCAAGATTAAGCATATAATACACATTATGAGAGAAAAGTTTTAGTATACTAGCAACAACATTAGGAGATGCCTTGGAATATTGATGAGTGGCATGAGTATATTGATAATTTAGACTAGTGTCAGAGCCAAAAGTAGCACCATTTGGTGTAGGAGCTAAAGAAATGGCAACTAATTCCTTATTAGCCCTAATAACAACATCATCTGAAGGATAGTTCCTTTGAATATTTCTAGGCTGACAATATCTAGAACATTTATTCCTCCACTTATCATAAAAGCCATGATACAACTGTCCATAAAATTAACAAGGGGGATAAGATAGAGCCAACTAAGACCAACTAACCTGAGATTGGGCACCTTATTCCTTAAGTCCACTATTGCTCTAAAAATGGAAATCATCAGACGACTTACGATACAGAGCACTAGCCATAAAATAAGAACAAGAATTCCCCCACTTATTCTTACACCATTTCCCACCATCTCTACCACCATGCTGCTGACCTGGATCTTGATTTGAATTTCAAAACTTATTACTCTGCCTTTCACTTATCTCTGTATGCTTCTTTTTTCCTCCTTTACTTATTTTATAAACACCACAAGCCTTAAAATGTCTATGTTAGTATTTAGCAAGGCAACTTTGCACTCAACACCCAGTCTTAAGATAAACCTAAAGTAAACTTCATCATCTTAGCCCTCATGATAGATGCTAGCTAAGAAGTATAAAGGGATAGCTGGTTAAATTTTAGGGCATAATCATTCATAGTCATATTGTCCTACTTTAGATTCACAAACTCCTCAACCTTCTTGCTTCTCAACTCCTGAGGAAAAAAGTTATCAAGAAAAGTGCTAAAAAAATCCTTCTATAATTCTAAGTTCAATCTTCACCCTTAGACTGATCCCACTCCTCATACCATAATACACTACATCCTTCAGCTGGTATGCAGGAAACTTCACACCCTTAGATTTAGAAGCATCCATCACATGGAGAATCTTCTCTATCTCATCTATGAACCCTTTAGGATCTTTGTGAACCTTAGAAACAATGAATATCGAAAGATTCAACCTAATTAACTAGCCAACCTTGGTGGCCTTATAAAAACTCACAACAGAACCAACAGGACTAGACTGATATGTCTAAGATATGACCAACTAGGTCAATAAATAAATAGAATAGTGGAACTCAACATTAGAAATGTATCCTTAGGGCGGTAGGGCATTATCATCATTAGCCTAAAAGGCCCTAGGAGGACTATAAGAAATGGTGGAAATCTACCTGGGGTAGTACAATCAGGAGCTGGACCCCTAGACTGGGTTTGAACTCTTAAGAAGAATGATCTGTGTCTGTATTATTTCTAATTAAAACCAAAGATTTTTCATGAGCATCTAATCTTCTTGGAGGCATGATATGAAAAGCGAACATATGGGAATTATAATATATTTCAAGATCATAGACTCTATAACCCAAAATAGAACAACAAGAAAGGAAATATTCCTAAATACCTTATAGACCCTCCCTTCTAAGTATGGCATACCACACTGCCATAAAAGAGACTCTACTTGACACTTCTTTGTGGACATCTAATGACTCCAAACCTAGGCTCTGATACAAACTTTGTAATGACCCAAACTAAGGCCTAGACGTGACGGGTATCTATAGCCTAACAAGAACCAATGATTACCCAGTACCTAGTGAACAGACATTATACCCCCTTATAGTACATAAATTCCAAACATATAACAACATAACATAAGATATGCTCAAAATATTTAAGATATGTCAATAATAGATAATCAACCAAAAGAAACCAACCAACATCACCCAAGTCTACATTAATATACACAAAGTCTCTAAATGATATCAAAAGCCAATAAAATTTGGGACATGCCCCTAATTCTAACAATGATAATGATAATATTAACATAAACTCTTAAGTTCTACTTTATGAATGTAAACTGATTAAATTATCAATTTTTCTGAAGAATATAAGCTCACCACTTCACCACCAATGATTGACGAACCAAGATGATCCACCTAACACTTTGCAGGGATAGTAGAAGTCTTTATGATGCCTATATAGCATGGGGATATAGTGTATGAAGATGGTTAGTAGGTTGAGCACTAATATGTAACTCACAGGTAGGGGATAAAATAATGCCATGATCTATATTTTCAAAATCATTCAAGAGAATATGCATAATTATATATACATATAAATATGTGCCGAGAAAGTTGATCAAGGCTTACTATAAAGTAAAAATTTTCCTAGACTATGTAGCTCAACCGTAAAAAACTGGCACCCCCAGGATATATGGGTTTAGATTCCCCTACTGAAAGAGCCTCAGTGCGTGTTAGCTACACAAATCTAAAGTATTAAGGAAGAACAAGGACTACCCCAACCCCATGTTTGTGCAAGAAATAAATATATCAATAGTGTGTTCCATTCACATAGGTCATCAAGACCAAACCTCACATTGGTAAACATCAGTTTCTAGTACAATTTATACAGGACTCAAACCTTCACGGCTTTACTACAAAACCACTATTAAGCCTAATTTAAAGAAAGTTTCACATAACTCATTTAGTAACTAATGAACCAACCATTAAGGAACACCATAGGTATCATCATGCTCATATACTTGCATGCTTATCTCGATGCCATAACAATCACATTATCTTGGGGGATTACCTCGACCCCCCTACGTTCATTAAATCAAATCATAGACAACAAGGCTTTCAAAATCTATGTTCATTGTTTAAACATTTATGCAATGCAATAACATAGGTGAGTAAGTCAAATCAAATGACAATATCATAATTTAAAACCATTTACACAAGTGGGTTGAGGGAACATAATTATTCAAAACCAATTCCAATCTTAAAACACTAATTTGGAGAAAACCATGGCCCCTTAGTTTATTCACCATTTCCATGCACCCAAAAGTTTAAAACTATTAATAAAGAATAAAAAATTCATAGTAAATCAGAAAAAACAATTTAAGAATCAACTATGTCAAAACCCTCAACCATATAAAAATCCACATTCAAAACCATCCAATTAAACCATTTAATTACGTGATTTACATAAAGTAATAATTGAGGATTAGTAACGTGCCTGAAATACCAAAATAGATAGAGTGAAATCAACTCTTGAGTACTTAGATGACCAATTTCTTAGAAGACCTAAGTATTTTGATCTTGGTGAGTTTTGAGAGAAGAGAGTGTATTTTGATTGTGTTATGAATGAGAAATAACCCCCTTGAATGATTTAAGGAAATGGGGTTCATGAGAGTAAAAAGAGGAATTAACCAGAATATCCTTAATGAAAATACTAAAAAATCAGTGCCAGTCATTACAGGTGTGTTGAAGAATCGTACAGATGCCCTACAACTTTTATCATCCAGACGTAGACTGGATAGTATCAAAGGTCACCCTACATAAGTTTGGTTATGATTTATACCCAATGACTCATACTCAGACATAATGACTTATAACCTTTTAGTCAAACTAACATAGGATAGTATAGTAGTTTCCTTATGATTTATATCCTATGACTCGTTATGAGATCCTGCAACTCTTTGGGTCTAAGTCGTAGTCAAGACAGAAACTCCATGCCAACATACTGGTAGGCTACTATTGGGCCCTTAAGACCCGAAATAAAATAACATGACTTGCAGGGTAAGTCAAAGTGAGGATTGTAGGATCAAAGATCAAGTAATTTTTAGGGACCAAAAATCTAGGATGTTACAAATCCCTAGAGTATTGGTGGCTTGATTGTAGAACCATTATAGTTCAAAATTCACCTATTTTAAAGAGTAAATATTTCTTAAGAATAGAGGGACATTGTGTTATTTGGAATGCGCGGCTCCATAAACAGGCCCCATATGAAATTTTTATGTGATTTTGAACCTAAAGTATATCAGTGAAATATGGGTATCATTGTTATCAGTTTGATGATTTGACTATTATTTTGATACCACAACATCTTGAAATTTATTTAATCTGGGTTAGAATTTACCTAAAATGAATTTTAGGGACTAGAAGCGGGCCACTTCTATCCACCTTAGGCCAAGACTTATGTTAGGTTTTGTAGACCTATTAAGCATATTGAACCTTATTAGTGATTCTTTTTTAACTTTGATGTGCCTGAATATTTAGAGCGTATGCTAGTTTGGTATTGTGAGTTGATGCTAATTCTCATTAAAACCTGATGGTTTATTGGTATATCTTACTTATGCAGTTTAATGGTATGACTTATGGTTATAGTCTATTTTTATGAGTTCTGATTCAAGTATAAAAATTGATAATATCAGTTCAAGTTTGAGTTCAACAATTGATGATAATAATACATAAATGAGTCCTAGTTCAAGTTTGACATTTGATAATTATATTGATAATATGAGTTCTGGTTCGAGACCAATAATTAATGATGATAATAATGCATATATGAGTCCTATTTTAAGTTTGGCATTTGATGATGATGTTGATAATATGAGTTTTGGTTCATATTGCTCAAATATTGGTAATAATGATAATATTGTTAAATGTTGTTTCAAATCCAACAAATTAGGAGTTATTCATTAGATAATATAGTTTGGATGGATTCTTGGTTAAGGAATAGAAATTGGTAATTTATGGTTATTGGGATTTTAACTTTTCTTGATTTACTCTCTAGGCTTATAGAGAGCCTGTGTCAGGTTATTTACTTTTCCGCACTTATTGGATTATAGGGGGCGATCTTGTAGTTATAGTTGAGTGATCTTTAAGATTCTATTTTCAATGTATTTATCTATTCAATTACAAGAGTGTTGGTGCTTATTTCTAAGTTTCCCCCATTACCTTGACTTATCTTATTTTATCTTATATCTTATTGTATTTATTTTATGATTTTGCTCAGTTAGTCAATGATGCCTACTGAGTACCCTTAATTTTAGTACTTGTACTATGCTTTAGTAATTTTTTGTGTAAATATGAGTACTAGTTATTGCCATTGACGTGAAACTCATGCTAGGTTGATTTATGCAATTGGGTGAGCTCTTGGTTTTGAAGTTACCCTTTTTCATTCTACATATCTATGTCTATACTGTCATATTTGAGATAGATTTTTTTTGACTATTCAGTACTTGTGGCTCTTTTGTAGTAGCTCTTGCATCAATATTACTGAGTCTTAAGATTTTTGTTGCTCTTTATCTATCTCTTAGACTATTATGACTACTTTACTACTATTTTAACTCTTTAATTATTGATTTTTGGCTTAAAGGTCTTTTTTACCAAGTTTTCCCATTGTGTGTAGCTATGGGCTATAATTGGCTTACCTACAAGTGGGATAAAGTAGGTTCCTCAAGACTTATAAATTGGGTCATGAAAAGTTTGTATTAGATCTTAGGTTTCATCAGTATTGTTGGTACAAGATCAAGTGTCTATTAGAGTCACGGATATTGGAACAATAATGTCCATTTCTTATTTATGTTATGCTATAGGATATTTTAGGGGTTCATCACTTCTTTCACTCATTTTATTCTAAGAGTCTGACTTGGTTTCTGTTGCATTCCTTTGGTTTTACTCTTTTGCAAATATCTAGGATGTGTGCTATCACTATAAGAGATGAGGGTCTCGAGACTCATCCTAGGGATGTTATTGCTATTCATGGATGACCTATCGGTCATGGAAAACCTAGGGATGTGTCTCTAGCTAGAGGACAATGTAGTAGGCCTTCACCGAAGCTTATTCCTGCTCTTGAGTCAGATATTTTTATACCCTAGCCAGTGGTACATCAGGGACTACCCTAGGATATATCAAGATTTATTTCTTCTTTAGTTTTTAAGCATGATTTATTTTATCTTTTGGGATTGGTTGGTGGTGCACCATCTAATGGTGAAAGCCTATAGATCATACTAGTAATAAGGCAGAGGTGTAGCCTGTAGCTACGAATCTAGAGTTGAGGTCCCTCTTGCATTGGGTAGATTCTCACGAATGGCTCCACCTAGGTTTTCTACTTTATCGGGCTAGTATACATATGAGTTCTTGATTACTTGTGATGATGGGATCCATAATTTGGGCCTAGTTGAGACCCATAGTATGGATTGCACTACTTTTTAGTTAGATGATTCAAGGCCAATTAGATCTTTCCTATTGACATTGACTTAGGTCTCCAAGATCTTCTTGGAGAAGTACATGCCTCATAGTCTTAGGGATTATTGAGTGATCAATTTTTGAGGTTGGAGCAGGGCTCCATAACTCTTGTAGAGTATGAGGCTTGATTTCATAAGTTGTCTAGGCATGCTACTTTTATTCTGACTATTGAGTAGGAGAGTATTCACTATTTTTATTAGGGGATTGAGAATTCCTCTTCATATGTCTACTTTAGATAGGTCTTTTGCTAAGGTTTTACATCTTGATCAAGTTATAGAGGAGATGCATCATAAGGCCTATGGGAAAGCAATAAAAAATAGTGTTTCACAAGGTAGGTACTTGCTTTTTCAGCCATATCAGAATCAGGGTCAGTCTAGTAGGCTTTTTCAGGCAGCTTTTAAGATAATTGGTAGAGGCCAGTCAAGCTTTAGAGACCATTCTTGTTAGGGTAGTGGTCTATATTTAAGAGGTTTATCTTTTTGTTATTCTTATCATGGTGGTTATTTTGAGTCAGCCTAATCTTGTGGTTCCAACACAGAGCTTGGGAAATTTTATGTTTCTAGAGATTTTGCTTATTTCTCGAGAGAGTGCCCTATTCACAAAGAGATAGTTTCTTTAGTCTTGAGTGTTTCACTAATTTGGGAAGTTTATCCCCGCTAAAGGTGGTGTGCATGATAGTATAAGTGGTCCCTAGGGTGATAGTTAAGGTTCTCAAGTAGGTAGAACAAGAGATTAGTCAGGAGACTATCCATATAGCAGGAATATTGAGTTGGATGTAGTACCTGGTAGAACCAAGGCTGACTTTTTGGATTCTATTATTTTAGGTACAATCTTAGTATGCCTTCAATTAACTTTTACTTTATCTAATCTAATTTGATATCCATTTATTCTTATGTGTTAGATTATTATGCCTTGCAGTTAGAGATATCTTAGGATTCATTATCTGTTTCTTTATGTGTATCTACTCTTGTGGGTGATTCTTTAGTAATGGGTTGAGTTTTCAGATCATGTGTTGTGACTTTTGAGAGCTTTATAATCATGCTAATCTTATTAAATTAGACATAGTGGATTTTAATGTGATTCAAGGTATGGAATGGTTATCCCACTATCATACGGTCCTATATTATTTTGCTAAGACCGTTACCTTTTCTATGCCTGATGTACCCTTGGTTGTATAGCAGGGAGGGGTTAGCTGCAAACTAACAGGGATAATTTCTTATATTCATGCTAAGAGGCTTATTTTGAAGGAGTGTGAGTCTTATCTAACTTATTTTTGTGATGTTAGTGCATAGAGTCCATTGCTTGACTCTGTTTCTGTAGTTCGTGAGTTTCTTGATATTTTTTCTACAACTCTACCTAGTCTTCCTCTTGAGTGTGATGTTGAGTTTATCATTAATCTTGAGTTGGGCACCCAACCTATTATTATGGCACCTTACCATATTGTTTCTACCAAGCTTAAGAAGCTAAATTCTCAGCTTCAGGATCGTCTTAGTCAGGGTTTCATTAGATCAAGTGTATCTTCTTAGGAAGTGCTCATGTTTTTGAACAAGAAAAATGATTCTATGCTTATGTGTATTGATTATAGGCAACTTAATAAGGTGATAATAAAGAATCAATATTCTATGCCTCATATTGGTGATTTGTTTGACCAACTTTAAGGAGAAGCAGTGTCCTCTAGGATTAATTTGAGGTTTGGTTACCATCAATTAAGGATTTGGGCTGAAGATATCCCAAAGATAGCTTTTAGGACCCGTTATGGTCATTAGAAGTTTCTAGTTATGTCTTTTGGGTTTACTAATTCCCTAATCATGTTTATGGATTTGATGAATCGCATGTTAATACCTTTCTTGGACTCTTTAGTGAATGTGTTCATCGATGACATCCTTGTATATTTGAGGAGTACAGAGGAGGTATACAGTATTTGAGGATTGTGCTTCAGACATTAAGAGATCATGTCTTTTAGCAATTTCTCTAAGTGTGATTTTGGCTTGAATCAGTGACATTGCATGGGCAGGTGGTGTCTAAGGGTAGTATTATAGTGGACCCAATGATGATTGAGGCTATTCGTGATTGGGTCAGACCTACATCACCATTTGAGGTTTGTAGCTTTATTAGTTTGGTTGGTTATTATAGGTGGTTTATTGAGGGTTTTGTTTTTATTGTAGTGTCGATGACCATATTGACCCAAAAAGAGGTTCCTTTTTTATGGTTTGAGAAGTGTGTATCGAGCTTTGGAAAGCTCATGAGATTTCTTATTTTAGCTTCTCTATTGGATCTTCTTGTTAAGGGTGAGGGATTCACCATGTATTGTGATGCTTCTGGTGTCAATTTAGGTTATGTGTTAATACAACAAGGTAGAATTATTACTTATGCATAGGGACAGCTAGCCCACTCATGATTTGGAGTTGGGACCAATGGTTTTTATGCTTAAGATTTTTGGGCATTATCCTTATAGTGTGCTTTGCAAAATCTTCATATATCATCATAGTTTTCAGTACCTTATGACCTAGAGAGAGATTAATTCTAGGTAGCATAGATGGATAGAGTTGCTTAAGGATTATGACATCTTAATTTTGTATCATTCGGGCAAGGCAAACATGGTAGCGGGCACATTGAGTTGAAGGCATTTAATATCGGTAGGTTGGCTTGCATTTTAGTTTCTCATAGGCCGTTAGCGTAGGATATTTAGTCCTTAGCCAAATTAATGGTGCGACTTGATATTTCTTACCCTAGGAGGATTCTTGATAGTGTTGAGTTAAGGTCTTTGCTATTTGAGCATATTTGAGTCGAAAGTTTGTGGATAAGAGACTTCGCATCATCCGTGATTAGGTGTTGAGTGGTGAGTCCAAGATGGCTATAAAAGATTTTGAGGGTGTCTTGAGATTTATAGCCGTATTTGTGTTCGAGGCTTGATGACTTGATTTAGTCAATTTCTTTTGAGGCTCACAACTCTAGATATTCTATTCTTTCAAGCAAAGCTAAGATGTATAGAGATTTAAGGTAGTATTATTGGTGGAGTGTTAAAAATAGAGATGTGGTATACTTTTTCGCTTATTGCCTATGTTGTTAGTAGGTAAAGGCCGAGCATTAGAGGCCTAGTAGTTTGATTAAAAGGTTGCCCATCCTGAGTGGAAATGGGAGTAGATTACCATGGACTTTGTTAGTAGTTTTCCTCAAACTTACCATTATTCCGATGGTATTTAGGTCATTATCGATCGGTTGATCAATTCAACATATTCCATTCAAATTTAGATGTCCTCCAGTGCCGATAGGTTGGCTTGTATCTATGTTAGTGAGATAGTACATTTGCATGGTGTGCCTATATCTATCACTTCAGACCAGGGTACAGTGTTGACTTCTAGATATTAGAGGGAATTTTAGGAGGAGTTGGGTACTTAGGTGGATCTTAGTACAACCTTCCATCCTCAAACTAATAGGTAGTCAGAGCAGACTATGCCATTTCTTGAGGATATCTGAAAGCCTATGTTATAGACTTTGGAAGTCAGTGGGAGAAACACTTGTCTTTGGTAGAGTTCATTCATAATAATAGATATATTATTTTATTATTAAGAGGTTTCCTTTTAAGACTTTGTATGGTAGACATTGTCGTTCACTAATTGGATGGCTTAAGACTGTCGAGATAAGGCCCTGTGGTACTGATTTTCTTTAAGAGGAGTTGGATAGAGTCAATGTGATTTTGGATAGGTTGTGAGTAGCTTAGAGTAGGAAGAAGGCTTATATAGATTGTAGACTTCATGTTTTGAGATTTGGAGTTGGTTATCGAGTATTTCTTCATATATCACCCATGAAGGGTGTGATAAGGTTAGGGAGGAAAGGAAAGCTCAGCCCCAAATATGTTGGGCCTATTGAGATTCTTTGGACAGTTGGTGAGGTCACTTATGTGTTATCTTTACCCTTAGATTTTGTTGTTGTCCATCCGATTTTCCATGTTTCTATGTTGTGGCGATAAATTCCTAACCTTTCTCTTATTCTTAGATGGGGCTCAATACCGTTGGATGAATAGTTGACCTTCGTGGAGGAGCCTGCACTTATTTTAGCTAGTGATGTCAGGTGGTTGCAAACTATAGAGATTCTAGTAGTTAAGGTTCAGTATTGGCACCACCCAGTAAAAAAGGCTACTTGGGAGATCAAGAAAGAGATACAGACCCAATATCCTTGCTTTTTCAAGGCTTCAGGTACATCCTAATCCATTGCTTTTGCGGATGAAAGTCCCTTTAATAGTGGATATTATAATGACCCTCCAGATCATTTTCTGTATTTCCACTCATTTTTGTCGTTTAGAGCTTTCCTATAGATTCCCCAAGTCATTTATGACATGCTTGATCTAACAATTTGGTTACCAGACAATTCATTTGATTTTTAGAGCCAATTCCCTATTTTGAAGTTTTTGCTAGTTCAAATTGTCTATGGGGTGAAAACATCAATCAAACGACTCTGTATGCCAATTCTAACTATTCCAATAGCTTTGGAAGATTGATTTTGGGTTGGGTGGATAATTTTTTGGAGTTTCGAGGCTCTCAGACTTATTTTATTCTATTGGACGAAAGTAAAGATAAACGATAAGTGGTTGTAAGACCCACTTTTGGTTAAAATACCAGCGAATTAAAAATTTGACTGCTCCATTGAGTCTATAATGTCCTATTTGATAGGGTAGCATAGTTCATTTTGCATACGGGATTCCATATGAATACCGAGGTCTTGGAGGAGACTCAAAAATATTCCAAGTCTCCAGCTGATGAAATAAAATCTGGTGCGACCATTAAAGTGGCCTTCAGCGATTTAGTGGAGGGCTCTTTATCCGCGCTTTGGGCGTTTTGGCGACCATAAACAAATCGTCAAGTACTGCTAAAGTGCTACTCTCTTTAGCATTAATCGACCACCTTAGAGGCTTACCATGTCAGTAAGGTACCACATTATTGGTCAGTTGGGATCTTTAGCACCTACTACTAAACAAGCCTATTGTCCGTTTAAGCGGTATCCGCATGCCTCAACATGGCATAAATACCTTACTTAGCATGATTTTCACTACTCTTCAACCTTTCTACAGAATATTGTACTATAAAAAGTGGGAATTCCTGGGAGAATCAGTTAAGGGAGATTGTGGCGCTTCGGTATAGTTAATTTATATGAATCTTCATCAAATTTGTGGTATTATTTCACCAATTTCTTTGTTAATTCCTTGAATCTTTTTCTAGAGTTACCAAAGTATAGGTGGCTTGATTATAAATCCATTAGAGCTAGGAATTCAATAATTTTAGGATAAATATTCCTTGAGCGTAGAGGGACATTGTGTCTATTTTGAACGTGTGATTCCATTGACGGGCCCCACATTGCGTCTATTTTGATTTTTGTGTGATTTTTTACCCAAATCACAATAGTGCAATATGGGTATTATTTTTCTCATTTTGATTAGTGGATTGTGATTTTGATTATGTAGCATCTTGTGGAAGCTTCTTGGAAATGAAATTGGTAGTTTGGAAGATTCGTCAAGCTTTTTTATTTGGCATCTAGGTAAGCTAGGTTTACCTTCTACATAGGTTAAGCTGTTTTGTTGTTTGATTATGATAATATTCTATATAGTTGATTGGGTTTAGATATTAGAGGTATGATTGGTAATATTCGGATTTGTTGAACTATTTAAGCACTCGTGAAATTATAATTTATATTTGGTTGACTTAATTGCTCATGTTTAGGATGAATTTCCACCATAGGTATAATTAGGGCTTATTTAACATCATGAAATGAAATGCAATACCTTAGCCTATTCTAGAGTAGAATTTGCTTTAAATGGATTTTGAGGACTAAAA
The DNA here is from genome assembly GCF_002878395.1 of Capsicum annuum. NCBI lineage: Eukaryota > Viridiplantae > Streptophyta > Magnoliopsida > Solanales > Solanaceae > Capsicum > Capsicum annuum. The sequence goes on along the minus strand of NC_061115.1, from coordinate 140,913,023 downwards.
TTGGGCCCCTCCGGCCCACCTTATGCCATGACTTATGTTTGATTTTCTAAACCTATTACCCATGTTGATAATATGAGTTTCGGTTCAAGCCGACAAATGATGGTAATAATGATGATACTTTTGAGTTCTGGTTTAAGTCCGACAAATTTTAGTTATTCATGTGATTATATGGTTAAGATGATTTCTTATTTAAGGCGTGGAAGTTTGTAATTTATGATTATTGGGATATTTAATTTCCTTGATTTTACCCTCTAGACTTATGGGGGTTTGGCATTGTGTTATTTACCTTTTAGCACTTATTGGTTTATGGGGGGAAATCTTTTAGTTATAGTTGTGTGATATTTTTTTTACTTTTTTGTATGTATTTATTATTTATGTACAATAGTGTTGGAGCTTAATTCTAGGTTGGTGTTGTTAACTTAGCTTATTTCATCTTTTCTCTTATCATAATTATATTTTTATTTAGCTTAGTCGGCCAATGATGCCTACTGAGTAATCATGGTTTTGGTACTCATACCTCATTTCTATAAATTTTTGGTGCAGATCCAAGTACTAGTTTCCATCATTGACATGACGCTCGTGTAGGGTTAATTTCAAAAATTGGGTGAGCTTTTGGAGTCAGAGTTATCCTTTTTCCTTCTACTTATCTATATCTTGTCTTTCATTTTCGAGATAGATTTTATTTGACTACTCAGTGCTTATGGTTCATTTGTAGTATCTTTTACATCAACATTACTGTGTCTTGGGATGGTTGTTTCTCTGTTATCTATCTATTAGACTGTTATGACTGCTTTATTGATGTTTTAACTATTTATATGTTGAATTTTGGCTTAAAGGTTATTTTCCACCAAGCTAGACCATTGTGTATATATCCGGTCTATGGTTTGGCTTAACTAATTTTTGGATAAAGTGGGTGCCATCATGACTCGTGAATCAGATAGTGACAATAATAATCCAAAACCAGCAACAATACCTGAGTTTAAATCTACAAATATGAACATCTAACTCTATGTTTGAAAAGACTCTAATAAGACTAGTTACTGGGATAAGCCCCTAACTAACTCTAAATGTCTAAAACTATAATAAAATAAAATGATATACTGATACTAGTCCTCAAATGATGAGGAACCACCAAAGTACTACTGCTGAAGTTGTAGGTGATCATATTTTGTGTGATATGGATACTAAACGTTAGACTGTACATTATGAGACAATACAACGCAAAAGAAAATCCATGATTAGTCCTTTGAATGTATAAAGTACATGAGATAGAAAATAACTTATTTTGGCTGGATATGATGCATGTAACATAATAAACTAATGCAAAACCAAGTAATAAACATGTACTGCATGATATGCTGAACAACTGAATACAAGGTCAGGTAAGTATCTAAGGTTAAACCATGAATTATGAACTATGAACTATGGGTTATGGATAGTGGGAGCTACTAATAACCGACATACCCCAATCTGAGCTAAATGAGGTCCAACCTATAACACCAATTATAAAGGTTTTTGTACCTTGACATGTTACAAACACTGTCTAATGTGGATCCACTAAACTCATGTCCAAAGGGACTAAGGTATCAAGCATGGTTTGACGGGCAACCCTTTAGAACCTATGTGGAAACCATAGTTATTTAACTTAGGGACATATTCTAAAGGTATCAGCCTAACAAACATGTGAGCCTTCATCCATATGTCGGCTCAGTGCTAACTGCTACTCCCAACTAAATGACACTGAACGTTGAATAATAGTAATATCCTAAAGGCTTAAAATACATGCTTCATCTCAGAGCATTAAAAACATATGAAATTGAGGATATAATACTCATAATTATATGTATGAAATCCTAGGTCATTGGGTGTTAAAAACCCACTATCTTTGAAGAATGTAACTATTATGGTGATTTCATAAACTAGGTAAAATTAAGGAATGTAATAAATCAAGTCGAAAATTCATGGATTTAGCAATATAACTAGGGTTTATAATTTTGAATATGTAATGGTACAAAAATCCATGTTAAAACATGGGTTTATAACTCAATAAGATCAAGGAACTAGAATATTAAGGAATTCACAACCTTCATAATCCCTTAACTCCATAAAATGAATTAAACTAAGAAATTGAGTTAACTCTGGGACTCAATGGGTTAAATCATACCCATTGATGGAATTTCATATACCTAGAGATGAAGACCTTGGTGAAACCTTAGAAATTTGGAGTCCAAAGTTGAAGAACCCTAATTTTGCCTTGGGAGAATAAAAATGCCTCTTTCTCTATTTTCTCTCTATTTGTTGACTGAATTTTGAGTTAATGGGGAATTTGGGGTGTTTTAGAATATATCAGCCTTAGTATAGCTTAAAAGGCATAGTTTTTGTGTTAAAACAATGGAGAAAGACCAAACAATTCTTTTAAAATCATTTGAATTTTTTTTGGAATTAGTGTTGACGACCCTTGTGACGACTCGTCAGGTCTGGGGATGAGTCGTGGTCTAAGTTATTATTTGGGAATCACTTTGGGATTTCCAATTCCTTTATCATGAGTAACCCTATGACTCATAGTGTTTGATGATGACACATAGGGTTGATGATTCATCTTGTCTGAGTCGTCGTCGCTGACAACTTTGACAGTGCTTCAGTAAATACGGCTTAATATTTTACAACTAGATTGGATTAAGATGAAACTGGATGCCTTGGAAATATAATTCAAATTTCTATTATATTTTAGGTCTTGATCTAAAAAATACTTCATAATATAGGTGTTATGTTCAATTGATGTTTACTATAGTAAGATTCTTCACAAGAAATCAGTCGATACTGAATGTTTCTACTTGGATATGAGGTACAAGTTACTTATGTCCAGAATACATGTATAAATAATTTCTCATTCAACCAAAAAATGATGTTTGATTTTACATGTACTTGAAGCATTTTTCTAATCTTGGAAGGGATTTTTGGTGTTATAATATCTCTTCCTTAGGGTCATTCATCCTCAAATATTAACTAACTAAGCTAAAATATTAGGGAAAGAGCTGCAATTTCAATACTATTTTCTAAGAGCTGAATGCTGACATAATAAGTGAGTCGTAATTGAAATACGTACTAAATCAAACTCACGAATGCATGCTATGCCATAAGAGTAACTGGTGAGATGAAACAAAAAGAATTAACTAAGGGGAAAGTATTACCTTAAGATGGAACTGAGTTCAAAGTGAAAAGATTGGGGTACTTGGTCATCATATTTGCCTCTGCTTCCCTAGTAGCTCCCTCAACTGACTAGTTTTGGCATAGAAACTTTACCAAAAATACCTTCTTATTCCTCGACTTATGAACCTAATGGTCAAGGATATCAACTAGGACTACTTCATAAGGGAGACTATCTCTTACACCCATATTCTGTAAGGCAGATTGATATAGAATAACCAATTCATTTCTTTAACAAGGAAACATGGAAGACTAGATGCACTGATGCTAAGTCTGCAGGAAACTATAGATGATAGGATACATTGCCAAAATGACCCATAATCTTATAAGGAATAACGTACAAAATTACAAAAAAGCAAACTAAAGTTTCATTTTTCTCACATATCCATAGGACTTCCAAAGAATCTGAGTTGTTTTTAGCCTTTATCAAATCAACTGAACTTTCTCCATAGCCTTATGAACTGAATTTGTCCCTAATAATATAGCTTTACAAACTTCAAACCAACAAACTGGAGATCTATATCTCCTATCATAATGTGCTTCAAATAGGGTCATCTAAGTACTGAAGTGGTAGCTATTATTTTAAGAAAACTCAATCAAAGGAAAATGATCATCCCAACTACCCTTTAAATCAATCATGTACTCTCTCAACGTATCTCTAAGGTCTGAATAGTCATATCTACCTTACCATACATCCCAGATGAAAAGATATACTAACATGAACTTAAGTACCAATATCCTAATGAAAAGTCTTCAAAAATCGAGAGGTAAACTGAGTGCCTCTATCTGAAATTTAGTGAAGGGGACTCCAAGTAATTTCACCAACTCCCTAAGGTAAAGACTAGCATAATCAATAGATGAGTCTGAAGTGTTAACTACAACCAGTGAGCAAACATAGTCATTTGGTCCATAATAACCTTATGTTGTTGATGAGTAGGAGGAAACCTTGTAATAAAGTCTATATACATCACTTCCTACTTTTAAGTAGGAATACTAATATCATAAAGCGTACCACCAGGCATCCGATGCTTAATCTCAACCTGCTGGTAATTTAAAATGATGAAACATAAGGGGGTTGCACAACACTATGAGGGACCAGGTTGCTTTGAGTCAGTCACATACAATAAATCATTAAAGCATTAAAGAACCTAAAACTTATTGAGAATTAAAGAAAACAATGATTTAACGTGGAAACCTCCTCACTCAAGGGAGGAAACACTACGACTTTCCCTTACAACCAGTCAATAGTACACTATAATCAAACTGTTGATTAAAGTATCTAGTGAACCTAACATCACATCAATCCACAAGCATTGGATGAAGTTTGAACCTATAATAAAATAGAGGAAACAAAACTAACAATCATAACTTAAGAATGACTCATAATTCCATTCATGCCAACATACAACATCCAACCGACCCAATTCCACAGTTATCCACAATCCTCTTCCAATATAATGTCTATTATATGTCTGGACATGCCCCCAACAATAGCTAAAAACCAAGTCAAATACATGTATATGACATAAGATAGAAAGACTATGAAATGTTTACCATTTGAATTAGGGAATCTCACCACTTCAAACTCAACACATGATCCCCTCGAACAAATAGCTATTGCATAGGAAGAGAAGAAGATGCTTCGACCCCTGCTTCGTATGGGGACACAGAGTCTGGAGACGGTTAGCGGTTTGAGCTCTACGATGTAACTAAAAGGTAAGGATAAAATAGTGTCATTATTCAATGCCAAGTCAAACCATTAGAATCCACCACATTTAGAGACATAGACAAGTAAATATATATGGATACATCAAGTGTCAAAAGATAATAAAGAAATAGCATGCATTTCAAAGCACTCAAACACAAACCATGAAGTAGAGGACTCTAACCTTCCACTCGCTTAGGTTATATAAAGCAAGATGACTCTAACCTCAAGCCGTCTTGTTAAGAAAGTGGAATCAAACCACAAGACTTTAGTTGGATAAGTGGACTCTAACCACAAGCCATTATATTAGACAAGTGAACTCTAACCACTAACCATCTTATCAAATAAGTGAACTCCAACCACAAGCCATCTTATTACGCAAGTGGAATTTAACTACAAGCCATTGTGTCCAATACTAGTAGACGTTGGGACTCTAACCCTTTTTCCATGTATTCACATCCACACTATTCATATTTAGGGACTCTAGCCATTAAGGCTACAATCCATCACTATACATGACCATCACTTTGCCAATTCAAGCCATCAAGGCTATAATCCAACATCATACATGACCATAGGGTATTCATGAACCATTTATTAATCAATCACTTTAATAGGCCAATAGATTAGTTTCAAATACTATTCAAATCATGTTGTGGTCATCAAGTCCTTTATCAAACCATTCACTAGCATTCTTTCACCAAGCTTTAGCTCAAGCTCAATTCAATTTCATACTTAGGGACACAAAATCCTTTTAACTAATCCAACCACCAAGGCTACCAATTAACTCATTAAAGGGCCAATAAGGCCTTTAAAAGGTCATTTACCAATCCTTCTTACTCATTAAACCATTACCTTAGTTCAAACCATCATCAATATGAAACTAGTTATTTTTAGTAGACATTTTTACAAATACCTTGAGGGCATACCTTTACCATGACCAAAACCCATGTGAAAACCATCAATATTAGGGTTAATCATGGCCCACTTATTAAACCACAATCAATAAGTACCCACATGTTCCAATCATCACTAAAAACATGTATAGACACAAGTTTAAACAAGAGTAAACATTACCCATCACTATACACAAAAACCATCAACAATTGGTACAATAACCACCACTAAAGATTCATAAACAAAGTTTTAATAACATGATATTTGAGAAAAAAAATAGGGGAAGAGTCACATGCCTTTTAATAGATGGTTCACGGAAAGATTCTTGAGCACCTTATCCTTAAGATGAACACTCGTCAAACCCTAGCCTCCAATCTTCTTGAAGAAGTTGAGAAAGGATTTAGTAGTGTTTTTACTGAGTTTTTTTATCTTCCAAAATGTGTTATGAGAGGCTAAAACATGTTATATAGTGACGGGACTTAAGGGTTTTGGGGTAGGAAATATCCATAAAGTCCTTAACTTTAATGCTGAAAATAAAACTCCCAGGAGGGTAGGACTTTCACACCAGCCATACCCTGGGGTATGAGTGGTAAACTAATTTATACCCTAGGCCTCACCATGGACTCCTAAACTATCTAAGATACAACTCCACATGAATGAATAATAACCTAAGGTATGAGTGATACCCTACAACTCATACCCAAGTTAGAATGCTTTGGCCAAAACCTCAATCATCATACCACTAGGCAACATATGACCCTTACCCTAGCATACGACTTAGGAAAAGCTAAACTATACCTTAGAAAGAATGTACCTAATAAACAATGATAAACATATAAGAGAGAGGACCTTAGGTCATATCTAAGAGTACGACTAGTACCCATACTTTGTACCCTACCCAAAAATTTCAACCAAGGAAATTCTTCTTAGGGTGCAAAGCCTAGGCGTTTCAGTTCACACCCACTTGGATCTTTTATCCTTGAATGAAGGGTAAGGCAAGCATAAGAATAAGTTAACACACTATTACACATCAAATTAACCTTTAACCAAGTTGGAACACAAGGACATACATCAAGGATAAAACACATTCCATGATCATTATAACTCAACCATTCATTCAATTGACTTTAGGACTCGAATCCATAGTTTATCAAAATATTTTCTCAATTTAAATTTTAGGGACATGAACCAATGTCCTATAAAAGACATAAATAAAGTTAAGAAGATTAATATATACCTCTAGTAGGAGTTTCTAAAATGGAAAACAAATATGGATACTTGGACTTTATGTCCTCTTCTACCTCCCAAGTACCTCCTTAGACTTTTTGTTCCTCCATAGAACCTTTATAGTAGCCACCCTTTTGTCATTAACCAGTGAACATGTTGATCCAAGTTCTTCACTAGGACATCCTCATAGGAAAAAGAGTTTGACACACCAACATCCTCTAAGGGAATAACCAATGATGGGTCACCTATACACTTCCACAACATGGACACAAGGAATACCGGATGGATAAAGCTCAAACTAGAGGGACAATAAACAGTATTAACCCTCTTTACAAACAAATGTAGAACAATATACTAGGGTCTCAATATCCCCTTCTTACCATACCGTATTACTACCTTTATTGGATATACCTTCAAGAACCCATTCATAAACATCTAACTTTAAATCCCTATGCCTCACATCTGCATAGGATTTTTGATGACTTCGAGCAGTTTTCAACCTATCATGAATCACCTTTAGCTTCTCCAAGGCTTGGTGAATCAAATTAGGGCCAAAAAATTTACCCTTACCAACTTCATACCACCCAATAGGAGAATGACATCTCCTACCATACAATACCTCAAAATGACCTATACCAATGTTAGAGTGAAAACTATTATTATAAGTAAACTTAATAAAAGTAAAATGGTCATATCAACTAACACCATAATCAATCACACAAGAATGTAATATATCTTCTAATGTTTAGATAGTTCTATCCTCTTATCCATCCATTTGCGGGTGGAAAGCGATACTAAGTCACACCTTAGTTTCTAAATATTTCTGAATCAACTTCTAAAATTACAATGAGAACGGAGTACCACGATCCAAAATGATAGAAATCAGAGCACCATTCAACTTTAGTGAAATACCTAGACTTCAACCATGGATAAATTTCTTTATTTAATGTAATTGGATGGGTATGACTAGGGGCATGAGTCATACCCCTTGGATATGAGTCGTATCCTTTTATCTATCTCCTATTAAACCCTAGAAAGTATGGTGAGGATCACTCACTATACTAGGTAAGAGTGAACCACCAACCAATTATTTCTTAGGATATGAGTCATACCAAGAACAATCATATAGAGTGATGCCTTGATTAAAAGTGGACTATTTTTGGTATGGGTGATGTGTACAAGTCAATGCATGAGTCATACCTATTGGATATAACTAAAAGGTGTATAGTCATACCTTAACCAGTGTAGGTGATCTTGAAGCCTAAGGTATGATTTAGGGTACCACTCATACCCTATATTATGATTGACTTAAGTGAGTCATACCCAATACCGTGGTCAATTTCAGCTTTTAGTTGAGGACCTGATGGTCATTTACCTTACCAAAAACCCTAAGTACCCTAACTATTTAAGTGTTTTTAGCATTATAAACATCTATTTGGATGGATAAAACACCCTAAATAGACTCTTAAAATCATTTATAAAGAATTGAGAGGAAAAGTAAAGTCAAGACTTTTGGTGAATTAAGTTGTGTAAGACATATAAATCTTCCCCCTGAAAAATAACTCTAAGCTCATGTTTTTAACACTTAGAATAGTAAGTGTACATAATTATTTTAAAATTAAATAAAAAGCATTTTTTTTCCTAATGGTGAATAATGTAAACTTTTGCTTCGACTTCTATTTATATATGTTATTGATGATGATTTGCACATGTGGGTTCTTGTTATATAAGGTATAACACATGAGTATTGAGTAACTCTAATGTTGATGATATCTACCATGAAAAAAGGCCTTGGTAAAGGCATATGGACAAGGTGGTTGTGAAAATGTCCAAATAAATATCTAGTCTTATGTTGGTAATATTTTGAATAAGGTCAATGGCCCTGTAAGTATAAATAGTGTTAAATAATATTATAAAGGTATTATAAGCCATGTATGGTAATATTGAAGACCTTGTTTGTTGATGGTTAATAAGTGGTTAAAGTCCCTAAACATGAAATTGAACTTGACTTATTTGTTGAACTAAAGTGTGGTATGAATGTGCTATAAGATTGCTAATGAAATGTGAATAGTTTGTGAGGTTCTAGATGAGCATAAATTAAATTTTATGATGAATTGAATTAAGGCATTGGCCTATTGGAATGGTTGAGCAGCAAAGGCTCCCATGAGGACTATGTGGTCATGTAAAGAGTCGAATTATCTAAATAGGATAAAGTCCTTAAGTATGAATTGAATAGATGAGGATTAATGGATAAAGGGTTGGAGTCCTAATGTGGACTAATGATAGTTATAATAGCTTGAGGTTAGTGTACCTTGACTAATGAAAGAGCTTGAGGTTAAAGTCCCTTTCATAATAAAATCACTTGCGGTTAAAGTCTTTTGCACAATAAGATCTCTTGTGGTTGAAATGCCTTACCAAATGAAATGTCTTGGTTAAGAGTCCCCTGTCTAATATGACATGAGGATAGATTCCCTTGCCTAATTTATGGTCATGTGGTTAGAGTCCCTTCCCTAAATAAATATGAGTGTGTGATTAGAGTCTATTGCCTAAATGGATTTATCTATGGTTAGAGTCCCTTTCTTAATGAGTGTATATGTGGTTAAATTCCTTCGTATAAGAATATATGAGTATGGTTGAAGTCCCATATTAATAAGAATTGTTTGAATCTAAGTGTGGAAGGTCGGAGTTCTTCACTTTATGTCTCATGATTGAGTGCTTTGAGAATGTTGTTATGATTTGTTTGTTTGTTTAGCTTGTGATATACCTTTATGTATGGATAAGGTCATGGATGTTATTGAATATGATATATTAACTAGTTTTTGATTGATGATTTTGTTTTATCCTTATCCTTTAGTTACATGCTATCACTTTAATCGCTAACCATCTTCGAACGCTATGTCCCCATATGACATAGGGGCTGAAGTATCATCTTCTCTTACTGCACAATGATTAGGTAATCAAAGTGGTTTGTGCATTGACTTTAGAGTGGTGAGATTTCTTACTTTAGAAGACATTCATTCTTCGTCTCATATCTTTAGACTTAGTCTTATTTTGAAATAGTTTGGCTATTGTCAGGGTCTTGTCTCGACATATACATTTCTAAATATAGGTTTGTATAGAGGTATGGTAGATGACTATGTACGTGGGTGCATTGGTTAGCTTGATAAATCTAATGAAGTATTTAGACATGTTTAAGTTATAATTTGTAGTATGTTTATGCTATTTTAGTATATGGTCAGTATTTACCCAACAATTATGATTAATGTGATGATTAGGTTGGGTTATTGGGGAGACCTCTGGTTTATGTGGTCTTGAGGTGCCCATACGACATGGTTTGATTTTTGGTCTTGTCAAGTTAGTATTAGAGCCTAGGTTCATGGTTAGTTTGGTGTCCATAATACCGTGTTAAGTAGAGCCTCTATATGTGTAAAGCGCTCCACACTTATACAAGAGGATCTATGAGGCATTTTAGGAAATATTTCCCTTTCTTGTGTTTGAATTTAAAGATATAGATTCTAAGGTCTTTGATTCCTCTAATTTTTATTTTCTTTCTTTCAGATCATGACTTTAAGGAGATCTGAGGTTTATGTAAAAACTTCTGCCATGACTGAGATCCCTATGGATGAATCTCATCAATCTTTTAGAGTTTGAACTCGAGCTAGGGCTTCATCACCTGACTATCTTTATCCGATACCACCTTTCTCCATAAACCCTAACTATAAGAGTGACCCTCATATTCCGTCACCTCAAGGGATGCTACTAATATTGATTTTTTTCACCCTATAAACTTCTTAACTCAATTTGTAGCCTCTCTATCGGAGCATGGTGATCCTGCTATTATTTCTTCTGAGGCCACAAGAATTAGCCAATTCATACGGTTGATCCCTCCTATGTTTATAGGTAAGAAAGTTAAGGAAAATCCTTAAGGCATGGATGATGAAATGTAGAAGATCTTTAAAATCATGCATGCTTCAGAGGTTGAGGCCAATGAGTTTTCTTCCTATCAATTAAAGGATGTAGCATACCTTTGGTACGGAAAGTGGGAGTTTTCTAGAGGTTTTGATGCTAGTCCCGCCATGTGGGAGGATTTCTTAGACCTCTTTTTCTCTAAAGAGTTAAGGTAAGTAAAGGTGGAAGATTTTATGAACCTGAAGTAAGGGAGAATGCCCGATCAAGAGTATGCCTTGAAATTCCTTCAATTGAGAAGGTATGCTCCCGAGATGGTTTCTAGCATGAGGGCTAGGATACATAAGTTTGTTTTGGGAATGCCCCGAGAGTTAGTCCTTGAAAGCAAGGTGACCCTGTTGATTAATAACATGGACATTCCTTGGTTTATTGTGTATATATAATAAGTTAAATAAGAGAAAATGAAGCAAGTTGAGTTTAGTGAAAGTCAAGGGAAGAAGTTTATCTCTTCCAAGCTTAGTGGTAGAGATGGTGGCAAGTGTTGATAAAAGAAGTAGTTGAGTTTGATTTATTTCTCCCTGGCTAGTGTTTTATCTCCTTACCTAAAGTTGTTGGGTGATCCTCAGTCTTAGTTTGGTGGTGAGTTCCAGGCACAAGGTGCCCAACTCCAGGCTAGTGGTGCTAAGTCAGCTCCATACCACCCTCTTTGTAGATTCTATGGTTAGAAGGATCATGGTTAGTATGAGAAGAGGAGAAATAAATGTTTTAGATGTGGTCCGATCGGGTACATATAACATGTGTGACCCTCTTTAACAGCTTCTAGGGCTAACAAGGCCCCTATTTCTATCCGTCTACTTATGCACCAAAGGGTGTTATGTCTGTTCTACTTCTATTTCAAGCACCGACACTTGCCAGAACTACTTGTATACACTTTCTACTTACTAGGATTCTGAGGCATCTCCCATTATTGTAATGGGAATGTTGAAAATTTTCTTCCATGATGTATATTATTTACTTATTCCAGGGTCTACATTTTCTTATATAACCCTATATGTTGTTGTGTAGCATTATTATGGTCTTGAGATTCTATCAGTTCTTTTTTATATTTCTACCCCAATAACAGACTCTATGAATGCTAAAAGGGTCTATAGGGTATTTATGGTATCCGTTGGTGGTAGAGATACTCTTGTAGACTTGATAGAGTTGGACATGGTCTATTTTGATATTATTCTAGGGTTGGCTTGGTTGCATTTGTGTTATGCTTTCTTAGAATGCCATATCCATAGAGTCGTGTTCAAATTCCCTATTGAGCTAGTCATTGTATGGGAAGGTTGTTGTTTGGTACCTAAAGAAAGATTCATTTCTTATTTTAAAGCCCAAAGTTTGATTTCAAAGGGGTGTTTGTATCATTTGGTCCAAGCTAAATGTTCTAACTCGGAAGAGCCTTCTCTAGAATCCATTCCCGTGGTTAATGAGTTTCCCGAGGTGTTTCTCGATGATCTTCTTAGTTTTTTCTCTCGATAGGGAAATTGGTTTTTGGATTGATCTTTTTCCAAACACTCATCCAATTTCTTTCCCTCCTTATAGAATGGCCATGATGGAGCTAAATAAGCAATTGAAGGACCTCTTAAATAAAGGTTTTATCAGACCTAGTGTGTCTCCTTAGGATGCTCCAACGTTGTTTGTGTGCAAGAAGGATGGTTATCCTTTCATATATGAATTGATTACTGTCAGTTGATCAAAGTGACTGTAAATAATAAATATCCTCTTCCTAGGATAGATTATTTGATTGATCAACTTTAAGGTGTGAAGTATTTTTATAAGATTGATTTTTGATCGGGTTATTATCAGCTTAAAGTTAGGGATGCATATATCCCTAGGACTACCTTTAGAACCCAGTATAGTCACGATGAGTTTCTTGTCATGTCTTTTGTGTTGACCAATGCCTTAGCGGCATTCATGGATTTGATGAGTATGTTCTCTCGTCTGTTCTTGGACATATTTGTTATTGTCTTCATTGATGATACCTTAGTTTATTCTAAGAGTGAGGCAGATCATGTCGACCACCTCCGTGTCATATTGTAAACTTTGAAGGATCATCATTTGTATGTCAAGTTCTCCAAGAGTGTTTTTTGGTTGAAATCCATAGCTTTTCATGTTTATGTTATTTTTAGTGAAGGGGTCATGGTAGATCGCTAAAAGGTTATGGCGGTTAAAGAGTGGCCCCACACTTATGACTCCATCAAACATTCGGTTCTTCTTAGGTCTAGCTGGTTAATATAAAAGGTTTATAAAGAGTTTCTTGACTATAGCTTCCCCATTGACCAAGTTAACCCAAAAAAAGGTTAATCTCTTGTGGTCATTTGTGTGTAAGGGTAGTTTTGAGAAGTTGAAAGATAAATTGACTTTGGCTCTGAATTTTGACCTTACCCAAAGGTAATGATGGCTTTGTGGTGTATTGTGATGCTTCTCGTATTGGTCTCAGTTGTGTGTTGATAAAACATGGTAGGGTGGTGGCCTATGCTTCTAGGAAATTGAAAGTTCACAAAAAGAACTATCCTACTCATGATCTAGAGTTGTTAGCCATGGGTTTTGCATTATAGATTTAGAGACATTATTTTTATGGGGTTCATATTGTATCTTTTCTGATCATAAGAGTCTTCAATATGTGTTTATTCAAAAAGTGTTAAACCTCAGGCAAAGAAAGTGGCTTTAGTTGTTAAATATTATGATATAGGGCTTTATTACCACCCCAGTAAAGCTAATGTAGTCGCCGATACTCTTAGTAGATTGCCTATAGGAATTTTGGCTTGTGGATGTGGATAAGCATTAGGTAAAGTACATTCATAGTTTTGCAAATCTCGCAGTTTGACTTATGAAGCTTGAGGATGGTAGTGTATTTGTGCATCCAATATCTCAGTCGTCTCTTGTGGTTGAGATAAAGAAAAAGCAAGTATTGTACCCCGAATTGATGAAGATTAAGAGTAATATGGGTTAACATAAATTTGCGGACTTTGTGATTAGTGGTGATGGTATCTTGAGATACCAAGGAAAACTATGTGTTCCCAACATTAATGGAATGAGGGAAAGGGTCATGGTCGAGACTCATGAATCCCTTTATAATATTCACCCTAGTTCCACCGAGATGTATCATGATGTTAGAGAGTTCTATTGATGGGGTAAGATGAAATGTGATGTGGCTAGCTAAATGGCTAAGTGTATGGTGTGTCAATAATTAAAATTTGAGCACGTGAGGCTACGGGTTTGTATCAAGAGATTTTATTACCCAAATGGTAGAGAGAGATAACTAATATTGATTTTGGTACCAGTCTTCCTCGATCTCGGAATCAATGTGATTATATTTAGGTCATTGTTGATAGAATGACCAAATCCGCTCACTTTTGGCCCATGTAGACTAATTACTAGGCAGAAGATTATGCTAAGTTTTATCTTGCGGAGATCATGAAGTTTCATGGTGCTCCAATTTCAATTATCTTGGATTGTGTTCCTCTATTTTCATCCCATATTTGGAAGTCATTTCAAAAAGTTTTGGGTACTAGATTGTGCCTTAGTACTACCTTCCACCTATAAATGGGTAGGCATGCATAGAGGACCATCTAACCATTTAAGGATATATTGCGGGCTTGTGTGATTGATCATGGTGGTAGTTGGTATGATCACTTGACTTTGATTGAGTTCACCTATAATAATAGTTACCACTCAAGTATTGAAATGGCCCCTTTCTAGGAATTATATGATAGGACATATTTATCTCCTATTGGGTTGTACAAAGTTTATGAGGGTAAGTTACTTATCCCCATCTAGTTTACAAAGCCTTAGAGAAGGTGAAAGTGATTCCTGATAGATTGGAAATCGCTCAAAGTCGCTAAAAGTCCTATAAGGATATGAGGCATAAGGACTTAAAGTTTAGTGTTGGTGATTGGATATTCTTGCAACTGTATCCCATGAAAGGAGTGGTGGGGTTTGGTAAAAAGGGAAGCTTAGTCCCCAATATGTTGATCCTTACTTGATTGTGACAAGGGTTGACAATATTGCCTATGAGTTGGAGATACCTTCTAGCATGAACTATATTCACCTGATATTCCATATCTCTATGTTGTAGAAATGTGTGGGTGATCCTTTGTTGGTTGTTACCTTGAGGGATGTTGATATCTCAAACTCTTTGTCCTATGAGGAGATCCTAGTGAGGATCTTGGGTCGGCAAGTTTACCAGTTGTGAATGAAAGAACTGGCTTTCGTGAAGGTTCTATAAAGGATCCAAAAGTCCAAAGAAGCTATTTGTGAGGTAGAAGAGGAAATAAATTCCAAGTATCCGCATTTGTTTCCCTTTTTGGGAACTTGTGATGAAGGTATGTGTTAATCTTCACACCTTCATTTATGACTTAATAGACAATAGGTGTCACCAATGTTTTTAATTAAGTTTTTCCTTTCTTAGATAATGGATTAAAGTTCCCTAGCTTTGAATTGATCTAGGTCTTCTTGGAAAATGGGTTCAAGTCCCTAATGCCTTGGAATTATGTGTGTCCTTGTTGTAATGGGTTTACGTCCCTAGTACTTTGAGTTTATTCATGCCTTTGATAGATAATGAGTTCGAGTCTTTAATCCTTGAGTTGAGTAAGCATCATTGATAAGTTGATGGGTTAAAGTCCCTAAGTTGTGAAATGAGTATATGTTGATAAGTAATGGGTTTAAGTCCCTAAGCTTTGAAATGAACAAGTCTTTATCATAACTAATGGGTTTGAATCCCAAAGCCAATGAAATGAACAGTCGATTGAGAATGATCATGATGTGTGTTGTATCATTGTTGTGTGATTTTTCCTAACTCGATTGAAGATTGATTTGATGTGTGAAACTGTGTTGACTTGTGTTTATACTTTCCTTACCCATCATTCAAGGATGAATGATCCAAGTGGGCGAGAATTGAAAAACCTAGATTTTAAAACATGGAGAAATTTCTTTATCTGATGTCACTGGGGTAGGTACGACTAGGGTCATGAGTCGTACCCCTTGGATATGAGTTATATCCTTCTCTCCCTATACTATAATACCTTAGGTAGTGTGGTGAGGGTCAATCACTGTCCTAGGTATGAGTGAGCCTCTAACCAATCATACCTTAAGGTACGAGTCGTACTAAGACCAAACATATAGAGTGATTCTTTGATCAAAAGTGGACTGTTTGTGGTACGGGTTACATGTACGAGTCATTGAATGAGTTGTACTATTTGGATTCAAATTAATGATGTTTAGTCGTACCCTAACCAGTGTAGGTGACCTAGGAGGAGCCTAGGGTACGGGCTCATTTTCCAACTTTTAGTTGAGGACCTTATGGTTATTTCCCTCTCCCGAAACCCAAATTTTCCTCACTATATAAGTGTTTGTAGCCTCCTAAACATCCATTTTGATGGATCAAACACCAAAAATACTCTCTTAGACTCCTTTGTGATGAATTGGAGCCTAGGGTTTCAAGGGTGATATTTAAGAGGTAGAGTGAAGTTAAGACTCATGGTGAATCAAGTTGTCTAAGGAATGTAACTCTTCCATTTGATAAATAACTCTAAACCCATGTATTTCACACATGGATTAGTAAGTGTACATGGTGATTTTGAAATCAAATAAAAAGGGTTTTGTTGCCTGATGATGAATAATATGAACTTTTGCTTAGCCTTGTGTTTATAAATATTATTGATTATGATTTGCAAATGTGGATAGTTTTTGTATGTGGTATAACACGTTAGTCTTGATTAGCTCTAATCTTAATGATTTCTACCATAAAAAAAGGCCTTGGTAAAGGCATGCACACAAGGTGTTTTGAAAATGTCTAAGTGAATTGTGTAGTCTTACGTTGGTGATGTTTTGAACTAGGAAAATGGCCCAATAAGTATGAATAGTGTTAAATTATATTATAAAGGTATTATAGCCATGTGTGGTAAAATTTATGATCTTTTTGGTTGATGGTTAATGAGGGGTTATAGTCACTAAACATTAAAATGAACTTGAATTGGGTGTTCAACTAAAGTGTGGTATGAATGTGGTATAAGATGGCTAATGAAATGTAAATAGTTTGTGAGGGTTTTGAAGACCATGAGTTTATTGTATGATGAATAGTTTTAAGGCATTATCCTATTGAAATGATTGAGCAACAAAGGCTCCCATGAGGACCATGTGGTTATGTATAGTGTTGAATTGTCTAAATGGGTTAAAGTCCTTAAGTGTGAATTGAATAGATAAGGATAAATGGACAAAGGGTTGGAGTCCCAAAGTCAACTAATGATAGTTGTAATGGCTTGGGGTTAATGTACTTTGCCTAATCAAAGGGCTTGAGGTTAATGTACATTGCCAAATGAAATTGCTTGAGGTTAAAGTCCATTGCATAATGAGATCTCTTGAGGTTGAAGTGCCTCGCCAAATGAAATGTCTTAGGTTAGATTTCCCTATCTAATAAATCATGAGGTTAGATTGTAACATCCCGTATTTTTCTTGTACTTATTCTAATTATATAGAACTTTGGTATAGCCTTGTGGTGTAGGTAATAGATGAGATTTGTTATGCAAGTATTAAAGGCGTAGATACAATTATAGATGCTGCCCGTACAGTTTAATGTGATGCGACTAAGTTAACGTCGATACAACTATTTAAACTTGGGATCATAAGTTAGTATTTGAATCTGAAGTTTAAAATGACCAAGTGTGTATAAGTTGAAGGTTAGATTAAAGAGATTAGGAGCTGAAAATGAAACAAAATAATGAGGTGCTTGCTTTACTTAATTAAGCTAGTAGGTGAGTCACCTACTTGAGCTATTTGGACCAAATTAATGGACCCATGACTATGGACCAGATCTGGGCTTATATTAATGTACTCATTTGAACCCAAAATTAAGTAAAAGAGAAAGGAAATGGAGATATGGGCTCAATACTCAAATCTGCCAAGGCCCAAGTTAAAGAAAAGAAAAGAAGGAAAAATGGGTAGCTAAGGCCCAATAACTTTGGATCCACAAAAGCCCAATATATTGGGACAATAGATACATCATTTACTTGATAAAATATAGGACAAAAAGGGTCAAGAAAGTCGTCCAAAGAGCAGCTCCTTTATATGGATTGAAATCAGAAAATTTTGCACATTTTTAACTTAGACAAAACTATTCCAGCTTTCTAGGTTTTTCTCTCTTGTTCTCTCTTGGGTATGAAGCAACCCTACAATTCCACAAGGGTTCTTGGGATTGACCTTCCTTCCAAGATAAAGGTAAGTTAACAATTCATGAGTTTGTACTAAGGAAACTATGTGTTCTTCAAGATGAATTTCCGGACAGCCCTCTCTATAAGTTTTAGCAGTCCATTGTTCTTAGTTATTAAGGGATTTCTCTTTTTTATTTTGGTGTATATGTGAAGGGATTAAGATATAGAAGAGATACATATTAAGATACTTAACTACCAAGGAAATCAAGGTATGGTTTCTATCCACTTTTGTCCTTTTTCCACATACATGTGTTGGTTGAGGATTGTACATATTTGGTTGCTATTAAAGCACGATTGGGGTGTTGTTTGCGGACTGTTTTGTGTGTTTGCGTTAGGGGATGCCCGGTTTCTATTGGGGAAATGTGTGATTATTTTGTATTAAATTATAGAAGATAGGTATGGTGATACACCACCGAATTAATGATTGTGTACGCCAATTGCTCTTTTCATTTTGTGTATTGGTTGGAAGGTGTAATGAAGCCAAAGTTGTGTCGGGGGATATTATATTATTATGTATGGTATGTGGATGTAATTGGAGTATAAGAGGATTAAAGTGACACCGTTTATTGATAAATTAAGGGTTTACTTCCCGGCCACTAGTTTGGTGAAGTTAAATAGCCAAAATGAGACGGTTGGTTGCTAATATTAGTTTGCCATATATTTCATTGTAGATAAGTAATCTAAAAGGGCAAGAAGTCTAGTTGGGCTGGTATTGGAGTTGTACAACCAGGTATGTAAGGCATACTCCATTTTGTACTCTTTGGCATGAAATTGAACATTTGTTCCATCTAGTATGTTTCCAAGGTTATCCTATAACAAGTGACACATAATAACAATGTATTATATCCTATGAAGCCAATGACCTTGTTCCCACTCTCTAACATGTCAAAACACCTCAATACATGCTTATTATTAAACTTGCACACCTATCTTCATGTTAAAATTTCAGAAGTTCTCCGTTTACTTAAATAAGACCTATGTGTTATTTTCAGCTCCGTAATACTTCATTTATATGCCAACAACTACCTACCTTGTTGTTGTTGCATTAAGTCCCCATTTACATGTCTCTTAGTGGAAGATTATTATTTTAAGGTACCATAATGTATAGACCACCAAAGTAACAATCTCAAAGGCTAAATAAAGTAAGTAATGCAAATCTGTAAATGATTGGCAGCTCAGGGCATAAGCCTAGCATGGGCCGATCTCGATACCTTCATATGTGGGTGGCAGTTCAGGTGCATAAGCCTAGCATTGGCCGATCCCAATATTTATATGTAGCTGGCAGCTCAGGGGCGTAAGCCTAGCATGTGCCGATCTTAGTTTATCTATTTACCACTGATCAGCTGGTCATTTTCATTATATATGGCTTACAAAGATTTTGAAGTAAGAAAGGTAAAAATGATGAAAGGAACGTAATGTACGTAGTCCTACAAGTATATATAAAAGTGGTCTACTAGTACTACTTAGACACTTGTATTTGATTTCTATTGAGCCTTTGTATCATGTATTGTTACTTTTCCACCTTGCATACTCAGTACATATTTTTGTACTGAATCCCCTTATGAGGGATCTATATGTCATGCTACAGGCACAGGTGCTTCGACAAATGCGCCTCCTCAGTAGGAGCCCAGGATATCCAGCTGCTATTGGTGAGCTCCAGATTGCTTTGGGGCTTTCTGAGTTTGTTCTATATATTTTGGTATTATACAGTAGGTCAAGAGTAGGGTGGGGGTTTGTACTGACCCTAACCAAGTCTATGTATCTTTTAGAGGCTTTGTAGACTAATGTAAAGTTATGGTAGTGTCTTGTCTCTAGACGTGGTGGCCCCAATGGCCAAGTGTTGTATATATCAGCTTATGCTTGCATGTGTAACTATTCTCATCGATACATAATATCAGGTTTGTCAGAACCTTTGTTTGTCATAGTTACATGCATGGGAAGTACAAGGTTATGAATTGGTTTTCTCTGGCGTTTACGGCTACGGGTGCCTGTCCGCCCTTATAGGATTTGAGGTGTGACAAAAGTGGTATCAGAGTAGGTCGTCCTAGGGTGTCTACAAAGCCTTGTCTATATAGATTCTTATTTATAAGCGTGTTGTGCACCATATCTATAAACAGGAGGCTATGGGACATTTAGGGGTTGTCTCTTTTTCTTCATATCTTAGATCGTGCAATAGAGCCCATGTTGTAGGTAAACTCATAATTATCCGTTAAACCTATTTTTTTCCTCTGATTATAGTAAAGATGCCGGCAACAAGAAGGAGTAAGAATATAGGTAAACAAATAGACATGGATACGGAGGAAGGGACCAGTAAATCACCACCTAGACGAGCTAATCAAAGTGAGGGTCGAGCTGAGTTTGTGTCCCAAACTTCTTCTACTCCTCCATCTCCAGAAGAGCTAATAAGGAGAAGAACCACATCCTCAGAACCACCTACCAATGCTATAGACCAAGATCTAAGGAATGCGGTGAAATTATTGGCTCGTATAGTTGCTAGACAAGCTCAAGGACAAGCCATTCTAACCACAGGTTCTAGTATTGCAGATAGGGTAGCTAGCCTATGAATGCACGATTTTCTTAAATTGGATCCTCCCACGTTCACCGGATCAGATCTTAATAAAGACCCAGAAGACTTTATTGATCAAATCCAAAGGGCTCTAAAGTTCATGCATGTATCAGGTAAAGAGACAGTTGAGCTAGCAGTATATAGATTTAAAGGGGAGGCTATATTTTAGTATGAAGACTGGAAATAGTCTAGGGGTATTGATGCACCTTCAGCTACTTGAAAAGAGTTCAAAGAGGCATTTCTTGATCATTACCTTCCATTCAAGATTCGAGAGGCTCATGCAGATCAGTTCTTGAATCTTTGCCAGGGGAATATGAGCGCGAGAGAGTACAACCTCCGGTTTAACTCTTTGTCTAGGCATACTCTTAATGTTGTAGCTAATATAGATGATAGAGTTTATCGATATATGGATAGGTTAGATCCATATTTGGTTAGAGATTGTACTATTGATTCTTTGAACAAAGACATAGACATAGCAAGGATACAAGCTTTTGCACAAAAAATGGAGGATCAGAGGCAAAGGAGAAGAACACAAGAATTAGAAAGAGGATATTCCAAGAGGTCCAGATCTATGAGGCAATTCATGGCATCCCATGGAGAGTTTAGGCCTCGATTTTCTAATAGACCACCTAGGCCATTATCTTTTTATTTGGAAGCTAGTGCTCCACCACTGTTTCAAGTGTCTAAAGGCAACCAGTTTGGGCAAAGAAGTGAGAGTCAGAGTTTTTGAACAATGGGGTATCAAGAGAAAGGGAGTATGATGCAATTAAGGCCTCCTTGATAGCCATGTAAAAAATGTGGAAAGATTCATTTAGGTTAATATCGAGTCGAGATAAATGCTTTTATTTGGAGTGGTACGTCAGGACATATGATGAGAGAATTCCCTTAAAAGGGCATAGGTGGTATGGCACAACCTACTATATTATCCGTTGCATCATCATTATCGGTGCCTTATTCAAGTAGAGTTTTACATCCTATGGGTTATGGTAGAGGTGATAAAAGAGCAGCTAGCTCTAGTAGAGTTCAGAATCGTACATATGCTTTAGCGGATCAACAAAATTCTGAGGCTTCTCCAGATGTGGTTACAGGTACATTGTACATCTTTTCACATGATGTATAAGTATTAATTGATCCGGGTTGTACATTATCATATGTCAGTCTATTGGTTGCTGGAAAGTTCAAAAGAACACCAGAATTGCTAGTTAAGCCACTTGAAGTATCTACACCAATTGATGAATCTTTTATAGCTAAGAGAGTGTGTCAAAATTGTATAATAACTATTTGCGGTCGCGATACAATGACTAACCTAGTTGAGTTAGAAATGGTAGATTTTGATGTTGTAATGTGTATGGATTGGCTGGCTTCTTGTTATACCACAGTAGATTACCGAACTAAGAGAGTGTATTTCCATTTTCCAAGAGAGGCAGTCCTTGAATGGAGAGGTAATATTGGTGTTCCAAGAGGTAAATTTATTTCTTATTTTAAGGTGAAAAAGATGATTTCCAAGGTTTACATATGTCATCTAGTTAGAGTGAAGGATACAGATGCGGAGACACCAATTCTTCAAACTATTCCAGTGGTAAATGAATTTCCTGATTTATTTCCTAAAGATATTCTGGGTTTGCCTCAAGAACGAGAAGTAGAGTTTTGTATTGATGTGATTCCAGGTACTTAACCAATTTAAATTTCTCCATATAGAATGGCCCTGGAAGAATTACGGAAGTTGAAAGAGTAATTGAAAGACTTGCTAGAAAAAGGATTCACAAGGCCTAGTGTGTCCCCTTGGGGTGCACCAGTGTTATTTGTGCATAAGAAGGATGGCTCATTAAAAATCTGTATCGACTATAGGCAATTGAACAAGGTGACTATTAAGAACAAATATCCCCTTCCAAGAATTGATTACTTATGTGATCAGTTGCAAGGAGCCAAGTGGTTTACGAAGATTGATTTAAGGTCTGGTTACCACCAAATGAGGGTCAAAGAGAGGACATACCCAAGACAGTATTTTGAACACTGTATGGTCATTACGAGTTCCTAGTCATGTCCTTAGGGCTAACTAATGTGCCTGCAGCTTTTATGGATTTGGTAATAGGGTGTTCAACCCATTCGTGGATGTGTTTTTGATAGTTTTTATAGATGATATTCTGGTTTATTTGAGATCAAATAAGGACCATGCCAATTACTTACGATAGGTATTGCAGATTCTTCATGATCGTAGGCTATATGAAAAGTTCTGCAAATGTGAGTTTTGATTAAAATCTGTGGCATTCTTAGGTCATATTGTATCTGATGAAGGAATAAGGGTTGATACTCAAAAAATTGAAGCCGTGAAGAACTGGCCAAGACCTATAACGCCTATGGAGGTTCATAGTTTCCTTGGGTTGGCAGGTTATTATAGAAGGTTTGTTGAAGCATTTTCTTCAATTTCTGCAGCTTTAACAAAGCTAACACACAAAGCATCCAAGTTCCAATGGAGTGACACGTATGAAAGAAGTTTCCAAAAACTAAAGAATAAGTTGACTTCTACACCAGTATTGTTACTTTTTGAAGGCACAGAAGGGTATGCAGTGTATTGTGATGCTTCAAGAATTGGTTTAGGGTGTGTATTGATGTAGCACAGTAAAGTCATAGCATCTGCCTCAAGACAATTGCGACCATATGAGAAAAAATATCCAACGCATGATCTGGAGCTAGCATTGGTTATATTTTCCTTAAAGATATGGTGTCACTACTTGTATGGGATTCATGTTGAAATATACTTACCATAAAAGTTTGCAATACATCTTTAATCAGAAGGACCTGAATTTGAGGCAACGAATATGGCTTAAGCTGTTAAAAGATTATTATGTTGATATCTTGTATCACTTGGGGAAAAAAATATAGTAGCAGATGCATTAAGTCATAATGCTATGGCACCGTCTATAGAAAGACAAGGGATGACTAAGGATCTACAAAAAATATCAAATTTGGGGGTTCGCCTTCTTGAAACTCCAGTTGAGGGGTTTATTATGATAATGCAGCAGAATCTTCAGTAGTAGCTGAAGTAAAACAGAAGCAATATACAGATCCCATTCTATTGCAGCTTAAGAAGAATGTACAATGTGGTATGACAAAGGTATGTTAGCTTATGCAAGAGGGTGTACTTCAATGCCAAAACAGATTATGTGTGCCGAATGTAGATGAGCTAAGAATGAGGATTGTGATAGAGGAACATCATTCAAGGTATTCCATCCACCAGGGTCAACTAAAATGTATTATGATTTGAAAGGAATATATTGGTGGGATGACATGAAGAAGAACATTGCAAAATTTATAGCCCAATGTCCAATTGTCAAAGAGTTAAAAGTAGAGCACTAAAAGCTTGGGGGTTATATGTAATGTATAGATCTTCCAATATGGAAATGGGACATGATCAACATAGATTTTGTCACTAGTTCCCTACGTACATCTGGAAGGTTTGATTCCATATGGGTGATTGTTGAAAGGCTTACCAAATCAGCATACTTTCTACCGGTTAGGACCACTTACACAGTTGAAGAATACGCCAAATTATATATTAAAGAGATGGTTTGATTGCATGGAGTTCCAATCTCTATTATATCAAATCGAGGAGCTCAATTTACTGAAAAATTTTGGAAGTCTTTCAGAGAAATTTGGGAATACAAGTTAATCTAAATACAACTTTTCACCGTTAAATAGATGGACAAGAAGAACGTACCATTCAAACACTTAAAGATATGCTTCCAGCTTATGTATTGGACTTTAAAGGTAGTTGGGATGATCATTTACCTCTTATCAAGTTTGCCTACAATAATAGATATCATTAAAGTATCAAAATTGCACCATATGAAGCTTTGTACGGAAGAAAGTATAGATCACCAATTGGATGGTTTGAAGCGGGTGACACTGCCTTGTTTGGGCCAAATCTTGTTCATCAAGCTATGGAAAAGGTTAAAGTAATCAAAAAGCGGCTAGAAATAGCCCAAAGTTGACACAACTCATATGCAGATATTAGAAGAAGGGGGCTAGAGTTTGCTATAGGTGATTGGGTATTCTTGAAGGTGTCACCAATATAGGGGGTTATGAGATTTGGTAAGAAAGGAAAACTAAGTCCATGTTATATAGGCCTATACAAGTTTACTTGGAGGTTTGTCCAAGTCTTTTATGAATTAGAGCTACCCTAAGAGCTCTCAACAATCCATCTAGTATTTCATATCTCAATGCTTTAAACGTGCATGGGAGATCCATCTCGTATTACTCCTACTGAAGATGTACAAGTTACAAAAGATCTGACGTATGAATAAATAACTATTTCTATCCTAGACCAACAAGTTAAGAAGTTAAGGTATAAAGAAATAGCTTCGGTAAAAGTGCTTTGGAGAAACCAAAAAGTAGATGAGATAATATTAGAAGCTGAAGAAGCAAAGAAATCCAAGAACCCCAATTTGTTCAAATACAAAGAAAAAGTCTAATATGCTTAATTGGAGCAATAACAAGTAAATGTAATATATAGGTACTATGTGATAATAGGGATATTAAACTTAGGCTTGAGTTTGTGTTGGTTAGATAGTTATGCTAACATTCGAGGACGAATGTCTCTAAGGGGGGAAGGATGTAACATCCCGTATTTTGATTGTACTTGTTCTAATTATATAGAACTTGGTATAGCCTTATGGTATAGGTAACGGATGAGATTTGTTATCCATGTATTAAAGGCGTAGATAGAATTATTGATGCTGCCCGTACAGTTTAATGTAATGAGAACAAGTTAACGCTGATACAACTATTTAAACTTGGGATCGTAAGTTAGTATTTGAATTTAAATTTTAAAGTCAGCAAGTGTGTATAAGTTGAAGGTTAGATTAAAGGGATTAGGAGCTGAAAATGGAATGAAATATTGAGGTTCTTGCTTGACTTAATTAAACTAGTAGGTGAGTCACCTACTTGAGCTATTTGGACCAAATTAATGGATCCATGGCTATGGACCAGATTTGGGCTTGTATTAATGTACTCATTTGAGCCCAAAATTAAGTAAAAGAGAAAGAAAATGGAGAAAAGGGCCCAATATCAAATCTGCCAAGGCCCAAGTTAAAGAAAAGAAAAGGAGGAAAAATGGGTAGCTAAGACCCAATAACTTTGGATCCACAAAATCCCAATATATTGGGAAATTAGATACATAATTTACTTGATAAAATATAGGAAAAAAAGGGTCTATCAATTTGGCCAAAGAGCAGCTCCTTTATATGGACTGAAATCAGCAAATTTTGCTCATTTTTTACTTAGACAAAAAAATTCCTCCTTTCTAGGTTTTTCTCTCTTGTTCTCTATTGGCTATAAAGAAACCCTATAATTCCACAAGGGTCCTTAGGATTGAACTTCCTTCCAAGATAAAGGTAAGTGAACAATTCCTGAGTTTGTACTAAGGAAACTATGTGTTCTTCAAGATGAATTTCCGGACAGCCCTCTCTATAAGCTTGGGTTGTCCATTGTCCTTAGCTATTAAGGGATTTCTCTTTTTTATTTTGGTCTATATGTGAAGGGATTAAGCTACTGAAGAGATACATATTAAGAGACTAAACTACCAAGGAAATCAAGGTATGGTTGCTTTCCACTTTTGTCCTTTTTCCATATACATGTGTTGATATAGGATTACACATATTTGGTTGCTATTAAAGGACGATTGGGGTGTTGTTTGCGGACTGTTTTGTGTGTTTGCGTAAGGGGATGTCCGGTTTCTATTGGGGAAATGTGTGATTAGTTTGTATTGAATTATAGAAGATGGGTGTGGTGATACACCACCGAATTAAAGATTGTGTACGTCAATTGCTCTTTTCATTTTTGTGTGTTGGTTGGAAGGTGTAATGAAGCCAAAGTTGTATCGGGGGAAATTATATGAATAGGTATGGTATGTGGATATAATTGGAGCATAAGAGGGTTAAAGTGATACCCTTTATTGAAAAACTAAGGGCTTACTTCCCGGCCACTAGTTAGGTAAAGTTAAATAGCCAAAATATGACGGTTGGTTGCTAATATTAGTTTGCCATATATTTCATTATAGATAAGTAATATAAAAGGGTGGGAAGTCGAGTTGGGCTGGTATTGGAGTTTTACAACCAGGTATGTAAGGCATACTCCATTTTGTACTCTTTGGCATGAAATTAAACATTTGTTCCATCTTGTAAGTTTCTAAGGTTATCCTATAACAAGTGACACATAGTAGTAGCGTATTATATCCCATGATGCCATGACCTTTTTCCCACCCTAACATGTCAAAACACCTCAATACATGCTTATTATTAAACCTACACACCTATCTTTATTTGAAAATTTCAGAAGTTTTTCGTTTACTCAAATAAGACCCATGTGTTATTTTCAGCTCCTAAATACTTCATTTGTGTGCCAATAGCTCCCTACCTCATTTTTGTGGCATTAAGAGCCCATTTACATGTCTCTTAGTGACAAATTATTATTTCAAGGAACCATAATGTATTGACCTCTAAAGTAACAATCTCAAAGGCTAAATAAGTAACTCAAATCTATAAATGAGTGGCAGCTCAGGGGCGTAAGCCTAGGATGGGATGATCTAGATACCTTTATATATGGGTGGCAGCTCAGGGGCATAATCCTAGCATGGGCCGATCCCAATCTTTTTATGTAGGTGGCAGCTCAAGGGCGTAAGCCTACCATGGGCCGATCATAGTTTATCTATTTACCACTGATCAGCCGGTCATTTACATTATATATGGCTTATATATGAAGTAAGAAAGGTAAAAATGATGAAAGGAACGTAATGTACGTAGTCCCACAAGTATATATAAAGGTGGTCTACTAGTAGTACTTATACACTTGTATCAGATTTCTATTGAGCCTTTGTATCATGTATTGTTACTTTTCTGCCTTGCATAATCAGTACATATTTTCGTACTGACTCCCCTTATGAGGGACCTATATTTCATGCTACAGGCACAGGTGCTTGGGCAAATATGCCTCCTCAGTAGGAGCCCAGGAAATTCAGCTGCTATTGGTGAGTTCCATATTTCTTTGGGGCTTTCCAAGACTGTTCCATATATTTTGGTATTGTGTAGTAGGTTAAGAGTAGGGTGGAGGTTTGTCCCGGCCGTAACCAAGTCTATGTATCTTTTAGAGGCTTTGTAGACTTATGTAAAGTTATGTTAGTGTCTTGTCTCTAGACGTGGTGGCCCCAACGGCCAAGTGTTGTATATATTAGTTTGTACTTGCATGTGTAACTATTCTCATAGATACATAATATCATGTTTGTCAGAACCTTTGGTTGTCATAGTTACATGCATGGGAAGTACAAGGTTATGAATTGGTTCTCTCAGGCCTTTATGGCTATGGGTGCCTTTCCACCCCAATAGAATTTGAGGCGTGACATAGATTACCTTGCCTAATGTAGTGGCATGTAGTTAAAGTCACTTGCGTAAATGAATGTGCATGTGTTGTCAGAGTCCTTTGCTTGAATGGATGTGTGTGTGGTTAGAGTCTCTTTCTTAATGAGTGTATATGTTGTTAAAGTCCTTTGTCTAAGTAATATGTGAGAGTGGTTGAAATCCCATACCTAATAAGAATTGTTTGAATCTAAGGTTGGAAGGTCAGAGTTCTCCAATTTGTGTCTCATAATTGAGTGCTTTGAGAATGTTGTTAGGACTTTTTCTTGTTAAGCATGTGATATACCTACATGTATGAATAAGGTCATGAAAATGGTTAAATATGATATATTGACTTGTTGTTGATTGATTATGTTATTTTATCCTTATCCTTAAGTTACATGCTAGCATTGCAACTGCTAACCATCTCCGAATGCTATGTCCCCATGCGACATAGGGGCCGAAGCATCATCTTTTCCTCCTATGTAGTGATTAGGCGATCGAAGCGGTTCATGCATTTACTTTGGAGTGGTGGGCTTCCTTACTTTGGAAGACATTTATTCCTTGTCTCCTATCTTTAGAATTAGTCTTATTTTGACTTAGTTTGGCTATTGTTGGGGCTTGTCCCAACATATACATTTCTAAACATCGGTTTTTATAGAGGTATTGAGGATGACTGTGGACTTGGGTAGATTGGTTAGTTTGATGAATCTGATGAAGTGTTTAGACATGTTTAAGTTATGACTTGTAGTATGTTTTCCGCTATCTTATTATATAGTTAGGATTCACCCAACCACTGTGATTGATGTGATGATTAGGTTGGGTTATCGGGGCGACCTCTGATTTATGTGGGCTTGAGGTGCCCATACGACATGGCCTGGTTTTGGGTCATGTCATTCAGAATCGTCACAAGATACAACATAGAATTATCCTCCTCGAAATGACATGTCCTCACTGGCAAGTAATGAGAAGAATTAGTCATTCTATTCATAATTACCCAAATAGAATCACATTGATTCCGAGAGTGGGGAAGATCGATGATGAAATCCATAATAATCACTTCCCACTCCCGCTTGGGCAGCTCAATCTCTTGATTCAAACCACCGGGTCTCAAGTGCTCAACTTTCACCTGTGGACACACCTTGCACTTAGCCACATAGCTAGACATATCTCATTTCATATTATTCTACCTATAAAACTCCCTAAAATCCTGATACATCTTCGTAGAACAACGTTGAATAACATACGGCGACCAATGAGCCTCGGCCATAATCCTTTGCCTCAATCTATTGACATCTGGAACACATAGCCTACTTTGGTACCTCAAGATACCATCACCACCAATCATAGAGTCAACAACCCTTTGTTGACCCACATTACTCTTAATCTTCATCATGTCGAGATCCTACATTTGCTTTTCCTTTATCTCAACCTCAAGAGATGATTGTGACATCTAATGAACAAACAAATCACCATCCTCTAAACCATGAGAAGAACTCTAGGACTATCCAATTGGTGAATGCCCTTCATGAATTCCCCCTTATCCTCATCAAAATGAGCCAAACTCCCCATGGATAACCTGCTAGAAGCATCAACAACAATGTTTGCTTTACCAGGTGGTGGTAAAGACTCATCTCGTAGTCTTTTTGCAACTCAAGCCTTCTTTTTTTCCTGAGATTCAACTTCTTCTGAGAGAACACATACTATAGGTTCTTATTATCAGAAAATATATCAACATGAACCTCATAGTGATAGTGACGCCAAATCTTCATAGCAAATACCAGCACTAACAACTCCAAGTAATGAGTAGGGTAGTTCTTCTCATGAACTTTCAATTGCCTAGAAGCATAGGCCACTACCCTATCATAATGCATCGGCACACAACCAAGCCCAATGCGAGAAGCATCATAGTACACTAAAATACAATCATTTCCCTCAAGCAAGGTAAAACTTGGAGTCGTAGTTAATTTATTTTTCAACTTCTCAAAACTACCTCACATGCATCTAACCACAATAACTTGATCTTCTTCTGGGTGAACTTAGTCAATGGAGCAGGTATAGTCGAAAAGCTCTCCATAAATCTCCTATAATAATTGGCTACACCCAAGAAGCTCTAAATATCGGTTGGAGTCACAGGTCAAGGCCACTTCTTAACCGCCGCAACCTATTGTCACAACATTAAACGATAACTCACACTTTGAAAACTTGGCATAAAAACGATGGTTCTTCAAGGTTTGTAACACAATACGGAGGTGATAGACATAATCCATCTCACTCTTAGAATAGACCAAGCTGCCATCAATGTAGATAATGACAAACATATCCAAAATCGGATGAAAGACCCTATTCATCAAATCCATGAATTCCGCAGGGGCATTGGTCAACCCAAATGACATAACTAGGAACTCATAGTGACTTTACCGGGTCTCGAAGGCTGTCTTAGCGATATCCACTTCCCTAATCTTAAGCTGATGATAACCCGACCTAAGATCAATCTTAGAAAAATACTTTGCACCTTGAAACAGATAAAAATAATCATCGATCTTAGAAAGAGGATACTTATTATTTATGGTCACCTTAGCCAACTAACGATAATTAATGCACATCCGAAGGGAAAAATACTTCTTATGCATAAATAACATAGGAGCACCCCAAGGATACACACTAGGATAGATAAAACCTTTATCTAAAAGATCCTTCAATTGCTCTTTAAGCTTGTTCAACTCTACCTGATCCATTCTATATGGAGGGATAAAGATAGGACGAGTGTACAAAACTAGATCAATCCCAAAATCAATTTCCCACTAGGAAGGTTATCAGGAAAAACCTTAGGGAACTCATTAACCATGGGGATAAATTCTAGAGAAGGACCTTTCAAGTTATAATCTTAACTCTGACCAAATGATACAAACACCCCTTAGAAATCAACTTTCAGGCTCTAAGATATGAAATGAACAGGATGGAGAGTAGGATGGAGCCGACTAAGCCCCACTAGTCTAAAATTGGGAACCCTATGCCCAGAATCCACCACTAAACTGAGACCAACAATCACCTAATCGCTTCGGGTAAGAAGCAATAGCCGATGAGAAAGAATCATAATTCCCCTACTTTGTTCTTGGCCACCTACCACTATCACCACCACTTTGCTTGTACGGCTTAAATCTCTTCCCTTGCCTTTCGCTAAATCAACCAATTTATTTTTCTCTTCCTCCATTTGTTGAATATG
Source organism: Capsicum annuum (assembly GCF_002878395.1). NCBI lineage: Eukaryota > Viridiplantae > Streptophyta > Magnoliopsida > Solanales > Solanaceae > Capsicum > Capsicum annuum. The sequence goes on along the minus strand of NC_061115.1, from coordinate 140,881,648 downwards.
CATAACTAATCTAGAGATATCTATATCTTTGATCAATAAAGCCACCTTATTCTCAAGGACTAACTCATGAGACAATCCCAAGGTGAACTTTCTCATCTGAGTCCTCATATCCAACACCATATCCAAAGCATACCTAGATAATTTGTAAAACTTCAGGGAATACTTCTTGACTGATATACTTTTTTTTTTTAGAGTAACAGACTTCTCTGCCTTTGCTTTACTTAACTTTAGAGGAAAGAAGCACTCCAGAAAATAATTAGTGAAATCCACCCACAAAGATAACTCATCAACACCACTTCTTGTCTGCTCCCACTCCTCGTACCATTAGTATGCCTTATCCTTCAACTTATAGGATGAAAACTCCATCCCTTCCATATTAGTGGCATGTATAACTCTGAAAATCTTTTCCATCTCATCCAGAAAACCTTAGGGATCTTCCTCAACCTTAACACAGAAAAGGTCAGAGGACTAAACCTTATAAACCGAGAACCCTTATGGCCTCAAAAGATAGAGTAGAAGATGCACCATGTACAACCTGAGAAACTACCAACTGAGAAATCATATGAATCGACTTATGAAACTCAAATTAAACACATTAGCCTGAGAAACTAGAGGAGGACCAGAGCAAACTAATGGAACTTTTGAACCATTAGGTACCGGACCCCTAGATCGAGTATGGATTCCATTATTAGAGCGAGTCCCATTAACATCGTCCCCAGTCGAGATGGAATGGTTTACCAAAACTTCAGATCTTCATAGAGTCATGATCTAAAAAATAAGAAAATAGAAATCAGAAGGATCCAAGACCTTAAACTCTATAGCTCAAAATAAGACAACAAGGAAGTGAGACATTCCTAAATTCTTTGTATCCTCTTTCATATAAGTGTAGCACTACACACCCATAAAAGAGACTTTTATTGACACATCTTCATAGACACCCAACTAACCATGAACCTAGGCTCTCATATGGGCATCTCAAGCCCCAACTGGGATCGGAGATCACCCCGTTAAAGTAACCTAACCATCACATCAATTTACAAGTGTCAGATGAACTCCAAACACGTAATAAAATAGAAGAAACAAAACTACAATGATAACTTAAGAATATTTTATCATTCCATTAATGAAAACATACAACATCCAACCTACCCAAGCCCACAGTCATCACAAGCCTCTACAAATCTAAAGTCTAATAAATATTGGTATATGCCCCCGACAATAGCCAAAAACCAAGTCTAATACAAGTCTATGACATAAGATAGAAAGACTATGAAAAGTATGCCTTACAAAGTATGGAATCTCACCACTTCTATGTCAACAGACCATCCACTAGAACACCTAGTCACTATACAGAAAGAATAAAAGATACTCTGGACTCTATGTTGCATGGGGACAAAGCATCCAGAGATGGTTAACGGTTGGATCACTAGCATGTAACTCAAGGTTAAGGATAAAATAGTTTCATTATCTGATGACAAGTCAAACCATCATAAGACACCACATTTATAAACATAGACATGTAAATACATATGGATACATTTAGTGTAAGAAGATAACAAGGCCTTAGCATGCATTTCAAAGCATTCAAACACAAACTATAAAGTGGTGAACTCTAACCTTCTACTCACTTAGGTTATATCTAGCAAGAGGACTTTAACCTTAAGACGTCTTGTTAAGCAAGTGAACTTTAACCACAAGCCTTTAGTTGGACAAGTGGACTCTAACTACAATCCATTATATTAGACAAGTGGACTCTACCCACTAGCCATCTTATCAAACAAGTGGACTCTAACCATAAGCCATCTTGTTACACAAGTGTACTTTAACCAAAAGCCATCATGTCAATTACTAGTGGACATTGGGACTCTAACCTTTTGTCCATGCATTTACATTTACACTATTCACATTTGGGGACTCTAACCCACTTAGCCAATTTAAGCCATCAAGGCTACAATCCAACATCATACATGACTACACGGTCTTCATGAACTATTTATCAATCAATAACTCTAATAGGATAATAAATTACTTTCAACTACCATTCGAATCAAGTTGTGGTCATCAAGACATTTATCAAACCATTCATTAAAATTCCTACACCAAGCGTTATCTCAAATTCAATTTAATTTCATGCTTAGGGACTCAAACCACATTTCAACTACCATTCGAATCAAGTTGTGGTCATCAAGACATTTATCAAACCATTCATTAGAATTCCTACACCAAGCGTTATCTCAAATGCAATTTAATTTCATGCTTAGGGACTCAAACCACATTTAACCAAACAACCACCAAGGTTACCAATTAACTTATTACAGGGCCAACACGGCCTTTACAAGGTCATTTACTAATCATTCTTACTCATTATGCTATTACCTTAGTTTAAATCACTATCACCATGAAACTAATTATTTCTAGGAGACATTTTCATAAATATCTTAAGGGCATGCCTTTACCATGATCAAAACCCATGTGAAAACCATCAATATTAGGGTTAATCGTGGCCCACTTGTTAAAAGACAATCAATAAGTTCCCACATATGACAATCATTACTAAAAACATGTATAGACATAAGTTTAAATGAGAGTAAATATTACCCCTCACTACACCAAAACCCTTAACAATTATTTCAAAATCCACCACTAAAGATTCATAAACAATGTTTAAATTACATGATTTTAAGAAATAATAATAAGGGAAGAGTCACATGCCTTTTACAAGATGGTTCACTGAAAAATTCTTGACCCCCTTAGCGTTTAGATGAACACTTTTAAAGCCATAATCTCCATTCGTTTTAAAGAAGATGAGAGAGGATTTAGGAGTATTTTTGGTGAGTTTTTCATCTTCCAAAATATGTTATGAGAGGCTACAACATGTTATATAGTGAGGGGACTTAAAGGTTTGGGGTGGGAAATGTCCCTAAAGTTCTCAGCTTAAAAGATGAAAATGAAACTCCCAGGAGGGTATGACTCCCATACCAAATTGTACCCTGGGTTATAAGTGGTACCCTAACTCATACCCTAGGACTCACCATGGACCCCTAAGCTATCAAAGATATGACCTGACATGCATGACTGATATTCTAAGGTATGAGTAGTACCCTACAACCCGTACCCAAGTTAGAATGCTTTGGCCAAGACATCAATTATCATACGACTAGGAAACATAAGATCCCTACCCTAACACACGAATTAGGAGAGGCTAAACCATACCTTGGAAAGAATGTACACAACAAACACAAATCAACATATAAGATAGAGGATCTTAGGTCGTATCCTAGGGTACGACTCGTACCCATGAGTCAGCCTAGGTTCTTTACTAACTCTTTTTTTCTATTTTTTATTTGAGAATCACTTACCATAGGTAACCTACTAATATCTTAAGCCACCCCATTGAGTTTACCCGATTGGATGCAAGACACTCATATCATAATTTTTCAACAACTCTAGCTATCTCCTCTATAAAAATTTAGAACTTTTTGAATGAACACATACTAAAGGCTTTTGTGATTAGGGAACACATCAATATGAACCCCATAAAATTAATGCCTCCAAATAACTAAGGAAAAAATAACTAATTCCCACTCAATATCATAAGTCATATAGTTCTTCTTATGAGGTTTTAGCTGTCTAGAGGCATATCCTATTATATTGCCACACTCTATCAACATATAACCAAGTACAACTCTGGAAGCATCATAATAAACTATAAAACCATCAAAACCCTCTAACAGAGTAAATAATAGAGTGGTGGTGTATTGATTTTTCAGGTCTTCAAAACTTTTCTTGCATGAGTTAGACCACTAAAAGTTGACTTTCTTTTGAGTTTGTCTAGACATGGGAGACGTAATAGAGGAAAAACCTTCAACAAATTGTCTATAGTAACCATCTAACCCCAAGAAATACCTAATATCGAATATAGTGATAAGTCTAGGACAATTTCTAAATGATTTAGTTCTTTGAGGATTAACTTGAATTTCTTTACCAAAAATAATATGATTAAGGAATGTTACTAATTGAACTGGAACTCACACTTGCTAAACATAGTGTATAATTGATAATCTTTAAGAGTTTGCAAAGTGATACTTAAATGGTATGCATGTTTTTTCTAACTATAATAACAAACGAGGATGTCATCTATGAAGATAATTATCAACACGTTCAAGTACTTCCCAAACACATAATTCATCAAGTCCATAAAAACTACAAGAGCATTCGTTAATCTAAAAGACATAATAATAAATTCAAAGTGATCATACTAACTTTTAAAGGTTTTCTTCAGAATGACACATTCTTTAACTCTTATATGATGGTATCTGGATCTAAGGAATATATTAATAAGCATTTGGCACCCTAAAGCGGGTCAAACAAATCATCAATCCTAGGAATAGGTTACTTTTTCTTGACTGTGAAATTTTTCAACAGATGATAATTGATACACAATCTAAGATAAATATCTATTTTTCATACGAGAAGAACTAGATAACATCATGAAATATGTTAGGATTGATGAAACCCTTGTTTAGGATATCTTTCAACTATTATTTCAAATCCTTAAGTTCCACTAGAGCCATTTTATATGGTAGAATTAAAATAGGGTAAATATTTGGAAGAAGATCTATTCTAAAGTCAATTTTATGCTCGGGAGGAACTCCAAGCAGATCTTTAGTAAATACTTCTGGAAATTTATTTACAATTTAAACTAAATCAAGAGTTTGGGTCTCAAACTTTGAATTATTAACTAAAACAAGATGATAGATGCACCATTTGGAAATTATTTTTCTTTCCTCAAGGTAAGAGACGGACCGAAGTATAGGCACTGAGGTTCTACCCTTCCACTTTATGATTGGATTATTTAGGAATTGAAATTGGACTACTTTATTTCTACAATCAGTGGAGGCATATAAATAGTGGAGCCAATCCATACCTATAGAAACATCAAAATCTATCTTGTCTAACTTTAGAAGATTGACTAAGGTGACTTTATAGAAAATTATGACTAGGAAATTTTTGTACACCCGTCTGGCTATGACTGAATCACCAACTGGAGTTGATACTGTGTAAGTTTCCTCGAGGATTTCAAAACTGACATTGAATTCTAGTACTTTATAGGAAGTCACGACGAAAAGTATAGCTCAAGATCTAAAACTACATATATATGAGTATGAAAGACTTATATATACCAATGAAAACAATAGGAGAACACTCCTAATCCTGTCAAGTTTTAAGGGTATACAACCTTTTATGATGTTGCCCAATAATTGGATTAGATAACTATAACACCCCAATTTTCTGAACCAAAATGCTACACGGTGCTCATGACCACGAAGGACCACAAGCTAACCCATGACTGATATGTGTACCTGTACATTTCTTAACATACATGTGATATGCAAAAAACATAAACAATAGACCATAAGGTTCAACTGAAATAATTATAACATCCATGTGGGTGAAAAATACCCAAGATATCTGAAGTCTGAATCAAAATTAAACTAAATCTGAAAGCCTCTAAACATTTTCTGAATAAGGAGTTAAATGAATATATCTCTAACTAACTTCATAAACAGATAGCTAACTAAAATAATAAATGACTAAATCAAATCATATCATCATCAAATGAAGATGACTCACTGCAAATCTGTATACTAGAGGAACATTTGTATACTAGAATGCGACTGCTACTACTGGTCTAGAACTCGTGTCTCTGAACCTATGGTGTAACATAAAGAGAAAGCACCATAGCACGAATGCGTTAGTACAACTAGAGTATTGAGTATATGAGTGAGGTTGGCCAAACATAAATAGGGTTACATGCATAAACAATTCTAACTAACTGACTGATATAAACGTGAGAGTGCAAACATGCTTACTAGAAACTGAGATCGCAAATGAGTGATAGCTAAATATGTACGCTAATACATAATTTACTGATAACTAATCATGACTGATACTATAGTTCTAAATACATGGGTGACTATGTCGGATAGTCCTGCATCTGATGGAACTATCTGAGTTCTGTACTATAACTGAATTTGACTGTATCTGGTAGTCCTGTTATACTGATATTTGAAGAACTATCTGAGTTCTTTTACTGAGACTGAGCTTGAAACTATGGGAGGTAGTTGTTTAACCGACACGTCCCAATAATGCATATAGCAATGTTGGGGTCCAATCTCTGCCCCAACAAGATGGGTGTTAATACCGTGCCACTGGTAAGGACAATTATGAGTGACCCTCATTTGGCAGGTACTTAAATTAGAACTATAGAAACCCTAAACTGACAGGTTAAGCCACCTCATCAACCATAGTATAATAGTTTAAGATGTCTTAACAAGTTAAGCTACCTCATCAACCATAGTCTAACAGTTTAAGATATCTCAACCTACACTGGCTATGTAGTTTTGGAACACAAGGATGACTGCTAAGAATCACACCATAAACTGGTAGGTGATTTCCCATCCTTGGTTCACTCGGTGCTAACTTCTACTCCCATCTGAAGAGACTAAACATAATTGAACTGACTGTACATAGACTAAGTAACTAACTTCTGTTGACTGATGGAATAGCACTACTATCTTATAGTTTGCTAAGATCGTGAGATTTCAGAGGTTTCTCGAGTCATATGATTGACTAAGTTCTATAGATCATGGCTTAACTGAGATTAAACGTGACTTGGCTCTAGGCACACAACTATATTTTTTGGGTATGGATACCCCCAGGATTCGATGGAAAGAAACTGACACACATGACATAACTTGATCACAAGATTTGAGTCCACAATTCATAATATCGTACATAAGGGATTTCATACTAAGTATGGTTATCAAAAATGTATTACATGGAAAGGATTTCATGTCACATGGAAGTACTTGCACAACCTTAATATCATGTTCATTGCATAATCATACTAGCAACACATATCAATAGCATGGAAGTTCACGTGGAATCATCTTAAGAGTTGACATAGCTTGTCACTTAAATACTATGGGGTCAAGATTTTTAGCATTCTAGGTATTTTAACAAACACCTTGCATGCACACTTTGAGGCATAGGTTTTCTCAAAATTTTTAATCATCTTGAACCACCCAAATTCATGGGTTTTAACTACAAGCATGCATACATCATGGAAGTCAAAGTTTCTCATTTAAAAGCATGGTTCTTGAACTCTATGAATGAAAGGGGGTCCATAGATGAACACTATACATACCTAACTCAGGGTTTTTGACGTTTTTGAACTTGAAGGGTTTGAAATCCTTTGATTCTTGAAGAGTATTGGGTCTTGTTCTTGGAGATTAAATTTAGAGAAAAACCCTAGTTTTTATTTGTGAAATAATAATGAGCATAATGGCTGAATTCAGACTCATCTAGGTATATGTAGGCGAGTGATAAGTGACTAAATACCCTTGCTAAAATGACCTGGAAATAAAATGAACATGGCGTGTAATGGTCCGACTGATGGTCCGTCAGACACTTGATGGTCCGTCACTTAGCCCGTCAGACGTAGACCAGAAATGGGGTTCACTGGCTAAGAGTTTATGGCCTAGATGATGGTCCGTCACCACTTTGATGGTCCGTCAACTCGTCTGTTAGTCCTTATCCAGTACATGTTTTAATAGCCTTGGCGGTGAAGGTCAAAGTGGTATATGGCGGTCCATTGACTTGGCCGTCATACCTGGGCATTTTCAATAGTTCCAAGTAAAATGTCCATAATTCCTCATCTGATGCCGGATTTGAACAAAATTGGTACCGTTGGAAATATAACTCAATTTCCCACATAATAGAATATGAAAATCTCAAAAATACCATGTGTACAACTATAGTTTTACATTTTAAAGTAAGTCCTAGCATCCTTCAGATAATTTCTAGCTAGGAAAAAGGCACGGGTATTACAATAATGGACCGTACCGAGTGTTAGAGTTATTGAAGAGTTGACTAAATTTTTTGATGAGCATCACTATCTCTATCTGAAGCCATTAGACATTCACCTAATTGGTGGCCTGGATTTCAAACCCAAAATGAATATCATTACTATCCATACACTCACCCTTGTGGTTCTCACCACACTTTTTTCAAATTGTATTCGTACAACTATTATTCATACAACCCTGTGTTTTAGAGCCTAGCAGTATATGTCAATTTTATTGAATGAACTTGAGAATAGGAGAACTAATAGATGATAGGGCTGTACCTGAAGATTTTGGGAAGTATTGAGAATGATTTGCGCCATTTGACCTCTATCGAGAGAAATTAAAGCTACTTGTTCTATCTTTCTTAATTTTCTTTTCTTCTCCTTGATTTTTTCTTCTTCAATTTGTTGAGAATGAACCATCAACCTTGAGAAGTACATCTCCTTAGACAACATAGAAGTTCTACCTTCTTTAACAATATTTCCAGAAATACCTAATATAAATTTTCTTATTCAGACCCTAGAGTTGGCAACCATAGCCAGAGCATACTTTTTCAGCTGAGTAAACATAAGAGAATGTGCTTTCTTACCTATTTTACATTGCTTTAGATTATGAATCCATGCACCTTTGCCTCCATTGTCTTAATATGGTGGAACCTATAAAAAAAATACAACAACTATGTTATCCTATACCTACATATTTATCATTATTTTATTACTTGTACCAGGTGTAACCACTCCATGCGACTAATAAGTAACCAAGTCAGTACTTTCAGTTGGAGTGACACCCATTATCTCCGTAACTTTCTAAATACTCTCCAAAAACTCTTGTGGGTCCTCTTCAGACATAGACTCAAAGAATATGAGAGGATTCATCCGAATAAAGTTTTGGACTCTAGATTCTACTGAATTTATTACTAGGTCAGATGGTGCAATAACCCATTGGTTATTTTGGGTGGTCATGTATTGGGAAAACACTATTCAAGTATCTATGAATTCAGCATGTGAGACTTGTTCATTCAGAGGGTTTACTGGAGTTGGTGGTGGTGCTTACGAATTCCCATTACCATTGTTAGATCCTTTTCTCCTTGCATTAGTTCTCTTAGGAGGAATTTTCTATAATTATGTAGAGTATGAGTTACAATGAGGTTTTTATAAATTTTACACTCTATCACATGATATTAGCATGAGTAAAGTTAAACTTTTCCTAACATATTTCATAGCCTTTCACTCATAAGTGTGATAGGATACACACCAATGAATAAGACTTTTTATAACATAACTTTTAGACAATCTAGGAAACTTTAAGCCTTATGCTTTGATACCAATTTTATCACAACTTGAGACTAATCATAGTCATAACACGGTGCTTAGATTCACAAATGAACCCAAGCTAAACAATGGCCTGGAAAAATAGTATGAATATTGAAATAACTGATGTAAAAATACTTTGTAGAATTTAAAATAAATGAAGTGAAAAGAATCTAAAACAAACAATAATATCTAAGTTTGAAACCATAAAGCTGAATATCTAAATGTATGTCTAAAAAGCCTCTAATATGACAAGTGGTTGAGACAAGGTCCTACTAACTCTAGCTATCCGAGATTAAATGAAATATAATTAAGTATTGATACTGCTACTCAAATAATTAGGACTCACCAAAATACTACTATTAATATATTCAGAGATTGTATTATATGCGATCCGAATGCAGAATGTTAGAATTTATATAATGAGACGATATGACACAAAGAAGTTTGTGATGATATTTAGAATGTATGAATATATGAGATAGGAAATAATTGATATAGGCTGAATATGATGCATGTATCATGGTAAACTAATGGAAGAACAAGTAATAAACCTGTACTACATGATAAACTAAACAACTGAATACAAGGTCATGTAAATATTTAAAGTTGAACCATGAACTATGAAATATGGGTTGTGGATTGTAGAAGCTACTAATAACTAATATATCCCAATATGAACTAATCATGGTCCAACCTATAACCCCAACAAAAAGAGTATTTTTTATCTTTCCAAGTGTACGAAGATTGATAGATGTGGATCTACTAAACTTAAATCCAAATGGACTAAGCTATCAAGCTTGGTTTGATGGTTTATGCTATAGAACCTACGTGGGACTTATACTAAAGGTATTATCCTAAAAGACGAGTAATCCATCATATCTTCATCTACTCATTGCTAAGTACTACTTCCAATGGAATGACATTGTAACAAAAAGTCTCAAAACTAGTAAAATTCTAATGACTGAAAAAAATATATTATCTGAGAGAATTCAGAACATGTAAAATTGTGAATCTAATACTCATAAGTATATGAATGAAATCCTAGGTCATTGGTAATTCATAACCAATGATCTCTAAAGAATACAACTATTATGACAATTTCAATAATTTGGGTTAATTAAGGAATTTAATAAAAAAGTAAGAAATTCAGAGATTTCAAAATATATTTATGTTTTATAATTTAAAATATGTAATGGTACTGAAATCTATGTTAAAACATGGTTTTATAACCCAATGAGATCCAAAAATTAGAATATCAAGGAATTAACAAAATATATGAACCCTAAGCTTTGAAGAATGAATTAAGATGAGAAAATTAGTTAATTGGGAGTCAGTGGGTGAACGAGACCCATTTATTAAATCTCTCACACCTAGAGATGAAAACCTTGGTGAAACCTTAAAATTTGAAGTCTGAAGTTGAAGAACCCTATATTTGCCTTGGGTGAAGAAAACCACCTCTTTCTCTTTTTTTTATCTCTAAGTGTTGATTGATTTTGAGTTAATGGGTGGATTTGGGGCATTTTAGTATTATACTTCAGCAATAGGATAGCTTTAAAAATGAAGTTTGGAGTTAAAATAGTGGGAAAAGACCAACAACCCGCTTAAAATTTCTAGAATTAATGTTGATGATCCTCATGATGACTTTTCGGGTCTGGGGGATAAGTCATGGTCTTAGTTATCATATGGGAATTATTTTGGCTCCCACTAACTTTAATATGAGACACCCTTTGCCTCGTAGAGTTTAATAATAACTCGTAGTGTCTCCTAATGACTTATCGTGTCTGAGTCTTTGTCACTGAAAGCTTTGATAGTGCTTCAGTAAATCAACCACAATATGTTACTCTGATGTAGGATTATGGCAAAGTAAGATACGTTAAAAATATAATTCAAAATGTATCATTTGGAGGGTCTTGAGGTCAAAAAATCTTTAGCTAGTACTTATGTTCATTTAAATTTGAATATAATAAGATTCTGCACTAGAAATAAATCGGTAAGGAATGTTCACTTGGCTATGATCTTGGAATTACTTGTTTCCCTAATATATGTCTAAATCACTTCTAATTCAACCACAGCATGATGTTTAACTTTACATGTACTTGAAGGATGATTCGATTCTTAGCTTAGAATTTTTGGGTGTTACATACAATTTTTTACTTCTCTTCTTTTCACTATTGAAGGTCTCTTTTAAGAAGAGGTCAAGGGAATGTGAGATTTTGCTTCTAAAGAATTAGAAGAAAGAGAGAGAGAGAAAAAGAGAAATAACATCAAGTTTAGGAGTTTTTGAGGAGCAGTCAGTTGTACCTTCGAAATAGGTCATTAATCCAGTTCTAGTCATGGAAAAGAAGTAATATAACTGGAGAGAATAAAAGAGTAGGGATTTGACGAGATTATAGGAAAGACAAGGAATTAAAGTACTCTGAAGGATGTGACATTTTGAAAAAGAGATCGGGTTAAAGATTTTAAGAGTAAAAAGACGGAAAGAAAAGATTTCTAAGTAAAATAAATAACGGAAAATAATTAAATAAAGAGAAATAAATTAAACAACATTAACTTTTGAAACATGTAACACCTAGACAATTTCTAAGGAAACAAAATATTTCTTTAAGTAGTATTTCATACATATAAGAACCAATTGATTTTCAAAATCAATAAATTCAAGTATAAAATCTCCATTATCAACATAGGCTTTAACAAATTGATGCTTAATATTGATATGTTAAGCTCTGGAATTATGCAAAATATACTTAGAAAGGCAAATTGCACTAGTATTATCAAACAATATTGGCGCAAATTTATATAATAAGTCATAATGAAGTAATTGATGCATCATCCATTATAATTGAGCACCATAACTTCCCATAGATAAATACTCAGATTCTGCAGTAGATAGAGCCATAAATTTCTATGTTTGGATATGCCATCAAATTAAGTCTAGACCAAGGTGTTGAAATGGTCCACATGAATCAAAATAGTTTTTCTAGGCATTTTTTATGAATTCAATCAAAAAGGCACTTTTAGCATCTACTTGAAAACATTTTAAGGTATTTGAATGATGCATATATGTAATGACTCTCCAGGTTATTTTTTAAGTTTTCATAGTTTTTTGCATTTAGATCTTCTCTATAGCTACTCCAGGTCATTTGTGACTAGTTGGGACTATTAGTTTGGTTTTTAAAGCCCTATTTACGAGCTTTTAAAGTTAAGAAATAAGTTTTGGGACAAAACCTCTATTAAATAGTTGTAGATGCTATTTTTGATAGTCTCATCAGCTCCATGTTACCAATTTTAGGCTAGAGGTACCCTTGGTTTAGGGCGCAAAGCTTTCAAACTTATTTTGGGTTATTTGGTAAATTTTGGCTAAAATGATCCGTAGGTGTAGGACCCTTTTTTTTACTGAAACAACATTGGATAGAAATTTTTATGGAACAATTGAGTATAGAATGATAAATTTTTTATGGTATGATAGCTCATTTACGTGCACCGAGTTTCTGAACCAATCCTGAGCCTCCTCTCATTATCCATTTAGACTTATTAAATTTGGCTGGTACCAAATTATCTAGTGTAGCAGCCTTAATGGTAGTAACTTAAGTGTCTTTGAATAATTTTAATTGTATCCACTTTAGCAGCTCAGGAACACTTTATCAGAGCTTATTTAGTCGAGACAAGGTTACTTTAGTGGCCTCCCAGACCTTTAGCAGTATTTAGTTGCTAAAGTGACCATAGATGGTACATATATATAATTGACTTTCTCAAAATTACAAAAAATATCCCAAGTGTATATAACCATTATAGATCATTAAGAGCTCTGAAAACATGAGTGATCAAGTATTTTGAGTTATGATTGACTTGGGGTAGTTCTTAAGCAATTCATCATCATTATCTTCGTAAGTTCTACTAAATTCCTAGGTTAGATCCTTGGTTTATTTCATATATTTTTCATTTTTGTTGGGGGTTATTTTGGCTGCATGAGCTCATATTTAACTAATTTTGTGTCAAATAATCTTTTAGCTGAGAGAACTCTCGATGATTTCAATTTGTTATTTTGCCATACAGGGGATTTTTAGTCAAATTTCGATCCTAAATCATTTATACATAATATGAGCATTTTTTTCTCATCTTCATGCATATGCCATTATTCTTATATCATGTCAATTCTTGAAGTCTTATTAGGAGGGAAAACTTTAATATTGGGGATTTGGTGAGTTTTCTGTGGTGTGTAGGTAGGGTTGGCATATCTTTTTTTATATTATTCTTGATTATGGTATTAGTGTAATATTATTATAGCGTCGGATGGGTAGGTATGACCCAGCTATTGTTTTAGCATTTTATGTTCTATTTAGCTAGTTAGGGCCTTTTTCGATAAAATCTACGGTAATTGTTCTCTAGGATAGTGAATTATCATACTTTAGGACTAGAATAAGTGATTATAGTACCTTGGTATTGTATTGGGAAGCCCTAGACTAGATTTGGGTAGGTTTTACATTTGATTGGGTTATCGAGACCCTATAGCAGGCCATACTATCATCTTTTGATATAATGTCTTGATTTATATCCCTTTAGTATTAATTGGACTCATGAATGATACTTTATGTTGTTATCTTATATTTGGGTTTACTTAGGATTATTTAGTTGTGTTTTTAGATTTTTTCTTGACCCCTAATGCATCTTTTTGACGTAGTGCGTGGAACCCGCTTTGCCTTAGTAGACTTAATATCCCATTGTTGGACTTAGGATAAATATGTTGGAGATAAACATGAAACCCCATAATTTCTTCTATCCTTTTTATGTATTCATAAATATATTGTATACTTTATTATAATTATGTGTCTTGAAATGAGTATGGAATTGGTTTATGGTTATGGTTAGGTCCTAAAATCATTTGTTATGCTTATGGTTTGCTAAAATATGTGTTCCTTATGGATTCTAGAATATTTTTATGATAATGGATTGGGTATTCTTGTGTTCACTTACAATTATCACTAGAAATTCTAATGGTTATATATTGATAATTTGGTATCTTGTTATTATCTTTTATTTTGAGTTTGAGCCTAGTCTCTAGCCTCTTGCTATAAATCACTAGTTCTGGTTCAAGCCCAATATAAACTTTAATTGTGGATTTGGGATTGGAAAGATGTTTGAGATTGTTTTACTTAAAAGTTGTTGTTGAGGGAGGGGTATGCAATGCATTTTGTCAATCATGGATTGTTGTAAATTTATTTAATCTATTTATGCTTCTTACTTTAGATTTTTTCTTATATGAACTCACTAGGATTATGGGGGATAAATGGGTTATTTGTCTTTTTATGTCTGCCTTCTGGGCTTATGGGCTTCTAGTTAGACTATAGTTAGGACTTTACTTTCATCCTCAAGTCACTTACTTTCTTTATCGCATTTTCCTAGTGTAGCTTATTATTTATATTTATACCTTTACAATTGACTTTAGGTTACATTATCACAATAAAGTTACTGTTTTACTCTATTTGGGCTTATTTAGCTGGCAATGCCTAATGAGTACCTAGTGCTTTTATACTCATACTACACTTCTGCATTATTTCCTGATGCAAATCACAGTATGGGACACCATTGTTGACATTATCATTGGGTCTTTTAACTGATCCAGAGATAGGGCAAGATTTCTAGAAACTAAAATTAATGTTCCTCTTCTGTTTCAGTGATAATCGTATGTATTTCTGAGATTAGAGTGCATATGTGTATATTTTGGATTCTATCTAGTACACTTTATTTTGGTTTAGTGGCTCATGTACATACACTACAAGAACTTAAGAGGTATTTAATTTGTATATTTTGTCCTCTTCCCCCACTTGTTCTTTATGATATATATGTATATCTATTTTTCCTCCACTTATATTATTGCTATTTCTAGTTTTATTCCTGTTCCCCACCATCTTCTTCCTATTAGCGCAATACTTATTGGACAAGGCAATGAATTGGCTTAACTATTGGTGTGTTAAAGTAGGTTCAATCATGACCTAGAATATCAGGTCGTTACAGCTTGGTATCAAAGCATAGGTTCACCAATATCATTGGTACAAGGGTCGGTGTTTAGTAGAGTCAGGTGGATTAGTATGAAGACATTTTTATCATATCTTTGTGAGGCTACATAACATTCTTAGGAAAACGTCATCTTTTTGGTTCACTTTCATGCATTGTGTTTGTATTTCTAGATTCTTATTTTTTTCACTCTATTATTGATGGATAGCATCCAAGATACTATAGTTTGAGATTTGGAACTCGAACCAACTACTAGAGAATTAGCTTGAGGCAGAGTCAAGCCCTAGGTTGAGGGTGGGCTAGAGTTGTAGCCCCAGCTTGAGATTATGCTAATTAGCTATCGCTAGATTCTATGATTAAACCTAACCCAGAGATATAACTTGAGAATCCACTACCAGAATAGTGGGTGAGACAAGGGGCTTTCTAGGACCTACTTAGGTTTATATCTATTTCAATTTTCTATGATACATTGTTTTAATATTTGGGGTTAATTTGTGGTCCCTTGAATAACGAGTCTAAGGTAGCAACTTAGGGAAAACTTGGTATAGGGGTGTAGCCTGCAACAACAACTTCCAAAATAGAGGTTCTTCCAGGACGAATAGTTCTAAAGCCGACAGTGGCCTAACTTGTTATGACTGTAGAGGAGAAAAAATACTAGGCAAATTTTTAAGATTGACTCCATCTAAGTTTGTTGGGTCTCCAAGAGATGATGTTTATGAGTTCCTTACCATTTACGAAGAGAGGCTACATAATTTTGGGTTTCTTGAGTTATGTGAATAAGATTATACTATGTATCATCTAGACAGTGTAGTAAGATAATGGTGGAGAGACTATCTTGATTCCATGCAAGCTGGATCTCCCTAGAAGACTTAGAATCAATTCTCTGGGGCTTTCATGGGGAAGTACATGCCTCACAGTATGCATAAGTGCCTTAGGGACAATTTTTCTTGATTGAGTAAGTGTTTTATCTTGTGGTCGAGTATGAGGTGAGGTTTCATAAGCTTACTAGACATACCATAGAGTATGAGAGGATTCAATATTTTGTTTGAGGTTTAGACTACCACTCCATAAGGTTTCTTAGTATTTGGTTACTTTAACTAAGTTGTTCACAAATATTATTGATCATACCTAGACTTTTGAGGAGATAGATTTTGAGGCTCAAGAAGAAAGCAATGAGAGACCTCATTATTAGAGTAGCTATAGTGGGAGCCATAGTGGCTCATAGTTCAAAGTCTGAGTATTTCAGGGTAGGTACCCCTTGCATCAATCTTATCAAAACTAGAGTCAACCTTGTAGGATCATTCAGGAAACATTTTAGATGTTAGATGGGGTCAAGACAGTTATGTAGTTTTGGCAGTTAGAGAAGTAGTCAACCAATGATGGTTATTGAGTTAGAGTTATCAGGCTGAGATGGCTATTCCAAATTAGCAAGACCTTCTATCTAGATTAGATTACCCAAGGTTTGTTATGAGGGTGGGGTCATCGATCATATCTCTTAAGAATGTCCCCAACATAAGATAATTGATCCTTTAGTATAAAGTGTAAAACCAATTTGATCAGTACTGCCTCCAGCTAGGGGTGGTATATTAGGTCATAGGGGTGGTCCCTAGGGTTCCATAGGTAGTCCTTAGGCATGTAGGATAGGTGGTAGGGTATAACCTAATACGATTGTAGATATGGACATTTATATGTTATTCTTGGTATATTGAAGGTCAGGCTTTAGATTATGTGATCACAAGTATGATTTTAGTATACCATCAACAAACTTCTACTTTAATTTATTTTTGTTCAACTTTTATATATATTTCTACTAATTATGGACCTGGTTGTGCTTGTCTTTGGAGCCTTTATTTTTTCCATTCTGGGTAGCTACTCCAGTGGTTGATTCTTTAGTAATAAATTAGGTATGTAGATCATGTTTGGTGATTGTTCAGGAGTAGGACACTCTATCTGATTTTATTGGGTTATATATGATGGATTTCAACGTGATTATGGACATGGAATGGTTTATACCCTATCATGCTATCTTGGATAGCTTTGCTTAAATTTTCACCTTATCCATGCTTGTCTTATATGTGTGCTAAGGTTCTTTTAGCCATACATACATGAGGATTTTCTTATATGCAGGGTAGAAGACTGGTACCAAGGGACTATGTGTCATTCCTTGCATACATTTAAGATATTAGTATTGAGTGTCCTTTACATGACTCTATATTTATTGTTCATAATTTTATTAATATTTTTCCTACTGACCTACTTGGCGTTCCTCTTGACTGTGATATAGAGTTTTCTATTGACTTTAAGCTGAGCATCCGGTGCATTTTTTTGGCTCCCTTTTGTTTAGATATTGCCGAGCTAAAGAAGCTATATATTCAACTATAAGATCTTTAGGTAATGGTTTATTAGATTGAGTGTATTTACTAAGGTGCTACAGTTCTATTTATGAAGATGAAGTATGGTTTTATGCATTTGTGTATTAACTACAGGTATCTAAATAAGGTGAGAGTAAAGAATAAGTATCCTATGCCTTGTATCAAAGATTTGTTTGAAAAAATTTAAGCTGTGGAAATGTTTACAAAGATTAGCTTAATGTCTGGTTAAAACCAATTGAAGATCAGGCTAGAGGACATCACTAAGACAACCTCTAGGACTTGTTACAACCATTACGGATTCTTAGTGATGTCTTTTGGGTTGAAAAATATCCCAATAATGTTTTCAGGCCTTATTTGGATTTCTTTGTGATTATCTTCATCGATGCTATCCTAGTTTATTTGAGGAGTAAGGAGGATCACAAGTGAAAAACCTAGACTTTGAGACACTGAGAAACAATAACTTTTGGTGTCTCTGAGTTGGGTGTAACTTAGGACTTTAGTCATACCCTTGTTCTAATTCATACCTCTCTCCTCTCCCTTTTCATACCTTGAGTAGTGTGCTAAGGTGTCATACAGTCTCCTATAAGAAAAGGCCATCACTTGTTCATAACCATCCATATGAGTCATATACTACAAGGTCATATGAAGTGAAAACTAACCAAGAGTGGACTATTTTTATCATAGGTAATGTTCATGATTGGAAGGTGAGTGGTAACCTTTAGTTATGACTTAATAGTTCCCTGTCTTATCCAAAAAAGTATGGATGACCTAGGAGAGGCCTAGGATATGAGTTAGGGTACCACTCGTACCCTAGGATACAATTACTTAAGGAACCACAAGGGAGAGTCATACCCCTGCATAAGTGGACATTGTAGCTTTTATACAATGACCTTTTGGTCATTTACCATATCTAAAACCCTAAACCCTTTCACTATATAAGGAATTGTATCCTTCTACATCTTCATTAACAAAACCCAAACACTCCTAAACACCCTAAAGGCTTCTTGGAACATGATTAGTGGATAGGTTTTAAAGGTGTTCATCTAGTGTCAAGGAAGAGTTAAAATTGATAGTGTGTTACCTTGTTTAAGTCAGGTATCTCTCTCTCTCTTTAAATAACTCCAAACACATTTATTTTGCACTTAGATTAGTAAGTGTACATGGTGGTTTTGAATCAAATGAAAAGGGTTTGGTTACCTAACAATGAATAATGATGATTCTTGATTATGTTTGTATTGATACATGTTATTAATGGTAGATTGTATACGTGAGTGCTTATATATATTTTTTAATATGAGGGTAGTGAGGAACACTAATCTTGATGATATCTACTATGAAAAAACCCTTATTGAATGTAACACATAGGAAGTTTGTGAAAATATCTAAGTGGGTTGTCTAGTAATATGTTGTTGGTGTATGGAGCTAGAGTAATGGCATAATTAGTATAAATGATTGATAATGATGTTGTCAAAGGAATTGTAAGCCATGTATGGTGTGATGATAAACTTGTTAAGCTAATGACCAATAAGAGGTTGAAGTCCCTCAACATAAAATATAAACTTGTATAGTGCATTGAACTAAAGTGTGGTATAAGGATATTAGTAAAATATGAATATCCTTTTGGGGTCTTGATGACCATAAAATGATTTGTGTGATGATTTGAATGAAGGCATTGACCTATTGAAATTGTTGACCAGTGAAAGCTCGTGTAAGGACTATGTAGTCATGAATGATGTTGAATTGGTTAAAATAGATAAAGTCCTTAAAATGCTGTATTGAATGGATGAGGATGCATGGGCATAGAGTAAAGTCCTAAATTAAACTAATGATGCTTGTGATGGCTTGAGGTCAATGTCCCTTGCATTTTATATGGCTTGAGGTCAAAGTCCCTTGCCCAATAAAAATACTTGAGGTTAGAAAATTCCCTGAATAGAATGACTTATGGTTAAAGTCTGTGTATGTCATGAGGTGGGAGTCCCTTGACTAATGTGGGAGAATGACATTAAAGTCTCATGCCCACTTGCATGTGCGGATATGTGGTTGAGGTCTTATGTCCAATTGAATGTGTGTATGGCTAGAGCTACTTTGTTTGAATGATTATATATATGGTAAATGTCCTTGGATGAATAAGTAATTATGGTAAAAGTCCTTTATCTAAGTGTATTTGATTGTGGGTGAAGTCCTATGCTTAGTGGAATTTATGAATCTATAAGTGTAAAAGGGATAGGTACCCTATTTCATGCATAATGAATGAATGTTTGAGAATATTGAGGAGCCTTGATATCTTGAATGGTGTATGATATGTGCGTATGTATGGGTAAGTTTATGAATGCAATGAAATATGATATATTGGCTTGTTGTTGATTGATGATGTTTTCATATCAATTATCATTGGGTTACATGCTAGCATTCCAACCGCTAACCATCTCAGAAAGACGTGACTTATGGCCTAGAGCATCTTCTTCTTTTCCTGTATAGTGATTAGATAATCAAGCAGTTCATGATTGACTTGAAGGAGTGAGTTTTCTTACATTTGTAAGCCATTCATCTCTTTGTTATTAGCTTTATGCTTAGTCTCTTTAAGACTTGGTTTGGCTATAGTCGGGTTCTTGTTTCGATATATACATTTATTAACTTCAATTTTAAATAGAGGTATTGTGAACAACTGTGAACTTTGGCATATTGGGCTAGTTTGTTGAATCTCATAAAGTGTGTAGACTTGATTAAGCTATGACTCTTATTATTTCTGCTATCATGTTACACGGTTGGATCTTATTCAAACCATGTGATGTTGATGAATAGATTGGGTTACCAGGCAATCTCCGGTGCATGTGTGCTTAAGGTGCCCATACGACATTGCTAAGTTTCGGGGTGTGTCTATGATGTATCAGAGCCTAGGTTCATGATCAGTTTTGTGTTCATAATGGCGTGTCAAGTAGAGTGTCTTTTATCAGTGTGAAGCATGCCACACTTATAAAAGAGAAGCTATGAGATATCTTAGGAAATGCTTCCATTTTTGTATTTCAATCTCAAGATATAAAGTCTAAGGTCTTGAATTCCTCTGATTCCATTTCCTATCTTTCATATCATGCTTCAAAGGAGATCTGAGACTTAGGTAAATACTATTAAGGGTCTAATGGACGAAGCTCGTCCAACTTTTAGAGTTCAGACTTAGGCTAGGGCTACGGTATCTAGCCATCCTCGTATGGTTCCACCCATAAACCTTGAAACATCCCTTTAAAGGGATGCTACTAATGTAGAGTTTTGTCACTCCATCAACCTCTTAACTTGATTGGTAGCCTCTTAATCAGAGCATTGTTCTCCAGCTACCGTTTTTTCTAAGGCCATAAGAATTTGCCAATTTATGAGGTTGATCCCTCCTATGTTCTTCGGTACAAGGGTTGAGGATATATCCTCAAGGATTTACTAATGAAATAGAGAAGATCTTTTAAATCTTGAATGCTTCAGAAATTGAGGGTGTTGAGCTTGCCTCCTAATAATTGAAAGATGTAGTGTACTAGTGGGACGAAGGCCAGGAGTTGTCTAGGGTTATTGATTCTAGTTTGGCTTCTTGGGTGGATTTTACTAAGGCTTTCATTGACCGCTTCTTTGCTCAAGAGTTAAGAGAAAAAAAGTGGAAGAGTTTGTGAACTTAAAGAAAGAGAGCATGTTCATTAAAGAGTATGCCTTTAAATTCTATTAATTGTCAAGGTATGCTCCCGAGATGGTCTGTAGAATGAGGGCTAAAATGCATTAGTTTTTCTCTAGATTGTCCCGCAATTTAAGTCACAAAAGTAAGACGACATTGTTGATTAAGAACTTAGATATCTCTAGGTTTATTATGTATATAAGATAAGTAGAGGACGAGAAGAAAAAGCAAGTTGAGCTTAGTAGGAAAAAAAGAAAAAAGTTTAGGCCTTCCCTAAGTAGTGGTGGAGATAGTTGTAAGTGGCCATAACAGAAGTGGGGGAGTTTGGGTTCTTTCTCTTTGGCTAGTGTTCGCTCTCCATACCCAAATATTTTGGGTGGTCATTGCTCCCAATTTAGTGGTGTGTCCTGGGCACAAGGTGCCTCATTTCATAGTAGTGGTGCCCAGTCATCTCCACCCCGCCCTTCTTGCAGATTCCGTGGTCGATTTATCTTGGTCAGTGTGAGAAAGGGAAAAAAATGTTTTCATTATGGTCAAGTTGTGTACATGCAACGTGAGTTCCCCATTCTAGCAGTTTCTTGGGCTAACATGGCCTCTGTTACTACTCCTTCTACTCCTATGCCAAAGGGTGCTATGTCTATTACTGCTTTTACTTCTGGCACCGGCGCTGGCTGGAATAGCTAGTATACTGCTGCTACTATCCAAGATTCTGAGGCATCTCCTGCTGTTGTCACTAGTACTTTGAGACTTTTTTCCCGTGATGCATATTGCTTTCTTGATCTAGAGTCTACTCTTGGTTATGGTCCTAATAGTGTGTTAGTTTTTTTCTATTTCTATTTGGTGAGAGACTCTATAATTGTTGAGTGAGTCTATACGGTGTGTGTGATATCCATTTCCAGTAGATATACTCTTATTGACTTTATAGAGTTAGACATGGTTGATTTTGATGTTATCCTGGGGATGTATTGGTTATATTCATGTTATGCTTCTTTCGACTGTTAGATCGGTAGGGTGATGTGCAATTTCCATAATCAGCCGATCATTGTAGGGAATGGGGTTCCTTAGTTCCTAATGGATGGTTCATTTCCTATCTTAAATCCAAAAAATTGATTTTGAAAGGTTGTTTGTATCATTTGGTCTGAGTTAAAGATTCTAACTTGGAAGAGCCTTATCTAGAATCCATCCTGGTGGTAAATAACTTTCCCAAATTATTTCGTGATAACAATCCTGGTATTCCTCCCATTAGGGAAATTGTTTTTGGGATTGCTCTTGTTTTGCACACTAATCTGATCTCTATTCTTCCTTATAGAATGGATCCGGAGGAGTTGAAAGGACTTAAGGAGAAATTGAAAGAACTCTTGGATAAAGGTTTTATATAGCCTGGTTTATCTCTTTGGGGTGCCCCCATATTTTTCGTGTGCAATATGGATGGTTCTTTTCCTATATGCATTGATTATCGTTAGTTCAACAAAGTGATAGTAAATAACAAATATCCTCTTCCTAGGATTGATAATTTTTTATATCAACTTCTGGCCGCCAAATATTTCTCTACGATCGATATTAGATCGGGTTATCATCAGCTTAAAATTAGGGATGCAGATATCCTTAAGACTGCTTTTAGAACATGGTATGGTCACTATTAGTTTCTTGTTATGTCCTTTGGGCTGACCAATGCCCCAGCGAAATCATGGATTTGATGATTAGGGTATTTCATCCATTCTTTGACATGTTTGTCATTGTCTTCATTGATGATATCCTAATGTATTTTAAGAGTGACGTGAATCATGTAGATCACCTCTGTGTCGTATTACAAACTTTAAAGGATCATTATTTGTACGCCAAGTTCTCCAAGTTTGGGTTTTAGTTGAAAGCCATTTCTTTTTTTTTTATCATGTCATCTCTAGTAAAGGGATTATGGTGGATCCCTAAAAGATTGCGAAGGTTAAGAAGTGGCCTAGACCTACGACTCCAATCGATAATCAGAGCTTCTTGGGTCTAGCTGATTATTATAGATGGTTTGTGGAGATATTTTGCACTATAGCTTCCCTGTTGACCAAATTGACCCCAAAAAAGGTCAAGTTCTTGTGGTACAATGCATGTGAGGGTAGTTTCAAGAAGTTGAAAGATATATTGACTTCGACTCCAGTTTTGACCTTGCCCAAAGGTAGTGATGGTTTTGTTGTATATTTTGACACTTCTCATATTGGTCTTGGTTGTGTGTTGATGCAACATAGTCAGGTGGTGGCCTAAGCTTCTTAGAAATTGAAAGTTCATGAGAAGAACTACCCTACTTATGACTTAGAATTATTAGCCGTGGCCATTATTTTGAAAATTTGGCAGCATTATCTCTATGGTGTTCATATTGATATATTTTCCGATCACAAGATCCTTCAATATGTGTTTAACCAGAAGGATTTGAATCTCCAGCAATGAAGGTGACTTGAGCTATTGAAAGACTATAATATAAGTCTTTATTACCATCCCAGTAACGCGAATATAGTCACCGATTCTCTTAGTAGGTTATCTATAGGGAGTTTGGCCTATGTTGGTGAGGATAAGAGAAAAGTGGTGAGAGAGGTTCACTGATTGGCTAATCTTGGAGCTTGAATTTTGGATTCTAAGGATGGTGGTGTATTTGTCCATTCGATATCTCAATCATCTTTGGTTATTGAGACAAATAAAAAACAAGTATTAGACCCCAACATGATGAAGATCAAGAGTAATGTGGGTAAATACAAGGTCACATACTATGAGATTGGTGGTGATGGTATCTTGAGTTACCAAGGTAGGCTATACAATCTTGATGTCGATGGATTAAGAGAAAGGGTTATGGCCAAAGCTTATGGGGCCCATTATGCTATTCACCCCGGTTCCACCAAAATGTATCATGACCTCAGAGAGTTCTATTGGTGGAATAATATGAAGCATGATGTTTCTAGCCATGTGGTTAAGTGTATTGTGTTCCAACAAGTGAAGGTTAAGTACTTGAGCCCCGATGGCCTATACCAAGAAATTGTGTTTCCTGAGTGGAAGTGGGAGGCAATTAATATGGATTTTGTTACCGGTCTTCTAAGATCCTGGAACTAATGTGATTTTATTTGGGTCATTGTTGATAGAATAACCAAGTCCACTCATTTGTTAATCATGAGAACCAATTTCTCAGTTGAAGATTATGCTAAGTTGTATCTAGCGAAGATTGGGAAGTTTTATGGTGCTCCGATGACTATTATTTTGGATTATGGTCCTCCATTTTCATCCTACTTTTGGAAGTCATTCTAAAAGGGTTTGGGTACTAGAGTGTGCCTTAGTACAAATTTCCACCTGCAAATGGATGGTCAAGCAGAGAGAACTATCCAAACATTAGAAGATATGTTGCGGGCTTGTGTAATTGATTATGGTGGTAGTTGGTATGACCACTTATCTTTAATTGAATTTTCCTATAATAATAGCTATCACTCTAGCATTGGCATGGTGCATTTTCAGGCGTTATATGGTACGAGTTATCGATCTCTTATCGAGTAATACGAAGTTGGTAAGGGTAAGTTGCTTGGGCCCTTATTAGTTGGCCAAGCCTTAGAGAAGGTAAAAGTGATTCATGATAGATTAAAAACCACTGAAATTCACCAAAAGTCCTATATAGATGTGAGGAATAGGGACTTTAAATTTAATGTGGGCAATTTGGTATTCTTGAAAGTGTCTCCCATGAAGCGAGTGATGGGGTTTGGTAAAAAGGGAAGCTTAGTCCCCGTTGTATTGGACCCTAATTAATTGTGAAGAGGGTTGGAAATGTCGCCTACAAGTTAGAGTTGCCTCCTAGTATGAACTCCATTCACCCAGTATTCCATGTGTCTATGTTACAAAAATATGTGGGTGACCCATCCTTGGTTGTTCCCTCAGAAGATATTGGTATCTCAGATGCCTTGTCGTATGAGTAGATGCCAGTGAGTATCTTGGATTAGTAAGTCTACCAATTGCATACCAAAGAAGTGACTTTGGTGAAGGTTTTATAAAGGAACCAAATGTCCGAGGAAGCTACTTAGAAGGCGAAAGAGGACATAAATTCCAAGTATCTGCATTTATTTCGCATTTTGGAAGCTTGTGATGGAGGTATGTTTTAATCTCCCTACCTTGATGTAAGTTTTAATAGGCGATAGGTTAAAGTCCCAAATCTTTGAATTGATTTAAGTCTTTGTTAGACAATGGAATAAAGTTTCCAATGTGTGAATTTATTTGTGTCTTGTTTGACCATGTGTTTAAGACGCTAATGCTTTGAAAGCATGTGTGTTCTGTTATGATTAGTTTAAGTCTCTAGTACCTAGACTTGATTCATGCTCTTAGTAGATGAAGGGGTAAATTCCCTATTGGTTTGAGTTTTTCTATACCTTTGATGAATTGATGGATCGGAGTCCCTAAGTAGTGAAATCAGTAATTGTTGGGTAAGTAATGGGTTGGAGTCCCAAGACTAATAAAATGAAGTGGTTGGTCGATGATGATCATAGTATGCGTGTGTTGTATTCTTGTTGTGTGCTTGTTTCTAACTTGTGTAAAGGATGATTTGATGCATGTTGATGTGTCAACTTGTGTAAATACTTGACTTACCCTTCATTCACTGACGAATGATCCCAACTGGGGTAGAATTTAAACGCCTAGACTTTGAGCCATTGAGAAACAACATCCTTTGGTGTCTTTGAGTTGGGTGCGACTTGGGACTTTAGAGTACCCTTGGTCACAATTCGTACCTCTTTCCCCCCCTTCATACTTTGACCAGTATGTTAAGATAGAATACTATCTCCTATACGTCAAGGCCATCCCTTGGTCGTAATTATGCGTACGAGTCATATACCACAAGGTTGTATGCAGTGAAAACCTAACCTAGAGTAGATTATTTTTGTTACGGGTGAAGCTCATGATTGGAGGGTGACTCATACCCTTTGATTACTACTTTATGGTACCTTCTCATACTCACAACAGTGTGGATGAACTAGGAGAGGCCTAGGGAACGAGTTAGGGTATCATTCATAGGTTAAGGTTCGATTACTCAAGAAACTGTAAGCGGGAGTCATACCCCTGCACGAGTGGACTTTCCAGATTTTAACCAAGGAACTTTTGGTCATTTCCCTTGTCAAAAACCTTAAATTCTTTCACGATATAAGGCCTTGTTGCCTCCTAAGTCTTCATTTAAAAGACTTAAACACTCCTAAACACACTAAAGGCTTCTTGGAGCAAGATTGGAGCTACGGTTCGGAGGTGTTCATCTATGTCAAAAAAGAGTCAAGATTCTTGGTATGTCACCTAGCTTAAGGAATGTATCTATTCTCCTCTTTAAATAACTCTAAACCAAAGTATTTCACACTTGGATTAGTAAGTGTACATAGTGGTTTTGAATCAAATGAAAAGGGTTTTGTTACCTAACAAAGAATAATGATGATTTTTGCTGATGTTAGTATTGATACATATTATTGATGGTAGGTTATATACATGGGTTCTTGTTATATGTTGTTTAACATGAGGGTAATGAGTAACCCTAATCTTGATGATATCTTCTATGAAAATAGCCTTGTTAAAGATACACACATAATGTGTTTGTGAAAATATCTAGAATAGTTGTCTAGTAATATATTGTTGGTGTATTGTGTTAGATTAATGGCCTAATGAATACAAATACTTGATAATGATGTTGTTAATGGTATTGTAAGCCATGTAAGGTGTGATGATAACCTTGTTAAGCTAATGACCAATAAGAGGTTGAACTCCCTCAACATGAAAGATTAACTTGAATGGTGTATTGAAAAAAAGTGTGGTATAAGGATGCTAGTGAAATGTGAATGTCTTGTGAGGATCTTAATGCAAACAAAATGAATTTTATGATGATTTGAATGAAGGCATTGGCCTATTTAAATTGCTGAGCAATGAAGGCTCCCATAAGGACCTTGTAGTCATGAATGATGTTGAATTGGTTAAAATGGATAAAGTTCTTAAAATGTTGTATTGAATGGATGATGATGCATGGTCATAGGATAAACTCCCAAATGTCAACTAATAATGGTTATGATAGCTTGAGTTCAAAGTACCCTACCTTATTAATGTCTTGAGGTCAAAGTCCCTTGCCCAATTAAAATACTTGAGGTTAAAGTCCCTTGCTTAAAGAGATCTCTTAAGGTTAGAGAACCTCGCCAAATGGAATAGCTTGTAGTTAAAGTCCAAGTATTGCATGAGGTTGTAGTCCCTTGCCTAATGTGGGAGTAGTCCTATGCCCACTTAAATGTATGGACATGTGGTTGAGGTCCCATGTCCAATTGGATATTTGTATGGATAGAGCCCCATTGTTTGAATAATTGTGTATGCTGTTAAAGTCCTTGACTAATGAATGACTAAGCATGGTTGAAGTCCTTTTTCAAAGTGTATGTTATTGTGGTTGAAGTCCTATGCTTAGTGTGAATTAATGAATCTATAAGTGTGAAAGGGCTGGAGTCCCCCATTTCATTCCTAATGAATGAATGTTTGAGAATGCTGATGAGCCTTGATATCTTGAATGGCGTACGGTATGTTCATATGCATAGTTAAGTGTATGAAGGCGATAAAATATTATATATTTACTTGTTGTTGATTAATAATGTTTCCTTATTATTTATCATTGGGTTACATGCTAGCATTCCAACTGCTAACCATCTTCAGATGCTACATCCCCATGCGACGTAGGCCCACACAAATCATCTTTTTTTCTTGCGCAATGATTAGATGATCAAGAGGTTTGTGCGAGAGATATAGAGCTAATATCCTAACCCGTTCGATCCTTTAGATACTTCTTAATCCTTTACTTTTGTGTATGAAGTCTTTTTAGTAGTGGATGTTGTGTGACCTTTTGTGTTTTTATGAATTTAGAACTTCCCTACGATCGCCCTAGGTCATTTATGGCTAGCTGGGATAGACAGTTTAATTACCATAAACTTTATATGATTTTCAAAGCATTTTACCTTTTTTTATCTTTTAAAGTTATGAAATTGGTCTTGGGCCAAAACCTCAGGTAAATAGCCTTAGATGCTATTTCTGATAGTCTCATTATCTTCAGAATGTCTATTTTAGGATAAGGAGATCATTGGTCTGGGTTCTAAGGTTGTTGAACTAGTTTGGGCTATTGGGTTGATTTTAACTAAAATGGCCCTTGGCGGTGGGATCCTCTTTTTATTAAGATGACCTTAAATGGATATTTTGATGGTGTCCTTTAATCAGAAATGCCTAATTTAGTGATGTAGCATATCTCATTTGTGTGAACGATATTCTGAACAAATCTCGAGTACCCGTTCAGAGTCCGCTGAGACTTGTTAAATTTGGCTAGTTCTAAATTATTTGAAGCAATCTTTTGTAGCTTGGAATTACTTTAATGGCAACCTCTTAAGAAGGTCATGACTGCTTTAGTAGAGTTTGCCCATCTAAGGCCAGATTGCTTTAATGACCTCTCAGCCGCTGTAAAAGTGACCGCATTAGCAGTCATTTAAATGCTAAAGAGATGATAGCATGTCCATATATATACTTGAGAGATTGAGTGTTGGAGCTCTTACATATGTATACTCTGAAGCACTTGGAGGATTCACAGAAGAGAAAAACTCCTATATAGAGAATTCAACGAGCTTTTAGTGTTGTCCTAGGGGGATTAGCTTACCTTTTTGTTAGATTGTGCTTAATTATGGTATTAGGGTAGTATTGCTCTATCTTTGAGAATGTAGGTATGACTTGATTACTATTTTAGAATTCCTATACCTTAGGTAGCCAGTTACGTCCCTTTTTAGTAGAATCTGGGCAGTTTCTTCCTTAGGATAAGATATTACCATCCTTTAGGACCAGAATTTGTTCATATATTACCTTGTGATGGGATTGGGAAGTCCTTAATTTTATTTGGGTAGGTTCTTCCTTAAGTTAGGTTATCGGGACTATAAAATAAGCTGCACTACCATTTTTATGATTAAATGCCTTTAATGATGTTCCTTTAGGCTTAGTGTGACTCATGACTGCTACTTAAGGCTATTAAGTTGGATTTGGGTTGACTTATAATTAGTTACTTGCCTTTTTAGATTCCTTTATTGGGTAGGATAGTAACCGACCCTTGACTGGACCTCCTTGAACTATTGCTTGGAATTTGTCTGGTCTTTGTTGACCTAATCGATCAAGATTGGACTCATTGGATAAATGGGTTTGAGATAGACTTGAAAACCCATGCATTTCTAGATTTTTTAATTTTTCATATAAATATATAGTTTAGAATTAATTATGATGTATACCTAATTATTATTATTCAAGTCTTGGCATGAGTCTGGGATCTATTTTATGGTTATTGCTTGACTCCTGAAATCATCTATTATGGTTATAATTTATACTTTTGAATTATGTTTTGAGTTCAACATTTTTCTATGATTATGCATTGGGTGTTCTATTGTTCATTTACATGTATCATTGGAAGTTTTAATGGTTGTATACTGATAATTTCTCCTCTTATTATTATCCTCTATGTTTGTTTCAAAGTTGGTATCTATTCTCTTGTTATCATTCACTAGTTTTGGTTTTAGCTCGGTTTACACCTTTTTTATGGATCTAGGATTGCAAAGATATTTGAGAATTGTACGATTAAAGGTTGTTGTTGATGAGGGAGTATGCTTTTCATTTAGTCGATCTTTTCTTGCTGTAAGTTTATTTTTGTTATTTATGCTTCTTACCTTAAATATCCTATTTTTTTGCTCACCGGGCTTATGGGGTCATTATAGTGTTAATTATTTTCTTCTGTGAGAATCTTAGGACTATGGGGGTCCAGTTTGGTTATTGTTAGGACATGACTTTCATTCTTGAGTCATTTACTTCCTTTATCACATTTTCCTAGTGTAGCTTAACATTTATATTCCTACTTTTTACTATCTATTTCATCTTACATTCATGCAGTATATTATTTATTTACTCTATTTTAGCTAAGTCATCCTTTGATTGCTACTGAGTACCTGTTGCTTTGGTACTCATACTGCACTTCTTCATCTTTTCCTTGATGCAGATAGGAGTAATATCTACTACGAATGACATTATCCTTAAGCCTTGCTACAAATTTGGAGAGGGAGTGAGATTTTTAAAGTTTGGAGCTGATCCTCCTCTTTCTATGCTAGTGATAGTCTTTTATATTTCCGAGTCTACTTTGTATATATGTATATTCCGGATATTGTGTAGTACTCTCCTTTTTGGTTATAGTGGTTCATGTACCGGCCTTACTAAGTCTTGGGAGGGATTCAGTTTGTATATTTTGTCCTCTTCTCTCTCTTGTTTAGTATGTTATGTATGTATATCTCTTTTACATATGCTTATATTATTGTTTGTGATGGTTCCATTCTTGTTTCCCTTTATCTTCCACTTATTATCCCATTACTTATCATTTCGAGCTATGGCTTGGCTTACTTACTAGTGGGTGAAAGTAGGTGCCATCATGACTTGGAATATCAGGTCGTGATAATATGCTAACAAAATGCGAAATAGATTATAACCTTGCCATATGAGCGAAAGTTTCATCATAGTCAATACTTTTTTATTGTGAGTATCCATAAGAAACCAGTATCGCTTTGTTTCTGACGAATTTACCTTCTTCATTGAACTTATTTTGGAATACCCACTTTGTCCTGATCACTAAGCAATTTGGAGGTCTATTGGAATGTATTCATACATTATTTCCTTCAAGTTGATCAATTTCTTTCTTTATTAATGTACCAAAGATTCATGTTTCAATGCTTCATTACTTTACTTGGGCTCAAGCAGAAAAACAAGAGTGATAAATGCTAGCTTTCTTAATGATGCTCTAGTTTGGATTTTTTCTTTAGGTTCCCCATTAATGAATTCACTTATGTAGCTTGCATCGTGTCATGATTCTACAGGTACATTTACTTTGTCAATATCAGAAGTTGGAGTCGACCCCTCAGTGGAAAGAGTTGACTCTAGTAGATTAGTTATTTTGATTTTCTTTTCAATGTCATCTGATATTGTTAACATGTTCTTCATCAAAATTTACACTTCTAAAATCGTAAAATCTTGGGTCAGAGTCATTAACTACAAATTCACAGATTCTTCAACACTAAAAGTTCTTTTATTAAAGATTCTAAAAGAACGACATGAGGGATAGTAGCCTAGAAAATACCTTCATCACTTCTAGGATAAAACTTAAAATATTCTTACTATTGTTATGGAGAAAGAACATACAACCAATAGGATGGATGTTACTATTACTTGGCTTCTTTTCATTCTAAAATTCATAAGGAGCATTTTTCAGGATGGATTAGGTAGGCATCTCATTAAGATGTGACATGTTGTATTTATACTTCTTCCTAGAAATAATTACAAAGGCTTTGTTCCAGCATTAAAGTTCGGGCATTGATTTTTAGAGATCAATTCTTTCGTTCCACTACCCTATTTTCTTTAAGTGAGGGAGATAAAGAGAAATTCCAAGTATATCCATTTGGTAAAAAGAATTTTTTCAAAGGCATTATTTTAAAATCTCCTCCATGATTACTATGAATGGTGGAGCTGAAATTTCTTGCTTTTCTTTGTACATTTCTACAATACACTTAAAATTTATCAAAGGCTTCATTCGTGAGTAAAAAATATAACCTATGTAAAACTGGAGCAGCCATCAACAATAACAAAAGTATAGCTCTTACAACCAATACTAGCAGTTCTAATACGTTCAAATAAGCCTATGTGAAGAAGTTTGAGACACTTAGAATTGCTCCCGATATCTTAGTCTTTGAATGATGTACATATCTGCTTAACAAGCTAACAAGCATCATAAATAAGATCCTATTAAAACTTTTATTTTGGAGAACCAATCAATAGACCTAGTCTAGATACTTCTTCTAGAGCGTGCATACTGTAGGGAGAAGCATTCTTGCTATAACCAAGGATCCCAAGATAAAAAAGTAAGACAAGAAAGTATAGGTAAATCAATATTATTTAAAACCTATATTCTTTTAACTCAATCATCAATAAGGGTGATATTATTGGCCAAATTACTGATGGATTATCTGATAGAATTAGTACATCAAATTTTCTGTCAAATAGTTGATTGATGTTGAGAAAGTTGTGCAGAAGTACATCAACTATCTATACTTTGATTAATGATCTAACTCCAACCACTTCTCATTTAGGATTTTTTCTAAATCATACATATCCACCATCTATTTATTTTTCAAATTTAATGTTCTTTCTTTTCTGTTATATGTCAAAACCACTAGTAATATGGCTAAAAACTAGGTCAATATGATTAATTAAACTAGTAATAGTTATTTCTGAAGGGGGGAGGGGTTATAATTACAAGTGACAACTTGCAATATTAAGTAGCACAAGCAATTTTTGAGAATGTTGTTTGTAATCAATCAATGATAATGAACAAGTACTATATTTCACTTGATTTTTTTCAACGGTCATCCTATCCTTATTCCAAACGTTAAGTGGAAGATCTTAAATCATGTACAACCCTTTATATGATCACCAATTTTACCAGCATTAGATTTTTTGCTATCTCACCCACATGTCATTTGTTTAGGTATATGATTCGTGCTTAAATTCCTTACTTATATGTATTCTACTTATCGAAATAAGAAAATGACAAACACTGTACTATACAGAAAATAATCTTCATTAAACTGCATGGACAAGAGAAGAGGTTTATTTATTTTATTCTTACTAGGCGTTATACCTTTTGAGACACCTTATTAGTCTTTTTTATACATTATTTTTGTTATCCAACAGATTTTATATAATTTTATTTTTGATGGAAAATCTAGCAGACTTTCTCTGTAAATTCATAAGTTAATTAAATCATTACATAAGCCTTTCATTCGAGGATGAAAGATCCAGGGGGGATGATGTAACTCCCTATATATTTTAACATATATGACCAAATTAACTTTGATGAAGGTATTTAAAATCAAGATAGTAATGAGTTATTTGAACTTAAAGTTAAAGGTAAGTATTTAGTCAAAGTGAGGGGTTAAGATTTTGTAAAAATAAGATAAAATAAATGAGGTGTTTGTTTGATGTAATTTAACTAGTAGGTGACAAGTGGGTACATCACCTACTTTTATTGTTGGACCAGATTAAGGCATATATTAGTGGACTCATTTGAGTCCCAAGTTAAGTGAAAGAAAAAGGAAAGGATGACCAACCCATTATATATTCTATTTAAGAACCAAATAGCTAACCAATATCTAGTTTATTTAAGGCCAAATAACCAGCCCAATACCTAATCTATTTAACACCAAAATGATGTCATCCAACTTGAAATAATATCAAATAGGTGCATCACCTACTTGGACTTTTTGAGAAGCTTAAAGATCCAAGTAGGTATATTACCTACTTGGACTATTTTTGACCAAATATGCTTAGGAATGGGCAGAAAAGAGTTGATCAACGGGGGGGGGGGGGATTTATAAGGTCCAAATTAGTTCAATTTATATACATTATTACTTGCAAAAATCAGACTATATTTATCTGTCTCTCTCTTTTCTTTCATTCTTACTACAACCACCTTTTTTCTCTACTAGGGTTCTTGATGAAACCCTACTCCTTGCAAGGAAACATAATTTAAAAAACTTATTATTTAGTTTTGTAATGACCAAAATTCAGATGATTTTATCTTTTATGTGTTTTGACCATTTTACCACTTCCCATGGTTATGCTATTTTGTTTATGAGTCATGATAATAGTTCACATGGATCCCAAGGACTTCGGGAAGTTTTTGGCTGAGTATGAGCTTATTTTGAGGCTTTAAGACCTAATAGTTAGCTTTGATCAAATTATTGAGATCCAAGTGTCGGATGGAACAATAGACTATGCCAATAATTCCAAAATATTTAATTTGGATTAGTAGTGGGGTTGGTTTGGATTTGTTGCATTTAGATCCCATTTCGATCCTTGGTTCAAGAATAGCGTAAAGAGGGTCCTGGGAGTCACTTTTGTGATAATAAGCTCTTCTTGTAAATTTGACGAGTCCATTGGTTCTAAAATGTGTTTTACAATCAATTAAAACTATTGGATTACGTTCATAGGGTTGCGCATGAGTTCTAGGGGTCAAAAAATAAGTTTTGAAGATTGTTGGTGCTGGTGTAGTCACTAAAGTATGTTGACTATATGAGCCACCTCTAAACCGCCTTTTTGGTTGCTTTATAGGTACTTTGACCATTTGAAAAGTGACATATCTTTGAAACCTTGAAACTTGATAATGATTCCTTAGAGAGTGAAAGTTCCAAATCGATTAGATCATTCACTCTTTAGGCACAATGTCTTGTTTGAAGATAGTTTATTTAATCCCAATGAACCTAATGGTGCAAGTGATGTTAACGACATGACATCTATTGAAAGATATAGCCTATATGCTAACCCACTATGGTGTGACAACATTCCTCCTTGAGATGAAAATCTCTTCTTGGAAGATGAGAGTACTCTTATAGGCAAGGAATGTGTAGTCTCGAAAATGAGTACTCTCGGTAGTAATCTTGGAATGCATGATGATCAATTTACTCTTAAATGTAGTTCACTACTTGAGCATGTGAATAGTTTGCTTAAAAATTTTCAAGTTAGTGATGATGTCTATAGAATTGATCTTGATAAAGCACATGACTCTTTGAACACCTTATATGGTAAAAGCGTTGCAATTAGTTTTGTTCATAGAGACTGTGTATGAAAATGTTTTGGTGTGTAAATATGGGAGTGACATTCTAGGGGAAGGAAGGGATAGCCTCGGCTTAGGCCCTTGGCTAATTTTTCCATTTGATCCCGGCACCCTCTTGGAATGTGGAAATCTCTACACTTCCCACTTAATGCTTGGTTAAGATGACAAGCAATGTTTGGTTGTGGGTGCTAATGAAGGAAGACAAAGCTTTTTATGAATGATGACCGCTTCCATTGTGTCTTTTGTACTAAGCTTTTTATGTTCAACACAGAGGACCCGTGGATATACTCCAAGTTTGTCCCCTCCTCGGCATGGAATGTCATGTGTGTATTTTGCTAACACTAACCCCTCATATCTTGAGAATGTGTGCTTGTTGTCTTCTCTTGATTTTGTGAGGTATGGATTCGAGGTTGAATACTTTTCAAGAAGGGGAGGATGATACAAGTATGACCACAAGGATAGACGTGAATGAGTGCGTAATGAATCCGTCCAAGGAAGTGCACAAGTGAAGTGTAAAAGAGGGCCTAAACACACCAAAATTAGCCCACTTCTTACACTTGATGGGAACCTCACCCTTGAGGGGTATTATAGATATTTCACACTATTTTTGTAATATCTATAAATAGAACATAGTTTTGATTGAATATTGAAAGTTGTAACATTGAAACACCCTCTCTTGAGAGAATGGCCTCTTGGCCGAAACATAGTAACTAGGGAAATCAACTTGAGTGTGGAATCACTCATGTTGGATTCAAGCTTGGAAACATTGGATGCCTGGGAGATCGAGGTCACTCTTGTGTCAACGTAGGAGTTAGGTTAACCATTGTGTGTATCGTTAAGGGTTCAAGAGTACCACATGATCTTGGATTCTTAAGATTATACCAACCAAGGTCTAACTATCTATCCCTTTTGTTTACTGTAATCTTGTAACCATTTGTATCTCCTATTTTACCCGTTTGTGTTGCTGTTGTTATTACCATTGTTAATTTCTCCTTGTTCTTAATCTTCTTGTTGTTAATTCTAGTTTGGTGGCTGTTTTGGGGTTGAAACACAGCCTTATATTTCATTCTTCTTGTTGTTGTAGTGAATCCGAGTGTGGTCTCCATCTTGGTCCTCAAATCCTTAAGATTAGTGGACTGATTTGGAGTTGTTCTGTGTTTTCTTGTTTTTTTTCCTGTATCATTTAATGATATGGGAAAGATAAGAGAAACAAGAAACAACTCCAAAACAGTCCACTAATCTTAAGGATTTGAGGACCCTTATGAAGACCACTCTTGGATTCGCTATCAACAACACAATAACAAGATAAATAGGTGTGTTTTCAACACCAAAATAGCCACAATATAAGATGAACAAGATGAACACAATGGTTTACAAAATTTATACTCAACAAGTCACAAAAATAGTCCACTATGAATCTACAAAGTGCAATAAGATAAAGATAGGTAGATAGACCAAATGAGGAAATAATATTAACAACCCAAGACTTGTTACACTCTTGGACCATTAATACTACATACAACACAAACCTATCTCTTACGTTGGTACAAGAGTGACCTCGATCTCCCAAGCATCCAGCGTTTCCAAGCTTGAATCCAACACGAGTGATTCCACACCCAAGTTGATTTCCCTAGTTACAAGTTTCAGATTTGTGGTCTTCTCTCCTTAGAGAGGAAATGTTTCTAAGTGTTTAACAACATCTATATTCAGAAAAGTGTCCCTAATAAATGACCTAAAAGGTTCCTTATATAGTAGTTTACAAACAAGGTGTGAAATGTCCAAAATGACCAGTTAGTATCAAGTCTTCAAGTGGGTGCCCTTGGAGAGAATTATATGGACGGTTTTGGACCCTTTTTAAGTCCTCATTTGTACTTCACTTTCACACTCCAAGTCTCGGGTTTAATACATCTCACAAACATGCATCCTTATGGTCGTGAAATGAGGGTTAGGGTTAGCAAAATACACATATCAATATACTATGCCGAAGTGGAACAAACTTGAAGTACATCCATGGATCCTTTATGTTGAACATTAAAAACTTAGTACAAATGTCACAAAGGAATTGGCTATGACAAAAATCAATAAAGAATGAGCATTGGCCGAGACAACTCCTACCATACCATAAGATGGTACCGGGATCAAATGGGAGAAGTAGCATGCACATGGGTTTCGGCCACTCTCACTTTCCCCTAAGGTGTCATCCTCAAAATTAGGCATACCCTCTAGATCATTAGTGGAAATATCATGAGAACAAAGAGGGTAGAGAAATGTGTCACACAAGCTAACTTTAGCTATGGTGTCCTTATGCATGTACTCACTAACTTCGAGTCCATCACCACTAGTATGCTCAACATAGGGAGCAGATAAAGAAGAAGTAGATGGAATTTCTAAGCATGCACCACCTTTTATTTCTAGAGAATAATCCCCATATAGATATAAATCACCATGGGAAGCAAAGGAATCATTCATAAATAACATTTTTACAAGAACAATGATATTTCGGGTTTCCCAAGTAATAAAGCAAATCATGGTCATCTTCACCCGATTGACTATTCCTTTCCAAGACTACACATTCCCTACCCTTAAGAGTACTCTCATCTTCCAAGAAGAGATTTCCATCTTGAGGAGGAATGTTGTAATACCTTAGTGGGTTAGCATATAGGCTATAGCTTCAAAAATAAGCCATGTCGTCAACATCAACTGCAACACTAGGTTCATTAGGAGTAAATAAACTATCTTCAAACAAGACATTGTGCCTAAAGAGTGAATGATCTAACCCGCAGACAGATTTGGAACTTTCACTCTCTAAGGAATCATTATCATGTTTTAAAGATATGTCAATCACATGATTAACCCTATGAGCCAAACAACCATTAGCATTTTTCCAACAACATAGGCTCATAGGTTCACTCCTTTTTCCTTGGCCAACATCTTTAAATCCTTCACTCACTTGAGATTCATTAATCATATCACACATATCCTCAAGTGGTGGGCAAGTTTTACTCACAAGTTTGGAAGAAACTTCCTCCGGGAATCTCTCAACACAAGGTGCTTGGACAATTTGATTTTGTGGGTAGAGTTTGGGTAGCAATTGGCGTATAATTTCAATGTGCCATTTCATATCTTCAATATTGTCAATGATACGTTCACATGTGGCATTGAAATTATGGGCAGCCATTGTACCTAACAAAAAGACACAACAAACAAAGAAAACAAACAAACTTGTTAGATCAAAAATTCCTCACCACACTCTCACTCTCAGTTTTACCTCACACTTGGTTTCACAAGTGTTGAAAGCCGGCTTGTACTTTGTGGTGATTGAGTGTCGAGTCAACTCTTGTCCCGAAATGGATTTTTATTTGAAACTCAAATGAAATCTTATAGTAATTGAGTCAAGAACTAACAATGAAGTCAAAAAGATAAAAGTACACAACAAATGTAAACACGAACAAACGGACAAGCTAGTAGGAGATTACTAGGGTGTCAATTAGTGTTCGAACCAACAAACGAACTAAGAGACAATAAAATGAAACTAAGAAATCTAAAATTTGAGCTCAAAAATAATGTGTGAAAATAGCAGTGATGACGTGGAAGCCACGTATTGGTTCATTTTTATCAAGTAGTTATTCTCAAATGTTCAAGTCTTGGTCAAAAATTAATTTGGATTGATGAAATTTATTTTAGGAGGGAAAATAAGTCTTAGGGACTTCTTCAATTTTCAATAATTGACTTTTTCTTGTACTTCTCCTTAAAACATGGGTCTTTAAATCATGGAAAAGTGGTTGAGAAGTGATATAAAGTCTTTCGGTAGTTAGGGGTCTTTCAAGACGAACAAGTACATACACCTTTTTCCTTCACCTTTTAGGATCTAACATTCACTTTATGTTCTAACAATATATGAAGGAAGGTGAAGAACTTTAAGAACAACAACAACCACACCAAGAACAATAACAACAATCTTCAAGAACAACAAAAATTCCAATGGCCAACTCCAATCCACAATAACAATATCTCCAACACTTGTTCAAGACAACTACAAAATGGTTCTCAAGCCACCAAGTAACAACAATATCACGTGGTCAAGTTTAGAACATCAAGGAGAAACCACATGGCCAAAAACACCACAACAATGGTCAAGAACAATGGGCCAAGCTTATGTTCACAACAACAACTTTCAACAAGTTCAAGCTCAAGTTTAGATCTAGACTCAAAGTGTTAGTGGAAAAGAAAACTAACAGTAGAAACAAAAAAACAAACAAGAACACCACTAGATCTAGTCACACAACAATAAAATCTCGGCCAAGACAACAAGAACTCAATTTTGGCCAAGAACACAAACACGAACAGATTGCTATTTTTCTAGAATTTTTAGTTTTTAACACTTATTTTTTTTCAATTTTCTAACAAGCAAGACCAAGATTTATATTGTAGGAAAAATATATATCCATTCTTTGATACCAAATGATACGGGAAAGATAAGAGAAACAAGAAACAACTCTAAAACAGTCCACAAATCTTAAGGATTTGAGGATCCTTTTGAAGACCACTCTTGGATTCACTATCAACAACACAATAACAAGATAAAGAGGTATGTTTTCATCACCAAAAAATCCACAATATAATATGAACAAGATGAATACAATGGTTACAAAATTTGTATTCAACAAGTCACAAAAATAGTCCACTATGAATCTACAAAGTGCAATAAGATAAAGATAGGTAGATAGACCAAATGAGGGAATAATATTAACAACCCAAGACTTGTTACACTCTTGGACCTTTAATACTACACACAAAACAAAACTTTCTCTTACGTTGGTACAAGAGTGACCTTGATCTCCCAAGAATCCAACGTTTCCAAGCTTGAATCTAACACGAGTGATTCCACACTCAAGTTGATTTCCCTAGTTACAAGTTTTAGATTTTTGGTCTTCTCTACTTAGAAAGGAAATGTTTATAAGTGTTATACAACATCCATATTCAGCAAAGTCTCCATAAAAAATGACCTAAAAGGTTCCTTATATAGTAGTTTAAAAACAAGGTGTGAAATGTCTAAAATGACCAGTTAGTATCAAGTCTTCAAGTGGGTGCCCTTGGAGAGCATTATATGGACGGTTTTGGACTATTTTTAAGTCCTTATTTGCACTTTACTTTCACACTCCAAGTCTCGGGTTCAATACATCTCACAAACATGCATCCTTGTGGTCGTACCCGAATCAGCTTTAGCGGCGAAAGTGCCTCTTTGGTGGCTAACACCGAGGTTAAGTGCAAACTCAACCCTATTTTATATTTTTGGAACTAAGAAGCTTTGATTTTAATGATTCTCAATGCATTTTTAACATATAATAATGGTCAATCAAATTATAACTCCATTTTCCCTAATTTACAAGAACTTTTATGTTATTTTTCATGATTTCTACTCAAGTTGGGAATTAAAACCCCATTATCACCATTTTTGGGGCTTGGGAGTTCGGGTTCGGGAAATTCCAAAGGGATTTTTTAGATTTCTTCCATGGGTATGTTTCCCAATCTTATACTTATCATTTATTTGTGATTTCATCTTCAAAATAAACTTCAAATTCTTGATTTCAAAATGGGTTTCGGAGATTTTTTTCTATAATGCTTGAAAATGATTTTTTAATAAGTTGAACCTCATTTTAATTCAATTTTTCATGGTTTTCCAACTATAGAATCCTACGAGTATGGGGAACATATTTCTAAAATACAATTCTAGTGTTACCCTATTCAGTTTAAAATTCATTATCGGGTTCCATTTTTCGAACCGTATTGAATATAGTAAATATTGGTATCGTTGGCTATTTTTTTATGTGTAGATATTATTTTTGATAGTTTGTCCATGGTTGGAGAGGTTTTGAAGGATTTGAGATTTTTGTTGGGGATTTGTGCAACATTTGGATTTGCAGATCTTAAGTTAAGGCAAGTTGAGATATAACATGATTTTTTTCAAAGTATTTATATGGTATTTTCTTGATTGTCAGTATGTTGTAATTCGTTTAGGTTGGTGTTCCCTCTTAGATGACATGTAGAGCATCTTCGTGGGTATCAAAGTCTTAATAATGGATTGTAGTTAGATTATTGCCTTAGTATTATTTTTTATTGATATCCTTAAAAGAGGTTGTAGTTAATAACTTAGGTTTGAATTATTATTATAGGATTCTTTCTTTGGGGATGTAGAACTTGTATACCAAAATTTACAATGATAATTGGGGTTTAGCAAACTCTAGGGAACAATTATGCTATTACATAAATGGAAAAATGATCGAGCCTTAGATAATGCTTAGAGTATAAATAACGTATTAGTTGTTAAGGCTTAACATATAAAAATGCTACGTTTGGGTAGTTCCATAGTATTTTGTTATTGGGATCTGAATTTATTCTATATTACCATGTGGAACTTAAGTTAAATACCTATGGACTTGAGGAATTAATCAGATTCATATTTATGCGGGGGGATTATTTATCTATTATTACTGTTAGGAGTAGGGTTTGAGGTAGTAGTCAGATCGGGATGTGCAGACTAGTTGGAGATCAGGTTAGCATTTTCTCTTCAGTTTCTAGAGTTGTCAGTGGTTATAGGTCCAGTAAGTTAAAAGGGTCAAAGCCAGTTTAGTTAACCCCTCTGAGCACACCTA
Source organism: Capsicum annuum (assembly GCF_002878395.1). Classification (NCBI taxonomy): domain Eukaryota; kingdom Viridiplantae; phylum Streptophyta; class Magnoliopsida; order Solanales; family Solanaceae; genus Capsicum; species Capsicum annuum. Next base: position 140,840,049 of record NC_061115.1, on the reverse strand, counting down.
TGTTTAAGGATTTTCTTTTGATTTGCATGTTGGGTTTCATTCAGAGTGGCCTCTGTTCTTGTTTAACGTGCTACGATAGGGCTTTAGACTCCAAATACATCTGTGACTCCACTTATAGTGTTGAAGAGATATTACCAGGGATTTCTCTATATCCAATGAATTTACACTTATGCCCATGAAAGGATAAAGTAGATATGCAGAGTTTATGAAGATAGAGCCTCCTCAGTTCAGTGGAGATCCTAGGGTTGATTATTACATGTTCTTTCTAAATTTTCATGAGAGGTTTCATAGGCTAGCTTTATGGATTCTAATGGAGTAGACTTCTTTGCATTCTTTCTCTTTAGGTTAACTAGACAGTGGTGGACTTATGTATAGAGTAGTCCTATTGGATCACTTTCTCATTCATAGGACTAGTTTACTCGAGTGTTTTAGATCAATTTTTGTGGAGATATAAGAGGTTTACTGGTCAAAGGGCCCAGAGACTTGGTTATCATCATGATTATGCATGGAGTGTATTATATAAGAGTGGTCGTTTGGGTTCTTTGAGCCTATCTCAGTGGATTTCTGTCATGACCAAACCAGGGACTGATCGTGATAAGTATCTTAAGCACACTGTGTGCCGGAGATCACCCTTTAGCCTAAAATCCAGAACACAATAAAATAATATAGCGGAACCCAACCAAATAGTTATAAGAAAGTTAAATTATCAAATGTAAACTCTATGAATTATAAAGCAACAACTGAACATGCTCAACTTACTCCATGATATACGGGCACAACAATTGTTGTTAAATATAATAATTCAACTTAGATTGGAGTTGAATCTTTGAGGAGTGGAATTAATATTCAAATGGTATGGATGTAGAATGCTACTAAAGATATACCCATAGTGTAAATGAAATGATTGACATAAATTAAGAATAGGAGGCATGGTTTGGAATGTTGTTTAACAAAATCTAATCAAACTACCAATTAAGATCAATAAATATAGATAATAGGGGGCATGGTTTTGAAGGTTGTTTAACAAAATCTACTCAAACCCTACACCACCACTATCATTATCATCACTACACTGCATTTTATTACTTGCATTACATTATCCTTCTTGGAATAATTGATAATGTTTAAGTGTTTAATCTTATACTATATTATCATGTTAGACATTTTTTCATATTGTGTTTGGAACATTGATTTCACTTTATTTCATTACTTATGATCATCTTATATAGATTTGAGGTTGCAAAATTATGAGACTTGGGTAAGGCTATAGCTTAATCTGAGAGATCGCTGGATTGCACCTTCTGTAGAATGTTATTGAATCTTTATATGATTTATCCTTATTTGATAACATAATTTATGGTTGACATTATGTGATTAAGCCTGAAATGTATATGTTGTGTAGAGAGTCTTCTATATGAGTGTTTCTTTCTTATTGTGGACCATGAAGTGGTTAGTGTTGACTCACTTAGGTTATAATGCCTACCATTTTCTGATTATGGTTGTTGACCATTGTTTGGGTTACCCTGGTATGATTAAGTATTATGATTTAGCATTCTGTACATTGATCTAATACCTTAGGTATCTGTAGTGATGGTTCATTCAATCATTTTTATTAGGGTTTGTTATCGATGATGCTTGGTGAGTACACATCGATTTTCGTACTCACCCTTTATTTTATTTCCTTTTTATTGTTTACTGCACTCTATGAATGTAATGGATCATGTAGCAGTTTGAAGATCATTTCTTATTGCTTTGATGTTGCAGAGATCGAGGTAGTGGTAGATGGACTTCAAGCTTACCCGGATCTCTCCCTTACTAACTTAAGCTTACTTTTGCATAAAATATATCTTAGTATACTTGCTACAAATCTATATTAGAGTCCTGTATTATTGTAGACTAGACCTGGGAATACATCATGAATATTATTTCTTCTTTATATATATTTTGGGTTTATTTCTCTGGTCTTCCATTTCTTTATACTTAACTTGTGTTTTGGGTTAGGATAGGCTTACCTGTGATTGGTGGTGCACAGGTGCCATCACATGCCTATTTTGGATCATGAAAAATTAGTATTAAAGCCATAAGTTCATTGGTCTCTTTACTACACACCAAAACTAATAGAGTCTTGCAGATCACTACAGAGGCCTCTCTTATCTATCATTGAGAGGATACACACTTTATGAGATTTTCACTTCTTTATTCTATTTTGTGTGTTCATAATTTTGTATGGCTTAAAGATTTCTTATCCACTCTCTCTCAAATGGTGAGCATGCGCTCGTCTGTGGCTAGATATTTAGAAGTCATGCCTTTGATGTGCAGTAGGAGTAGGGTTTGAGGTAGTGGTCAGATCTGGATGTCCAGACTAGTTAGAGATCAGGTTAGAATTTCCTCTTCCGTTTCTAGAGTTGTCAGTGGTTGTAGGTCTAGTGAGTTAAAAGAGTCGAGGCTAGTTCAGTGAACACCTGTCACCATACCCATGTTTAAGGATTTTGTTTTGGTTTGCGTGTTGGGTTTCACTCAGAGGTGGCTTCTATTCTTGTTTAACATACTACGATAGGGCTTTAGACTCTAAAACATCTGTGACTCCTATCATAGTATTGAAGAGATATTACTAGGGATTGCTCTATATCCAATGACTTTACACTTATGCCCATGGAAGGATAGAGTACATATGTAGAGTTTATGAGGATAGAGCATCCTCAGCTCAGTGAAGATCCTAGGGTTGATTATTATATGTTCTTTCTTGATTATCGTGATAGATTTCACAGGTTGGGCTTTATGGATTCTAATGGAGTAGAGTTCATTTCGTTCTAGTTCTTTAGGGTAACTAGATAGTTGTGGAGGACTTATGTACAGAGTAGGCCTGTTGGATAACTTTCTCATTTATGAGACTAGTTTGCCTGGTTGTTTTAGATGAGTTTGTGTGGAGATATGAGACGTTTGTTGGTTAGAGGGCCCAAAGATTTGGTTATCATCATGATTATGCATGGAGAGTATTATATAAGAGTGGTCGTTTAGGTTCTTCAAGCCTATCTCAGTGGATTTCTATCATGACCCAAACCAGGACCTGATCGTGATAAGTATCTCAAGCATACCGTGAGCCGGAGGTCACCACCTTAGTGAACACACTAAAATAATACAACGAAAGCCAACTAAATAGTTATAAGAAGGATATATTATCAAATTTAAACTCTATGAATTAAAAACGACATCTGATTACGCTCAACATACTCCATGATATATAGGTACAACGATCGTTGTCAAATATTATAACCCAACTTGGCTTGGAGTCAAATCCTTGAGGAGTGGAATTAATATTCAAATGGTATGGATGTAGAAAGCGACTAAATATATACCCACAATGTAAAAAAATGAATGACATAAATTCAGAATAGGAGGCATGGTTTGGAAGGTTGTTTAACAAAATCTACTCAAACTACCAATTAAGATCAACAAATGTAGATAATATTCCAAAAGGAAAATAGTCTTGGGATTGTGTTTTCATAGGAGCAAATAATGCATGTATTCATGATAATCAAATGCAAATTCTCGTTAATGACTATATGGGTAGTCTAGGTTAGGGGTTTTGATGCTAGTTTTTCAACAAAACACCAAAAATAAAACCCTTGGACCCTTTCAGATACCGCATGGGTGTGGAAAATGAATCCATCCAAAGCGTCAATTGGGAACCCCTATTGCTAGGAAAATTCCCAAGACATAACAAATTCACAATCCATCCTTATTTCTAAGACAATGTAAAGCAATAAGATAACATCTAGTTATTGTTCACTAATACCTGGTCACCCATATACCTTTTTCAAGGATGATATAGGATCTAAAGGCATACTTACATCCCTCTTTCAAGGATGATGTGATATTTTTAGAATTTGGGGTTTTCACTCGCAAATTCCCACTCAACAATATTAGTGAAACCCAACATCATTAACCAAGAATCTACACTAATAATAAAAATCCACACATAGTTGTACCTTAGTCAAGAACATGATAGATTTTTAGGTACTCATGAAGTTTGAAGAAAGAAATTTACCAAAATGACCAATCAATGCTCCATTGAAGAGGCAAAGTAAGAATATTCTCAAATCTAAATTCAATTTCTACTAAAATCCTTGGAAAACTTAACTACAAGAGTCTTTCCCAATTTAGTAAGGTTTTACAAAGATGAAAACTTGAATTCTAGTTAGTGATATCCAAAACATTAAAGGGTTTTCAACCTATAGAAAATTGGAGCCAGTTTTGGGAAATGACAAAACTCCCCCGGGCTATTTTTCGCTCAATTGCGATCACCTAAGCTTGATCGCGATCATGGTGAATTCATCGCCAACGCGTGTCTTGACTAATTTGGGTTGGTCACAATCGTGAACCTCAGACTGCGGTGGTAACTAAATGTAAGTTCCTGATCCTGGTTTTCTAGCTTTTGTACTAACATTTCCTTTTTTGATCTCTTTTCAGCTCTTTTCACTTCTTTTCTTCTCATCACCTGTATGCCTACAAAACAAGGGATTAGTACATTCAGCTGACTAAGTTATCTCATTAACACCTTTTAACCTAGTAGTGTGCATAAATTTGGATGTAAATTAGTGGTAATTTACAACTCATCAACACCCCCAACTTAAAACTTTACTTGTCCTCAAGCAATACTACTTCTTACTCAATAAGACTATCCAATTGTAAGCCCATTTATATTACCAAATGATCACAATTACTTTGAACTTGATTAATACCACCAAGTAGCTCTCAAACACAGGAAAAGATATTCTCACAACTCCACTCAACATGAAGCATAATCTCAAAGATGAAAAAGACTTTAAAGAAAAACTGACTCCCCATCGATATTGACTCAATTATAATCCTTTACCTCATTTTCGAAAGATGTCAATTTCACCCACCTCAATTTGTATACATGCCTCCTCACAAGAAAGAAATCCCACACACCAAATTATCTATTATGAAACAAGGGATGAAAGTGCTAACACTCACTCTCACAAAGATCTCTCAATGAGAAAGAGTATCATACCATATACTTGCCCTTATTTTCAATCGCCACTAAAATGAATACACTTGGTTCAAGATCTCGAAGGACTTTTTTTTAGCTTATAGCATAGGTTCGGGAACGGGTATGATATCGTTTAGGAACAATGTGACTACACCCTTCTTGAACTTCTACATCACACTATTCAACCCATCTTTTGACCATGGAACACTTGATTTGTTTCCAAAATTCACACAAACCTAATTTTTCTACCTTGATTTACCCATCTCTTTGAAAACATTGTCTTTTCAACTATGTCTTCCGCAATCTATACTATTCCTTTTTTTTTTGATAGTTTTTTTTCCAGTTTTCAGTTTCTCTTTGCTTAGCTTTTTAGGAATTCACTTATAACATCATGGCCCAAGGTCACCTCTTCCATGTCACGATCCAATTTTTTAGGTAATGATGGCGTCTAACATAGCCCACTAGTAGGAAAGCCAGCCTGTAGTACGAAACAACTTGTAACGTACTACCCAATGATATAAGGAAAGAATGAAGAATAAATGATATAAAGATTAGTACATAATAGAATCCCAAATCCTTGTAGTATCTGTACAAGAGCTTCTAAATATTGTAAGAGTAGAAAAGTGAACTATAGAGAGAATTACACTGATACAACTTATCTCTGCATACAATATAGAGACTAGTCTAATACATAAGAGAGAGATGAGTAATACTCTGAACACCAGAAGCTCACTCAAAGTCTCTAAACCATGGCTACTCCACGATGCACACATCAACGGCAATAACCCATACTATGATCTGTAGGCTGTAGAAGTGTAACATTTGTACCAAATAAAAGGTACTCAGTAGGCAACTACCAACTGATCCTAAAAGATAAAGCAAATATATAAAACATATAAACAGAATGGAAACTACACCCAAGAGTCTAGAGCTTATATAACAAGTCAATGAGAATAATATGGGAGAACTACCCTGTTCAATTCCAAGAGTAAACATAACTAAACGAAGGAAGTATCAAGGTGAACTATCCTATTCCAAACACATTTATCAGATGTCAATTCTATGCCATATATCCCAAAAAAATATACAATATTAAAAAGCGAAGGAAGGGATGTACGGTAGAGTCATAACTTTATATAGCTATATATATATATATATGTATATATATATGCACACATAACTATGAGGTACTCTCAAAGAGTAATCCAGATTAGCATATCCTCATTTAAGACCTTATCATGATACTACAAGGGTTTTATACTATCATACTCAGGGTATCTAATCCTTAAGGCTAAAAATGAAATGATTGTACATAATAGTGGAATCATAATATAAAGGATGCCAAAAACATACCTCAAATCTAAATACCAAATCAATGACCAATCTGTCATAAGCTAGCCATAATAATTATCAGAACAATGATATACCAATATCAATAATAACACAAATAACCAGATACTCAGAGAAACCATATACCTAATCGATGCTATGCGTACCCCTGCCGCCCAGACTAGAAAGTTTGAATCAACATACAATAGCACAAGGCATATTCTTCCTATATCTATGCAACTGTCCAGTACTGGTTGATAGACATAGGTGTATACTGTTGATACGTGATGCGCATGAAGGAATAAATGTAAGGTACATAATCAATATCACAACTCACCGTAATTGTCATCTTTATGACCAACATCATCATAATAAACCTTCGGCTTTTCGGGTATAAATATATCATCACTGTATCCTCTGGCCTTTTTGAGTATCAATATATCATCATATTATCCTCCGACCTCGCTGGGTATAAATATATCATCACAGTATCCTCTGGCTCACCGGGAATCAATATCATCACAATAGCATCCTCCGGCCTTGCCGGGTATCAATATCATAATAGTATCTCTGTCCTTGTCGGATATCAACATCACAATAGTATCCTTCGGCCTTGTCGGATATCGGTATCATCACAATTTCCATTACGTAACAACAATTACTAATATACTAATGAACATAATCATATCACCATAAAGTATCTATCTAAACAATACTTCCCAACTACTATTTATTAGCTAAACCAAGCATATTGAAATCTCTAGTTTTCCAATCATCACATGACCTCTAGTTATTTGTCTAAACATTATACTTATTAAGGGGATTACAACTAACCATAATTTATTAGATAGCCAACATCTAACATCTAGCCAAGGTTCATCACTAGACCCTAATCGCTATTTATCCACTATTGCACACTATCAACTATCACCATATATCCATTGCTCATTATTAGTCAACATATATCCACTTATCATCTAGCCATCCATTATTAACTAACATCATTTGTTAACTAACCATTGTTTACCAACTAATCCTTGTTTAACTATTCATTAACCAACTATTTAGCCACTATTCAACTTTATTATGTAGTCACCTCTTGTTACTAATATCACTTATTAACTAGCCTCATTAATACACAACTCCTTATTTGACAACTAATCAAAACTATAAACATAGATATCAGTATGACTAATCTTTGCCTATGCTATAGCCAACATCATTATTAGCCAAATATCAACCATCTCTAACTACCATATTTCAACTAAGAAAGATTCATTAACTACAACATTTGATTCCTAGACACCAAGTACTATAGTCTCCTTATAAAAAAATAACTACCACAGCTTTTACCCTTAATTAGGCATAAAAATCATAAGATTATATTTCATCTAGAATCATATAAGTTACCGATACAATAATCATAACTATACCAAATCTATACATACCATCACCAGTATTCAATTAATAAAGTCATAAGCAACATACCACATCTTCTTCCGTCCCATGCTAGAGAGATGTGAATATAAAACATGTATATGAAACCATAAACTGTAATCGTATCTTTTACAATTATAAACACTTCTCGAATATCTAATCATTATCACGACACAGCCCTTGGCCAAATAATATATCAAGAATAATCATAATATCATAATCATGTCAGTCCCATATATGTATCCTTAACTCATATTAATAATCATATTTATAAACTGTAGCATTTCTCTAGTCATCTCACATATAGGAGGTATAATATCAACTAGCACGTAATTATCTCCCATATATGGGATATTATATATCAGTAGGTCATACATCATGACTATGAGGAATGTCACCTCTTTAGGGCAATTATCCTATCTAAGAGGAATATAGTCTCTATAGGGGCAACAATCATAACCAAAAGCATCTCTATTGGCACAATAATCATATCTAAATATAAAATAACATATTTATAGGCTAATCAACAAGTCTAAGAAGAAATAACATCTCTATAGGCCAATAACATATCTAAGAGGAAATAGAATCTCTAGTGGAAAATCATCATGTCTAAGAGGAAATACTATCTTTATGGGCCTCATAACATATTTAGGAGGAATATTATCTTTAAATGCCCAATGTCACTTCCACAAAGAGTATCATAGCCATAGCTCAAAAGCAATAACCCGAGAAACATGAATACAAGTTACCAAGTCATGAAGTAGCCTTATACTAAGGTTTAGTAGCCTTATCTATGTCTAACATCCGCAACTAAGCCTGCAAGGCTAACATTAGTCATGGCATAAGTCGGCTGAAAAATTCCACTTCTAATCCACATTTACATAGATGGCATACCATGCCCTAAGCTAGGCTAAGGTATCTAGTTCAACTTTTAGATGTCAAGTAAGCCACATTCAAACTTAAGATAAGAGCTTTAACTAGAAACAAGGTACTTATATTACTCTACCCAAGTTACAATATCAAGAGTACAATAATAGTCCAATAAGTTTAAATCCATAATTCATACTTCAAATTCTTAAACCACATCCCAAACATAGGATTACATCATAACCATGCTACAACAAATCTAAACTAGATAGGGAAGGCAATAGGATTCAAAAGTCTTATAAACATGTACTCTTACAGGTCCAAAACCTTTATATAATCCCAAAGTAATCATCACCCAAGGCTAAGTTACTTTATGCATAATCAAGCCTTACATCAAAATTCACACATAATATATAGCACACATCATCTATGAAGAAGAGAAGATAGAGGCCTACCTAGCAGCCGAACCATAAAACTTCAAATCATGCACCATATGCTCGTCTTTACTACAAAATCACATAAAATGTCATCACAATAACAAAACCATTGTTTACCTTTCAATACAAGTCTAACAATATCCATATTGCAATATTGTGCTTTGGGTCCAAATAAGACACAAAAACCCCCAAGTGGGTCCTACATATGAAAAATGAGTTTTCGAGATCATTTGGGCTAAAATCACCCTTATTTGGGGCTAAAATCAAGCCTCAAGCCATTTGGAGTTTTGGGTCCAAACTAGTAAATTTAAGCTTGAATTCAAGGAATTCTTACCTTAAATTTAAAGATAATTGCGATAGAAGATGATAACCAAGCTCCCAAGTTACCCACCATGCCTAATTTGTGAGTAGCACACCACATAAGGGTTTCTAGGTCTCAAGAAAATGGAGAAAATGGCCAATTCTCAGCCAAAAGAGCCATATAAAGGACTTTACCCAGATCCTTAGGAAGAGCAATCCCAGACACACCACGATTATGGCCATTGTGATTAAACTATCTCGCACGTGATTGTCGTACTTGCTACACTGAGGTCAAGGCCTTAGGATGTATTTGAAATCCAATTTTAACAAATGAGACATGTAAACAAACTAAATTTGACGTTCCAAATGCATTAGTGAAGTCAAATTTTCATTCTGAGGCCATTTCACTAAAGTTTTAATTCGATGGCCATTTGGAACCAACAAAGACTTCTAAATAGAGAATTTGTTCTATAAAACAAACGAACAACTCGGTGACCGAGTCGCCAGTCCCAGCTATTAATAAATAATATAGGGCAGCTATGGAGAAGCTAAAATAGCGAGAGGAAGTGTAAAAAAGCAAAATGACCTAAAGGGTCATTACAGTATCTATTACTAAAAGGACTTTCATCCCCGAAAGTTAACAAATAGAAAAAAATCTCAAAGGATCGAAGGGATAAGGTACTGGGCCCACTTACTTTGAGCTTGACTTCATAGATAACCTCAGCTTTGGGAAAAATGCTTACAAGGGATTTTTCCACAGGTATCCCTTTTTCAACCAACACTCTTATTCTACTTCCAAACATCCAAAACTCAAGCCGATGGATACATATCTAAACCAAATCATGCCAATACCATCTATATATCCTCATAAATAAACAAAGGCTCATCGGAGCTACAATCAACTCAAGTCATGAGTCATATTATTGACACCAACTCCAAATATAGCCTTTTTCTTACCATCCCGCACCTACTATCAAATGCAAACCAGGAGGATAATCACTCGAGCCGAGCCTCCGTGGTCTTGTCATAGAGAACTCAAATAAGTGAAGCTGATCCACTAAAAGTCCATAAGAAAAACATGAGAATAAGCTTATAAGGCATTGTATGAGCACACCAATGGAGATAATCAAGGAATTTGATCCATGCCAATGCTGCAACCAAGTATAGATGACAATTAAATAGAAACCCCAAAGTCCAAGGTATAACAACTAACCAATGAATATTTTGCTCCAGGATGCCTCATCCACCAGGAATGAAGTCATACGAATCCAACTCGAGAATGTTACTGCTATTTAGTAAATCATCCAAAATTCCAAACAAAAATTGAAAACTCTATGTCAAAACTAATGTAACCAATACAAGGCCCATGGGCTATTATCTGAACACTTATCAACTATTGTCCAACCGACGTCAAGAAGACTGAATAGTCAACAACAGAGTAGGATCTACCATCTTATATATGAAATTTGAATAAGACAAGTCTAAAACAAAAGTTGCACAAAAAATCTAAAACACCAAGATAAAATTTCAATACCAAGGATGAATTGCTCTATCTCAAATATCTAAATAAAAATAAGAAAAACAGTAGGCATTAATGCTCCAAGCCTATCATTCATCCCAATTGCCATTCTAAGGAGTCAAATCCAAAATTGAGCCAAAAAGGCTATATTAATGTCAACTATCACAAGTCGAGTCAAGTACATAAATCTAACGTACCCGAGACAAATCATAGTAGGCCAGAGTTGAGACATATCTAAAGTACAAAATCACCACAGGGATAACCACTGAATTATAACACTATCAACTAACTCTATATCAGTTGGAGGGCACAAAATATAGCTGAAATAGAAATATACAAGAGTATAAATAACTAGCTTAAAATGTACATAACCCACCCCACATCTATCAGAGGGCATAAGCTATCAAAAAAACTCAAAAATATCCCAAGGATGAAAAAGCACACCAAGAGTAGCAAAAGCTCTAACAACTTAGAGAAATGCTACTTTAGCCAACGAGTAATCAATCTAATACTTCATCTCAATAAAGAATAGCCACAGGCACATATCATCAACGCAAAATACTTCACAAGACCTTATTAGGTTGTACAAATAATGAAATAGGGATTTCGCTCATCGACCCTACAATCTCACCATTGAAGAAGAAAACCAATCACGAAATGAAATTCAAAGTCAAAACCTCTGCCATAAGTCAACAACTTGAGATAAGGAATTACTAATTTGCCTAATCAAGAAGCGATCACAAGAAAGGCTACCACCTCTAACTCTCTCTAACTTTAATTAAGTTAAAATTGTAACACATGAAAGAAGCATCCAATATCCATATTAATAATAAGGCATCAAAGAAATGCAACTTTAGCCAGTGAGTAATCAATCTAATACTCCATATTAAGTAAAAATAGCCACATGCATATATTATCAAGGAAAAATACTTCACGAGGCCTCAGTAGGCCGTACAAACTCTGAAATAAGGATTTCCTAAATCCAACCCATAATCTCATCATTGAATAAGAAAAATACCAATCTCAAAACGAAATTCAAAGTCAAAACTACTACCATGAAGTTAACAACTTGATATATGGAATTTCAAATTTTCCAAATCAAGAACCGATCATAGGAAAGGCTACCTGCCTCTAACTCTCTCTAACTTCAACTAAGGAAAAATTGTAATGCGTAAAGGAAATATCCAATATCATATTAATAACAAGGGAAATATATCATAATGGAAAAAAACTAATAAATCTAATAGATGAATCCATGACATCTCAACATCAATAGCAAAATAACTATCAAATGAGAAAATAGCCACAAATAAATAATGGACCTCAAACTGGTCAATCTTACAAATGGGCTATATCATAAAGGATAGCCAAACAAAATCCTTCTCAACATAGGAGGCAAGTCTAAGGGTACCAAACTCAATAATAAGCCTTATATCTAATTTCCCAACTCTAAGGTCATAACACAGACACAAAAGGTCAACTTGCCTTTCGATATCACCATAGATCCTGAATAAATCTAATACAGCAAATCAAGAGAGAACACAGTCAACTTCACCATGCTAGGGGAAAAAAATCATAACATTGGGCTATATCTACTCAAGCCGCAGAATAATATCACAAGAAAATAAAAGATTAACTACATAACACTAGTTTATATAGTTACCCAACAAAAATTAATTTCATCAAGTAACAACATCAAGTGATAACATCAAGTAATATCGGTAACCTCACGTAGTTATAGAAATAAAAACAACAATATCAATATCAACATACTGTATAGGCAGTACAAAAATGAATATCAATATTATGTACTACTCAAGGTCCACAACAGGGCTAATGATCCAAGATAAATGGGACTCAAACCAAAACCACACCCATAGGGGAACAACATCAATATAGATCTACTCTATCCACTACTAAAAACAATAAACCACAGAGTAGTAGCATAATCATGAGTTCAATGACAAGGCACATAATGATCAATATCAATTCAGTAAGGCATAAAATCACCAATTGGTATGAAAACCCCAATATACATAATAAAAGATAAAGAAAGGAAATAAAAATAGAATAATTGGGGAGAAATTCACAATCACATGCCTAATGAATAATGGAAAAATAAATCTGAATTGGTCTAACTATGACTGATTGACTGAATCATCAACTGAGATACCACACACACTATCTCTAACTAAGAATGACACACTATCATGAGGCTGATTTGAATGAACTGAATGACTAGAAATCCCATGCCATGGCATTCTCTAGACTAGTAGTTGGTTTCTTTACATTCAAAGCAATAATCATAGAGAGAATACAAACAGAGCCCAAATGGATGGCCTAATAACACTGAGAGAAATCAGTAAAATTAAGTCCATACTTCTGAAATCGCTACATATATTAGTAGCTCTAGAAGACGAAAGAATATGCACTAAATCTAGATAATCATCTATCTCATACCAAGGGCATTCTGTAAACCAGTGTTTCTTCCAGACATAACCAAGCCAAGATCCTAGAATACTTTGAGATACTGCCTATCATAATATAGAATGGTCACCATGGTCACCATGGCCCTTAGAACCATAATATAATTTTGAAAGTCAAACAGGGACTCTACCCAATATGATCATCACGACTAATCTGAGAACTCCTCATATTATAGAATAGTAGCTGCGTAGAGCAATGGGCTATAGGTGAAGATAAACTCTACAAGAGAGATACTCACTCTTGAATAAAATACCAATAACAGTATATTAATGGTATGATTCTTGCTTCTATTTCCATAAATCTCAATACTCATGATCTCTATGGTTGTCTCAAGATTAATACCTGAGGGAAAAATATTCGGCTAACATCATATGCTCCGACACCAAATAAAGTGACAATAATAACCCTCTAATGCATCTACGCACCATGAAAAACCTAGTCTTTGAATTACGAGGTATGAGTTGTACCTCTTGAAATTGAGTCATATCCTTTTCTCCCTCCCTTCTCATACCGTAAGTAGTATGGTAAGGGTCACTTACTATCCCAGGTAAGAGCGAGCCTCCAACCAATCATACCCTAAGGTACAATTCATACCAAGAACAATTGTATAGAGATAAGTCTTAGCTTGGGGTAGACTATTTTTGGTACGGTTGATAGATCTGGTTTAAGGCATGAGTCATACCCTTTGAATATGACTCAATGGTGTGTAGTTGTACCCTAACAAGTGTAGGTGACCTATAGAGAGCCTACGGTATGATTTAGGGTACCACTCATACCCTAGGGTAGGTTCTTTAAGTGAGTCATACCCTTGCATAGGCTCATTTCTCAACTTCAAGTTGAGGATCTTATGGTCATTTCCTACACCTAAAACCCTAAGTCTCCTTAACATATAAGAGTTTGTAGACTCATAAACTTCCATTATGATAGATCAAACACCCTACGTACTCTCTCAAATTCATTTGTGAAGAATTGGAGGTTAGGGTTTTAAGGGTGATCTTCAAGAGGCAAAGTAAAGTAAAGATTCTGGGTAAATCAAGTTATATAAGTCATTTAACTCTTCCTCTTGATAAATAACTATAAACCCATGTATTTTACACTTGTATTAGTAAGTGAACATGGTTATTTTGAAATCAATTGAGAAGGGTTTGTTGCCTAATGATGAATAATGTTAACTTTTTCTTAGGATTGTGTTTTTACATGTTGTTGATAATGAATTGCACATGTGTTTGCTTTTTGTATTTGGTATAACATGTGAGTCTTGAGTAACTCTAATATTTATAATTTATTGCATTAAACTATACTTGGTAAAGGCATGCACACAAGGTGTTTGTGAAAATATCTAAGTGAATTATCTGGTCACAGGTTGCTGATGTTTTTAACTAGGGAAATGGCTCATTGAGTATGAATAGTTGATAAATGATATCGTAAAGGTATTATGTGCCATGAATTGCAGATATTTTTGGTTAATGGTTAGTAAGGGGTTGAAGTCCCTCGACATGAAAATGAACTTAAATTGTGTATTGAACTAAAGTTTGGTAAGAATATGGTATAAGATTTCTAATGAAATGTGAATAATTTATGAGGGTCTTGATGAAATTAAATTTAATATGATGAACTCAATTAAGGTATTGTCCTATTTAAATGGTTGAGAAACAAAGGCTCCCACGAGAATCGTGTGGTCATGTATGGTTTTAAATTATCTTAAAGGGTTAAAGTCCTTAAGTGTGAATTGAATTAATGATTATTTATGGACAAAAGGTTTGAGTCACAATGTCAACTCATGATAGTCACAATGGCTTGAGGTTAAAGACCCTTGCCTAATGAAAGGTCTTAAGGTTAAAATCACTTGCCTAATGAAATTGGTTATTATTAAAGTCCCTTACACAATGAAATCTCTTGAGGTTAAAGTGCCTTGCCAAATGAAATGGATTAGGTTAGAGTCCCCAATCTAATACAGAATGAGGTTAGAGTCCCTTACCTAATAGGTGGCCATGTGGTTAGAGTCCCTTGCCTAAATAAATGTGTGTTTGTGGTTAGAGTCCTTTGCTTAAATATATGTGTATATGGTTAGAGTCCCTTGCTTAATAAGTGTATACATAGTTAATGTCCTTTATCTAAGTAATATGTGAATGTGGGTGAAGTCAAATACCTAATAAGAATTATTTGAATTATAAGTGTGGAAGCTTGTAGTCCTCCACTTATGGTCTCTTAAATAAGTTCTTTGAGAATGTTGTTAAAACTTGTTTACTTGTTTGGCATATAATTCATCTATACGTATGAATAATGTCAGGAATATATTCGAATATGATGTACAAATTTTGCCACACCCCATACTAGATGAGGGGGACAACAACTATAGGAACAAATGCTATAAAACAAACTAGATGAGAAAATGAATCACTAAACAAATGGAATCACTGATAAAAAGCTATAGATATAATACCTACCAATTAGCCAAATCGATACAGATGACATATGACCTATGAATACATATGACTGCTTTACAATGTCTACAAAGCCTCTAATGGAATCCATGACTATAAAACCATCAAAATATATGATAAAGACTCGGTAAGGCACCGAATCAACTTGGAGCTCACCAACAGCCACTGAGTATCCTGTGTTTTATTGGGGAAATCTATTTGCTAAAGATCTGTGCCTGCAACATAGGACGATGGTCCCCGTGAGGGACTTCAGTACGAACTAATGTACTGAATATGTAAGGCATGAGATAACCATAAGTGAAATAAGAAATTAATGAAAGTCGGGGTCAATATATATAACCATATAGATAAGGATGAACGAACCACCTTTACTTACACTTGTGGAAGACTGTACAGTACATGTTTTTCATTACTTTACTTTTCTTTGCTTTATAATATTTGTAAGCCATATGATATATATGACCAACTGATCAGTGGTAAAAGAGGATGACCCATGCTAGGTATTATACCCTTAGGATACATTCATCATCCATACATAAATTGGGATCGACCCATGCTAGGCTTACCTTTCACCCCTGGGATACCACCCGATAATAAGATCAACCCATGCTAGGTGTTCCTTCCACCCGTGAGATACCACCCATAAAGCAATAAATTGAGATCGACCTGTGCTAGGCTCTCGCCCCTGAGTTACCTCTCACATATAAGTATATTTACTTTGCATCACTTCTTTAATCTTGTAGATTTTTATTTTGGTGGTCATAACATTATTGAGCTTTAGAGCTATGAACCAATAGAAGAAAACATACGATCGAGACAAGAAAAATGATATAGGAAATAAGGGTAATACTTTGGAACTTATATGACACCATGAGCCTCACTGGGCATAAAACATATCCACTAATTAATAAGGCAACAATGTATGTGACAAGCGAGGAGATGATGACTTGTAACAAATAAGCTAGTAAGGTGTATAACTAGTAAGCAAGTGACATTACATAGCATATATGGGTTGTGGCATTCTAGTGATCTTACCTAGTATATAGCAATTAGGAAAGATTCTTGTGTAGGAATTTTGTTATTTCAAATGGGAGAATACGTGCATAGAAAGTTGAGCGTAACTCCTCGACTAAAGAGGTTTGGAATATACGATAAATACTTATTAGGTAATAACAAATAGAAGGGTATGTAAGAATGGGTACTATTGAAGCACGTGGGCAGATTCTAATTAGGAACAAATATATATCCCACATAAGGACATATAAACTATACACTAAATAGGTAAAGACTCTATAAGGTCACCTTATGCCCCAACACGATGGGAATGATATTCGAAAAAAGAACATGTGTAGCCAAAAGAAATATACAATCAATTAAAGCAATTTTGGACAGATTGTAATCCAACATGTGACACTCTTTAACTTGTTTAATCTTGGATCTTACTGACTCATCTAAGAGAATCATGTGACACTTTGACATACTTTTAGACCATGGGCGGTAAATAAAAGGTCGATTAACTATAGTGGGGTTGGTACACCATCGCAATGTATCTTCTAACATGAAAGATCATCTACGAAGCTCACTTTATTAGTGCACGAGTATATGACACCATGCCAAAGAATATGAACTAGAATAACCGTACATCCCTCATTGTCCAACCTGAATATTACAATGAATTAGACTTCTTTTGTTTAAGGTGTTAATCTACAATATAAGCACATAAAGGAGCTAATATTAGCAAATAATCACAATGTAACTCTTGTAAACAGTACCTAAACACTTGACGGGCAGTAAGACTATTCATCCCCTCAAACACTTGGTGTATCACCATACCCTCCTTCTATACTTTAATACAGCTCCACTTCACTATTCCATAAGGTTACCCACTGCCTCCAACAACAACACCTATAGACATCACCTAAATAGTCCCAAAATCCTTCAACACAATATAAGATATTGAACTCACAGCTTCCGATCACCGTCCCGTGAGTTCTTAACAACAGCATATATAAAATCCTCCATCAAGGTCTATACAAAATGAGGGGTAAATCGGGGAAGTAACCTTACCTTTATTTCTAAAATTTGCTTTCTTAAAGTGCACTCCATCAAGACACTAAGTTTCCCTTTAAGTTGAACCAAATACTATTGGGAAATATTTTTGAGATTAAATAGAAGTGGACGGCCAAGCTTGGGAATAAAGGTTTGCCCTATACTTCAAACAAAAAAACAACTTGATTTCCATAACTTCCCATGACATGATTAGACATAAACCATAGTTATTTTCACTTACCTTGGCTGGAAATAAGGAGGGTTTCTTCAAGAACCCTACGATAGAAAAGAGGCGATTGTTTTAGGCTTGAGAGAAAAAAGAGAGGGAGCTAATTATAATCTGATTTTTTTGCAAAAATGAAGAGAAAATGAACCTTATAAATCCTTCCATTGACCGCCTCTTTTTTGCTCATTTCCA
Organism: Capsicum annuum; assembly: GCF_002878395.1. Lineage (NCBI taxonomy): Eukaryota > Viridiplantae > Streptophyta > Magnoliopsida > Solanales > Solanaceae > Capsicum > Capsicum annuum. The sequence goes on along the minus strand of NC_061115.1, from coordinate 140,821,748 downwards.
TCCACATATTGGTCAAAATTAGTCCAAGTAGGTGATGCACCTACTTGGATATTTAAGCTGCTCAAAAAGTCCAAGTAGGTGATGCACCTACTTGGTTTATTTCTAATTGGATCACACCATATTATTCCTTAAATAGAATAGGTATTGGGCTGGACATTTGGGCCTTAAATAGAATAGGTATTGGGCTGCTCATCTTTCCCTTTTTCTTTTATTAATTTAGGTCTTTAATATGTCCAATAATATAGGCCTCAATTTAGTCCAATAGTATAAGTAGGTGACGCACCTACTAGTCACCTATTAGCTTAATTAAGTCAAGCAAGCACCTCACTTATTTTCTCTTAATTTTTCCAAAATATTGATCCCTCTACTTAACACTTACCTTTAACTTTAAGCTCAAATACTTATCTCGATTTTAAATACTTTCATCTATGCTAAGTTGGTCTATGTTTGGGATGTACGGAGCGTTACATCATATCCCCCTTTGGACTATTCGTCCTCAAATTAGAGGTATAGCTAATGACTTAACTAACCCTAGAATTTTCCCCATAAATTTTTTTTTCTGGAGTTTCCTTTGTAAATAAAACTACACTAAATCTGTGGGCTAACTAAAATAATGTATACAAAACTCACATGGAATATCAGTAGATATAACACATGAAATGAAAATATGATAAGTAAAACCCCTCCTTACCATGTAACTTAATGAAAACTATTTTAGTATAGCCTGATTTCCCTCATTTTTTGTATAAACAAGTAGAACATAGAGAATTATGAACACACGACTTGTAAATGATATATCAAATGAACAAATGCTAGTAGAAATTAGGATCATATAGGGGAGCACATGGTCTAAGATCCTCTCATTGATGCTTGGAATGAGGAGGGGATTTAGAATTATTCTATATCCTAGTTTTTCCACAATATTTCAAGGAGGTAAAACTTTTGTCCCTAACTTACTTCCTTAGAAATTATGAATGGTTGTTGGGACTTGTTTTCATGATAGGTGGGGTCATTTACTATAGTTAAGGGAGCAAAATGAAGAATGGATCTCCCACAAATTTCTGTAAAATGGATACATGGAATCATAGGCTTTTTAGTCTAATATATTGGGCTTAACTTTCCTTTCATTCCACATTTTATCTCACTAGATGAGGTGGACAACAAATATAGGAACACATACTATAAAAACAAACTAGATGATAAAATGAATCACTAAACAAATGGAATCACTGATAAAAAGCTATAGATATAATACCTACCAATTAGCCAAATCAATACAGATGACATGTGAACATATGAATACATATGACTTCTTTACAATGTCTACAACGCCTCTAATGGAATCCATGACTATAAAACTATCAAAATATATGATAATGGCTCGGTAAGGCCCCGAATCAACTTGGATCTCACCAATAGCCGCTGAGTATCCTGTGTTCTATTGGGGAAATCTACTCGCTAAAGACCTGTGCCTGCAACATAGGACGCTGGTCCCCGTGAGGGACGTCAGTACGAAGTAATGTACTGAATATGTAAGGCACGAGATAACCATAAGTGAAATAAGAAATTAATGAAACTCAGGGTCAATATATATAAACTTATAGATAAGGATGAACGAACCACCATTACTTACACTTGTGGAAGACAATACATTACATGTTTTTCTTTACTTTGCTTTTCTTTTCTTTATAATATTTGTAAGCCATGTGATACATATGACCAGCTGATCAGTGGTAAAAGAGGATGACCTATGCTGGGTATTATACCTCTTGGATACATTTCTCATCAATACATAAATCGAGATTGACCCATGCTAGGCTTACCTTTCACCCCTGGGATACCACCCATAAATCAATAAATTGAGATCGACCTATGCTAGGCTCTTGCCCCTGAGCTACCACTCACATATAAGTATAATTACTTTACATCACTTCTTTAATCTTTTAGATTGTTATTTTGGTGGTGTTAACATTATTGAGCTTTAGAGCTATGAACCAATAGAAGAAAGCATGCGATCGAGACAAGAAAAATGATATAGGAAATAAAGGTAATACTTTGGAACTTATATGACACCATGAGCCTCACTGGGCATAAAACATATCCACTAATAAATAAGCCAAGAAGGTATGTGACAAGTGAAGATATGATGACCTGTAACAAATAAGCTAGTAAGGTGTATAACTAGTAAGCAAGTGACATTACATAGCATATATGGGTTGTGGCAGATTCTAGTGATCTTACCTAGCATATAGCAATTGGGGTAGATTCAAGTGTATTAATTTAGATATTTCAAATGGGGGAATACGTGCATAGAAATTTGAGATACATAACTCCTCGACTAAAGAGGTTTGGACTATACAATAAATACTTATTAGGTAATAACAAAGAGAAGGGTATTTGAGAATGGGTACTATTGAAGCATGTGGGCAGATTCTAATTAGGAACAGATTTATATCCCACATAAGAACATATAAACTACACACTAAATAGGTAAAGACTCTATAAGGTCACTTTATACCCAAATATAATGGGAATAATATTCAAAAAAAGAATATGTGTAGCGAAAAGAAATATACAATCAATTAAAGCAATTTTGGACAGATTGTAATCCAATATGTGACACTCTTTAACTTGTATAATCTTGGATATTATTAACTCATGTAAGAGAAACATGTGACACTTTGACACACTTTTAGACCATAGGTAGTAAATAAAAGGTCAATTAACTATAGTGGGGTTGGTACACCATCACAATGTATCTTTTAACATGAAAGAACATCTACGAAGCTCACTTTATTGGTACATGAGTGTATGACACCATGCCAAAGAATATGAACTAGAATAACATTACATAGTTCATCATGCAACCTGATTATTACAATGAATTAGACTTCTTTCCTTTAAGATGTTAATCTACAATATAAGCACATAAAGGAGCTAATATTAGCAACTAATAACAATGTAACCCTTGTAAAATAGTAGCTAAACAGTTGATGGGAAGTAAGACTATTAATCCCCTCAAACACTTGGTGTATCACCACACTCTCCTTCTATACTTTAATACAACTCCACTTCACTATTCCATAAGGTTACCCACTGCTTCCAACAACAACACCTATAGAAATCACCTAAAAAGTCCCAAAATCCTTCAACACAATATAAGATATTGAACTCACGGCTTCCGATCACCGTCCCATGAGTTCTTAACAACAGCATATATAAAATCCTCCATTAGGGCCTATATACAAGGAGGGGAAAATCGGGGAAGTAACCTTACCTTTATTTCTGAAATTTTCTTTCTTAAAGTGCACTCCTTCAAGACACTAAGTTTCCCTTCAAGTTGAACCAAATACTATTGGGAAATATTTTTGAGATTAAAGAGAAGTAGACTGCCAAGCTTGGGAAAAAAGGTCTGCCCTATACTTTAAACAAAATAATAACTTGATTTCCATAACATCCCATGACATGATTAAATATAAACCATAGTTATTTTCACTTAACTTGGCTGGAAATAAGGAGGGTTTATTGAAGAACCCTAGGAGAGAAAAGAGACGGCTATTTAGGCTTGAGAGAAAAGAGAGAGGGAGCTAATTATAATCTAATTTTTTTTTGCAAGAATAATGAGAAAATGAACTAAATGGACCTGATAAATCCTTCCACTTGACCGCCTTTTTTTTTTCTCATTTCCATCCACATATTGGTAAAAATTAGTCCAAGTAGGTGATGCACCTACTTGGATATTTAAGCTGCTCAAAAATTCCAAGTAGGTGATACACCTACTTGGTTTATTTCTAATTGGATCACACCATATTGGGCCTTAAAGAGAATAGGCATTGGGCTGGACATTTGGGCCTTAAATAGAATAGGTATTGGGCTTCTCATCTTTCCCTTTTTCTTTTACATAATTTGGGCCTTTAATATGTCCAATAATATAGGCCTCAATTTAGTCCAATAGTATAAGTAGGTGACACACCTACTAGTCACCTATTAGCTTAATTAAGTCAAGCAATCACCTCACTTATTTTCTCTTAATTTTTCTAAAATATTGATCCCTCTACTTAACTTAACACTTACCTTTAACTTTAAGCGCAAATACCTATCTCGAGTTTAAATACTTTCATCTAGGCTAAGTTGGTCTATGTTTGGGAAGTATGGAGCGTTATCGATTTATTGTTGATTAATAATGTTATTTTATCCGTATTCTTATGTTATATGCTAGTGCTCCAACTACTAACCGTATCCGGATGCTATGACCCCAAGATTCATCTTCTCTTACTACATAGTTATTAGGTGATAAAAGTTGTTCATGCATTGACTTTGGAGTGGTGAGCTTTCTTACTTCAGAAAATATTCATTCTTAGTCTCCTATCTTTAGACTTAATCTTAGTTTTACTTGGTTTGGCTATTGTCGGGGGTTTTTTCCGACATATACATTTCTATACATTTATTTTTATAGAGGTATTATAGATGACTGTGGACTTGAGTATATTGGTTAGCTTGATGAATACCATGAATTGTTTAGACATGTTTAAGTTATAACTTATAATATATTTGAATATGATGTATAGATTAGTTATTGATTGATAATGCTATTTTATCCGTATCCTTGAGTTATATGCTAGCACTCCAACTGCTAACCATCCTAGATGCTATGACCCCAAGCATCATTTTCTCTTGCTGCGTAGTTATTAGGTGATAAAAGTTGTTCTTGCATTGACTTTGGAGTGGTAAGCTTCCTTACTTCAGAAAACATTCATTCTTAGTCTCCTATCTTTAGGCTTAATCTTATTTTTACTTGGTTTGGCTATTGTCAGGGGCTTGTCCCGACATATACATTTCTATTCATTTAATTGTATAAAGGTATTTGGCATGACTGTGGACTTGAGTATATTGGGTACCTCAATGAGTACCATGAATTGTTTAGACATGTTTAAGTTTTCTGCTATCTTATTATACGGTTTGAATTCAGCTGAACCTTTTGATTTACATCAATGATTAAGTTGGGTTTCTAGGGTAAACTTTGGTTTATGTGGGCTTGAGGTGACCATACAGCATATCCTAAATTTTGGTTATGCCATGTTTGTATCAAAGCCTAGGTTTATGCTTAGTTGGGTGTCCACAATGCCATGTCAAGTAGAGTCTGTTTTATGAATGTGAAATGTGCCACACTTATAAGAGAGGATCTATGAGACATTTTAGGAATATTTCCCTTTCTTGTGTTTCAATCTCAAGCTATAATGTCTAAGGTCTTGGTTTCCTCTTGTTTTTGTTTGATATCTTTTAGATTATGCCTCCAAGGAGATTTAAGACTTAGGCAAACCCTTTTTAGGGCCCTATGGATGAAGCTCATCCAACTTTTGGGTTTAGACCTAGGCTAGGGTTGTGGTATCTACGATATCTAACCATCTTTATAGGGTTCCAACTATTCCCACCAACACCAACTATAAGAGTGACCCTCCTATTCTATCACCTTTAAGCAATGATAGTAATGTCATGTTTCATTGCTCTATCAACCACTCAACTTAATTGGTAGAATATCAATCGGAGCATGATACTTTAACTTATATTTCTTCTATGGCCACAAGATTTCACCAATTTATGAGGTTGAGACCTATTATGTTTGCTAGTACAAAGGTTGAGGAAGATCCTAAAAGCTTCGTTAATGAAATGAAGAAGATCTTTCAAATAATACATGCTTCAGAGATTGAGGCTATTGATTTTTCTTCTTACCAATTAAAAGATGTAGCATACCAATGGTATTAAGGGTAGGAGTTTTCTAGAGGTGTTGATGCTAGTCCTTCCATGTGGGAGGATTTTCGAGACTTTCTTAGACCGCTTCTTCTTTCCTCAAGAGTTTAGGAAAGAAATAGTGGAAGAGTTTGTGAACTTGAAGAAAGAAGATATCTATTAAAGAGTATGTCTTGAAATTTCATCAAGTTTCAAGGTATTCTCCCGAGATGGTTTCTAGCATTAGGACTAGGATGCGTAAGTTTGAGTTGGGATTATCCCATGAGTTCATCCTTGAGAGCAATGCAACTTTGTTGATCGAAAATATTGAAATCTCTAGGTTTATCTCGTATATGTAAAGATTTAAATAAGAGAAAAAGAAGAAAGTTAATCTAAGTGAAAGGCAAGAAAAGAAGTGTAGATCTTTCGATCATAGTGGTAAAGATAGGGGTAAGCAGCCACGGAAAAACTAGGGAATTTTGGGCTCTTTCTCCTCAGATAGTGCTCACTCTCCTTACCTGAAGTCATTTGGTAATCATCTATCTGATTTTAGTGGTGGGTTTTGAGCACAGGATGACAAATTATAGGCTAGTGGTGCTTAGTTGGCTCCACCCCACCCTTTTTACAGATTCTGTGGTCATAGTCATCATAGTTCATGTGAGAAGGGGGAAATAGATTTTATAGTTGTAGTCAGATTAGGCATATGTAGCATGAGTGCCCCTCTTTAGCAACTTTTTGGGACAACATGGATCCTATTTCTACTCCATCTACTCCCTTACCAAAGCGTGCTATGTCTGCTTCTGCTTCTGTTTCTGGCACCGGCACTAGCCGAAATTGCTTGTATGCTCTTTCTACTAACAAGGATTTTAAGGCATCCCCCAGTGTTTTCATGGTGTAACAACCCGAAATCATCTCCCAGGATGTCACATGGTGCTTAGGGCTACAAGTAGCCCCAAGCTAACCCCTTTATCCTATTGCTTCTCATAATAACTTATCAAGAAGAAATATACCAAATACTGGCACTGTCATATAAAATGAAAGGAAGTACAAAGATAATACTCGATCCAAATGACCACAATACTGGAAATATCAACACAACCATAATCTAATAGCTAGTCTGACAAAGCCTCTACTACTCCATGAACTAGAGAGCCGTTGGGACAGATCCCTAACTAACTCAAACTGCACTAAAAGTAATAACATAGCCACTCAAATATGAAATATCTTAAGATAGGCCCTCAAACCATGAGGACTCACCACTGGAGAAATATAGACAAAGGTACTCGAGAATTACTGACGAGGCTGGAACTGAGAAACTAAACCTACATTATAAGGCAATGTATAACATAGACGTATATGTGGATCAACACTTAGGAATGTATTGAGTATATGGGGGTGTATGCATTTACATAAAACAATATTAATACTCTTTAATCAAATCATGCATGCAATAGGAATGACTCATATGGCTTGAATAAGTCAAAATTTAAAGCTTATAAATCATGTATGATGAAGCATGTAACACAAATCTCATGAGTCATTATACTTTAGCTTTAAAATATGTACTCTTCTCTTATTCTCATTACTTATAGGATGAAGGAAATTTTAAACAATACTTTCAATTCATGCATATGTCTCATAGGGAGTAAAACTTCTTTAATGCTCAAGAACTTATAACTCTTTTGAAATCAAACACTTGGAACTCAGAATCATATAACTTTGGTTTGAAAACCGGTGATCAACTCGTATTAGTAGAGAAAACTAACTCCTTTTTTGGAAAATACTCAAAGCAGTTCATTCATTTTAAAAAATATCTCATCCCAAAGCTTTTGGGAAAATATTCTATCTCAATGGAAAATACTTTAGTTTAGGGAGGTTCTCTTAACTGACATAAACATGTGAGCTACATAGATTCCAACGTATTGTCCTCGTAAGAAAGAACCTCATGTTAGGGAGAGGCATCATACTCTTGCAAAGGAGTATAACCTCAACTCAGTGATTACTTATCTCGGCCTCTAGCCCAATCATCTTGACCTCAGGCCCAAAATCTCAAACCTACGGTGACACAGAGTTCTGGGGTAAGAAACCATGGTAACTTACGCAAATCGGTGCTAAATACTACTTCCTTAGTTTATCTCGCTCATCTCATGGAAATCTACTTTCAAAATAATGTCATGGTTCATAAGAACCCAACAATCAAATCTTTAATGTTATGTGATAGAGTGGATTTCAAAACTCTATGACCATTAGGTCAAACCATTTCTCAATAATCTCAAAATACTCAAATCATGGGTTCATATAGCACAATAGTTTATAAAATTGCAAGTCTCAAGTAGGGCTTAATGACCCATAATTCAATCTCAAGTTAAAACTCATCATAATGCATAATCGATATCATATAGATTCATAATTCATGTAGAAATCTAAAAGTTACAGCAATTTGTCTCAAAATATCAACATACTCATATACTTCAATTTCTAGAACATTGAAACTCTTAAATTCTCAAGGAGTAACAACATAGGGTATAAACTCAGCTTCAATTTCTAAAGAAAACATGCAAAAATCATGTTGTTTGACTTTTAATTCATGGGAAACATCAAGATATTGTAATCAATAATAATGGATGAAGAAACCTAATTCAATATAATGTAAAATCTCATAGATTGCAGAAAAATGTAGTTTAAATAAGCCTTTGGGCATAAGGGTGAAAGGATTACCCTTGTTCAAAACTCCACATACCTTAGATTATGAAATTAGATGAACAAGCTTGATCTAAAGTTCTCTTCTTACTCTTGAGAGAGCGTTCTTGCAACCCTTGAACTTGGAGAATTCAAATCTGAACTCAATTTGTAGAATCTATGATAAGTTCTTGGATTTCTTGGAGAAGGGTTTTAGATTTGATCTTGAGGGAGAAACCCTAGCTCTCTTGTGTTTTGGATGATGAATGAATTCATTTACTTTATTTGGAATATATCTAGTTAATAAAAGAGTGGAAAGACCAAAGAGTCTCTTTGAAAAATGACTTAAAATCTTGAATGGGGGTTGGGACGGTCGGAGCAACGGTCCGTCGCTAGCTTGATGTAAAAAAGGACACACTAACTTGATGTAATGGTTGAAGTGATGGTCTTTCTTAGTCTTGATGGTACATCAGATCATCCATCGCATGTTATCCAGGATAAGACCACATTGCCTCAGTGGTGACGGTCTCAGCAATAGTCTGTCACAGCCTTGATGGTTCGTCGTCCTGGCCATCGCACTTGGTATAGAATAGAGAGTTACTTCCATGGTTGCGAAGGGCTGAGTGATGGTCTGTCATAGACTCGACGGTCTGTCGAATCGTCCGTTGCACCTGGGCGGTTTTGACAACTATCAATAAAATGGCCATAACTTCTCACCCCGATGCCGGATCTAGACAAAATTGGTATCGTTGGAAAGCTAATTCAATTCTCTACATGAAAAAAGTAAAATCTAATAAAATTATATATAAAAACTAATCACTTGGTGAGTCTTTTCTCAATCTTTTAGGGCAAGAATTACACATCACTTGACACGCTCAAGGGTCAAACTACAAGGGAAATTTGTGGGATCTTACACATAGGTATGTTGAGACTTTTATTTCATGATTTGTACTATTTTCTTGATCTAGAGAGTCTATTGGTTCCTTTTTCTATTTGTACCCTAGTAGGAGACTCTGTGGCTGTTAAAAGAGTCTATAGAGAGTGTAAGGTATCTATTAGTGACAAAAATACTACTGTAGACTTGATAAAGTTTGACATGGTTCATTTGATATTATTTTGGGGATGGGTTTGCTCTATTTATGTTATGATTTCTTAGGTTATCAAACCCGTAGGGTCATGTTTAAATTCAAAAATGAGCCATTCATTATTTTGGAAGGTGGTTCTTTAGTACACAAGGGAAGGTTCATTTATTATCTTAAAGCCTAAAAGTTGATCTCAAAGGGTGTCTGTATAATGTGGTCTGAGTTAAGGATTTTAACTCGGAAGAGCCTTCTGTAGAATCCATTCCCATGGTTAATAAGTTTCGTAAGGTATTTCTCAATGATCTTCTTAGTATTCTGCCCAAAAGGGAAATTGTATTTGGGATTGATCTTATTCCAGGAACTCATCCGAATTTTATCCCTCCGTATAGAATGGCTCTGATTGAGCTAAAGAAACTTAAGGAGCAATTGAAGGACCTCTTAGATAAAGGTTTTATCCATCCTAGTGTGTCTCCTTTTGGTGCTCCCATGTTATTCGTGTGTAATAAAGATAGTTCCCTTCATATGCACATTGATTGTCTTCAGTTAAACAAAGCGACTGTAAAGAATAAATATTCTCTTCCTAGGATAGATAATTTATTTGATAAACTTTAGGGTGCGAAGTATTTCTCTAAGATTGATCTTTGATCAGATTATAATCAACTTAAAATTAGGGAAGTGCATATCCCTAAGACTACCTTTAGAACCCGTTAGGATCACTATGAATTTCTTGTCATGTCTTTTTGATTGACCAATGCCCCAATGTCATTCATGGAATTGATGAATAGGGTATTCCATCCATTTTTATACATGTTTGTCATTGTGTTTATTGATGACATCTTAGTCTATTCTAAGAGTGAGGCGGATCATTTCGATCACCTCTATTTCATGTTACAAACTTTGAAGGATGATATTTTGTATGCCAAGTTCTCCAAGTGTGATTTTTGGTTAAAAGCCATAACTTTTCTTGGTCATGTTATCTCTAGTGAAGGGATCATGGTATCTCCCCAAAAGGTTATGGAAGTTAAGACGTAGCCTAGACCTATAAATCCAATCGATATTAGGAGTTTCTTGGGTCTAGCCGATTACTATTGAAGATTTGTAAAGAGTTTCTCGGCTATAGTTCCTCATTGACCAAGTTTACCCAAAAGAAGGTCAAGTTCCTATGGTCAGATGCGTGTGAGGGTAGTTTTGAGTAGTTAAAAGATAACTTGACTTCAGGTCTAGTTTGAACTAGCCCAAATGTAATAATGTTGTTGTGGTATATTGTGATTCTTCTTGAATTAGTCTTGGTTGTGTGTTAATTCAACATAGTAGGGTGGTGGCCTATGCTTCTAGGCAATTTAAAGTTCATGAGAAGAACTACCCTACTCATGACTTAGAATTGATTGTCGTAGTTTTTTATTTGAAGATTTGGCCATATTATCTCTATGGTGTTCATGCAGACATCTTTTTCAATAATAAAAGCCTTCAGTATTATTTTACTCAAAAGGCATTGAATCTTTGACAAAGGAGGTGGCTTGAGTCATTGAAAAACTATGATATGAGTCTCCATTACCATCTGGGTAAGGCTAATATAGTCACCAGACCTCTTAGTTGATTGTTCATAGGAATTTTGGCCCATGTAGTTGGGGATAAGCGGGAATTGGAAGGACATTAACCATTTGGCTAATTATGGAGTTTGCCTTGCAGACTTTGAGAATGGTGGTGTATTTTTGCATCTGGAATCTTAGACCCCGACTTGATGAAGATCAAGATTAATATGTGTGAACACAAAGTTGCAAACTTTGTGATTTGTGGTAATGGCATCTTGAGTTTTGAAGGTAGACTATTTATTCCTGACATCGAGGATTGAGGGACAGGAACATGGCTGAGGCTCATGAATCCCATTATATTATTTACCATAGTTCAACCATGATTATCATGATCTTAGAAAGTCTATTGGTGGTTTAATATGAAACATGATCTGGCTAGTTATGTAGCCAAGTGTATAGTGTGCCAATAAGTGATAGTTAAGCACATGAGGCCTAATTATTTGTACCAGCAAATTATGTTGCCTGAATAAAAGTGGGAGCTAATTAATATGGACTTCATAATCGGTCTTCCTCGATCTCAGAATCAATGTGTGTCTATTTAGGCCATTGTTGATAGAATGACCAAGTTCACTCACTTCTTGCACATAAGGACTAATTACTTTATGAAAGATTATGCTAAGTTGTATATTGCAGAGATCGTGAAGTTACATGGTACTCTGGTTTTGATCATTTTTTATCATGGTCCTCTATTCTCATCACACTATTGGAAGTTGTTCCAAAATAGGTTAGGTACTAGAGTGTGTCTTAGTTTCACTTTCCACCCACAAAAGAATAGACAAGCTAGTAAAGCTATAAAAACATTAGAGGATATGTTGGTGGCTTGTGTAATTTACTATGGTGGTAGTTGATATGACCACTTTCCTTTAATTGAGTTTGCCTATAATAATAGTTACCACTCTAGTATTGACATTGCCCCTTTTGAGGCATTGTATGGTAGGATATGTCGATCTCTTATTGGGTGGTACGACGTTGGTGAGGGTAAGTTACTTAGGACCAATTTAGTTCCATAAACCTTAGAGAAGGTGGAGGTGATTCATGTTAGATTGAAAACCTCTCAAAGTCTCCAAAATTCCAATTTGAATATGAGGCATAGGGACTTCACATTTAGTGTTGGCGATTAGATATTCTTGAAAGTGTCTCCCATGAATGGAGTGATGGGGTTTGGTAAAAAGGGGAAGATTAGTCCCCGCTATGTTGGTCCCTTCTTGATTGTGAAGAGTGTTGGAAATATTGCCAATGAGTTGGAGTTGCCTTCTAGTAAGAACTCTATTCACCTAGGTTTCCATGTCTGGAGTTGTCTTCTAGTGTGAACTCCATTCACCTAGTTTTCGATGATTCTATGTGGAAGAAATATGTGAGTGATCCTTCATTGGTTGTTTCCTTGGGGGATGTTGGCATCCCAGACTCTTTATCCTATGAGGAGATCCCTATGAAGATCTGGGATTGGAAAGTTCACCGGTTGCGAATGAAAGAAGTGGCTTCAGTGAAGGTTTTATAGAGGAACCAAAAGCTTGAGGAATATACATGGGAGGCAAAAGAGTAATTGAAGTCCAAGTATCCATATTTATGTCCTGTTCTGGGAACTTGTGATGAAGGTATGTATTAATCTTCTTAATTTGATCTATGTCTTGATAGAAAATGGGTCAAACTCCCTAAGCTTTGAATTGATTTAGGTCTCGTTATTGCGTTCATATCATGTGTCCTTGTTGTAATGGGTTTAAATCCCTAAAACTTTAAGTTGATTTATGTCTTCAATATATGAGGGGTTCTAGTCCCTAGTCCTTTAATTGAGTAAGCATATTTGATAATTCGATGGGTTAAAGTCCCTAAGTTGTGAAATGAGTAAGTGCTTTGGTAAGTTTTGGGTTTGAGTCCCAAAGTCAATAAAATAAATAGTCAATCGATGATGATCATGATGCGCATTGTATCCTTAAGGTATGCTTTATTATAAATTGTTTTAATGTTGCTTTGACGTGTCATATATGTCGACTTTTGTTTATGTTTTCCTTATCAATCATTTCTGAATGAATTATCCTAGTGGGGAGAATTGAAACACCTAGGATTTGAATCATGAGAAGATTTTCTTCATTAGGTGTCACTAAGAAAGGTACAACTAAGGGTTTGCGTCGTACCCATTGGATACGAGTTGTATACTTCTCTGCCCCCACTCATACCCTAGGAAGTGTTGTGAGGGTCACTCAATGTCCTAGGTATGAGTGATCCTCCAACCAATCGTACCTTGAGGTACGAGTCCTATCATGACTAATTGTATAGAGTAAAGTCTTAGTGTGGAGTGGACTATTTTTAGTATGGTTGATGGATATGGTATAGTTCATAATTCATACCCTTATAATATGACTCAATGGTATATAGTCATACCCTAATCAGTGTAGGTGTCCTACGAGGAGCCTAAGGTACGAGTTATGGTACCACTCGTACCCTAGGGTATGGTTCCTTAAGTGAGTCATACCTTTGCACAGGCTCATTTTTTATCTTTAAGTTGAGGACCTTATGGTCATTTCCTATACCTAAAATCCTAATTCCTCTCACTATATATGTGTTTGTATCCTCCTAATCATCTATTTTGATGGATCAAATACGCTAAATACTCTCTAAATTTTATTTCTGAAGAATTGTAGGCTAGGGTTTCAAGGGTGATCTTTAAGAGGCAAAGTAAAGTCAACATTCTTGGTAAATCAAGTTGTTTAAGGCATGTAACTCTTTCCCTTGATAAATAAGTCTAAATCCATGTATTCTACACTTGGATTAGTAAGTTCACATGGTGATTTTGAAGTCAAATGTAAAGGGTTTTGTTGCCTAATGATTAATAATGTTGACTTTTTCTTAGACTTGTGTTTATACATGTTATTGATCATGAGTTGCACATGTGGGTGTTTTTGTATACGGTAAAACATGTGAGTCTTGACTAACTCTAATCTTTATGATTTCTACCATGAAAATGGCCTTAGTAAAGGCATGCACACAAGGTGTTTGTGAAAATGTCTAAGTGAATTGTCTACTCACATGTTGATGATATTTTGTACTAGGGAAATGGCCCAATGAGTATGAATAGATGATAAATGATATTATAAAGGTATTATGAGCTATGTATTGCTAAGTTGATGATATTGTTGGTTGATGTCTAGTAAGGGGTTGAAGTCCCAACATAAGATAATGAACATGAATTGTGTGTGGAACTTAAGTATGGTAAGAATATGGAATATGATTGCTCATGAAATATGAATAGTTTGTGAGGGTCTTAATGACCATAAATTGAATTGTATTATTAATTAAATTAAGGAATTAACCTAATGAAATGGTTGAGAAACAAAGGCTCCCATGAGGACTATGTGATCATATATGGTGTTAAATTGTTTAAATGGGTTAAAGTCCTTAAATGTGAATTGAATAGATAATGATATATGTACAAAGGGTTGCATTCCCAATGTCGACTAATGATAGTCATAATGGCTTGAGGTTAAAGTCCCTTACCTAATGAAAGGGCTTGAGGTTAAAGTCCCTTGCCTAATGAAATCACTTGTGGTTAAGTCCCTTAAACAATGAGATCCCTTAAGGTTGAAGTGCCTTTCCAAATGAACTTGTGTTAGAGTCCCTAATCTAATAAATCATGAGGTTAGAGTCCCTTGCCTAATGGGTGGGCTTGTGGATAGAGTCCCTTGCCTAAATGGATGTGTATGTGTGGTTAGAGTCCATTGCTTAAATGTCTGTGTATGTGGTTAGAGTCTATTCCTTAATGAGTGTATACATGGTTAAAGTCCATCGTTTAAGTAACATGTGAATGTGGGGGTGAACTCTCATACTTAATAAGAATTGTTTGAATCTAAGTGTGGAAGATCGGAGTCCTCCACTTATTGTCTCATGAATGAGTACTTTGAGAATTTCGTTAAGACTTGTTTACTATTTTGGCATGGAATACACCTTTATGTATTGATATGGTCATGCATATGGTTGAAACTTATTGTTTATTGATGATGCTATTTTATCCTTATCATTGAGTTACATGCTGGAGCTCCAACTACTAATCTTCTATAATGCCTCGAGTCTGCACCGTGGATGCTATACAGTGCTTGCGACCCGAAGGACCACGAGCTAATCCATGAATGATATCTACTGTGAGTATTGAACAATACTACTAAAATAAATGTAGAATAATAGGCTGAAATGCCACAAGGTTCAAAACATCTAAAATACTAATAAAATAGAACATCTATAAAACTGAATTCTGTCTGAAAATCTAGTTTGAATAAGCCTCTAACTGAATTTAAAAGTGGAATTGATGGAACAATCCCCCAACTAACTCTATCTACTTGAATACTGCTAGCTGAAGTACTGAATTAAAAGCATATCCTCGACAGATGAGGACTCACTGCTAAATTTGCTACTGCTGACTGAATCTGGATAAGCGCAGTTAGGAACCTGAGCATCCCAACCTAAGATTGAACATCATAGAACAAGAAACGGGTAAGCTGTCAGTACATGGGAATATATTAGTCTGTAAAATAAGGGAAGGATGAATGCATGGGTTCATATGTATGAACAATAACTAACTGAATGATATATAAGAGCCGGATAGCATACCTAGAGGATCTATAACTAATGAACTTACTGTGTATACTATAACTGAGTATACTAGAACTGAATCTGATAACTGATAATTGATAACTGAATATACTAATAATCTAAGTTACTAATAACTGAGTGACTGTATCTGATAGTCCTGATTATGTAGAACTGAACTAAGTTCTATTCTGAAGACTAAGATTAAAACTGAAATTGCGGGAGGTAATCATCTAACCTACATGCCCCAAATTTGAACTGATAACTGAGTTGGGGTCCAATCTATAACCCCAATTGGAAGGGTATCAGTACTATGCCATGGGTAAAGACAAGATAAAGAGTAACCCTCTACTGGTAAGTTCCGTAAATGAGAATGGTGGTACCTTGTAGTGGCAGGTAGATCATCTCATCAACCCTCAACTGGCAGGTATGATGTCTCCATCTATGCTGGCTACATAGTTCTAGAATACAAGGATTACTTCTATGGATCACACCTTCTGCTAGTACGCGAGACCCCATCATTGGGTTTACTCGGTGCTTAATCCTTCTCCCAACTGAAGGACACTGAACTTTATACTGGACTAAGCTGGACTAAATTCATTGAGATTAATGAGTTTTCCTAATATTTGTAACTGACTGAATATCGACCGAGTTCTGTTACACACTGAGAGTACAGTGGTCATGACATGACTGATACTATTTTGTGACTAACACTGGCTCTAGGAAAACAACTAAATTATCGAGTATTAAATACCCCCAAGACTCAATAGCATGAAAAGTAAAGAAAAGCATAATGTTGAATAACATAACAATGCTCACTTGGTCATAATTCATTCATAGGGACATTCTATCAAACACTTGTAATGCATTAACTTGTATATGAATGGGGAATACATATTAGAATGCTATAATGACATTATTTCGTTCTCATAGACAATTTATCAAACATATAAGATATATACTTGGTTCATTAAATCATAAACACTTAGGGTTAACATGGTCACAACAATCAACTTCCAAATTAAAGGGTTTATCATGAATATCATGTAATTCATCACATACTATAATCAATTCTTGGAACTTGTAATCTAAATCATGGATTAAAACTCAAACAACATCATGAACATAAATTCAATCTATTTCAAACATGAAAATCATAAATCATAAATCTTGTAAATTGAAAAAACAGGATTCTTGGGCTCGATGGAAGGTAAGGATCCATGAATAAACATCTAACATACCTTAACTGATGAGTTCTTGGAGAAATTCTTGGGATAGACCTTGATTATTGAGAACTAGGGTTTGCTTTCTTGAGAGAGACTTACCTTTTGATTTTAGGAAAAAGTGAATAATGAAGGGTTTTACACATTTTTAGGGCTTAAATCCCACATTGGGGAGGAATAATATCAGGGGAAAAGGCAGTTTTAACCCTGAGCAAAAACTTTAATTTTTCATGAAATTTTCCCGATTTGGACCCCTGGCGCGACTCCATACTATCACGCCAAGCACTGGAAAAATGAAAAATGGAAAATTACATGGTGGCGCAATGTAGTGGTATTGCGTTGCCACTTTGGTTGCGAACTGGAAGTGCACCGCGATACGGTGGTATCGCGATGGACCACTGGAAAAGAACAATTGTGAACTGGGTATATGGCGCGACGTGCCCATATCATAGAGAAACACAAGAAATTGACAACTTCTATTTTAACACACACCGCGATGTGCTACTTGCCTAAATGACGATGTTTAACGACTAAAACTTAAAATCGCCATAACTTCTTATCCAGTTGTCAGATTTAGGCAAATTTTATATAGTTGGAAAGCTAATCAAATTTCCTATGAAATGGCAGACTCAAATATGAAAATTACTTCGTATTTGAAAATATTTTAGTTAGGATAACCCATGTACTGAGGGTAAATCTAGGCTAGGGAAATACGATATCTCCCTAGGAACATTCTTTCCTCAAATGTGGCTAGTTAAGCTAAGATAGTACGGATAGGCTGAGTTTATGTACTGAACTAGACATGCACAACTATAGCATGATTAAGTGACTGGTATGATAGACTAAACTTACATACTAAACATGTATATCTGATGCACAGGATACATGACTGAAAATACTGACAAGCTGATTTTACATATTGAACATGCATGTTTGATGCATGAGTAAATGTCCAAATGGATTAATGAATATGTGACTGAATAGGCCTGAATGGAAACATGAGGACATGACTAAGTCTAAATCGCAATGCATGAATTGAATATCGTAAACTGAACTTAGCCTTTAAGAACATATCTTAGGGCTGAGATTGGGGCTTGAGGATCAACTATGAGGAACCATTACTCTAACTGGATTTGCTACATGAAGAGAAAATGAAAGGTTTAAATTGTGATAGCTCGGGGACTATAATTCATCTCCCCCTCGGAAACTATGTCCCTCGAGAATGCTAACTTGGCTGAGATACTAAGGAAAAGCATGAGATGATGCACGGGGCACCTACGAGCTAAATTTTCACTGAATATCTAGGATCTAAAACTAAGGCATAAATATGTAAATAGGAGTTTTGTAACATGCCATTAACCACATTAGGAGAACTTTCCTGATGTTTTCTGGACTTAATTGCATAAGTCCTGTTTAGGCATTGCCCACTAGTGGTACTGGAAGTGGCACCTTATTGATTCGGGCGACCTGATTGAGCTGAAGAATGACTATACTGACCCTGAGAACCTGACTGAGGACAATCTCTGACTTTGTGACCTGACTTTCCATACCTGAAACAAACATCACTGCCAGTTCTACACACAACCATATGATTCTTACCATACGCTCCACAAAATAAATTAGTACGACAATTGCTTATGCTATCCTGGGTCATCGATACATTGGCTGAGGATGGAGCTAGGACTGAGAACTTTGGAAGAGACTGGGAATAGTTGTCGCCTTCTAACTTAGGCTGACTAAAATTAAAGCTACCTATTCTAGCCCTTTTATTCTCTCTCTCCTTCTTCTTAAGCTTCTGCTCCTCAATCTGTTGAGAATGGACCATAAGTCTAGATATGTCCATCTCTTTAATCAGCATTGCTATTCTAAAATCCTTAACTACACTATTTGACACTCTAGATACACACATGCTCACTCTAGACCTATTGTCTACTACTACATGGGAAGCATACCTGGCTAACTCAGTACACTTGAGGGAATACTCATTTACGCTCTTATTACCTTGTCTGAGATTGATGAACTCTAACACTTTGGCTTCTCTCAGCTGTAAGGGAAAGAATCTATATAGGAAGGCAGTAGCAAACTTTTCCCACTCTATGGGCTCTTCATATATACCCCTGTCTACCTTTCACTACTTAAACTATGTATGGGCTACATCTTGTAGCTGATAGGCAGCTAACTCGACACTCTTACTGGAAGTCACTCCCATGATATTTGTGACTTTTTAAACTTGACCGAGGAACTCATGTGGATCCTCTTCTAACTTAGATCCCATAAAGGAAGGAGGTTTTATTCAGGTAAAGTCTCGAATCCTAGTTGCAGCAGTATTGGCCACTTGGTTTGCCAAAACAGCAACTGGCCATTCATTTTGAGCTACTACTTAATTAGATAGATCAATGAATACAACTCTGAATTTTATGTAAGAGACATGTTCATCCAGGGGATCTGCCTGAATAGATTGAGGGACTGACTAGTTTTTGGTTCTTCTTTCGTTAGTCCTTTTGGGAGGCATGTTCTATAAACAAAAGAAAAAGTGGGTTATACTGAGAGATTAAATTGACTCGTATGACATGAATACTTAAAGAAGGGAAACGTTTTCTAAAACATCTCATAGCCTCCTGTCCATAAGTGTGGCACGCTTCACACCCATGCACAAGACTCTACGTGTTGCATCTTTTCAGACTTCCTAGGACTCTATTGAACCTTTGGCTATGATACAAAGTTTGTAACACCCCGACTCTGCACATTGGATACTGCATGGTGCTTGCAACCCCAAAAGACCACGAGCTAACCCATGAATGATATCTACTGTGAGCATTGAATAATAATACTGAAATAAATATAGATTAATTAGCGGAAATACCATAAGGTTCAAAATATATAAAATACTAATAAAATATAACATTTGTAAAACTTAATACTATCTGAAACTGAAAAAGCCTCTAACTGAATCTGTATGAAAATGGAGTTGATGTGACAATCCCTTAACTAACTCCATCTGCTAAAATATTGCTAAGTTGAAGAACTAAAATAAAAGCATATCCTTGATAGATGAAGAGTCACTGCTAAATCTGCTACTACTGACTGAATCTGGCTAAGCACGGTCAGGAACCTAAGCATCTGAACCTATGATATAAAACATCATAGAGTAAGAAACGGGTATGCAGTCAGTACGTGGGAATGTACTGATATGCTAAATAAGGTAAGGATGAATGCATGGGTTCATATGCATCAACAATAACTAGCTGGATGATATGCAAGAGCTAGATAGTATACCTGGAGTATTTATAACTACTGAACTTACTGTGCATACTGTAACTGAGTATACTAAAACTGAATCTGATAACTGATAACTGAATATACTGATAATTTGAATTACTCATAACTGAGTGACTGTATCTGATAGTCCTAATTATGTAGAACTGAACTAAGTTCTATTCTAAAGACTGAGATCAGAACTGAAATTGTGGGAGTTAATCATCTAACCGACATGCCCCAAATTTGAACTGATAACTGAACTGGGGTCCAATCTATAACCCCAATTGGAAGGGTATCAGTACCATGCCATGGGTAAAGATAAGATGAAGAGTAACCCTCTACTGGTAGGTTCCCTAAATGAGAATGGTGGTACCTTGTAGTGGCAGGTAGATCATCTCATCAACCCTCAACTGGCAGGTATGATGTCTCGATCTACGCTGGCTACATAGTTCTGGAATGCAAGGATTACTTCTATGGATCACACCTTCTGCTAGTACGCGAGACCCCATCCTTGGGTTTACTCGATGCTTAATCCTTCTCCCAACTGGAGGACATGAGTTATTATACTGGACTGAACTAACTGAGATTACTGAGTTATCCTAAGTTCTGTAACTGACTGAATATCTACTATGTTATGTAATGGATTTAGAGTACTACTGATTATGGCATGATTGATACTATTCTGTATCTGACACTGGCTCTAGGTAAAAAATTAAATTATCGGGTATTAAATACCCCAGGACTCAATAGCATGAAAAGTAAAGAAAAGCATATTATTGAATAACATTACAATGTTCACTTGGTCATAATTCATTTATAGAGACATTAAATCAAATACTTGTAATGCATTAACTTGTATATGAATGGGGAATACATATTAGCATGATATAATGACATTATTTCATTCTCATAGATAATTTTTCAAAAACATGAGATGTATACTTAGTTCATTAAATCATAAACACTTTGGGTTAACATGGTTACAATAATCAACTTGCAAATTGAAGGGTTTATCATGAATATCATATAATTCAGCACATACTAAAATCAATTCTTGTAACTTGTTATCTAAATCATGGAGTAAAACTCAAACAACATCATGAACATGAATTCAATCAAATTCAAACATGGAAATCATAAATCATAAATCTTGTATATTGAAAACAGGGATTCTTGGGCTCCATGGAAGGTAAAGATACATGGATGAACATCAACATACCTTAATTAATGAGTTCTTGGAGAAATTGTTGGGATAGTCCTTGATTCTTGTGAGCTAGGGTTTACTTTTTTGAGAGAGAATTAACTTTTGATTTCGGGAAAAAGTGAATAATGAAGGGTTTTACCTTTTTTTAGGGCTTAATCCCACATCTTGGCGAAATAAAATGATGGGAAAAGACTGTTTTAACCCTGGGCACAAACTTTAATTTTTTATGAAATTTTCTCAATTTGGACCCCTAGAGCGATGCCACACTATCGTGCCAAGCCACTGGAAAAGTGATAACTAAGAAATTACATGGTGATGTGACACGGTGGTATCGTGTTGCAACTTTTGTTGCGAACTAGAAGTGCACCATGATGCGGTGGTATCACATTGGAACACTGGAAAAGACAATTATGAACTGGGTCTATGGCGTGATGTACTAATATCACAGAGCAACAATGGAAAT
Organism: Capsicum annuum; assembly: GCF_002878395.1. NCBI lineage: Eukaryota > Viridiplantae > Streptophyta > Magnoliopsida > Solanales > Solanaceae > Capsicum > Capsicum annuum. Next base: position 140,799,942 of record NC_061115.1, on the reverse strand, counting down.
TGATAATTTCTATTTTAACACATTCTGCGATGCGCTACTGTCCTGGATGATAATGTTTAATCACTGAAACATAAAATCACCATAACCTCTTACCCCGTAGTCAAATTTAGGCAAATATTATATCGGTGGAAAGCTAATCGCATTTCCTATGCAATGGAAGACTCAAAACTGAAAATTACAGAGTATTTCAAAAAAATTATTTAGTATAAACCATGTACAGAGAGTTAATCTAGGCTAGGTAAATACAGGGTATTACATCATCTCGGGATGTTATGTCCCTACACGACATAGGGGTTGAAGCATCATCTTCTCTTCTTGTGCAATGATTAAGTGATCAAAGTTGTTCGTGCATTGACTTTGGAGTGATTAGCTTCCTTACTTTGGAAGACATTTATTCTTGGTCTTCTATCTTTAGACTGTCTTATTTTGACTTAGTTTGGCTATTATCGGGGGTTTGTCCCAAAATATATATTTCTAAATTTAGATTTTTATAGTGGTATTGTGGATGAATGTGTACTTGGGTATATTTATTATTTCGATGAATCCAATGAAGTTTTCAGACATGTTTATGTTATGACTTGTAGTATGTTTTCCATTATCATATTATATGGTTTGAATTCATCTGACCCTTGTGATTTATATTGATGATTAGGTTGGGTTTTCGAGGTGACCTCTGGTTCATGTAGGCTTGAGGTTCCGATAAGACATGGCTCGATTTTAGGTTGTGTCACACCAAAATCTGGCTCAAAATGAAATGGCATGGGATAATGCTCGGACCATATGAGAAATCCATTTTTGTACTCAAAACTGGTAAAACCCTAATAAATACCAATAGACTCAACTTTAGATTGATAATTACTCAATGAATCAAACGTCACCCATGGCTGAGAGAAATCTACCACATGACTCAAATTCTAATCCCAAACCTCGAAGGCTGAAGTAGTCACAACATCAATTGGAGCCTAAGCTGGCCTAAATCCTCTTTGGCCGCCACTGAATATCTTTGATATCTATCTCTAACTCTCTAATCCAATGCTGCATTGAAACTATAGGAATGCATGTTGAAGTATCTTCTATATCTGTTGACAAGGTTCCATCGACTTTCGAGGATAAAATAGAGTCGAAGAAGGTATTCATGTTTCATACAGAATGCGAACACATGATAAGGAGTCAAGAAGTGAATTTCCTAAGATGTTCCTGTATCCTCCTGAAGATATGTTATGAAATCTCTGTACCAATCCACAAGACTCTACTAAAACTTAGCTCTTGTACTAACACACCAATGAAACCTAGGTTCTGATACCAATTTGTCATGACCAAATTTATCAGGTCATGGTGGTACCTACAAAAATCCACAATACGCAAGATAACCAATAGTCTAGAATAACTAGTAACAGACTACTCAATGATATAAGGAAAATGATACAGAATAAATGATATAAAGATCAGTATATAATAGAATCAAAAAACCTGGTAATATTAGTAAAAAAGCTTCTAAATATAATAATAGTACAAAAGTGAACTATCGAGAGAATTACACTGATACAACTTATCTCTACTTACACTATAGAGACTAGTATAATACATAAGAGAGAGATGAGTAATACTCTGAGCAATAGGAGATCTCTCTAAGTAACTAAACTATGGCTACTCTACACGATGCACACATCAACAAAAATAACCTGTACTATGATCTGTCGGCTGCAGAAGTGTAGTATGAGTACCAAATGAGTGGTACTCAATAGGCTACTATCAACTGATCTCCAAAGATAAAGCACAAATATACAATATATAAGAAAAATGGAAACTACACCCAAGAGTCTAGAGCTTATTTAACAAGTCAATAAGAATAATAACGGACAACTAATGTGTTCAAGTCTAAGAGTTTAACATAATAAGACTAAGGAAGTATTAAGGTGAAGTATCTTCTTCCAACCACATTTATCAGACATCAATACTATACTTTATATCCCAGGTCAGTATACGAATGAAGAGTGAAAGAAATATATAGATCAATATACAAGGTCAAGAAATGAATATGCAATATGAACAAGCAATGAAAGGGATATGCAATAGTGCTATAGCTTATTATAGCTATATATATACATATATATATATATACACGTATATATCTCTCTCTATATATATACACATATATATATCTCTTTCTATATATATATATACGCATACATAAACATGAGGTCATCTCACAGAGTAATCTAGATCATCATATCCTCATTCTAAGACCTCATCATGATACTATTGGGGTTTAATACTATCATACTCAAGGTTTCTAATCCTCAAGGCTAGATATCAAAATTGTTGTGCATAATCGTTCAATAATGATAGAGGAGGCCGTAAATATACTTCAAATCTCGATATCAAATCAACGATCAATTTTTCATAAGCTAACCATAATAACGATCATAATAATGACAATAAAAATATAACTAACAACGCGAATTATCGGCTACTCTGCATAACCATATACCTAACTGAGATTATGTGTACCCCCACTACCTTAGACTTAGAATGTTCAATCAATATACAATAATACAAGGAATATTATTCATCCATATCTCTGCAACCTTTATATACTGGCTAAAAGACATAGGTGCATACTGGTGATAAGTGATGCACATGCAGGAATGAGTGCAAAGTACAATCAATATCACAACACACCTTAACCATCATCATTATGACCATCATCATCGTAATCAATCTTTGGCCTTGTTAGGTATCAATATATCATCACAATATCCTTCAGCCTTTCCAAGTGTCAATATATCATCATAGTATCCTCCGGCCTCGTCGGGTATCAATATATCATCACAGTATCCTTTGGCCTCGTCAGGTATCAATATCAACACAATAGCATCCTTCGGCCTAGCAAGGTATCAATATCACAATAGTATTCTATGGACTTACCGGATATTAATATCACTATAGTATCCTTCGTCCTTGCCGGGATCAATATCACAATAGTGTCCTCCGACCTTGGAAGGTATAAGTGTCATCACAATTTCAATTATGGAATAACATATACTAATATACTCATGAACATGATCATATAACCATAAGGTATCTATCTAACAATACTTCCTAACTACTCGTTACTAGCTAACCAATGCTAATTATATTAAAACCGCTAGTTCTTCAGTCATAACATGACCTCTAATAATTTTTTCTAAACATTATTCTTATTTAGGGGATCACAACTAACCATTGTTTATTATATAGACAATATCTAATATCTAGACAAGGTTCATCACTAGACCATAATCTCTATTTATCCACTATACCATATTATCAACTAATCATCATGTATCCGTCACCCATTATTACACAACACATAACCACTTATTATCTAACCATCCTTTTTTAACTAACATCATTCAATAACTAACCATTATTTACAAACTAATCCTTTTTTAACTATTCATTAATTAACCATTTAGCAACTATTCATCTTTATTAATTAGTCACCTCTTATTACCAACATAACTTATTGTCTATCCTCATAATATGCAACTCCTCATTTGACAACTAATCGATATGATAAACTTAGCTGTCAGTATCATTAATCTTTGCCTATCATAAAATCGATATCATAATTATCCACATATCAACAATCTCTAAGTAATATATTTCAACTAAGCAAGATTCATTAACTAAAACATTTGATTCCTAACTACCAAGTGCTATAATCTCTTAATAGAAAAACAACTACCATAACGTAACCCTTAATTTGGGAGACAATCATAAGATCATATTTCATCTAAAATTATATAAGTTACCGATATAATAATCATGAATGTACTAAATCTATGAATGTTATATCCAATATTCAATCAAGAAAGTCATAAGCAATATACCACTTCTTCCTCTGTCTCATACCAGAGAGATATGTATATAAAATATGTATATGAAACCATAAACTATAATCATACCTTTACAATACTAAATACTTCTTGGATATCAAATGATTATCACAACACGACCCTTGGCACAATAATATATCCCAAATAATCACAACACCATAATCACGACCTTAGTCCCATATACATATCCAAAACTTATATCAATAATAATATTTATAAGTTGTATCATTCCTCAAGTCATCTCACATATAAGAGGCATAATATTAACAAGTACATAGTCATCTCTCACATACAGGATATCTTATATCAATAGGCCATATATTGTGACTATGAGGAATATCACCTCTCTAGGGAAATTGTGATATCTTAAAGGAATATTGCCTCTATAAGACGAACAATCATAACCAAAAAAAGGAGATAGCATCTCTATTGGCACAATAATTATAGCTAAGAGGAAATAGCATCTCCATAGGCCAATCTTCAAGTCTACAAGGAAATAACATCTTTATAGGTCAGTATCATATCTAAGAGGAAATAAAATCTCTATAGGATAATTATCTAGTCTAAGAGAAAATAGCATCTCTATGGGACACATAATGTATCTAGGAGAAATACCATCTTTAAATGCCCAATGTCACTTCCACAAAGAGTATCATAGCCTTATTTCAAAAGCCACAATCTGGGGAACATCAATACAATTTATCATGTCACAAAGTAACCATATACAAAGGTTTACTAGCCTCATCCATGTCTAACATCTAGAACTAAGCCCACATGGCTAATATGAGTCTTGGTCTAAGTGGTCGTGGCAGTCCCATTTCTAATCCTAAATTTTCATAATTAGGCATATCGTGCAACAAGCTTTGGTAAGTATCTATTTCAACTTATAGATGTTAGGTAAGCCATATTGAAACTTAAGATAGGAGTTTCAATAAGAAATAAGGGTACTTACATCTATTCTCCCCAAGTTACGATTTTAAGACTACCACACTAGTCCAATATGGTTAATTCCATTATTCATACTTCAAATGCTAAAACAACATCCCAAATATAGCATTACATCATAACCACACTACAACTAATCTGAAATAGTGAGGGAAGGCAATAGAATTCAAAAGACTTATAAGAATATCCTCTTACGGGTTAAAAAGCTTCATCTAATCCCCAAAGCATCAACAAGCAAGGCTAAGTTAGTCTATGCATAATCAAGCCGAATATAAAAATTGACATGATACATATCACACATCATCTATTAGGAGGAGTAGACAGAGGCCTACCTCGAAGCCATACCACAAAACTTCACAGCATACACTATATGCTCGTCTTCACTTCAAAATCCCTCAAAATACCATCACACTAATAAAACCATGATCTACTCATCAATATGAGTCTAACAATATCCATATTACACTATTGGTCTTTGAGACCAAATACGACACAAACCCCATAAGTGGGTCCCATATATGGAAAATGGGTTTCCGAGACTAATCCAATAGTCAAATAACATTATGGAGTTATATCCCTCAAGAAATTGGTGCAAATCACCCATATTTGGGGCTAAAATAAAAATTCAAGCCATATGGGGGTTTTTGGTCTAAACTAGAAAATTCAAGCATGAATTCAAGGGATTCTTACCTTAAATTTGAAGATAATCGCAATAGAAGATGATAACCAAGCTCCCAAGTCACCCACTATGACCAATTTATGAGTAGCGCACCATTTTGGAATTTCTAGGTCTCAAGAAGATGGAGAAAATGGCCAATTCTCGGCCAAAAAAGTATTTAAAGGACCTTTCCTAGGCCCTCAGGAAGGGAAATCGTGGACACACGCTAACCGCAATTGCGACCATTGTGACCGCACTATGTATCACGCGATTGAGGTACTTGCTGAATTGAAAGATGACTTAAACTTGGAATTTGATTCCAAGGCCTTGGGATGTATCTGAAATCCAATTTTTTTAAATGACACATGTAACCACACTAAATTTGATGCTTTAGAAAGAAGCTCAAACATTAGGAATAAGCATAATTATGGAAAATGAACTGAAGGGTCATAACATTCTAAGACTTACCACCCCCAACTTAGGCATTTGGTCTCAAGTTTTATTTTTTAAAGTTCAAGAAGGGTAGGATTCAAAAAAGGGGTGAATATTAAATAGTTTAGCTCTTGTAATGTGGTTTCCAAAGAAAGCCTTGAATGCTCAAAATGGGTAACTAAGGACTCTATTCTATGTACGGATAGGCTATTTAGGCCAAAGTGGGTTCCTATGTTCACAAAATGTCCTAAGATCATTTCACCAACAAAGAATTATCACAATTAGCCTTGAGAGACTAACGTGGTAAATTCTAGATGATACAATCATGCATAAGAGTCAAAGAATTACACTCACAGCAAATGGCATATAAACTTTTTAGGAGGCTCAATTGTATTTCCAACTATAAGAAAAAGGAAGTATTTACAATATAATACAAACTAAAGAGTTTTGAGTAAAAAAAGTGGTAAAATATTGTTACAAAATTATTCATGTCTATGCCATTGGTTTTCACAAAAAAACTTGAATGGAGGGGGTGTTTGTTTTGCATTTAAACCACAAGAAATTTCCTATTGAAGGCACAAAGCCAAGATGTCTCACATTTTAGCTTACATGAGAGAATTATATGGATACTAAGGCTTCACCATAGGTATAAGGAGACCTGACAATAAATAATGTTCAACCAGATCCTTGTTTCAACAGTGAAGTCACTTATGAGAATCCCAGTCTTAGTGTTGGCCCATAGGAACTCCCTCCCTGGGCAGAAATGCTCAACTAGCCATCTCCCAAGAGCATAATCCTTATCCTCGTAGTCCTTTATGTCAACATTTTCCAACCCTATAAACTCTACTAATTTGCTTGGCCTTGAAATAAACCATTTTATCCAAAATTATTATCACTGGGTTAGTTTAAGAGAGGTCTACTAAGATGATATTTGCATAGAACTCTGTCACCCGATGCTCATTTTCCCATCATGGTTTTAGGGAAAATAAAATCCATCTTGTGGTCTCTATCCTCTCATAGAAGGGCGGGAGTTTCTCTAGCACTTTCTCTAGTAATATCCCCTTCTTGGGTAGTAGTTTTTTCTTAGAAGGTCCTCGTAGTGTTTCATCTCAAATTCTAGGGCCATTAAATGATGAGTATCATAGGCTTCCATTTAGTACCTGGGATTCACACAAACAACATTAGTTTATAAGGTTAATGTAAGGAACATGTTCTATTTAACTTAATTGAACTGAAGAAAGGGCTAATGGGACTGAGTAGGCTTAAAATTCAAAATTTAAGATTCAGACAAGTCTTTCAGTTTGGTCTTGGTTATCACAATCATGGTCTGCTGGATTACGACCATGATTCCTGAGAATGGTCAGGATCATGCTCTTAGTTATCGTGATCATGTTACCACAATTACATCCCTTAAACTGTGGTTGCAGTAACTGAGGTAGGTTTGATCAATTCTAAGACTCCTAAACATTAAATTTCAATGCATATTTGTGTTCAAATTCAATGATTTTTTATTATAAACATGAAATATAGTCCCTAGGTGTTTGATCATGCCCTTACAATGTGTGAAAATGATTAAGGAATTCGTTCGGGCATTTAATCAAACACTTGTGTGACACTCCATTTGTATAATTTTGAACAATATTTGGTGCTCAAGACTTCCCCAAGTATGGTCACACCAATAAAAATAGCTAAAAGACAAAGAATGCACAATGAAACAAAGATTTAGCATGAAAAGTTCAATTGTAGGCCAATTCTACGACATGAATTCTAAGGCCTACATATACACCTAAAAATAGAATTCGTGGTACATATCGGATTTAGAGATGCAGAGGGGGATGTAATGCACAATTGGATACTCAACACACAATCAAAAGTAGGTAAAATTTGAGGGATATTTGAAAAAGTTAGTAGATGAAAATGGGTGGGGGTACGACTGTTCATATTTTGAAACAGTTGTGATTGTGATAATGATTGGGGGACCGCGATTGTGAAACTTGTGTCATCATAATCGCAAACCCTATCCCATTGCAATTGCGATGACTGAGGATTTTTTCTGCTTCTCTGTTTTCAACTATTCTGCCAGTTATTCAAATGCACCATATATTATTCAAATGCACCACATTTCCCCTTTCTCAACCTTATTCAAAACAACTCATAGTACTATAATTTCATGGATTAATCACAAACAAAAATGAAACATATTCTAACAACAAAAATTAAAAGAATACGAGCCACTTTCGTAGAATTGATGGGTTGCCTCTCACCTAGCACCTAATTTATCATCAAAACATGAAGTTTTTCAACTTTTAAGTTGGATCCTTGAGGGAACCATCATCCACCTTCATTTCCAACATATCAATGATGGATACCACTTGATATTCCATTGGTTGTCTTTTCATTTTACAAAACCGGAAAGATACTTCATCATGTTAAAACCAAAATTTCATCTCCCCATGCTTCATATCCATAATTGCTCTTCCAGTAGAAAAAAGTGGTCTACCAAAGAGGATGGGTATTTGTTGGTTAATTTCACAATCTAGGACCACAAAGTTTGATAGCAAAATAAAAATATCAACCTTGACCAAGACATCATACAAAACTCCGACCAATTTTTTGATTGAGCTATCCACTATCAGGAGTCTAATTGTTGTAGGAGTAGGAGTGTGTAAACCAAGACTTAGATAAATAGAATAGGGTATGAGATTTATGCTTGCACCAAGTCCACACAATTTTTATCAAATTTTTGTGTCCCAATGGTTCAAAGGATTGAGAAGTCTCCCCGATCTTCTTTCTTTTTCGCCATAGCACTAGTCATGATACCACTACATCCATGAGTAACATCAATGGTTTCACCACCCACAAGAATTTTCTTGGACATCAATGTTTTCATTAGTTTAAAATATCCTATAATTTCTTGAATGTCTTCTTGCAATGAGATATTAATTGAAGGATTACCAATCTTGGTGTAAAACTTTTTAAACTTGACACTTTCCTCCCTTTTCTTTAATATTTGAGGGAAAGGAGGAGGATTTTTATTTGTAATGATGGGTCACATTGTATTAAATCACCCTCAAATCCTTTGGAGTTCCATCCTTATCAAGCATCTCTTTATTTATCATCAGCTCTTGATCATCCCTCTTATTGAGAGTTTGGAACCTTATCATTAGGCTAACCTATGTTCTTCTTCTTTGGGTTCACTATATTATCATGACACTTTTATTTGACCTCAACATCCTATGAACCATCTTATTTACCTCTTTGGGTAACAAATGCTAAGACTTGAGCATCATTTGTTGGATTTGCCATCGTATCCATAGGAATGCCACCCTTAGGTCTTGCATTGAGTGGGGTCAAGATTTGGCCAATTTGAGTCTCCAATTGCTTTATTAAAGTAGAGTCTTATACAACCATTTGGTTTATTTGAGAAAAGTCTCCTTTCAATTCTTGGACCATCATGTCTGGTACCTCTACTCTCATTAAGATCTTAGCAAGTACATTCTCAACCTTGAAATTTTTAGGATCTATGAGATTTGATGCTTTACTCTTTACTCTATCATGGGGGCACATATCAATCATACTCCCATTCCTTATCCCACCAATCACTATCTCTATCTGTATCATGCCATTTTTTTCCTAGATCACGATCAGTCCAACCTTGGTTCCCACCTTTCTTTTGATAGTTCGGGCAAGAACCCCCCGAGTAGTTTGCAAAATATCTAATTTCTTCATCGAGCTTCTTGTCTTCTTATTTATCAAATCCTTTTCATGTCATGACATTTATCATTTTTGAAGGTGAACTCATCAGATGCTTCATAAAGAGTTCTATTGTGTCATTATTTTTTCCATATTTTCCTCCCTGTCTTTTTATTTCTTTCTTGGTTCCTTGTCCATATAAGCGGTGGTACAGGAACTTTGAGATATCTCGGTGTCCCAGGTGTACCATCCTTTATTTTTATTTGTGATTTTCTCAAGCAAAGCTGAACCCACACCATATGACAGCCTCACAAGTGATCAACCAACCGTATTATCTACCATGATCTTGTTGAGTTGGTCCAATGTTATATAGAATATTTGTAGGAGCATCTTCTCTGGTACCTCATGGTTTGGAAATTTCATAAGCTTTTCATTAAACCTCTCCTAAACTTCATATAGAGGTTCCCCATTGAGTTGATGAAAATTAATGATTTTGTCCCACATTTGCAACATCTTGGATGATGGAAAGTAATGGTTAAAGAAAGCCTTGGTGAGCTCGACCCACAATGTGATTGACCTGATGGAAAGAAACCTCAGCTAAATCAACAACTCACCCATTAAAGAAAATGGTAAGAGGCATAACCGTATGGATTCTTTCAAGTGCAAGTTTGGGTCCTCATAAGATTGACCCCTAAAGAGTCCTTTTATTTGAAGCATGTGTAACATCACACTTTTGACATGGAAGATACCATTCCCTGCATTCAGTAGAAAGCGAATGGCATTAGAATTCCCTGCATCATGGAGATAATGTTCAACATCAACGGGCCCATCAAAGTACCCAACATTACTTACATGATCACTCATTCTATCGTGGACACTGTTGAAACCCTAGGGGTTGTACCACACTATAAGAGACCAGGTCCCTAAAAGTCAATCATAGGAAAAAACATAGTAAATCAATCAGGGACTCAATATAGTGTAAGAAGAGTAAAGTACAAAAGATTTAACATGGAAACACCCTTGGTCAAGGGAGGAAAAACCACGGCTTGCCCTCACAAGCTCTTAAAAGTTCACTATAATCAACATCTTAAATACAGACTCAAACTTGAACCTAACTCTAGCTTCCTCCTTATTGTAGTAACTCTACTACAACCTCAAAACTAGTTAACAATACCTAGTTTCAAGCTTAGGAAACTCTACCTAAAGAACCTCAAAATTGGTTAACTCTAAATAGTTTCAAGATTAAGCAACTTTACCTAAAGAACTCTCAAAACAAGAATAAAAAAAAAAGAATTACTCTTTTATAATGAGTATTTCACTTGCAGACTAAAACTGGACTCAAGAACATTTGCTATTTCAGCACAAATAATAAAGAAGAACTTGAGCACTATTGAATATTGAGTTTTTTCCTTTTACTCTCTTCAACTTTTCGGATTTGCAAGTACTACTTGATAAAGAAGCAACCTTTTCCTTGTATAGAACAGTTATGATTAAGGTTGGAATATAATTCGACCAGATATCCTCAATGGCATAAGTAGTACCTGCACAATTTAATGTGCAAGAGGACAAAAATGTGCAGGCGTATGCTAGGTGTACTATACCATAGGACATCTAGGGATCTGGTCCCTTTAAGTCAGCTGCTCATCATTAAAACAAGATATAATAATTTTCCCCCTTTTTGATGATACCAAACCAACCACACAATTTTGAGCATCAATGCTTATGCTCATTTATCATATTTATTCAGTGTGATTACAACTACTGAAGATGAATGTCCTCCTTATCATGCAACACCATGCTTCCATAACTTGGGGATCTGGTCCCTTGTTGTCAATCGCAATCAAGCTTTAATTTACATTTCTTTCTCATCATGCACTATTATTCATTTAGTGTATTTTACATACTTCCCCCTATCATTATACCTCCAGATCTTTTTCACAACTTCATCATCACATATGTGCACTTGATACCTACTTCCTAACATCATCAGTACATTCATTAAACACATACATCTGGTCCTTAACATATATAAGGTCAGTATTCCCTCTTTTGTTATCATTAAGGAGGCATAAAGATAAACCAAAAGTAAAATAAGCACAAGTTATTTAACTCATAGCCATAGGGGAAACACTAACATGAAGAACAATTTTAAAATAAAGGAAATAAATAAGGCACATAAGCATAATCATACATTTACAAAACTGAAGTCAGTACTAGTATAAGCATACCAAAATAACATATAAAATAAATTGTCATCAAGAGCAAACATAATGACCAAAATATGAGACTGACACAGGATTTATGAAAGTATAGAGATGACAAGGAATAGGTAGATGGAGGTTTGGGGTAAATGGACTTAAGAAACATCTCCTTTTTTATATTTCAACATTGTATGCAACCAACAAGAAATTGTGAGGACCTTTACATCAAATTCAATCCTGTAACTTTACCAATTAATTTTCCAAAATTTTCTTGGAGTTTTACATTTTCTCACCTGTCCCCACAGAAAGTAACTTCTAAAATTGCAACTTTAGGTGCACTATATCAGCATCATTGGTAGTAAAATGATCCTTAACTCCTCCATTTCCTTGCCCAACCTTTCTTAAATAGCTATAAAATTAGATACTTGAGATATTGATCCTGCATTGCCCTTTATGCATTCATTCACAACAAGAGTTGTCAGACTGAACATCTGTTTCGCTATTCTAAGTGTTACCTTAGTTTTATTCACAACATAACATTCAAACACCTTGTTCAAGAGATATCCATATGTAATATAAATTTTTCCTTTCTTTTCATTAAGAACTTAATGCATAAGCACTATAATTAGAGAAGGAAGACTTATTAGTTCAAACTTGCTCAAGCATTCAATTAAAAATAGGTCAACACCAGAGGCAATTGTTCTTTTTTTAGATCTTGGTAATGGGACCTTGTTGATAAATTTAAATACCAGCTAATACTTACTTATCAGGAATTTCTTTTTCCTTGTAGCTATAGAAGTCTCTCCTACCTTTCATGTATTGATAATAAACTCATTTTAGGGCTTTTACTTAATAATGTCCTCACACCTATAATAGGAACATCCAAGATATTTATGATTTTTCATCTAGATTGATAATCCTCCCTTGAACCTGGGCTTTTAGACCAAGTCCATCTTCAGAGAAATCTATAGAATAATATAATTCTCTAACTTTATTTACAAAAACAATAGGCATTGGTTCCTCAATTATATGTAGCCATCCTTGGTGCCTGACATACTCAACCATCTCTGTCATCCCAGGCTTCTCATAAATTCTAGGATAAAAAACCCTTGCTGGTAAAACCTTCTGTGTTCTCAGATTCCCATTCCTTTTTTCTTTAGCCACATCTTTCATCTCTTCCTTATTTCTACTTCTATTGGGACTACAACTCAATTTTTCAACCACAACTATTCTCTTCTTTGGAATAGGTACCTATCAGTCATTCTTTTTACTTACATCTATGTGTCTTTGCCTCATTCCAGCAAGGGTATCATTCAAACTTTTTTTCTTCTTTCCTTGATTGCAATAATAGCTTTTTAATTTATTTCCCCCCTTTCTTCAACTTTCATAACTTCAATATCTTCATTCTCCTCTACTACAGTAGTTTTCTTGAGCCTCATTATTTACTTGGTTAAAGTCTTGTTAGCCTTCATAGAAACTTCCAATATTTTCATTTCAAATCCTCTTGTAGAATATGATCTAGTCACTTTCACCTTAGAGTCCACCACTTTCCCCTTACCTATACTTTCTTTTAGTTTTTTTACAGACCATTTTAACGGCAACTCATCCCCATCTTTCCCATCTTTCTTATTTAGAGGTAATAATATTTCTTTTCCCTTATTTATTTTATCTTTATTACATACTTCCTATTCTTCTCCATTAACTAAGATTTGTTTGGTATCATATTTAAGTAGAAGTAAATTCTCAGCTACCCAGTTCTCATTGTAGAAAAGATCAAACCTTTTTACTTTAATTTCTATATTAAATAATTGAGCAAAATAGGGTTTGAATCTGAGGGTGTAGGAGAATCATGTGCTTGTTGTGTTTTTGAGAGAGTGCAACTTTTTTGAATTTTCCAGATGACCCAGGCAATTAGTTTTGAATTTTTTGGAGAAGAGGGAGTTTCAGGTTGAGAAATTTGTTGTTCAAGTGGTAACCCAAACCCTTGATATGGATTCTATATCATGATTAGCTGAGCATAAGTTTCTAATGTTTAGAAGGGTTCAATGGAGAGTGACTCAATTGTGGGTTCAAGACTTTCTAAGGAAGATTTAGTTAGAAGAATTGACTGAGGTTTTTGTTGGGAAATCAAAGTGATGTTTTCGATTGTTTTTAATTCTCAAGAATCAAGGTGCTTAATTTTGGTATGGTCATTTTGATTTTTAGGAGTTTTATCTACTTTAGGACATTTAGCAGGGTTTAAGAAAGTTGTAATATCAACCATTTTAATTTGAGAGAGAGATAAACTGAGATCCATTTGGTTTAGGGAAGATTGTAAATTTAGGAAGATAAATAAAATTAGTTGAAGAGAAATGGGAAAAAAGTCTGATTTAGAAATTTTGAGAGGTGACTAATGTCATTAAAAGGTGTTCCTTTTTAACTTACATGTCTTAACCTTATAAGTGAGACTCTTCACTTTTCAAAGGAATTTGCAGCTCTAGAGAAGGGAAAATGCATGGCCTTTCAGATAACATTTTATGATTACTTAAGCATTTTGTGTATATACTAACTTGAGAGATGGGAGTAGGTCCCTTTCTTTTTAACTGAATTCTATACTTATGTTTGCTTCAAATGTTCTCCTCCTAAGATGTTCCCATGGGTGTATACCTACAAATGTATAGAACTGAGTTAGATTAACATTCCCCTACTTTATCATGGATGCCTTTCTCCTTAACATAGCCAATTTTGAGAAGTGACACTTATTCAAATATTATGTCAGTGTATTTTGATAAAGCTCAGTCTCAACTTGTTTTTTTGAATAGGTATGAGGAACAGATCCCATATTTTACTTCACTCATATTGCCTCAAGTTCCTTCTTATGATATGAATTCCTTTAGGACAAGGTCCCTTGAAATCAACTATTTTAAAATGAGACACTTCCACCTTGAAGTGTCTTGAGAGAGTGAATTTAATCAGATCTTCCAACATTGAACTTAGAACACATACTATCAACAACACATTCCTAACTGCAATCCCCTTTATCATACATGGAATCATGATCATAAGTTAGATTTAGGAACCCACATAAGTTTGATTTGCCAGTAGGAGGATAATTGTGTGATCAAATCCTTTTTGGTCCATCTAGGTAGAGAATTTCTTCGCACTTTTCAAAAGTTTCGAAACCATAGGATTTGAATTCCCTTTATTAAGGTATTTAGTACTGCTTATTTTAGCTTTAAGACAATACATACATTTTTCCTTCAAGTGCCCATCTCTTCCATAATAAGTACATAAAGGTTTGTGAACCTTGTTTTTGGAATCATGAGATGGTATTCCTTTTGACCCAAGAGATTGTTATTCTCGTTGATAACCAAGCCTCTTTCCATTATTTTCACCTTGACTAGTTGAATTAGAAATGATATATGAAGATGCATTTCAATTACGAGATTCGTTAAGCTTTTCTTTTAAACAGACTAGGTCTATTTCTAACTCTTCATTCTTGTGGGCTGCAGACTTAAGGTGTTCTTGAGAATCCCTAAACCTTTCCTCAAGATAAATTTGCAGACTTGAAGCTTCTTTCTACCCTTTTAAATATACCTTATTTTCCTTGTTCAAATTACTTATCAAACTCAGATTTTTAGATTTTATCTTTGACAAAAATACTTTAATTTCAAAAATTTAGAGAGTTAAAGAAACAAGTTCACAAATTTTTATTCAAAAAGTAGTTTTGTCAGCAGTCAGTTCACATACAGAGTCAATCAAGACACTAGCAAGCTTTTCTATCTTCCCTATAGAGTAGTTATCTAGGTTATCCTTAATATCAGAAAGATTTACCTTTTTTTTTCTTCATTTTCAGTGTTGGCCATAATTGCTAACAAGGAATCATAGCTAACTAGACTGTCTTTTACTGATAACATATCCACATCTCCAGGCTGCACCATCCCCATCAAATTCACTGGAAGAATCTCCCTATGTTGCTAGAGTTTTCTACACAGCATAATCAGCTGCAGGCTTTCTACTTGAATTTATAGGGATCTGGTCCCTACTCTTTCTTTTTTCACCTTCAGTCTTTAGATAACTCCTGATAATCAATTTTGTGCATTGGAAAGTCCTTAATGAAAATATCAAGACATCTACATTTGTGACACACTTCAATAATGTTTCCTCTTTTGCTGCTGATTCTTCTTCTTTGGAACTGACAACTCTTCCTCATTGCTTTGACAATCCTTTTTCCCAAATAGGCAACATCGCTGTCTTCTTCTGCTGAATCACGTTTGGAAGTATTTAATTCGTTGGAATTTTCCCTTCTTACTTCATTTTTCTCCAGTCCTTTCTATGTTTTTGAGATCGTGGGTTTTTAGATTTCCAATCAGTTCATCGATAGTGAGGGTCTTCAAGTTTCTTGCTTCAGTTAAGGCATATTGCAATAATGATATTCATGTCAAAATTTGGGTCAAGAATGGTCCTATGGAGACCACAAATGAAATCCCAAATTGAATCCATCATGAGGTCCCTCAATAGAAAGAAATTTATGCTCAAAATTTGAGCACAAATAGAGCTCGAATCGAGGCCCAAATTGGCACTCAAAGATAAGGAATTCAAAAACTAATTCTAGGAGTTAATAAGGAAAAGAGAAAAATATGACGTGGAAAAACAATGGAAAATGATCAAAAGGTGTTGAGTTATTTTACCTTAGCCTCAATGGTGGATTTTCTAAAATTTCACATGCTCCAAGTGCAAAGAATAGCGAAAAGGGATTTCAAATCACAATTTTATTCCAAAATTATGAAAAATGAAATGGGTTTGATTTGGTTGTTATACTCAGTGATGCCTGCTTAAGAGACCTATTCAGAGAATAAAAATACCACCTAAGTGGACAAATGGTCACTTAAGTATCATAGTCAAATGGTTTTGACCCTTGAAACTCACTAGATAACCTATGAACATGAACCAATAGAAATACAACACAAAATACGTTCCAGACTAATGGACTCACTGGATTTAAGAAATAAAGTTGTCTAAAAGAAATCAAACCCCGATACCACTTTTAGGTAATTTTAACTAATTTTTATCTAAACACCCAAATGAAGTATAAAGGCTCAGGACCTGAATTAACTACGCTATCCCATTAAATTTGACATTTAGGAATATGCAACTCTATCAAAATTTTCATTCAGGGTCATTTAAATCAAATATGGGTTCCACACCCAAAGGACAAGTTTAACCAAAATCCACCCAATAGCCCACAATGAGTTTTGTAGCCTTGAGATCCAAACCAAGGGCCCCCTAGCCTAAAATCATTATTCCAAAGCTGATGTCACAGTCAAAATTCTAATTCAAGAATAATAACATAAAGTGTAGATAGAATAAGAAAATGAAAAGCACAACCAATACTGCTCTACGATCATTGTATGGACATAATGCCAAAGAAAAGGGATTTACACAGAAATATTATATCCTAAGAAAATAACAAATCAATCCACTCAATCCACTACTAAAAGAAATCATTTATAGCGGTAGTCACCTATGCATAAATCTACATAAGTCATACAACAATCAATATATCAAAATCAAGGCATAAACCATCGATGGGCATAGAACCCCAACACAATTCAAAGAATCACTTAAAGATAAAAAGTCAAATCATACTTATATCGATGGAGTTGAAAATCAAAGTCCTGATGTGAATGTAAGAGTTGAAAATCATACTTAGATTCCTAGTTGGGGATAACATCGGGAAGATCATCGGGAAAAACTTTTTCAAACTCATTTATCATGGGAACAAATTCTAGAGAAGGCTCTTCCAAGCTAAAATCATTAAACCAGACCAAATGACATAAATAACCCTTTCAAATAAACTTCCAAGCCTTGACATAAGATATAAAACTTTTCTTAGGCACTAAGGAACCACCTTCCCATATAATGACTAGATCATTTGGGAATTTAAATATAACTGTATGAGTTTGATAATCTAAGGAAGCATAGCAAGAGTGTAACTAATCCATTCCCAAAATAACATCAAAATCAACTATGTCAAAATCTATCAAATCAATAAGAGTATCGCTACCACAAACAGATATCACACAGCCTCTATAAACTGTTTTAACAAACACAACGTCTCTAATCAAGGTATAAATATAAAAAGGAACTAAAAGACTCTCTTGTAATACCCCGTATTTTCGTATTAGAATTCTAACCGTTGTTCCTATGTGTCGAAGCTCTAATCCAAGTGATTCTCACATGAAGAAAAGTTGCATGATCATTATCCTAGTCTATGGAGTAGTTTAGAGGTGAAAACTATTCATAGCAATGACCTAGAACAAAGTTGAGCTAAGACCAATTGATTCATCCAAAGTTTGATATTTAATTCTACAAGGGTCAACTTTAAATGTGAATATATCTTAATATTCATGGAATTTTTCATTCCAATACCTATCAAATTATAGATAATTGAATTATCTTTCCAACGATACCAATTTCATCAAAATCAAACACCTGAGCAAGGAGTTATAGCTTTGCGAAGTATAATGCATCGCCAAACTAATCGCACATGGCTACTGGAATAGGTGTGCAAAAAGCAATGCGGCACATACTTAAATGTGTCTGATAAGCAGTGCAACACATACTTAAATGTGTGCAATAAGCAATGCGGTGCATACTTAAATGTGTCCGATAACCAATGCGCCGCATACCTCACTTTCAAGTGCCAAAAATAGCCCTATATATGTCTATAACACGGGATTAAACTCCCATAATACAAAAATAAGTTTACTTTCTCTCAAAATCACCAAGAACATTCATTAGGGTTTTAATCTAAAAATTCAAAGATCTCAAGATTCAACCATGAATTTTCAATAATTCTTCGAGATTTGGAATTTCCATTTTGAGGGCTACAAGAAACAATCATTATTTTCACGAATAGATTCCCAAGGTCAAGAGTTCATTCAACGATTAAATTTTAAGGTATGTGGGGTTTTTCAACAAAAACACTCTTTCGTTCTTGTGCCCAAAAATACTTTATTTTACAAAGTTATGGATTTTATATGTTTTACTATGGTTTGGAAGCATGAATTTATATCCTATATTAATTATCATTAGATTATGATGTTTTTGATATTTTAGAACTAAAATTACATGAGAATGATGATATTTTGTGCCTTACGGTTAAATTTCCAGATTTTGAAGGAATTTATATATGTTTACGATGTAAAGCTTGAACCTTGATAAATTTTTATATGATGTTGAGACATGAGTTCGAACTCTAATTGAGATTGTCATTTTTTTTTCCAGAAATTATGTGCTATAAGGACAATGAGATTTGAATCTCAAAGCTAATTTTCTTTACCAAGATGTATGATTATAATGCTGAAATTTTAAGTTTTAAGTGATTATTTTTGTGCTTATGCCATAAAGTATGAAACTTTGGAAAGTTTTATGGTGATACTGATGTAATAGTTTTTTGGAACCCTATTTTAGATTATTGTTTTGAGAAAATCATGTGTTATAAACACCTTGAGTTTAAATAATTTTAGATGATAAAGAAGCTTTGGCCTTTAGGTCATAAAAAGGGTTGTTTTTGAAATCGAGATGAGAAAAGAAATCTAGTTTTATTGATTTATTATTAAAGGGGTAGCTAGATGGCTCCCGTTGTGAATTGTTGAATTATTTATTAGTGGATTTTCTTTTAGAAAGATCTCAGTTAAGTCCGAGAGTAGTCTTTAGCACCGAGCGAGAGGTATAGCAGGATTGGTACTTCCCTAGAACTACGTGCCTCCATAGGTTATGAGACTGAGGCTGATTTATATATAGTGATCACTAGTGAATAAAATATTAAGGTCCTACTCTAATGGCAAGGATAGGACAGCTCTCCCCAACGTGGGTTGGACGTTGGACTCCATGTAGCTCACATGGTTTATTTTGGTTATGAGAGAATCCCAAGTGTGTGTATATATTCTCCTATCTAATATGAAAAGCCTTATTCTTTTATCTGAGATGAAAACACATTTGTTTGAAAGACTTAGTTTGAGAAAGTCATTGTTTTTGAAAGATTTAATGAACATATATTCCAAAGAGAATTGTCATGAGATTTGATTACTTTGATGATTTGGAATCGAGATGGAAGTGAATTGAGATTTATTATGATGACTCACATGTTTCACCCGATATATTTTACTCTCTTATGATTATGATGATTTTAATTCAAGCTAAGTGGGTCATTTATATCAGCATGCATAATTTTATAAACTGTGATGATATTAAGATATTATTTTATATATGCATTGCACCCCCAAATGCTCGGTACATTTCCAAGGTACTGATCCACATATTTGTATGTGGGCTATATTTTCTCAGAATGTAGGTACAAAGTATAGTGTACATCTTCAGATCCAGTCAATTTGCGGCATCCAATCATCAGGTGATGAGTCCTTTTGATTCAAGGGCTTGTGTTAGTTATATAGTTCGAGAAGTATTGTATTTTCTTTATTTAGTTGTATTGATTTGGGTTAGTCAGGAGTCATGACCCGGCTACCTACAGTCAGTACTAGTAGAGGCTTCATAGATAGTCAGTAGAAGTTGATGTATTCCATTTTAGTTTTGGTTGTAAAAGCAGAGTTGTAATCTTGTAAATTTAGTTTTGTATCTATCATATTCAGAAAAGAGTTATTTTCCACATATTTGTATAGATTTATTCTTTTTGTTTAGTTGCTTATGAGTTATGCTAGTAGAACGGTTAGCTTGGGGTCACTTGTGATCCTAAGCATCGTGTGACGTATCGGGACCTAATTTTAGGGTGTTATAAACTTTGTATCAGAGAATAGATTTCAAGCGTCCTAGGGTGTCTATGAAGTCGTGTCTAGTCGAGTCTTGTAGAATGGGATGGAGACATTTGTACTTTTCTTCGAGAGGCTACGAACCTTTAGGAAATGTCTCCATTCTTTCAAGTCTTAAATCATGCTATCAAAAATTTCTCTAAGAAGCTTATATAGATTCTTATCTTATCTTATATAGATTCTTATCTTACTCTATTCTGGCCAATTCTGCCTTATTTTCAAGGTATCAGAATCATTTAAGCTTAAGTCTCCATAGATTGTTATGGGATTATAAGAGAGCTAGAAAGTATCCCATCAGTGCTTTTGAGTTCTAAAAACTGAAGTGCTTTGTCAGGCCTGTAGAAATCGTGCACTAAGCCCGAGTCAGATATGCTTTAAAATTTCTCCTTAGAATCCATAATGATAATCTATACTTCTATATCTATGTACTATTCTTGAGGTAACATGTTTGGCAAGTTCCAATTTCATCCCCAGATAATGCTCTTATATTTGCTAGCAAAAGTTTTAGAAGTACACAAAGGGCTTGAGAGGAGGTCTCTAATGTGTTAAGTTCCTTAAGTTGAAAGTTATACCCTCATTCTTATGAGTTATTCAATTAAGACAGAGTAAGGTGTATTCCTAGATCGTTGGATGTTGTGTGTCAAGTCTCTATCTCTTGTGTTATGTAATCTTATTATCATTATATTTGTAAAAAATAAAAGTCTAGGGAAGCTGTGTGGGGATATTTCAATTCACTAGCATAGCTTCTTTGTTATTCATATAATTTTCTTAATCAAAACACAAAACCAAAGTCTAGTGAAGCCATGTGAGGCCTATTTCGATTCACTAGCAATTTGTTGTTTATCTTGTTGTTCTTATGTTGGTTGGAAGTTTGGGTTTAGCAGTGTAGTGGCAAGAATAGTGGTAAGGGAGATTTATTGAATATGTATAGCTAAATTTTTTATTATGATTGAATTAGTAATGAAGTTATATACTCTTATTTGTTAGTTTAGTGAAGTTAGAGGAGGAGATTATTAGTAAAGGTGGATTGTTGTTTGCTTGAAGTATGAAAAGAGTTATTGATGGTATTTGTTGTACTAGGAAAGTATAGGTTTTGATAGAAGTACTTGGTGGTTGAGTATTGTTAATTTAGGCTTTTCGAAGATTGCAAGAGGAAGTTTAGTTGAAATTTATAGAGCTATGAAAGTAATCTAGGTGTGAAGATGGGTAAATAGTAATGATGTGAAGAAGGAGGATGTGTTAACAGATTATGAATAAGATAGGTCATATGATTATAATCGATTTTCATTGTGTACTAGTTTTTCTTAATGCTATGTTCTATAGTTTTGAAGTGAAAATTATGTGTGAGATTGGGTTGTAAATCATGTTTAGCTCTAGACATTAAGTTTGAACATTTGATGGTTCGGCTGTTGATGCTAGTTATATGGAGGTAATCTAGTAGGCCTGAACAGTGTATACAAGAGTATAAGTTCATGTGTTCATAACTATGGTGTAGAGGTGGGCCCAAGGTGCTATAGGGCTGTATTATTTCTTAGGATTATTGCATATTGTGTGGTTAGTAGTAATGTTGAGTTGCTAGGTAGAGAAAGGCTAGTTAGATAATGTATGATATTCTTGATAGATAAGTTATGGAGTTATGATTGAAGATGTTGAGCCTTTTTAGTATGATTATTATTCTCATGGTTTGGAAAAAATATAAGAATAGAGGTGTGATCTTGGTAGGTTATGATTATGTGATTAGAGATGTAGGTATGGTTGCAAATGAGAGTATAAGTCTTTGATGATTATTATTGAAGCTAGAAAGTTAATGATGACATATGGATGAGTTGTTCAAGAATGAAGTTGGTATGTTTGAAATTAGTTTATTCTTATGAGTTTAGCATTTATGTATAGATAATAGAATGATGAAATTATGGCTTAATCTCGAGGATATGGAGTACACCATCATACTTAGAATACCATCTTTGACCTAAGGAGGAGATGGTTAGTGAAGAACCAAATCGAGTTTTGAGAATTAGATTGTGATACATATCAATAATGAGTTATGATAAGATAGTGATACCTTCTTACTCTAGAGTATTCCTCGGATTTCAGTCATTACAACACCAAATCCATCACTTTCTTGACAAATCCATGCCACAGGCCTATATTTATACCTATTATGTGTGGTCAAGCCCATTCTCAGCTTCTAGCAAGCATGTAATAGCTTCACTCTGTGATTCAAGTTATCTCTTATGAATCTATGAACTCCAGTCTTATGTTGAATAGCTTATGATAAGTATAAACTCATGATTTAGAATATGACCAGTTTTTAAACTCATGATACTAGTGAAGTTCGCATTATATCATGCATGTCCTCAGCTTAGATTTCTTTAATGAATCCATGCCTTTGATATTTTATTCCTTAGGACAAAGATAAGTGTTAATGTTATGTATTGTAGTTTTCTTGCTTCTGGTTCATATGTGTTAGCCCTTCGGTGAGGTCTTCCTATGTTAAGATAGTGGTGATGATAATGGATAAGCAATAGTTTATATATGAGAGAGTTGATGACCCTCATTAAGAAAGATTATTTATGCTTTTCTATCTAAGGCTAAAGTGTGAAGTAAGATTGAGGCCAAGTCTTTGATACATGTCATGGTTAGTTAGAAATTGTGTGTATGTTTTTAAGAATAGTGCAAGAAAATTATTGTTGATAAAGGTTTAGAGATTATGCGAAGTATGCCTTTAGGGGTATTTGCCTTAAAGTTATATGTGATTTTTAATGATAGGCTTGAATGTCATGTTGGGTGTAAGATGATGAATGCAATATGCACTAGGAAATCCATGTCAAGAGTTTTAAATTAGTCATTGAAGTGGTAAGGCATGTTATGCTTAGGGTGTGTGCTCTAAGAAGATATAGAACATTGAACCTTATGGTTTAGAATAGTATTGTGGTTTGGCATGTTGTATCTTGTGATTTACTGTTAGGATTGATCATGGTGAGAGAACTTAGTTTAGTTTAGACCTTAGTAGAAAGATTTGCAGTGCCAGTATGAGAATTATAAGTTGAATCAAATGAGTATGGTATTTAAGGGGAATAGTATAGTTGAGAGAGAATTTGAGAAGTGATGCTAAGCTTGAAAATAAGAAGTTGTGTTTCCTGCGACCTAGCAATCGTATCCTGGTTTATGAGTTATATAATTATATTCCATGCTATAGAGTTATATCAATGTTGTAATTCCTTAGTCAAATGTCTTGTTAAGAGCATGCCCAAAATTCTTTGCTCCCTAATTTCAATAGAATTTCGTCGAAAAGTGCTAAAGAAATACTCTATTTGAGTATGGGTAGTCAGTATGATCCAGTCCATATAACCTATAATCTAGTTTATCAAGAAAGGAGATAAGCTCTTATAGATTTTTAATTTTCCATCTAGTCTTACTATCTACAGTCTTATACGTATGTATATTTCAAGAGCCAATGTGTTTGTGTCCAATTAAATTATGAATTCAACTCAGTTCATGCATCAGTTTCAATTTAAGACATTAAGTCATGATTCAGTTCATAAGTATCATGTGTAGTATCATAGTCTCTTCGTAGTATTTTCATCAAATTATTATTATTCGGGGACGAACGATCCCAAGAAGGGGATGTTATAATACCCTGAGTTTGCATGTCATAAACCTCTCTTCCTTTCTCATGAGATCAGATCCAGTGCAAAGTAATGGTTACTCATAAGTTGACACTCTCGTTTCTATCTTAGACATATAGTTATTTTTCTTGAGGATTCATGCACTTGCAGACTAGTTCAGTAGCTCATTATTCTTGATATCCAGTGATTCAGTTCTATCAGTTACACATTATGGCTTGAAGACTAAGATTCCTCTGTGTTTCAGGTTAATTATCCACATTCGAGGACGAATGTTTCCAAGGGGTTGATAATGTAATACCCCGTATTTTAATGCTGGAATTCTAACCATCGTTCCTGCGCATCTAAGCTATTATCCAAGTGATTCTCACATGAATACAAGTTGCATGATCATTATCCTAGTCTATGGAGTAGTTTAGAGGTGAAAAATGTTCATAGAAATGACCTAGAAGAAAGTTTAGCTAAGACCGATTGATTCATCCAAAGTTTGACATTTGATTCTACAAGGGTCAACTTCAAACGTGAATATCTCTTAATATACATGGAATTTTTCATCCCAAGACCTATCAAATTGTATATAATTGAATTATCTTTCCAACGATACCAATTTCATTAAAATCCGACACCCTAGCAAGGAGTTATGGCTTTGCGAAGTAGAGTGCATTGCCTAACCAATCGCATATGGCTACTGGAATAGGTGTGCGATAAGCAACGCGGTGCATACTAAAATATGTGCGATAAGCAATGCGGCGCATACTTAAATGTGTGCGATAAGCAATGGACCGCATACCTCACTTCCAAGTGCCAAAACACCCCTATATATGTCTATAACACGGGATTAAACTCCCATAACACCAAAATAAGTTTACTTTCTCTCAAAATCACCAAGAATATTCAATAGGATTTCAACCTAAAAATGCAAATATCTCAAGATTCAACCATGAGTGTTCAATAATTCTTCAAGATTCGGAATCCCCATTCCAAGGGCTACAAGAAACACTCATTATTTTCACGAATACAATTCCAAGGTCAAACGTTCATTCAAAGCTTCAAGTTTATGGTATATGGGGTTTTTCAACAAAAACACCCTTTCGTTCTTGTGCGCAAAAATACTTTCTTTTTTAAAGTTATGGATTTTATATGTTTTACTATGATTTTGAAGCATGAATTTATATCCTATATTTATTATCATTAGATTATGATGTTTTTGATATTTTAGAAGTGAAATTATATGAGAATGATGATATTTTGTGCCTTATGGCTAAATTTCAAGATTTTTAAGGAATTTATATATGTTTACGATGTAATGCTTGAACCTTGATAAATTTTCATATGATGTTGAGACATGAGTTTTGAACTCTAATTGAGATTTTCATTTTTTTTTTGAGAAATTATGTGCTATAAGCACAATGAGATTTGAATTCCAAAGCTAATTTTCTTTACCAAGATGTATGATTATAAAACTGAAATTTTAAGTTTTAAGTGATTATTTTTGTGCTTATGTCATAAAATATGAAACTTTGGAAGGTTTTATGGTGATATTGAGGTATGGGTTTTTGGAACCCTATTTGAGGTTATTATTTTGAGAAAATCATGTGTTATAAACACCTTTATTTTAAATAATATGAGATGATAAAGAAGCTTTGACCTTTTGGTCGTAAAAAGGGTTGTTTTTGAAATCGAGATGAGAAAAGAAATCCACTTTTATTGATTTATTATGAAAGGGGTAGTATGTGGCTCCCGTTGTGAATTGTTGAAATATTTATTAGTGGATTTTCTTTAGAAAAGATCTGAGCTAAGTCCGGGAGTAGTCTTTAGCACCGAGCAGGAGGTATAGCAGGATTGGTACTTCCCTAGAACTACATGCCCCCATAGGTTGTGAGCCTGAGCCTAATTTATATATAGTGATTACTAGTGAATAAAAGATTAAGGTCCTACTCCGATGGTAAGGATAGGATAGTTCTCCCCAACATGGGTTGGACGTTGGACTCCATATAGCTCACATAGTTTATGTCAGTTATGAGAGTCTCCCAATGTGTGTGTGTGTGTATTCTCCTATCTAATATGAAAAGTCTTATTCTTGTATCTGAGATGAAAACACATTTGTTTGAAAGACTGAGTTTGAGAAAGTCATTGTTTTTGAAAGATTTAATGAACATATATTCCAAAGAGAATTGTTATGAGATTTGATTGCTTTGACGATTTGGAATCGAGATGGAAGTGAATTGAGATTTATTATGATGACTCACATGTTTCACTTGATATATTTTACTCTCTTATGATTATGATGATTTTAATTTAAGCTAAGTGAGTCATTTATATCCGCATGCATAATTTTATAAAGTGTGATGATATTAAGACATTATTTTATATATGCATTGCACCCCCATATGCTCGGTACTTTTCCATGGTACTGACCCACATATTTATATGTGGGCTACATTTCTCAGAATTTAGGTACAAGGTATAGTGTACATCTTCAGATCCAGTAAGTTCGCAGAATTCAGTCAGTAGGTGATGAGTCCTTTTTATTCAAGGGCTTGAGTTAGTCATATAGTTTGAGAAGCGTTGTATTTTCTTTATTCATTCATATTGAGTTGGGTTATTTGGGAGTCTTGACCTAGCTACCTACAGTTCGTACTAGTAGAGGCTTCATAGAGAGTCAGTAAAAGTTGATATATTCCGTTTCAGTTTTGGTTGTAAAACCAGAGTTGTAATCTTGTAAATTTAGTTTTGTACCTATCATAT
This sequence comes from Capsicum annuum, assembly GCF_002878395.1. NCBI lineage: Eukaryota > Viridiplantae > Streptophyta > Magnoliopsida > Solanales > Solanaceae > Capsicum > Capsicum annuum. Next base: position 140,772,948 of record NC_061115.1, on the reverse strand, counting down.
TCTGAAAAGAGTTATTTTCTGTAGATTTGTATAGATTTATACTTTTTGTTCAGCTGCTTATGAGTTATGCCAGTAGAAGGGTTTGCTTGGGGTTACTTGTTACTAAGCACTGTGTGATGTCTCGGGACTCGATTTCGGGGCGTTAGATCTCTGAACCATAATAAAGATGTACAGCCCCATACGGGGTCACATAAAAAAGAGTAGACCATGGGTCAAGCAAGCAATACACATCATAAGAGAAAAGTCTCAACATACCTATAATGAAATTGGGAGACACCTTAGAATCTTGGTGAATAATAAGTACATACAAGCGGTTCCGGACAGTGCCAGTGCCAAAAGCAGAAGCAGTAGTAGACATAGCACCCTTTGGTGCGGGAGTAGGAGGAGTAGAAACAGAGGCTATGTTGGCCTAAGAAGCTGCTAGAAAGGGGCAATCATGGTGTATGTGCCCAAGCTGAGCACAATGAAAACATCTGCCTCTCCCTTTCTTACACTCACCATAATGACTCTAACCACAAAATTTGCAAGGAGGTCAGGGTGGAGCTGACTGATTACCGCTAGTTTAAATTTGGGTACCTTGTGCTCGGGACCCACCACTGAACAGAGATCAACAACTAGCCGAGAACTTAAGGTATGGACAGAGAAAACTAGTCGAGGAGAACGAAATCAAACTCAGACTTCCCTACTTCTTTCGTGTCCACTTGCCACTATTTCCACTACTACTCTTAGAAGGCATAAACTTCCTTCCTTACTTCTCACTAACATTAATTTTCTTCTTATTCTTCTCATCTTCTACATGTTGCATATACACAACCAATCTAGAAATATCCAAGTTCTCAATCAACAAGGCTGCCTTGATTTTGATAACTAACTCATGGGATAATTGTAATAACCCATATTAGTCTTAACTTAGTTCAGGCCATAATCTATGCATAAGAGGCTTAGCACCTAAAAATCTAGCTATATGTTGGAGACTTAGTTTTATTTTTGGCCTCTTAACTTTGATAATTTTTAAAGTGACCTTCCATACCCCGAGACAATGGCTTCTAAGTTAAATCATTTTTAGAGGAGTTAGTAGCATATCTCGAGGAAGTTTTAAATTTTTTGGATGAGGATAGAATCATATTTAGGTTTCATTTTCAGAACCTCACCGTAATTGAACTACGTCACGGTGGGTATAGCGATGATGAGTTCATTGTATCATGGTGGTGGCCAAATCCATATTTTAGTTGCAAATTTAAATCATACCAAGGCAGTCTGGTCTTATCCCATTGCCCCAATCTGTGAAAACACAAGATTTATCACCACTTAAGGCATTATATGCCAAATTTCCATAATTTTCTCTCTAAAATAAACCCTATCTACCACCCATATTTATCAAGTTCAATCATTACTGCTTTAAGAAAACTAAAGAATTCAAGCTTCACCACTCAAGAATGTTAGAGAAAGTTAACTCCCTTGCAAAATTAAGGCTTTAAGGTATGTTAAATGTTCATCCATGGAACCTTTTTTCACCCATGGCATCCAAGAACCTATTTTCATGTTTTAAATCATGAATCCATATGTTTACACGAATTATCTTCATGAAACTTTTATGAATTTCAAATATGCATGATGTGTATAAGTGATTTTCAATTGAACTCACCTTTACATGTTTGAATGATGGAATTTGTCATGTTAAATCATTAATTCAAGGTCTTAATATTGATGTTATGATATCACCACATGTTTTAACTATTCCATGCTTTAATTCATGACCTCAAGTGTTTGATGAAATGCCTAAGTAATGATTTTGGAGTAATGATTACTTATTATGGTTTCAAATGCTCTTATGTGTTCTTATTGTTATTTCTATCAAGTCCTGGGGCTTATGAATACCTAAAAACTTAGTTGCTTACATATTGTCAGTATTTTTCAGAATGGCTTTAGATAAACTATGAGCGTCATTAGTCAAGGCAATTATCAGGTCTAGTTAAACTTAGATCTATCCAGAATCTAGTGTTTTTTAATTAAGAGAAAACCTTAGCACCGAGTGAACATAGGGATGGTGTCTACCTTATTAGCAGGCATGAGGAACTTGTCTTCCCCCATGTGTAGGCATGAGACGTTAGTAGCAATCCTTGTGTTCCAGAACTACATTGCTAGCATAGGATATGAGGGGTCCCCCGTCAGTTAGAGATGACACCCTAGCCCTTAGGGAAATCATATTAGTGGATCCACATAGCCATTGTTATTTCTCGTGGCATAGTATTGATACCCTTCCAACTAGGGTTATACATTGAACCCTGATAGTGTATTAGGGTTTGTTAGTTATAGCTAGCTCCAGTAATCTATGTTTATTATTCAATAAAGACTACAGTTTAAGGTTTTCTTGACAATAGCATACAGTTATCAGTTATTTAGTATCAACATTTCAGTATTTTAGTATACAGACTGTTTCAGTATCATGTTATTTTTTTGCTCATGCATCCTCTAGTTTTATAGCATTTGCATATACTATGCATCATTTATTTATTGCTATTCATTCAGTCAATTATTTTCATGTACATGAGCCCATGCATATCAGCCTAACCTCTTTTAGCATACCAGAATATTCAAATTACTCACCGTATACTCATTTCTTGTTCTATAATGTCCCATATCATAGGTTTGGATGCTCTAGTTCCTGACCACTTATACATTCCAACAAATCAGCATCAGTAGTAGTGGTGAGTCCATATATTTCGATGGTCGATTATATTTGTTTTAGCTCCATAGTTAGTCAGTTAGAGGTTTTCAGATATTTTTAAATAGTTAGTCAGTTTTTCAATTGGTATTGACAGTCTTTAAAGTATTATTCTTAGATAGTTGTTTTCAAGCTCATTATTTTAAAGATTATTTTAGCAATTTATACCTTATGCCTTATCCAGCTTAGTTTCTACCCATGTATCTTTACTATCAATATTTTTTAATGCTCATAGCAAGTCCCAACTTTTGGTTTAGCTTGGTGTCACTTATGACCATAAGCATGGCGTAGTATTCGGAGTGTACTTTTGGGTTGTTACAAACTTTGTATCAAAATATAAGGTTTTATAGTGTCCCAGGACATCTAAAAATTGTGTTGAGTACAGTCTTGTGCATAGGTCTGAAGCACGCCACACTTATGGATAAGAGGCTACCTGACATTTTAGGAAAAGTTTCCCTACTTTTAGTATTCATGTCATATGAATGAGCATGAGCTAAATTCAAACTCCCTCTCTAATTCAATCATCCTTTTGTTTAAAAAACATGCCTTCCATAAAGAACAACAAAAGAAGAAGTATGAATTAGCCAACACCTCGGACCATTCGAGAAGATCCCCAGAATGAGAATGTCTCTTATGCCAAATTTAGAGCTGCATTTACTACTTTACATTAACAACTTAGAATAATCAATAGAATGCATACCATGTATTCCAGTGGCTAATACTTCTATATCTAGGATTTGGGACTTCACCTGAATGAACCCTCCTTTATTTTCGGGATCCAAGTCTTATGAGGTTCTACAAGAGTTTCTTGACATGGTTCAGAAGGTAACAAACATTATGGGTGTTACTTCTAGTGAGAGTGTAAAAGTTTGGTACCTACGAGTTACAGAATATGTCTCACACCTGGTATAAGCAGTGAAAGAGAGATAGAGGCGCAGATGTAGGCAGGGCCTAGTTAATAAGAGAAGTTTTCTAAAACATTTTCAAATTGGTTCAGTCCCTTGTAGTTGAGGAAGGATAAGGTGCATGAGTTTATTAATTTGAAGCAAGGGAATATGAGTGTAAAAAAGTATTCTCTTAAGTTTACTCAGCTATCCAGATATGCTCTGAATGTGGTGTCTGATGGCAGGTCTACGATAAGTAATTTTTTCTCAAGTATGGCTAATAGCATTGTTAAGGAGTGTAGGACTGTGATGCTGATTAAGGATATGGAATTGTCTAGGTTGATGGTCCAGGAATAACATATTGAGAAGTAAAAGATTAAGAAAAGAGAATGTGATAAAGAGAGGGCTAGAAGAGGTAGCTTCAGTTTACCTCAACCAAGGTCGGAGAGTGGTAACTATCCTTAATTCTATTAGAAATTTTCATCCTTAGCTCTATCTTCAACCAGTGCTCCAGTGCCAAGGTTCATAATCAGGATAGGGCACCAGGATTTAAGATTTTGGGTATTATGAATAGTGGTCGGATAAATCCCTTTTTTTAAAAGTGTGGTACGAATCATTAGGGTATACGTAGGTCTAGAAGAAATATGTGCTTTGGATGTGGCAAGCCAGGCCACAGGTTGAGGGAATGTTCGATAGGTCTATGGAAGAGAAGGAATGATTGCCAGCTAGGTCAGACTAATTCTTCAGCAGCACTATCCGGTCACACAATTCAGCTGGATGCCACTTCTAGTGCCACCAATAGTCAGCGCCAAAGTAGGTTATATGCACTCTATTCCCGTCATTATCAGGAAAACTCTCCCAATATTGTTATGGGTATGTTGCAGGTCTTTTATTTACATGTTTATGCTTTGTTAGATCTTGGAGCTTCTTCTTTTTTTCTACCCCCTATATAGCTGTGAATTTTTTTGTCAATCCTGAGACTTTAGCAGAACCCTTCTCAGTGTCCATTCCAGTGCCAGACAGGTATACATGAACTGGGCGGTCATGATATCCAAGAAAGTCACATTAGTTTATCTTGTAGAGTCAGAGATAATGGATTTTGATGTCATTCTCAACATAGATTGGCTCCACTCATACTATGCTTTAGTCAACTGTAGAAATAGAATCATTTATTTTTAGTTTTTGAATGAATTAGTCCTTGAATGGAGGCGTAATACTTCAGCAATTAAGGGTAAACTTATTTCATACATTTGAGCAAAAGAAATGATATCCAATAGGCGTGTCTACCATTTTGTTTAAGTCAAAGAATCTAGTTCGAAGTTTTCTAGTATCGAGTTAGTTTCAGTTGTGAGGGAATTCCCAGATGTGTTCCCTAAAGATCTTCCCAGATTTCGTCCCGGAAGGGAAATTGCCTTCCGATAAACCTTCTTTTAGATACCTAACCTATCCCTATTCTGCACTATAGAATGGCCCCAGCTGAGCTTGGGGAGTTAAAAGAATTCTTGAAAGATCTCTTAGATAAGGGCTTCTTCTTGCCCAGTGTTCCCAATGGGGCGTTCAAATTCGTTCCCTGTGAAAGAAAGATGGTTTTCTCTGAATATGCATTTATTATCATCAGTTGACCAAAATCTTAGTCAAGAAAAAGTACCCACTCCCTAGAATTGAAGAATTGTTTTACCAACTTTAGTGTGCCAGTTGTTTCTCTAAGATAAGATTTCAGATCCAACAATCATCATCTCAGAGTTAGAGAGTGTGACATTCAAAAAATAGCTTTCAGAACTTGGTATGGTTACTTTTTGAATTTCTAGTCATGTCTTTGGTCTAACTAATGCCCTACAACCTTCATGGACTTGATGAATTAAGTGTTCAAGCTGTACTTGGACATGTTCATCATAATCTTCATAAATGATATTCTTTTCTATTCCCGTAATGAAAATAATCATGCTGACCACCTCAGAATAGTATTTTAGACTCTTAAAGCCCATTAGTTGTTCGCCAAATTCACTAAATGCAAATTTTGTCTAAGATCAGCAGTTTTTCTTGGTCATATTATTTTTGTTGATGGCATTAGAGGTGACCCTCAAAAGAATAAAGCAGTGAGAAATTGGCCCAGACCCATTTCTCCATTATATATCAGGAGTTTTTTTGGTTTGGCTACCTATTACCAATGGTTCATTAAAGGGTTTTCATCTATTTCATCCACAATGTGTAGATCGACTCAGAAAAAACTCAATTTTTAGTCATCAAATTCTTGTAAGAATAGTTTTTAGGAGTTGAAGATTCGACTCACCTTAGCCTTAGTTTTGATGTTACCCGATGGTTTCGATGGGTTTTTTACCTACTGTGATGCTACCAAATTTTGTTTGAGTTGTGTTTTGATGCAGAGGTGTAAGGTCATAGCCTATCCCTCTAGACAACTTAAGCCTTATAAAAAGAATGTTCCTACCCATGATCTTGAGTTAGCAACTGTTGTGTTTACTGGATGATTTAGAGGCATTATCTATATGGGGTGCATGTTGATGTGTTCACAGATCACAAAAGTTTGTAGTATGTATTTTCATAGAGAGAGTTAAATATCTGCCAGAAAAGGTGGTTAGAATTGTTGAAAAAATATGATATGAGTATTTTATATCATCCGGGAAAGACTAAAGTAGTGGCAGATGCCCTTAGTAGATTGTATATGGGTAGTTTGGTTCATATTGAGAATAATAAGAAGAAGCTGGTTTAGGAGGTTCTTCAGTTGGCTAGATTAGGTGTTAATTTGGTTGACTTAGCTAAGGGTAATGTATGGGTTCAGAAAAGTTTGGAATCTTTTTTGGTTGCCGAAGTGAAAGTAAAGCATGATAGGGACCTCATTCTAGTAGGCCTAGCCATACCTTTTGGGAGTTTAGCCTTCCTACTTGGAAGTGGGAAAAGGGAAACATGGATTTTGTGACAGGGTTGACTTGTTCACATCGCCAACATGATTCGATTTGGATTATTGTGGATAGAATGACCAAATAATCCCTTTCTTACCAGTCTATATTTCTTATTTATCAAAGAATTATGCCAAGATCTATATTAGTGAGCAGGTTAGGTTGTATGGAATCCCATTGTCCATCATTTTAGATAGAGGTACTTATTTTGCCTCTTACTTTTGGAATGCTTTTATGAAGGGTCTTGGTACCTAAGTTCATCTCAGTACAGCCTTTCACCCTTAGATATATGGTTAGGAAGAGAGGACCATCTAGACCCTAGAGGATATGTTAAGATCTTGTGTTATCGACTATAAAGGCAGTTGGGATGACCACTTGCCATTGATTGAGTTTGCCTACCACTTGCCATTGATTGAGTTTGCCTACAATAACAGTTATCATTCATATATTTAGATTGCTCTATTTGAGGCTCTTTATGAGAGGAGATGTAGATCTCCTATTGGTTGGTTTGAGATAGGTGAGACCATATTGATAGGTCTAGATTTAGTATTTGATACATTAGAAAAATTTCAGCTAATCAGAGAGAGGCTTAAAAGAACCCAAAGCCATAAAAAATCCTATGCAGATGTGTGTACAAGAGATCTCGAGTTCTCAGTTGGATAATTTGTTTATTTTAAAATATCTCCTATGAAGGGAGTGAAGAGATTTGGCAAAAAAGGGAAGCTTAGCCCCCAATATGTTGGCCCTTATAGGGTCTTGAGTTGCTATAGAAAGGTTGTTTATGAGCTTGAGTTGCCTACAGATTTGGCATCAGTGCATCCAGTATTCCATGTTTCTTTCTTAAAGAAGTGTATGGGTAATATAGTTGTAGTAGTCCCTTTAGAAAGCACGAGTGTCCAGGACAGCCTTTCTTATGAAGAAATCCCAGTTGAAATCCTTGATCGTCAGGTTCGTAGACTGAGGAATAGAGCGGTTCCATAGGTCAAAGTTCTTTGGTGGAATCAGTCTGTTGAAAGAGCCACTTGGGAATAGAAACGGGCATGCATACCAATTACCCTCATCTTTTCTCCACCAACTCAGACTCAGTTTAAGGTAATAGTTTTCCTTAGATTTTATCTTTTCTATTCTCAGTCCCAGCTAAATAAGCATCTTCATGTCATTATTTGCAATCACGAATCAGTTCATTCAATCGTGCATGCATAAGAGGCTTTGCACCTAAAAATCTAGCTAAGTGTTGGTTACTTAGTTTTATTTTTGGCCTCTTAAATTCGATGATTTTTAAAGTGAACTTGACCGTGAGATGATGGCTTCAAAGTTAATTTATATTTAGGGGTATTAGCAGCATGTCTCGGGAAAGTTTTAGATTTTTTAAAGGAGGATTGAGGCAAGTTTAGATTTCATTTCTAGAACCTCACTGAGATTGCACTGTATCTCTGTGGTTATAACAAAGAGGAGTTCATCGCATCGCGGTTGTAGCCAAATCTTCTTTTTAGCTGTGAATTTAAATCCTATAGGGTCAATCTTATGTTTTCCCATTGCCCTAATTCGTGAAAATATGTGATTTATCACCAGTTAAGTCATTATATGCCAAGTTTCCTCAATTTCCTCTCTTAAATAAACCCTAGCCACCACCCACATTCATCAATTTCAACTATTATTCCTGTAAGAAAACTCAAGAATTCAAGCTTCACCACCTAAGGACGTTTAAGAAGGTTAATTCTATTGCAAGATTAAAGCTTTAAAGTATGCTAAATGTTTATCCATGGTCCCTTTTTTCACCATGGAGTCAAAGAACCTATTTTCATGTTTTAAATCATGAATTCACTTGTTTACATGAATTTTCTTCATGAAACTTTTACGAAATTTCAAATATACATGATGTGTACAAGTGATTTTCGATTGAATTAACCTTTATACATGATGTGTACAAGTGATTTTCGATTGAATTAACCTTACACGTTTGAATGATGGAATTTGCCATATTATATCATTAATTCATGGTCTTAATATTGAAGTTATGCTACCATCACTTATTTTAACTATTCCATGCTTTAATTCATGAGCCTCAAGTGTTTGGTGAAATCCCTAAGTAATAATTTTTGAGTAATGCTTACTTATTATGGTTTCAAATGCTGTCATGTGTTCTTATTGTTATTCTATCGAGTCCTGGGGGTTATGGATACCTGAAAACTTAGCTTTTTACATAGTTTTAGTATTTTTCATAATGGTTTCAGATAAACTAAGAGTGTTATCAGTCTAGTCACTTATTAAGTCTAGTTAAACTTAGATCAGTCCAGAATCTAGTGTCTTTCAATAGGGAGTAAACCTTAGAACCGAGTGAACATAAGGATGTGTCTCCCCCGTTGATAGGCATGAGGCACTTGTATTTCTTGTCAGTAGGCATGAGATGTTATTAGTAGTCCCTGTGTTCCAAAACTACGTAGCCAGCGTAGGATATAAGGGGTCCCCAGTCAGTTAGACATGAAACCCTAGTTCTTTGGGATATCATATTAGTGGATCCACAAAACCATTTTTAGTACTCGTAGCATAGTACTAACACCCTTAAAACTGGGGTTACAGGTTTGACCATGATAGTTTATTAGGGCATATCGGTTATAGCAAGCTCAACCAGTCTCAGTTTAGTATTCAGTATAGTGTGCAATTTCAGGTTTGCTTGACCATAGTACACAGTTATTCATTATTCAGCATCAATATTTCAGTACTTCAGTATACAAACTATTTCAATATTATGTTATATCCCTGCTCATGCATCTTTGGATTTTACAACTATCATGTATACTATGCATAATTTATTTGATGCTATTCATTCAGTCAGTTATTAATCATAAACATGAGCCCATGTATATCACCATAATGTCATTTAGCATACGACTACATTCAAAATACTGACCGCATACTTGTTTCTTGCACTATGATGTCTCATATCATAGGTTTAGACACTCAGGTTCCCAACTACACTTAGACATTCCAGTGCATCATCATTGGTCGTAGTGGTGAGTCCTCATATTTCGAGGGCAGATTATGTTTATTTTAGCATTTCAGTTTAGTAGTTAGCCAGATTTAGTAGAGGACTTGCCCCATCAACTCAACAGTCAGTCAGTTAGAGGCTTTCAGATATTTTTAGATAGTTTTTCAGTTATTCAGTTATTATTAATAGTCTTTATAGTATTGTTCTCAGATAGTTGTTTTCAGGCTCATTATTTCATAGATTGTTTTATCAATTTAAACCTTATGGATTATCTATCTTTATTTCCGCATATGTATCTTTATTATCAGTATTTTTCAATGCTCACAATAGGTACCAGCTTATGGGTTATCTTGGGGTAACTTATAACCATAAGCACAATGTAGCATCCATGGTGTACTTTCAAGGCGTTACAACAATCTCGAGACAAACTTATGCGTTTTATTCCTCATGCTAGAAACTTTTTTGGCAGCATACCTTAACAATTATTGGAATTTCAAGAAATACTCTTGAATGGACATCCTCCTTATCTTTAAGTTCACGAACTCTTCTGCCTTTGATTCTCTCAATTCTTAAGGAAAGAAGCAATCAAGGAAAGCCTCAAAGAAATCCACCCAAGAAGCTGGACTAGATAAATACCACTAGACAACGCCCACTCTTCGTACCACTGGTACGCTACGTATTTTAATTGGTAGGAAGAAAGCTTAACACCCTTTATTTTTAAAGCATATATGATCTGAAAGATCTTCTCCATTTCATTAATGATGCCTTGAGGATCTTCCTCGACCTTCATACCCGAGAACATAAGAGGGGTCAACCTCATAAATTGGCTAATTCTTGTGGCCTCAGAAAAAATGGTAGCCGAAGTACCACACTCAACTTGAGAGGTTAATAATAAGTCAAGAATGGGGAGGAATGCCACTCTCATGAGCAAGGTTCGTGGGTTGAACCTAACGAGGATGGACAGATACCGCAACCCTAGCCCAAGTCTAAGCTTCTGGTGGGACGTGCTTCATCCATAGGACCCTCAGTAGTGTCTTCCTGAGTCTCAGATCTCCTTTGAGGCATGATCTGAAAGATAGCAAATGGGATTAGAGAAAATCCAAGACCTTAGACTTAATTGCTTGAGATTGAATCACAAGAAAATGAAACATTCCTAAAATGTCCCATCACCTCTCTTTTATAAATGTGACATGTTTTATGCCCATAAAAGAGACTCTAATTGACATAGTATTGTGAACAACCAACTTAATATCATCCTAGGATCTAATACCAACTTGACCCGCCCCAAACTTTGGGCCATGTCATATGGTCACTTTAAGCTCACATGAACCACAGGTCACCCCGATAATCTATCTTAAACACCCCATCATATCATAGGAGTCTTACGAAATCCAACTCTTGAATCAAAATAGCAGAAATAATAACATAAGTCAACATTATATTCATTATGATAATTATTCCCAAGTTCATAGTTGTTCACAACACCTCTACACCAACCAAAGACAATAAGTGTATATGTCAGGACAAGCCCCCAACTATATCCAAACCAAGTCTTAAAGAGACTAAGCCTAATGATAGAGACTAAGAGATAATGTATTCTGAAGTATGGAAGCTCACCGCTTCAAGTAAGAACAAACCACCTCGTTCAACTAATTACTGTGGAGGTAAAGAAGAAGGTGCTCTAGGCCCTATGTTGCGTAGGGATGTAGCATCTGGAGATGGTTAACAGTTGGATCACTAGCATGTAACTCAAGGATACATGGTAAAATATATCATAAATCAACAAAAAGTCAATATATCACATTTATTATATTCACACACTCATCTATAAATGTAGATATTTCAGATGCCAATCTATATATAAAGATATCAAGGCTCTTCACCTTTATCAAGCATTCATTCATTAGATTAAAATAGAGAACTACCACCTCCCACACTTACAGATTATCATGCTTGTTACACTAAGGACTTTAGCCACAATCACATTATCATTAGACCGAGGACATTATCCATGTACACATATTCATTTTACTATGAGCTTCAGCCATACACATTATTATTCGACAAGGGACCTTACCCAAATATTTAGGCCATTAAGACAAGGGTCTTTATCCACAGACATATTTGGACTTTGCCACAAGACATAGGTGGACTTTACCACAAGCCATATGTGGACTTTATCATAAGCCTCTTTATGAGGTGGGGTGCTTTGACCTTAAGAGATCTTTTTAAGCAACAAACTTTACCTTGCATTTTTATTAGGCAAGGGACTTTACCCTTTAGTAATCAAATAAGGAAAGGGACTTTAACCTCAAGCCATCATAACAATCACTATTTGAAATTTGGAACTTTACCTTTTTTTCCATGCATCAACACACATTCAATACAACATTTAGGGACTTTAGCCATTTAGCCAATTTCAACACTATAAAAGACCTCGTGGTCATTATGGGAGACTTCATTGGTCAATCATCTCAATAGGTCAATGCCTTCACTTAGTTTAATTATACAATCCCATTCATGGTCATCAAGACCCACACAAGCTATTCACATTAAATTAGAAATATGTTACCATATTCTTACCACCTTTGGGTTTAATTAATAATTCAAGTTCATCCCCATTTCTTGGTACTTTACCCTCACATTATCCATCAACCAAAAAGGTTACCAATTTCACAATACATGGTTCATAATACCTTCACAGGGTCATTCAATAATTATTCATAGTCACTTGTTCCATTTCCTTAGCTTAACATACTATCAATATGCAACTAGTCATTTCACTTTCACATTTTAACAAACACCTTTTGTCCATACTTATAACTAGGTCATTTTCACTGTAGAAATCATCAAGAGTAGGGTTACTCCAGATCCTCATGTTAAAAAACATAGAAACTGAACCCACATATGATATCTACCATCAAATACATGTATCAAAACAAGTATATACAAGAATCATCATCATTCATTACTAGGTGCTAAAACCTTTTTCAATCGATTCAAAAACACCTTGTACACTTACTAATTCAAGTGTGAAATACATGAGTTTAGAGTTATTTGAAGAGGGGAAGAGATACATGCCTTAAAAAATAAGAAACACCAACACTCTTGACTCTTCCACTTTCCACAAGATAAACACCTTCAAACCCTAGCCTTCAATCTTGTTCCAAGAGCCTTTTTGAGTGTTTGGAATGCTTAAGTCTTGAAAATGAAGAATTGATAAGCTACCATGACTTATATAGTAAGAGGATTTAAGGTTTAGTAATGGGAAATAACCAAAAGGTCCTTGGTTAAAAGCTATGAAATACACACGTGCAGGGGTACGACTCCCCTTCATGATTCATTTGGCAAACGTGATCTAGGGTATGAGTGGTACCATAAATTATATCCTAGCCTTCCCCTAGGTTAACCACACTATTATTGGTATAAAAAGGGACCTTTGAGTCATAACTAAGGGTACAACTCACTCTCCAATCGTGAGCTCATCTAGTGATCAAAATAGTCCACTTCTAGGTTAGGTTTTCCTGTATACGGTTAAGTAGTTTACGACTCATAAGCATGGTTAAGACCAAGGGATGACATTATATTATGGAGGACAACATATTAAACTAGCTTAATTTCTAGGATAGGAAAAAGAGTTCATGGTGGGTACGAGTCGTGACCTAGCGTATGACTCATATACCCCAACCATATCAACTCCAGAGACATCAAAGGCTGATATTTTTCAATGTTTCCAAGGTCTAGGTGCTTCAAATCCCTTTGAATTTGGTAAGTAAGATACAACTTAATACCTTAACATACACCAAAGCAATCTTTACACAAGTTAGAAACAACACACTACAAGGATGCAACACAATATATATTGTGATCACTACCAATCAACCAAAAATTTTGCAAGTCCACATTCTTGGTGCTTTACGAACATCACCTCTTAGTATGAAGTACCCATAAAAGGCTCAAAATTTTAAAAACTAAATCTTTAAAACCAAATGTAAACACTAAATCCGATTAATGCTAAAGATCTTTGATTAATGTATTAATCTCTAACACTCTAGCCTAATGTTGTGTTGATGTTCTTGAAGCACAAACTAAAGTCCCATCTGCGTCTATCGATAACCCCATACCATCTATATAAGAATAAATGGGTTCAAGGAAATGCTAGAGTTTCACAAAACATACAGACACATGACTAGGAGTCAAGAATAAAATTTCCTATGAATGGCCTATATCCTCTCCAAGATAGGATACAGACGTCTTCATACCAATCCATAGGAATCTACTAAGCACTTAGATCTTGTGCTAACACACCAGTAAACGTAGTATGTAATACTAATTTTTCATGACCAAATTTTTTAGGTCATGATGGAAACTACTATAACCCACCAGTATGTAAGCCGACTTGTAACCAAGAACAGCTAGTAATGGACAATCATGAGAAATGAAGAAAGTAACAGAATAAATTTAAATAAGAAACTAATATTGAATACAACCCCAAGACATATGAAGTTTGTACTAGAGCTTCTAATAGAGTAGAAGTACATAATGAAATATAGAGAGTATATACATGTGTAGAATATCTCTGAATATAAAATAGCGTTAAGTCTAACTAATATGAGGGAGAGAAGGAATAATCCAACATCAGGAGATCACCCTAAATCTCCAATCTAACATTTCTCTGCATGATGCACTTATCAATGATAACTCATACAATGATCTGTAGGTTTCAGAAATGTATTATGAGTACCGAATATGTGGTACTCAATAGGCATCGACCAGCTGAGCTCCAAAGATAATGCAAGCATAAATAACATGTAAATCAAGAATTTAAGCTACAAGAAACTATCTAGGAAACTAAACATAATCATGCTAATGGAGCAATAAGGATAAAATATCCTATTCTACAAATATTCAGGAACTAAAGTATAATATCGTATATTACTAGACAATATACAAATAAAGAGTAAAGGAAGGATATATAGTAGTAATACAAGACTGGAGTATACTTATACGATATGAATAAATAAGGATAAAGTGAGATATATAACAATTTCATATATATATACACACATACATACACCCCTATGTAGGTCTAAATATAGAGATATAAACCTGAGGGAACCACTCTAACCTTTCGAGGATCATAGCTAAAATGTTAAGCTAATACTTGAATAATTGGGGTCTCTAACCAAATGATGACTAAATATGAGATAATCTAACAATGACATATCTTAATATGAAAAAAAAAGCATACCGACAATGTCAGGTACCCGTACATAATCATCTTACCACGAACTATCCATAATAATAAACAATAAAGTAACTAGATAGTCCGCACAAGCAATAACCTTAATGGCCCCCCTATAAGCCTAGAAAGTCCAATCAAACAAACATAGTAGCTTATACCTATACAACCCCGATAAGGTCGATTGATATAAGCATCAAACAATTTTATTAGTGATAGGTAATGCATATAAATGAATAGTACAACATAAACCAATAGTAAACCATGACCAAGAATGCTCCCATAACTTATGAATGGGACTCAAACTAATTCCTTAACTTAATAAGTACTCCATCATTGCCAGACTTAAACTGAAAATAGAATAACAGATTCTGAAATCAAATTGGAAAAAATTTCATAAATACTAGACGTGAACTAGAAATAGTACCATAGATGCCGAACTCAAACAAGAAACAATATTATAAGTGTCAAATTGGAACCAAAAATACTATCATAGATGCTAGACTCGAATAAGAATTATAGTGCCATAATAGAATAACCATTGCCCGAGATCAACTCTGAGAATAAATTAGAATAATAGCTTAGAAAAAAGTAAGAATCTCACTCAATCAAAGTAAATAGTAGTGGTAAAAGCATGGATAAACCAGAACTAGAATCTATCTCAACCTAATTTCCAAAATATTATTTTTAGTTTCAAAAGCTCATAAATCATTAAATATGGTGCTACGACTCCCATTATACAAGAATTTAGTTTTAAAAAATGATGGAATAAATTCTTTTTTTAAAAAAAAAAAGTAAAATTATTGTTTTTATTTAAACCATAACACTAAGTTAGCGTGAATGCATAAAAAAGTATGCATTTGATCACTAGTATCTAAATAATAAAATAATAAGCACCTAAGAATTTGTATATTAAAATCATGTCCCAATCACTAAGTTGAATGATAAATCATATACCAAAGAATCGTTAATATAAACTTACGATTACTATGCTTATAATTAAAGATAACGGGTCCAGTGTCTATAACAAGTATTTTATTCTAAGGGTCGGGTCACCTTTCTAGTCCCAAATTTCCTAAATAGGATTAGTCATTATATAATATTCATAAAGATATCCTATAACCCCTACCTCGAATGCAAATCATGCTATACACATTATCATAGAGAGAAGTAGCCATAAGCCTATCTCGATGCCAAATCATATGCCTTGAACCATCCTCAAATTACTTTTCTTAGCTCCTTGATCTCATAATGATATTGCAACATTAAAATTATAATCTAAATGTCATAAGAGTAAAATGATATCCATATTGCTATAAAATATTTTACTCAATATTCGAGTCAAGAACGGATATGCGGGGCCTAGAAATAAAATCTCAAATTGAATCCATCATGATGTCCATTGAAGGACAAGGAATTCATGCTCAAAATTTGACATCAACTGAAGCTTGAACAGAGACCCAGATAGTAGACAAAGTCAAAGGCTAATTTTAAGGAATTTACAAAGAAAAGAGTAGAATATGAAGGGCGACAAATAAAAAATTATCAAAAGGTGTTTTATTATCTAACCTCAGCCACACTAGATCATTTCGCATGATTTTTCAGACTTCAAGTTCCAACAAACAAAGAAAAAGGGGTTTGAATAAAAAAATTTCTCAAAAATTATGAAAAACAAAATGACTATTCTTGAAAAATTAGAAATATGAAGTTATAATCGCATAGACAATTATTATACTAGAAAAATACATCAAGAATCATAAAATATGAAGCTTTCTTTCTTCCAGAATGTTAATATAACAAAATGGGTTGGATTTGGATCTTATAGTCAGTGATAGTCTCTTAAGCAACACTTTTTTTCTTAACAAACCTAGTAAGAGGGTCAAAGTACTATTAAGTGGCCAAATAGGTGCTTAAGTGACCTTTTCAAATGCTCAATGGTTTCTTATTGGCGACACCATCACCATCAACTTATGAAACTTCTATATGACCCTCGAACTTATTTGGAATACTATGAACACATACTGATAGTGAAAAGAGATCATAAAACATGTTCCACATCCAATTGAATCATTAGATTTTGTAAAAAATATTGTTTAAAAAAATCAACCACTAAGACCTTTTTTAGGTATTTTATCTAATTTTCATCTAAATACTTAAAATGAAATATAAAGATTTGGGACCCGAACTAACTATGTTATCACTTTAAATTAAAACTTTTGGAAACAACAACTCCATAAAAAATTTCATGTGATGTCATATCAATTAAATATGGGTCCTACGCCCTTGTATATTTTAACTAAACCACCCAATAGCCCAAAATAAGTCTGATAGCATTGGGACCCAAACCAAGGGTCCCCTTAGTCTAAAATCACTGTTTGGAAGATGATGATACAGTTAAAATTCTCATCTAAGGTCATATCAGGAGTTTTGGTCCAAGACCCATTCCTTAATAGTGATAGCTCGAAAATAGAGAAATGACACTAAAACTAAAATAAACTACTCGATAACTCAACATATAGTCCCAAAAAGTCATAAATAACCTTAGCTACTATGTAAAAGCTTAAAATGTTGGAATAATGAAAATTGAGGAGATGACATAGATGGTCATTAGATTTAAGATATAGAATAAACTTAAATTTTATCTGTTAAAATTTACTATGAGACATTACAACAAATAGGCTGATGGAAGCTTCAAATGAAGTACAAAAGATTTCCATAAAGGTGTACAAGGGTATGGACCATAAGGCACACTTAGGGAGTATAGAGGTATATATGGAGAAAGGATAGCCTAAGTCCACATGGGACTATCATTTTCATCCTCACGATACATGATTGTAATATGGTTATTAGTTGGGCCATATTTTCCCCTTGCTCATACTTTGGGGACCCGTTTGGGTTATATTCTTGTGACTCCTTGGTACCACCCATTTTTCATCCTTGGTACTTAGGATCATCCTTCAAACTACATCGTATTGCCTTGTAATTTCACTTTACCTCTAGATCTTTCATAGGGTTCTCTATTAAGGTAACTCGGGGTTAAAATCAATCTTTAGTAACTCCCATTCTTAGGATTGCATAAGCAAGAGTCATCTCCAAGATCCTTTTTAGGGTCATTTTCTATCTCCTTCATAATATCTAACCCTATCTCCTCCTTAAAATTTACTAATTCATCCTTAATTAATTGTATCATATGGTTTATAAAAACTAAACTCCTTGATTAAACATATAGGTAGTGAGGTAAATTTAAGGTCTATATTGAGTGCAATCTAGTCTACTAGACCATCATCTAAATATCCTCCCAATAGATCTTTACTTAGATTGAGCAATGGGCCTCCTATTGTTAACCATGCATAATACTATAGTTTACACTACTGTACTTTATTTATATTGACTCTGATTATGTTCATCACCAAGTTTTAAAACATCAGACTCGTGTTGCGGGAACCAAGATAACAGTAAATTCTTTACAATGCAAACTAGCTCAACACCTTTAACAGGTCATTCGGATAAGTCCCTACTAATTTATTCATCTCAATCTAAAATAGAAGTCTGGTTTATAACAAGGCTCTTCCATCAAACTAAGGACACTTCCCCTAAATAAAATCTCCTATAAAATGAGTAAATAATGTGCACCACTTCTCTTCACTAATAGGTGCATCCCAATACCTCATATGATCCTTTTGAACCTAAATTTCACTATAATTATCGATGAAATAATTTGTTTTGGTCATGTTGGATGATAAGTCACTTCCTTGATGACTTATTAACACTTTTTAAGCTTGAATTACCATTATTTTCAATTGTTTTGATGTTATTGTACTGTATAGTGCTCATTTTTCTAGTTAAAGGGTAAAAATAAAGTTGAGTAAGTCATTCATGTTAATTGAACATCGAAAAGGGGAGAAATGGAGTGTAAAAGTTCATTTGGGCTTGCTAGGAGGCCACAGCGCACGCAAGTAGCCAATGTGAAGAATCAGTAGTATCTATGTGGTGAAAGGAATGTTAAGGTCATTCACTTGTGCTAGTAACTGCATTAGCAGGTCACTAGAGTAGTGGCATTTTCATAATCTCAAGCAAACATGAATTTTTGATCAAAAAGGAGAGTTTTTAGCTCATTTTCATCATTCTTGTTCTTTCCTTAAGCTTGGAAAAATTAGAGTGACTTACAAGTGTGAAATTAGTGGTTTTAGAAGAATATTTATTTAATCCAAAGCTTGATTATCGCATTATCTTATGTTTTAATTTATTAATTTGAACAAAATTTAGGTATATCTCTACTTTCTCTTTCTATGAGTAGTTGATTTCTTATCTTGGGATTATTCTTTTATAGGTTGTTATTAGGTATAAGTTTTGATTATTTGTCTTCCTAATTAGCTAATTGATATGGGTTTTGCATATATTCTATGTTTTACTTCAGAATTGAGGTTCCAAACTCCAATTACCCTTAAACCATTATCATCCTTGACAAAAAGGATATGGATGAGGAATGGGTGTGAACAATAACTTGAATTAATTCATTTAATAGTATCTCTTAGACCTAAGGATAATAATCGAGGCCATATATTATTCAAATTTCTACATATATGAAGTGTTCAAAAGAACCCATTTGTGATATTTTCCTATTTGATTGAAAAATCACTATTAAAAACACATAATCTAACCTGTCCATGAATTTTATCTAAATGTGGACAAATATACTTATATCCATGCATGATCCCCACACCAAGTAAGGCATAAAACCATGCTTAATCTACATTTTATTTAACTCTTTATGGATTTTACATTACGTTATGGTAAAAATGCTAACTCTAAAAGTGTTCACATAAACTCCCCAATTTTAATTTCATTTTTGTTTCACTACGCATTATGAGCCAACTCCTAGTTTACTTCTAACACCCAATAATGAACTCCTTGTCTTTATTCCTGAGTATTCGACCCCAATCTCCATCAAGTTACTATATTAATGACTATCGCTTATATTTTAAGGATGTAATTTAAGTGTCATAAAATTATTACGCCATTGTTGGGTAGTGAAATATAGTTTTCATTTTTATGGTGTTTTCAGACACTGTAAGGCCCCAAAATTGGTTCCAAGTCATCACACAGTGCTCGAGACTACGAGTAACCTCAAGCTAATCCTGTAAGCCTTCTCTTAAATCTGAAGCTCATAATAAAGCAAATATAGGTATACAATCAAAGCGAAATACGAAATGATGTATGAGCTAAGCTGAAACCATCTGAATATAATATCTGAAAATACTAAATGCAAGAATCTAATCAATCAATACTGGAAATCTGAATCATATCTAGTAGTCTGACAAGCCTCTACAAATAACAACTAGAGAGACACTGAGATAGGTCCCCAGCTGATTCAAACAAACTGAAAAATATTGAATCAACTACTGTAATAAATTAGAAAATATGAATGATTGGGTCCCCAAATTATGAGGACTCACCATCGGGATATAGATGGAGATGCTCAAAATCACTCATGGTACCGAAATGGAGCACCTGAACCAACATTATGAGATAATGTAGCACATAGACGTATATGTGGATCAATACTTTTGGATTGTACTGAGTATATGATGGTGAATGCATGAGTAAAACAATGTCTCAACATCATCAGAATTTGTAACATAATGTATGCTAAATATAGATAACTCACATAAGCTTAAATAACTTAAAATTGAGAATCATGATAATAAGTAGTAAAACATGCTGAATAAATCTAGTGAGTCATAGCATTTAGCTTCTAAAAGATGCATTTGTATTCTATCTTGAAATCATACTATCTAAGTGTAGGAAGAACTCACTTCTATATCTGTAAACTGAAAACTGAAATCTAGTAGCTAATGACTTATATAAACCAATATCTAAATAAAATTGTGAGCCTTTACACTTAGTTTCTAAAAGCTTTTCTGTTAGTCTTTACTCTTTTCTATAGGTTGTAGGGAGGTTCTTCTAACCAACATAAACTATGTGAGCTAATATGGAGTCCAACGTCTAGTTCCCTTATGGGAAAACCTCACATTAGTGAGAGGTGTCATACTCTTCCCAATGAGTATAACCTAATCTAAGTGATCACATCTTTAACTGTCATCCATATAGAAATGGGAATAATATGATAATTTGTACCTACGTTGGCTTATAGTTCTGGGGTATGTAAACATATCTAACTCAGTACTAAATATGCTCCCTTTAATCTCCATGGTCATTCTATAGAAAATCCACTTTAAAACTAGTATAATTGGTTTATAATGAAAACCAACTATAAATCTGTTAAATTAAACTGTAACTAAAAACTGTAAAGTGGATTCCATGTCTAAGCTGAGATCTTTATTAAAATCTGAAAATATCTAGTCACAAGATTCTTAAAGCATAGTCATTATGGAAATATCAACATTTAAACTAGGGCTTAGTAACCCATGCATCAAGTAAATGTCAAATCATAAAAGTTCAAGCTTATTAGTGAAGGCATTGAAATTTAATTCTAAATCCAGAAATTTATATCATACGCATGAGAATACGAAAATAGCCATGGAATTCCTCATCCTAATCACTTAAAATCCCATAATCTTTAAATAGTAATATTTGGGTATGAACCCTGAATTGAAATTCATGGGTAATCATAAAAATTATGTAACTTTGTAATTAAAAACTAGTTTTGGGCACAAGGATGAAAGAATTATCCTTGTTGAAAACCCCACATATCTTAATTGATAACTAAATGAAGAAGCTTGAACTTTATGTTCTTATTTGTGCTGTTGAAGATTGATTCCTGACTATTCTTAAATTGGGAATCTTGAATTTTTAGTTACCTTGGAAAAAGAATGGTGGAATTTGGATTTCTTGGGGATTAAGATTTGAGTTCTAGGGATTCCTTGGAGAGTAATTTTGATGAAAAGTGGGCATATTAGGCTTAGAATAGGTTTAATTATCTGTTATTCGTGATTTGGGGGCTTGGGAAAAGACTAAATTGCCCTTTAAAAATTTAACTCAAAAGTGGAAGTCCTGATTTTTCGTCTCACCATGATGCACCGATATCGCGGTGGCTTACTAGAAAAGGGACTAGTGCCATTTTGGCCTCTACTGTGATACAACGTAATCATGTTATACCACTATAAAAGGATGAATAAGAACTGGAACTTCTCCATGATGCGGGATAATCGCGGTGCTCCACTGGAAATCGGGAAATTGTGAATTTGTCCTTCTCCGGGATGCGATGCTTATCCCGGTGCTCTACTTCTTTCACTAAAATCGCCATAACTTCTTAACCAAGTATCAGATTGAGGAGAAATTAGTATAGATGGAAAGCTGTCTCAATTATCTACACATTGGTAGGTCTATAGCTTGTAAATTCTATACGCATCAAGAGCTATAAGCTTTTGAAGTTAACCTTTGACATACTAGGAGCTAAACTAAGCTAAGAAAATTATGAGTTATTACAATATCTCCCCCTTGGGAACATTCGTCCTTGAATGAGACCAATTAAACTCAAGATACTGAGAAACTGAGGCTATATGCTGGCATGCACAACTGAAAAACTGCATGACTTAATCTAAAACACACTAAATAACTAAACTAATCTGTGAGTGCATGAATTTACATGAAGATAACTATATAGATGAATATGAGACTAGAAAACAACTTAATTAAGGAGGACTGTTACCTTTGGCTGAATCTGAGTTTGCGAAGAAGAGGTGAAGATACTTGGTACGCATGTCTGCTTCTGCTTCCCAACTAGCACCCTCAACAGACTGATTTCTCCACAAAAATTTGACCAAGGGAACTTCTTGGTTCCTTATTCTATAGATCTAATGATCAAGAATCTCTACTAGAACTTCTTCGTATAAAAGGCTATTCTGAATATATGTGCTTTCTATAGGGAGAACAACAGCTGAATCATCCATGCACTTCTTTAATAAAGACACATGGAACACTGGGTGAACTGACATGAAGTCTACAGGTCAAGCTTATACACTACCTTCCCCACATGACTCAAAATTTTGTAGGGGCCTACATATCGGGGACTAAGCTTCTCTTTTTTGCAAAATCTACTCACCCCCTTCATGGGTGAAACCTTCAAATATACAAGATTATTTACTTCAAACTCAAGACCTCTTCTTCTTAAGTCTGCATAAGATTTCAGATGACTCTGAGCTGCTTTTAATCTCTTTTGACTCAACTAAATTTTATCCATGGATTCAAACACCATATATGGCCCAATAAAAGTGGCCTCACCTACTTCAAACCAACCGACGGGTGATCTACATCTCTGCCCATAAAGAGCCTCAAACAAGGATGTCTGAATACTAGAGTGGTAACTATTATTATAGGCAAACTTGATCAACGGTAAGTGGTCATCCCAACTGCCTTTGAAATTAAGAAGACATGCCCTCAATATATCCTCTAAGGTCTAAATGGTCCTCCCTGCTTGAACATCTTTATATGGATGAAAAGCTGAACTAAGATGAACTTGGGTACCAAGACCTGTCTGAAAGATTTTCAAAACTGAGAGTTAAATTGAGTACCCCTATCTGAAATAATGGACAAGGGAACTCTATGCAATATAACCAACTTTTTGATATAAAGCTTAGCATAATCTTCAGTTGTGTAGGATATGTGAACTGGCAAGAAATGGGCTGATATGGTTAATCTGTGTACAATAACCCAAATCGAGTCATACTGACGGTGCGAACGGGGTAATCCAATCACAAAGTCCATATTCACATCTTCCCAATTCCGAGTGGGAATACCAAACTTCTATAATATGCCACTAAGTCTTTGGTTCTCTACCTTAACCTGTTGATAAGTCTCACTCTTGGCTATAAATTCTGTGATATGTTTCTTTATACCACTCCACCAATAGACTTCTCACAGACCATGGTACATCTTGGTGGATCTTGGATGAATAGAATAATAAGCATCATACTCTTCTGCCATAATTTGCTGCCTTAAACCGTCAACACATGGGACACATAATCTACTCTGCTATCTCAAAACACCATCTTCCTTTTGGGAGAAAACCTCTACCTTTTAG
This sequence comes from Capsicum annuum, assembly GCF_002878395.1. NCBI lineage: Eukaryota > Viridiplantae > Streptophyta > Magnoliopsida > Solanales > Solanaceae > Capsicum > Capsicum annuum. The sequence continues at coordinate 140,749,150 of NC_061115.1, read as the reverse complement.
TTTTTAACTGGCCCTTTTAGTTTGGAAAAACTAGGATCCCTATCCTGCTTCACTTTCACCTCAAAAACTAGAGAAAATTTTGATCTACTCTTAACCCTAACATTCTCTTCAGCTAAGTCAGGCAACCTCATACCCAATCTAGCTAACTGGTGAACTTCCCAAACTAACTCTCTCTTATCATTCTCCACACGAGCAACACTACCCATAGATAATCTACTAAGGATGTCTGCCACTACATTGGCCTTGCCCAGATGATACAACACACTCATATCATAATCCTTCAATAATTCTAACCACTTTCTCTTACAAAGATTTAAATTTCTCCGAGTAAAAACGTATTGTAAACTTTTGTAGTCCATAAACACATCAACATGCACCCCATAAAGATAGTGCCTCCAGATCTTTAAGGCAAACACAACAACTGCTAACTCAAGATCATAGGTAGGGTAGTTCTTTTCGTGAGACTTAAGCTGTCTAGAGGCATAGGCTATAACCTTACCTCTCTGTATCAAAACATAACCCAGACTGATTCTAGAGGCATCATAATAGACAAAAAATCCATCTGTACCATTTGGTAGTGCTTAAATTAGGGCTGAAGTGAAACGAGTCTTCAACTCCAAAAGACTCATCTCACAGGAATCTGACCACTAAAACTTAAATTTCTTCTATGTTAATCTAGACATAGGGGATGCAATAGAAGAAAACCTTGCAACAAAACATCTGTAATAGCTAACTAAACCGAAGAAACTTCTAATGTCTGACGGAGAAATAGGTTTAGGCCATTTTCTTACTACTTCTGTGTTTTTGGGATCAACTCTAATGCCATCACTGGAAATAATATGGCCAAGGAAAGCCACTGACCTTCAACAAAATTCACATTTTCTTAATTTGCAATACAATTCTAAAGTGTCGGCATGATTATCCTCACTACAAGAATACACAAGAGTATCAGCAATAAAGACTAACAAACATGTCCAAATACTATCTAAACACTTTGTTCATCAAGTCTATAAAGGTTGTTACGGTATTTGTAAGACCAAATGAAATAACTAGAAACTCAAAATGACTGTAACAGGTTCTGAAAGTTGTCTTTGGAATATCACATTCCCTTACTCTAAGCTGATGATAGCCGAATCTAAGGTCTATCCTGGGGAAATAACTTGCACCTTGAAGATGGTTGAATAAGTCATCAATCCTAGGAAAAGGATATTCGTTTTTGACTATGACTTCATTCAGCTAACGATAATCAATGCATATTCATAAAGAACCATCTTTCTTTCTCATGAATAGGACAGAAGCACCCCCCCCCCCATGAAGAGACATTGGGTCTTATGAAACCTTTGTCTAAGAGGTCTTTAAGCAGCTCTTTTAACTCTTTAAGCTTGGCTGGATCGATACGATATGGAGGAATAAAGATGGGTTGATTATCTGTAAGAATGTCAATACCTAATTTTATTTCCCTATCAGGAGGTACCCCTGGCAAATCTTCGGGGAAAACAACAAGTAACTCATTGACTACATGAGTTTACAGAACTATTGAAGTCTCAGACTTAGTGTCTTCAACTCTAACTAGATGATAGATAAACGCTTTTGAGATTAACTTTTTGTCTTTAATATAGGATATGAAATGAACTCTTAGGAGACACTGAATTACCTTTCCTCTCAAACACTGGCTTATCTGGAAAATAAAACATCACTACTTGGGGGCGACACTATATGGATACATAAAAGGAATGGAGCTAATCCATACCAAGAATAAGGTCAAAGTTGACTATATCTAAATCTATTAAATATGATAATATGATTTTATGAAGGAAAATTATAGGACTTTGTCTATAGACTCCTTCAGTAACAACTGACTCACCCACTAGGGTAGAAACTAAGAATGGCTTAGGGATCTTTTTATGATTTAATTCAAAATTTAATACAAGTAGTGATGTCATATAAGAAAAATTCAACTCAAGGTCTAACAACACATAAATATCAAGTCGAAAGACATGAAGCATATCAATAACAACATTAGGTAAATCCTCTAACACTTGATGGGATAGTAAAGCATAAAACTAGTTCTAGCTCTGACCGCCACTGGTACTGGATGACACACCTTGAGAAGGGACTGGATGACCTAGATGGATTGGTGCGCTAGTAGCCTGAGTCTAGGGGCGAACATTCTTGTTCTCCTGCTTAGCATGCGAACACTTTTTGATTAAATAACCCAAATTACCACAACCATAACAACTTTTCTATCCTAACAAAAACTCACCAATATGCTTCCTACCACACTTAGCATATGGAAGATAACTGAGTTTTTTACTCACATAATTCTGAGATCTGGACATGAAAGTCTTTCCCCACTACACCTGTCTATCTCTAGGGATGGGAGCACTGGTTCAAGATGGCGCTGGCATAGATGAATGACTCTAAAATTGTGAACGATTTCCCCTTCAAACTTTGTCTGGCCATATTCTAACTTCCTTGTTCTATCCTTCTTATTTCCCCTCTCTATTTTTTTCAACTTTTATACCTTAATTTGTAAAGCATGAATCATCAACCTAGTAACATCCATGTCCCCATTAAGTATGGTAGTCCTACACTTATTGACTACTAAACCAGATACTTTAGTAAAAACTTACTCATACTCACCCTATGGTCAGCCATCGTATCAGGGGCATACTTAGACAACTGGTTGAACTTAAGACAGTACTTTTTCACTGTCATCGAGCCCATCCTTAGGTTCATAAACTCATCTACCTTATCTTCTCGCATTTTACATGAAAAGAATCTATCTAGAAATATACCCTGAAACACCTGCCAACTCGTAGGAGCTATATTTTCACCTCTAACATTCCTCAACATAACCAACCAATCATATGCCACATCCTTCAGCCTGTACGATTCTAACTCTACACTCTTTTCTATAGTAACATGCATAATCTGTGTAATCTTTCTCACCTCATCTAAGTGAAGATATGGGTCCTTACCTTCTTTAAACCTAAAGAACTTTGGCAAATTCATCCTTATAAAGTCACAAATTCTGACTACTACTAAATATCTATTTTGCTAAAGTGGGACTGCCGCCTGATAGTTTCCTTGAACATTGGCAGTCACAGCTTGGGTCAATGCCTAAAAGGTAGCCCAAAATTCACCATGGGATAAATTCTCATTTGGAGGGTCAGCAATATGGGGTAGCTAGTTATCATTTCTATGGACGTTATCTCAACGAAGAAGAATCTTCAAATATCATGTAAAAGCATAAGTTAAAAGCAAATATAGTTACTGCAAGCATGATAGATCATGAAATAAAGATTTGATTTCCTAAAAATGTCCCATAGCCTCTTTCTCATAAATGTGGTATGATACACACCCATGATCAAGACTCTACGTAATGCACCTTTTTTTACTCCTTAGGACTCTTATAACCTTAGGCTTTGATACAAAGTTTGTAACGCCCTAAAAATGGGTCCCGAGATATCACACGGTGCTCGATACTACAAGTATCCTCATGTTAACCCTGTAAGCCTTCTACTAATTTTTAAGTTCATAATAAAGCAAATGTAGATATATAGTCAAAGCTAAAATATGAAATTATGTATGAGCTAAGGTAAAACCATCTGAATACAATATCTAAAAATACTAAATGAAAGAATCTAATCAATCAATACTAAAAATCTAAATCATATCTAGTAGTCTGACAAGCCTGTAATACTAATAACTAGAGAACTAATGGGATAGGTCCCCAGCTGACTCAAACTACCTGAAAAATACTGAATCAACAACTATAATAAACTAGAAAATCTGAATAATCAGGTCCCGAACTATGAGGTCTTACCAACTGTCAGTATATAGATAGAGTTACTCGGAATCACTCACTCTGCTAAAACTGAGCACCTAAACCTAAATTATGAGACAATGTAGCACATAGACATATATGTGAAATAGTATTTATAGATTGTACTGAGTATATGGGGGTGAATGCATAAGTAAAATATTGTCTCAATATCATCAGAATTTGTAACATAATGCACGCTAAATATATACGGCTCACATAATCTTGAAAACCAAAAAACTGAGAATCATGATAATGAGTAGAAAAAACATGTTGTATAAATCTAGTGAGTCATAGCATTTAGTTTCTAAAAGTTACACTTGTATTCTATATTGAAATCATACTGTCTAAGTGTAGGAAGGACTCACTTCTATATTTGTAAAATGAAAACTAAAATCTAGTAGCTAATGACTTATATAAAATAATATCAGAATAAAATCATGAGCCATTGCACATAGTTTCTAAAAGCATTTTCATTAGTCTTTACTCTTTTGTGTAGGCTATAGGGAGGTTCTTCTAACCGATATAAACCATGTGAGCTAACATGGATTCCAACATCTAGTTCCTTTATGGGAAAACCTCACATTGGGGAGAGATGTCATACTCTTGCCAAGGAGTATAACCTAATCTAAGTGATCACATCCGTAACTGTCATCCATATAGAAATGGGAATTATCTTATAATCTGTACCTATATTAGCTCATAGTTTTGGGGTATTTAAACATACCCAAATCGGTGCAAAATACTACTCCCTTTAATCTGTATGCTCATTTTGAAGGAAATCCACTTTAAAACTAGTATAAATTGTTTATAATGAAAACCAACTGTGTATCTATTAATTTAAATTATAACTGAAACTGTAAAGTAGATTCCATGTCTATGCTGAGATCAAAAGATCAAATCTTTATTAAAATCAAAAAATAACTAATCACGGGGTGCTTAAAACATAGTCATTCTTGAAATATCAACATTCAAACTAGGGCTTATTAACCCATGCATTAAATTCTTGTCAAATGATAATAAAGTTCATGCTTGGTAAAGAAAGAATTGAAATTCAATTCAAAATATGGAAATTTATATCATACACATGAGAATACAAAAATAGCCATGCAATTCATCATCTATATCGCTTAAAATCCCATAATCTTCAAATAGCAATATTTGGGTATGAACCCTAAATAGAAATTCATGGGTAATCGTACAAAATCATATAAATTTGTAATTAAAAACTAGTTTTGGGCACAAGGATGAAAGATTTATCCTTGTTAAAAACCCCACATACCTTAATTGATGACTAGATAAAGAAACTTGAACTTTAGGTTCCTATTTGTGCTCTTGAAAATTGATTCAATAATATTCTTGAATTAGGAATCTTGAATTTTGAGTTACCTTGGAAAAAGAATGTTGGAATTTGGATTTCATGGGGATTAAGATTTGAGTTCTAGGGTTTTCTTAGACAGTAATTTTGATTAAAAGTGAGCATATTAGGCTTAGAATAGGTTTAATTTCCGTAATTCATGATTTGCGGGCTTGGAAAACAACTAAATTTCCCTTGACAAATTTAACTGGGAACTGGAAGTCCTAAATTTTTGCCTTACCATGACGCGTCGTTATTGTTGTGGCTCACTAGAAAAGGTATGAGTGTTATTTTGGCATCACGTGCAACACGGCGTAATCTCGTTATGCCACTGGAAAAGGATGAATGGGAATTGGAACTTCTCTATTACATGGTCTAATCGTGGTGCTCGGCTAGAAATCGGACAATTGCAAATTTATCCTTATACGTGACACGATTCTTATTGCAGTGCTCTACTACTTTCACTAAAATTGCCATAAATTTTTAATTGGGTATTGGATTAAGGCAAAATTGGTATCGTTGGAAATATGGTTCAATTATCTACACATTGGTGGGTCTAGATCTGGAAAATTCATTACGCATCAAGAGTTATACTCTTTTGATGTTTACTCTTGACACAGTAAGAGATAAACTAAGTTAAGAAAAGTATGGGGTATTGCAGTCACCTTGCGTTAGCCATAGTATTTATTTTACATTTTTTTTTCTATTTATTCTTTCTCAAGTGAAGATAATAGTATACTTTAATGCCCCAATTTGTTGAACCAGATCGCTCCATGGTGCCCATGATCCCGAGGGACTACTAGCTAATCCATGACTGATATTTGTACCTGTATACTGCAATATATAACGTAATAATATGGAAAACATGAACAATAGGCCATAAGGTTCAACTGTATCGAATATCTAACAAATCTTAACCTTCATATGGGGTAACGAATACTCAAAACAACTGAAATCTAAATCAAATCTGAGCTAAATCTGAAAGCCTCTAGATACTGTCTGAATAAGGAGTTGTAGAAACATGTCTCCAACTAACTTTCTCTAGAAAAACTAAATTGAAATAATAAATGAAATAAATAATATGTCCTCGAATGGATGAGGACTCACTACAACTCTGCGACTGGAATGCTACTGCAACTACTGATCCGGAACTCGTATCTATGAACCTATGGTGTAATGTGAAAGAAAGCACCATAACGCAAATGTGTTAGTTCAACAGGGAGTACTGAGTATATAAGTGATATAGGCTAAATGTAAAAGGGTTTACATGTATGAACGATGCTAGCTGACTTACTGATATGAACGTAAAAGAGCAAACATACATATGTAGTAACTGAGATTGAGATTATATGATATCTAGATCTAAACATTAACACATGTTCTACTGATATATAGCATGACAAATACTGAGATTCTGATAACACAGATGACTGTGTCTGACAGTCCTAAATCTAATAGAACTGTCTATGTTTTGTTCTGTAACTGAAATGACTGTATCTGACCATCCTGATATACTAAAATCTGAAGAACTATCTGAGTTCTTTTACTGAGATGGAGATTGAAACTGTGGGAGGTAGTTGTTTGATCGACATGCCCCAATAACGCATATAGCTAAGTTGGAGTCCAATCTCTGCCCTAACTGGAATAGTGTCAATACCGCGCCACTGGTAAGGACAGCTATAAGTGGCCCTTAGCTGGTAGGTACTCAAAATGAGAATATTGGGAACCCTAAACAAATGGATTAAGCCACCTCATCAACCCTAATCTGACAGGTTAAGATATCTCAACCTACGCTGGCTACGTAGTTCTAGAACACAAGGATGATTGCTAATAATCATACCCTAAACTAGCAGGTGAGTTCCCATCCTTGGGTTCACTCAGTGGAAAATTCTACTCCCATCTAAAGAAGCTGAACGTGATTTAACTGACGGTAGATGGTCTGAGTAATTAACTTCTATTGATTGACAGATTAGTACTACTATTTGAGAATTAACTAAGATCATGAGATTTCCAGAGTTTTCTATGTCACATGCCTGATTGAGTTCTATAGATCATGGCTTGACTGAGATTATCATGATAACATGACATAGCTCAAGGAGCATAGCTAAATTTTTTGGGTACAAGTACCCCCAGGACCTAATGGAAGGAAACTGACACACGTGACTGACTTGATCGTAAGAGTAGAGTCCACAATTTACCATATCATGAGTAGGGGATATACACTAAGAATAGTTCTCAACATCTTATAAATGGAAAGGAAATTCATACAACATGTATATACTTGCATAGCTTCAATATCATGGTCAATACATATCACAACAACAACGCATAACACTCACATAGAATTCATGGGAAATCATAAAGCATAGAGCATGGACTTGTCATTCAAGCACTATTAAATCATGGGACATGAATTGTATCATCCTAGGCATATTATCAAACACTTTGCATTCATTCTTTTAGCTTAAGTGTGTTCATGAATTTCACCATATTACGCCACATAAGGATCATGGATTTTAACTAACAAACACATATACTTCATGAAAACACCTTTTGATATCATCTTGAAACTTAAACAACAATCATCAACATGTACATGCTCATATCACAACAGGACAATCACAAAATAACATTTAAAACATGTTTCTTAAGCTCTATGAACAAAATGGATCCATAGATGAACACTACGTATACCTGACTCAAGGTTCTTGATTTTTCGAACTTGAAGGATTTGAAATCCATTGATATTTTGAAGAAGATTAGGTCTTGTTCTTGAATATTAAATTTAGAGAGAAACCCTCATTTTTGTTTGTCAAATATAATGAGCAAAATGGCTAAATTCGGACTCATCTGGATATATATAGGCTAGTGGTAAGTGACCAAAATACCCCTATTAAAATGGCCTGGAAGTAAACTAAACATAGCGTGTGACGATCCAATTGACGGTCCATCAGGAACTTGACGGTCCATCATTTCGACCATTATACGTGGTCTGGAATGGGGTTCACTGGATAAGAGTTGACGGCCTGGATGACGGTCCATCAAAAATCTAATTGTCCGTCAACTCATTAGTCAATCCTTATCCAGAACATCACCCTACTGCCTTAGCTGTGATGGTCAAAGTGGTGGTCCATCACTTGTTTGGCGGTCCATCAACTTGGACATTGCATTTGTGCATTTCGGTCAGTTTTGAGTAAAACATCCATAACTTCCTCGTCTGGTGTCGGATTTGGACAAAATTGGTATCGTTAGAAAGCTAACTCAATTTCCCATATGATAGAAAATAGAAATATCCTAAATATTATAGGTAAAAATAGATTTGTATTTCAAAGAAAGTACTAATATCCTTGAGACGATTTCTAACTAGGACTAAGCACGGGTATTACAATATCTCTCCCTTGAGAACATTCATCCTTGAATAAGACTGACTATAAGGGAAAATAATTAATGAACATGAACTGAACATGAGTGACTTATACATGACTTCATGAATAACATGTTAAATATACTGAACTCATGCACATTTGATGCATGGCTAGCTGGTACATGAATGTGTGACCGAGTGTTCTGATAAACTGAGTTTCTCAAGATGAGAATGCATAGCTGATGCATGATTTTATAAATAAACTGATACATAAATTCATGACAAAGTATGAAATGGTAGTAGATACCACATTTATAAAGGGGAACATGAATATGAAATTGAATAATCTTAAGGCAAACTATTACCTTGAGCTTAATCTAAATCGATGGAGAAGAGGTAAGGATACTTGGTACACATATCTGCTTCTACTTCCCAAGTATCTGCCACGATGGATGGATTTTGCCAAAGAACCTTAACTAGAGGGACCTCTTTGTTCCTCAATCAATGTGTCTGATAGTCTAAGATTTTGACTGAAATTTCTTCACAAGAGAGACTATTCTGAACATCAACACTCTGAATAGGGACTGCAACTGCTAGATCACCTACACACTTCTTGAGCAAAGATACATGCAAGACTGGATGAAATGAAGCTAAATCTAAAGGCAATTCGAGCTCATAAGCTATCTTGCCTAAATGACTAAGAATCCTGAAGGGACCGATATAGCAGGGACTGAGTTTTTATTTCTTGCTGAACCTCTTCACTCACTTCATGGGAGAGATCTGAGATAGATATAGTCATCGACCTCGAACTTAAAATCCTTTCTATGAACATCAGCATAAGACTTCTGTCAGCTCTATGATGCCAAGAGTCTCTCTCTAATCAACTAAACTTTCTCTAAGGCATCAAAAACAAAGTCAGGACCTATGACTGAGGTCTCACGAACTTCAAACCATCCAATTGGAGATCTACACCTCCTACTATAGAGATCTTTGAATAGATCCATTTTAATACTGGAATGATAGCTATTGTTGTATGTTAACTCAATCAAAGGTAAGGGGTTATTCCAACTTCCCTTTAAATCAATTGCACATGCCCTTAGCATATCTTCAAGAGTTTGAATGGTTCTTTATGCTTGACCATCTATCTGAGGATGAAAGTTTGTACTGAGATGGACTGGGTACCAAGACCTTATTGGTATACTTTCTAGAAGTGAGAGGTGAATTGGGTACCTCTTTCTAAGATAATAGATAATGGAACACCGTGTAATCTGACCAACTCCCTGATATAGAGTTTGTTATAATCCTCGGTTGAATAAGAGGTATGAACTGGAAAGAAATGAGCTAACTTGGTCATCCTGTCTACAATAACCCAAACTAAATCATGATGATGACGAGTTTAAGGTAAACTCATCATAAAGTCCATGTTCACTTCTTCCCACTTCCAAGTAGGAATGGTGAACTCCTGCATCGGTCCACCAGGCTTCTGATGCTCTATCTTAACTTGCTGATATATAGCACACTTACCCACAAACTCTGCAATATCTCTCTTCATCCCACTCCACCAATAGATTTACCATAGGTCATGGTACATCTTAGTAGCCCCTGGATGAATAGAGTATCACGCACCATACACTACTGTAAAAATCCGATGCTTTAAGTTATCTTTACCTAGAATGCACAAACGACCCTGACAATGAAGAACCCCATCTCCCCCTCAAGATAAAACCTCTACTCTCTTATTCTGAGCTGACTCTTTTAACTTGACAAGGCTAGGATCCCTGTCTTGCTTTTATCTTACCTTAGAAAGTAGAGATGACTCTGAACTACTCTGAACACATACACCACCCTCTAAAGAATCGACTAAGCAAACACCTAGTCTGGCGAGCTTATGGATTTCCTGAGCTATCTTCTCCTTGTTGTCCTCGATGTGAGAAACACTACCCATAGAGAGTCTACTGAGAGCATCGGCCACAACATTGGCCTTGCTCGGATGTTAAAGGACACTCATGTCATAATCTTTCAAAATCTCTAACCACTTTATCTGATAAAAATTGAGATCTTTCTGAGAAATACATACTGGAGACTCTTATCATCCATGAAGACATCTACATGAACTCCGTATAGATAATGCCTCCAAATCTTTAAGGTAAATACTATGGCTGCTAACTCAAGATCATGATTAGGATAATTATTCTCATGGGGCTTTAAATGTCTGGAGGCTTAGGCTATGACCTTACTATGTTGCATGAGGACACAACCTAAACCCACTCTAGAGGCATCACAATATACCACAAAACTATCTGAACAATCTGGAGGAGCTAAAACTAGAGCTAAGGTGAGTCGAGTCTTCAACTCTTGAAAATACTTCTCACAAGGATTTACCACTGAAACTTGACCTTCTTTTGAGTCAATCTGGACATGAGGGATGCAATCAAAGAAAATCCCTTGACAAACCATCTGTAATAGCTATCTAATCCTAAGAAACTCCTGATATCTAATGGAGAGATAGGGTGAGGCCAGGTTCTTACTGCTTTGGTCTTTTGAGGATATACTCTAAAGCTATCACCAGAAACTATTTGGCTAAGGAATTCTACTGATCTTAGCAAGAACTCACACTTACTAAATTTGGTGAATAGCTGGTGATCTCTGAGAGTCTGAAGAACAATCCTTAGATGGTCTGAATAATCATGCTCTGTGCAGGAATAGACCAGGATATTATCTAGGAAGACTATGATGAATATGTGCAAGTACTTCTTGAACACATGGTTCATCAAGTCCATGAAAATTGCTGGGGCATTGGTAAGACCAAAGGATATAACTAGAAACTTGAAGTGACCATACCGAGCACGAAAAGCTTTCTTTGGGATGTCACATTCTCTAACTCTGAGCTGATGGTAGCCTTATCTGAGTTCTATTTTGGAGAAATAACTAGCACCCTAAAGTTGATCAAACAAGTCATGTATTCTGGGAACAGGATACTTGTTCTTGACCATAACTTTGTTTAGCTGACGGTAACCAATACACATCCTGAGAAAACCATCTTTCTTGCATACGAATAAGACTGGTGCACCCCATGGGGATACACTGGGCCTGATGAATTCCTTATCTAAGAGATCTTTCAACTGATCTTTCAGTTCCTTGAGTTCTGCTAGTGTCATTCTATATGGTAGAACAGAAATAGGCTGAGTATCTGGAATAAGGTCAATGCCGAAGTCTATTTCCCTTTTGGGAGGAATGCCTGGAAGATCTTTGGGAAACATGTCTGAATACTTATTTACAACTGGGACTGATTCAAGTCTAGGAGATTCAGAATTGGAATCTTTAATATGCACGAGATGATACACACACCCCTTAGAAATCCTTTTCCTTTCCCAAAGGTAGGAAATAAGATGACCCCTGAAAGATGAATTACTACCCTTCCACTCTAGGACGGGCTCATTCAAGAACTGAAACTGAACTACCCTGGTTCTGCAGTCGACTGTGGCATAGCAGAAATGTAGCTAATCCATACCGAGAATGACATCAAAATCAGTCATCTCTAACTCGACTAAATCTGCTGATGTGGCTTTCTAAAATATCATAATCGGGCAATTCCTATATACCCGCTGAGCTGTGATGGTTTTACCAACTGGGGTAGAGACTGAAAAGGGCTCTGCTAAAATTTTGGGACTGATTCTGAAATTTCATGTTATATAAGGAGTAACAAAAAACAAGGATGCACTTGGATCTAGCAAAGTGTAACCATGAACATGAAAAATTTGTAATGTACCAATACCGACATAAAGAAAATTTTCTTGTTCCTATCGGGTCTGAAGAGCATAGAGTCTGTTTGAGCATTGCCCACTAGTAGCACTAGAAGCAGCACTCTGCTGATTTGGGTTAGTAGACTGGGCTGTGGAGCGATTCTACTAACCCTGTAGATATGACTGCGAACACTCTCTAATCCTGTGGCCTGGCTTGCCACAACTAAAACAAACATCGCTACTAGCTCTATAGGTACCCTTGTGGTTCTTACCATAAGTCTGACATACGGGATTAGTTTGAGAATTACTGACACTACCCTGAGACTTAGAGCCCGGTTCTCGATCTCTGTTGTTGTCTCTAAATTTTGGCACTGGGGCACTGGAAGAGAAAAGAGATGGAATTGATGGCTTAGGATGAAACTGTGAACAGTTTCCTCCTTCTAATTTTGGTTGAGCAAAATTAAAACTGCCTAACCTTTCTCTCTTGTTCTACCTCTCCCTACTCCTAATCTTCTGGTCCTCTATTTTTTAAGCATGAGTCATGAGCCTGGCTAAATTCATATCACTGTTCAGCATCGTAGACCTACACTTATTTACCATGCTATCATTCACCCCTGACATGAACTTAATTATCTTAGCCCTGTTGTATGCAACCACATGAGGGGCATATTTGGCTAGCTGTGTAAATCTGAGAGAATACTCCTTAACCATTATATTTCCCCACTTAAGGTTTATGAACTCTAGAATTTTTTCCTCCCTCAGCTCTTAGGGAAAAATCTCTCTAAGAAAGTCATGACAAATTCCTCCCACTTTATAGGACCTATATCCTCTAACCTCTTGAAGTTCTTATGTTTATACCAAGTATGAGAAACTTCCTGTAACTAGTATGCAGCTAACTCTGCACTCTAACAAGAAGTATCTCCTATGATGTCTATGACTTTCTGGACTTGGTCAATGAATTCCTGAGGGTCTTCATCAGGCTTAAACCCAAAGAAAGATGGAGGGTCCATTCAAGTAAAGTCCCAAATACTATCTGCAGCTGAGTTAGCCACTGGATTGGCCGGAATAACTTGTGGCCATTCATTTTGGGCAGCCACAGACTGAGTAAGTGTGGTGAATGTGGCCCTAAAAACCGTATGAGAAATATGTTTGCCCAAAGGATCTTCGAGCTAAGGAGCTGGCTGGTTTCTTCTCTTTGGAGACATATTCTAAAATAAGAGAAGAATGGATTATTCGGAGAGTTTAACTTGAGGTTATGCTCACTAGCATGAAATAAATACCAAAAGAAAGAAAAATGTTCCTAAAAATCTTATAGCCTCTTGCACATAAATGTGGCGCGCAACACACCCTTGCACAAGACTCTACTAGATGCGGCTTTCAGACTTCCTAGGACTCTATTGAACCTTAGGCTCTGATACCAAGTTTGTAATGCCCTGGTTTTCTAAACCAAATCTCTACATGAAGCCCATGATCCCAAGGTACCACAAGCTAAGCCATGACTAATATTTGTACCTCTATACTATAATATATGATGTATTAATATAGAAAACATTAACAATAGGCCATAAGGTTTAACTGGATAGAATATCTGACAAATCTTAACATCCATATGGGGTAATGAGTACCCAAAACAACTGAAATCTAAATAAAATCTGAGCTAAATCTGAAAGGCTCTAGATACTTTCTTACTAAGTAATTGAAGGAACATATCTCTAATTAATTTCGTTTAGGAAAATTGAGCTGAAATAGTAAATAAAATAAATAATATATCCTCAAATAGATGAGGACTCACTGTAACTCTGCAAATGGAATGCTACTGCAACTGCTGATCTGGAGCTCGTATCTATGAACCTATGGTGTAAAGTGAAAGAAAGCACTATAGTGCAATGCGTCAGTCCAACTAGGAGTAATGAGTATATGAGTGAGGTAGGCTAAATGGAAATGGGTTTACATGCATGAACAATGCTAAATAATTGACTGATATGAACTTAAGAGTGCAAACATACATACATAGTAACTGAGATCGTGATTACGTGATATCTAAATTTGAACACTAATGTATGATCCATTGATATCTAACATGATAAATACGAAGATTTTGATAACATAGATAACTCTGTCTGACAGTCCTGAATCTAATAGAACTATCTGTATTCCATTTTGTAACTAAATTAACTATATATGACCATCCTGATATACTGAAATCTAAAGAACTATCTGAGTTCTTTTACTGAGACTAGGAATAAAACTATGGGAGGTAGTTGTTTTATCGACATGCCCCAATAATGCATATAGCTAAGTTGGTGTCAAAAATAAGAATGGTGGGAAACCTAAATTGATGGATTAAGCCACCTCATCAACCCTAATCTGATAGGTTAAGATATCTCAACCTATGCTGGCTACGTAGTTATGGAATACAAGGATGATTACTAAGAATCACACCCTAAACTAGCAGGTGAGTTCCCATTCTTGGGTTCACTCGATGCTAACTTCTACTCCCATCTAAAGAGACTGAATGTGATTTAACTGATAGTACATAAACTGAGTAACTGACTTCTATTGACTGGTGGATTAGTGCTACTATTTGAAAATTATCTGAGATCATAAGACTTCTGAGGTTTTCTGAGTCACATACCCGACTGAGTTCTATAAATCATGGATTGACTAAGATTATCATGATAACATGACATGGATCTAGGAACACAACTATATTTTTTGGGTACAAGTACCCCCAGGACTCAATGGAAGGAAACTGACACACGTGACTTACTTGATGAGTAGAGTCCATAATTTACTATATCATGAGTAGGGGATTTCATACTAAGCATAGTTCTCAACATCTTATACATGGAAGGGAAATGCATACAATATGTATATACTTGCATAGCTTCAATTTCAATATCATGGTCAATCCATATCACAACAACAACGCATAGCACTCATATAGAATTCATGGGAAATCATAAAGCATAGAGCATGGACTTGTCATTCAAGCACTATTAAATCATGGGACATGAATTCTATCATCCTAGACATATTATAAAACACTTTGCATGCATTCTTTTAGCTTAAGTGTGTTCACGAATTTCACCATATTAGGCCACATAAGGATCATGGGTTTCAACTAACAAACACATATACTTCATTAAAACACCTTTAGATATCATCTTAAAACTTAAACAATAATCAATATGTACATGCTTATATTACAACAAAACTATCAGAAAATAATATTTAAAATATGGTTCTTAAGCTCTACGAACGAAATGAATCCATCGATGAACACTACGCATACATGACTCAAGATTCTTGATGTTTTTTAACTAGAAGGATTTGAAATCCTTTGATTTTTGGAAGAATATTGGGTATCATTTTTGGAGATTAAATTTAGAGAGAAACCCTAGTTTTTGTTTGTGAAATAATAATGAGCAAAATAGCTAAATTCAAAGTCATCTGGGTATATATAGGCGAGTGGTAAGGGACCAAAATATCCCTGTTAAAATGGCCTGAAATTAAACTAAACATCGTGTGTGATGACCCGACTGATAGTCCATCAGGAACTTGATGGTCCGTCATTTTGACCATCATACGTGGACCAAATATAAGGTTCACTGGATAAGAGTTGATGGCCTGGATGATGGTCCACCAAAAATCTAATGGTCCATCAACTCGTCCATCAATCCTTTTCTAGAACGTGGCCCCTGCTTCCTTGGCTGTGATGGTTAAAGTGGCAGTCCGTCACTTGTTTGGCGGTCCATCAACTTGGATATCGCACCTGGGTGTTTCAGTCAGTTTTGAGTAACACATCTATAACTTCCTCGTCTGGTGTCGGATTTGGACAAAATTGCTATCGTTAGAAAGCTAAATCAATTTCCCACGTGATAGAAAGTATAAATCTCATAAATACCATAGGTACAAAAATGGATTTGTATTTCAAAGAAAGTACTAGCATCCTTAAGATGATTTCTAGCTAGAAATAAGCACGGGTATTACATATACACGATACTATGAGCCAATATGCTAGTAATACTAGTACTTGTAATAGACATCTCAAGAATAAGGATCACCTCAAAGATATGGATCGAGCTAGTGCTACTCATATTTCATCGGCAGTAAAAAATAAAGTATTTCTTATTACTAGTGTGATGCTTTATTTTCTTTAAGTGAAAGGATTATTTGTTGGTCAACCTTATGAGGATTCCAATAAACTAGAACAATATCATTGATGTGTGTCTTCCATTTGATATCTGCATATTTCTCAACAGTAAATTGGTTTGTGTTTTTTTCCATTCTCATTAATGGGAGATACAGTCTTATGGTTGCGGAAGTTGGCCATGGGACCTTCACTTCATGGGTTGATATAATGGAAGCACTCTTGGGTAGGTTCTTTGTTCCTTCTTAGATGTTGTAACTAAGGGATAAAATTATTATTTTTCCAACTCAATGGTGAACCATTGCATGAGGCTTGCCAATGATTTAACAAGAAGCTAAGGAAATGCGTAAATTATGAGATCTCGAAAAAAATGCTTCTTCAAATCTTTTTAGGGCATTAGACTAATTGATCATGATGGTTACTGATAATTCGGTCAAAGGATCTATTATCAAACAATGTTATGGTGTTCCAAAAACTTTATTAGATTAAGTTACCAAGCAAAGTCGAGGATGGCATACAAAAGAAACTGAGGTAGCCGAAGGGGCACCCTACACATATTTTATAAGTCAAAAGAAAAGGAAAAATGATGAGGAAAGGGATGAAAACATGGCTAAAGTGATGATTCAACTTAATCTTGTCACATAACATATAATGGAGGCTTCTCCTAAGTTAGTTATGTTGTTTCTTCTAAGAGTGTTAAAGATTATGATTTTGAAGAAGCAGAATTTCTTTATGAGGAAATTTTGTTCTTATCGAAATAGATGGGGGTTCTCACCCTACTTTTCAAAGGCTAGGTGATAATCAAGGTTGGATAAAAGAGATTATTATTGAGATTGTCTTGATAAAGATTATAATAGAGATTGGTGTGATAAGGAATGTGATAGAGAGCATGATTGGAAAGATAAGGATAGAGACCATGATCATTACATTCCTTCACACTATAAGCTAAGTGTAAAGTGTCAAGCTCTATTTATTCAAAGAAGTTCAAAAGTAAAGATGACCTTGCTCGTATCTTAATGGGTGTTAAAGAAAGTTATATGATGTTGAGGGACATGAAAAGTGATTTTTCACAACTCCACCAAATGATGACCTCTTATTTAGCCTTCATTAAGAAATTTTAAACTCAATTAGGAAAAGTCTTGGCTTATCTTAATGCAAGGAAAAAAGGTGAATTAGCTAGTGACATAATTTTTCATCATATAAATGATTCTCATATCATGGATATTATATCTAAGAGTGGTTTAACTTTGGTAAAGATTCTATTGATCTTTATTAATACCCCCAATAAAAGTAGAAGTGATGAACAAACCAATAGAAAGAGAAAGCGGATAGAAAAGTCAAACGATAATGTTCCAAAGTTTAGTGAACCAATTGTTGGAAAGCTTAAGGTAGTTGAAGAAAATATTAAAATTATGTAAGATCCATAAGTGATTGATGGTAATGCTCTAAAATTGGATAAAACCCTCGTTATTCATGCAATAAACAAAACTCCTCCCCCATTCCAATAAAGGCTTAAAAAGAAGAAAGATGATACCTAATTTAAGAAATTTCTTGTAAAGTTTAGCAACCTATCGGTGAATATCCCATTGATGGAGGCTTTACAAGAGATGCTCGGGTATGCTAAATTCATGAAGGACTTAGTGACAAATAAAGAGTTACAAATTTTGATTCTATCAAGGTCACAATTTTAGTGCTATCATGTCTAGCATAATGGTGGTGAAAAAGATTACATGGGTGTATTCACTATTCCTTGCACTATAAGGGGTACAAATTTGAAAAATTATTGTGTGATCTTAGCATAAGAATTAATTTTATGCCTTTTTTTCTGCTCCTAGTTTTGGTTCCTCCCAACCAACTCAATGAGGCTTTTAATGGCTGATCGTTCTATCAAAAAGCTCATGAGAGTGTTATATGATGTTTTTGTAAAAGTCGACTAATTTATTTTCCTGAGTGACTTTTTCAGTTTGGATTTTGAAATAGATCATGAGGTCCCTATCATTATTAATATGCCATTATTTTCTACCAAAAAAGACTTGATGGATATTGAATGTGGTGAAAATAAAGTTTTGGGTTAGTATTGAAGAAGTGTCTTTCAATGTGTGCAAGTCAATGAAACAACCCAAGGTCATATAAGTTGTTTCAATAATTAATGTCATTGATGATAAGGTGTCCAAAACCATGAAGGCAAATCTTGTGGATGACCCCTTAGTGGGTGTATTATGGAACTTAAGGGTGAGGTGATTGAAGAATACAATGACGTGGTTGCTTCATTAATATATCATGGCTCTTATACTAAAAATCTTTACAAGTTAGATCTTTATTTGAAGAACCATAAAAGTCCTCCCTCCAAACCTTCTATTATTAAAATACCTCAACCAGAGCTCAAGTCATTTCCTTTACGTTATCAGTATATCTTTTTGGATAATAACAATACTTTTCCATTTATTGTTGCGAATGATCTATTTCCTTGGAAAATGGAGGCCTTGAAATTTATTATGAAAAAGTTCATTAATGCTATTGGGTGGACCATAACGAACATCGTAGGGATTTCTCCTAAAATTTCCTCTTATAAAATCAAATTTAAGGTTGATCATGTCCCTTTTATGGAACACCAAAGAAGTCTTATCCTACCAAAGTAAGTGGTGGTCAAGAAGAAGATTATCAAATGGCTTGATGTGTGTTGTCTACCTAGTTTTAAATAGTACATGGATTAGTCTTGTCTTATGTATTCCCTAAAGGGTGGTATGATGGTAGTCTCAAATGAAAATAATAATCTTGTTCCTGTTCATCTTACACCAAGTTGGAGGGCATGTATAGATTATAAAATGCTTAATTCTTAGACTAAAAAAGATCACCTTTCTATGCCTTTCATAGACTATCTATTTGATCAATTAGCCTAGCATAGATGGTATTGTTTCTTTGATGGATATTCGAGTTATAATTAAATTAATATTATACCAGACGATAAAGAAAATACCATATTCACATAAAGCTATAGTAACTTTGCTTTCAGATGCATGCCCTTTGTGCTATGCAATGCACTCGCTACCTTTCAACAGTGTAGGTTGTCAATATTCTTTAACATAGTAGAGGATACCATGGAAGTGTTCATGGATGATATCCTTGTGGTTAATGACTTATTTGAATCTTGCCTTAATCATTTGAGTAAGGTCCTTAAGTAGTGTATGGAGATCAATAATATTTTGAATTGGTTAAAGTGTCATCTCATCTTCAAGTAAGGCATTGTGCTAGGTCAAAATATTTTGGGTAAAGGCATCTTAGTGGATCAAGCAAAAGTTGAAGTGATTGCTAAGTTACCTCTACCAATCTATGTGAGGGGTGTTAGAAGTTTTCTTGGTCGGGCCGGGTTCTATAGGCAATCCATTAAGGATTTCCCAATTATTGATCACCCTTTGTGAAAACTCCTTGAAAAGAAGGTGAAGTTTGAGTTTGATGGTGATTATTTAAGAGATTTTAATTTCCTCAAGGATCTTTTTATGCCGACTCCTCTTATCATGCCTCTTGAATATTCTATCCCATTTGAAGTAATGTGCAATGTGAGTGGTGTTGCTTTGGGTGTGGTGTTGGGCCAGTTAAAATAAAAGTTGTTCCATTAGATCTATTAAGCAAGCAAACCATTGAATGATATCCAATTTAACTACATTGTTTTGGAAAAAGAGTTACTAGCGGTGGTATATGGTTTTGAAAAATTTTGTGTCTATTTGTTGTGTATGAAAGTGTTTGTACACATAGACCATACAACACTTAGATACCTCATGAAAAAGAACGATGACAAACCTTAATTGATGAGGTAGATATTGCTCTTACAAGAATTTTATTTTGAGGTGAAAGATCATAAGGGTTGTGAAAATCATATAGCAAACGCCATTATCCCCTGGAATCCAATCATGAGAAGTTGGGTGATATTGAAATCAAAGTCATTTTCCTCGCTAAGATAGCCATGCCACTCTCGGGAAGTATTAAGACTTGGTATGGAGACTATGCCAATTAAATTTTGTATGGCTTGCTTCCCGATGAACTTAATTTCTATCAAAAAAAGAGGTTCTTTCTAGTTGTGAAGATGTACTTTTGGGATAAAC
Organism: Capsicum annuum; assembly: GCF_002878395.1. Classification (NCBI taxonomy): domain Eukaryota; kingdom Viridiplantae; phylum Streptophyta; class Magnoliopsida; order Solanales; family Solanaceae; genus Capsicum; species Capsicum annuum. The sequence goes on along the minus strand of NC_061115.1, from coordinate 140,728,607 downwards.
AATACCTATTTATGGTATGTGCAGATTTTATGATTCATCGTAGTATCATAGAGTCAGAAATGATGGCCATTCTCAAGGCTTGTCACTCTTATAAATTCAATGGTCACATAGTGGTGTTTGAAGAGCTGCAAAAGTTCTCCATTGTTGATACTATTGGCCTAATTTTCATAGAGATGCTTATGAGTTGGTCAAGATGTGTCCTCAATGCCAAATTCAATGCCTCTTAAGCCGAGCCTTGATGTTGAATCTTTTGACATATGGGGGATTGACTTTATTGGTCCGTTCCCTATTTTATACAATGACAAATATATCTTGGTGGATTATGTCTCAAAGTGTGTGAAGGCGTCTGAAGGATATTTCTCTACCGAACAATGAAAGCAAAAGTGTCACTTTCCTCTTAAAGAAGTATGTCTTTAATGGTTCGAGACTCCATGGGCAATCATAAGTTATGGTAGTTCACATTTTTGTAATTGAGTTTTTGGTGCCTTGCTTGATAAATATGGGGTGAAGCATACAATATCTACTCTATATCATCTCCAAATGAGTGGACAAGTTGAGGTTTCAAATTATGAAAGAAACACTATCTTGGAGAAATCATGCATGTGGACTATAAAAATTGGTCAAAACAACTCGATGATGCTCTTTGGGCATATAGAATGGCTTACAAAGCTCCTATTGGCATGTAGCCCTACCAACTGGTGTTTGAAAAGGCTCATAACCATCCCATTGAGTTAGAGCATAAATATTTATGGGTCTTGGAGTAGTTGAATATAAATTGAAAAAATACCTCCAAATCAAGATTAGATCAACATTATGTGTTGGAAGACTTTGACTCAAGGAATATTAGAGCATCATATTGTATAAAGAGAAAATGAAAAGGTAGCATGATTCTAAGATCTTGATAAAGGTGTTTTGCGTTAGTAATAATTTTTTTCTTTTCAATAGAAGATTGAAAATCTTCAGGGGAAATATAAAGTCAATTTCATTGCACTTGCATGCACATATAGCCACACAGCTGTCCAAAAATTAGAACAAATGTTAAAGGAAACATTGAGTTGAGTTGTGCAGTCTAGTCCATGTGGGCACAGGCCATCCATGCAAGAAACCTAGCCATGCTCAACTACACTACCACGACCTGCTAAGGTCACCTGCATGTACAGGCCATGCCCATGCAGGCGTAGGACGAATGCAGGTGCCTTGAGGCCATGCTAGAGTGTGGGTTTTAATATGGGTCACTTTTTTATGGTATTACCCAACCTAGTATGACCAAATTCAGTTTAAAAGAAAAAATAAGATCCAATATTCAAACATTTGGTAATTTTTCCACCAACAGTAAGCTCCACAACCGATTTTTACCCTTTGAAATTCAATAATTTTTCTTTCTTCACATTTCAAAAATCCGTCAACTCAAGTTCAAATATCACTCTTCCCAAATCAAAATTTTAATTCCCAAATAATAAATTAGGCTTTCTAGCATCATTCTTATCTTTTAACTGAATTTAAAAGGTATGTTCTTTTGTGAAATATTTTTTGAATTCTCTTTCAAGTATCAATGGTTATTCACATTCCAAGTTAATTTTTGATTTTAATTTAGTTTATTTAAGTTTATTTTGGTGGATTATGATTTTTGGAATTGAAAATGTGCAATAGGTGGCTTGTTTATACATGCTTAATTGGGAATTCTTGAGTACCTAGACTAGTGCACACCATGTGTTAGATGAAATGCCCGCTTGAAATTTCTTTGCTAATTTGTTTGGTGGGTGATCAAATTATGTTAGAATGAGTACCAAGGATGCGTTTAGTGGTGAATTGGTGAATTTGGCTTGCTTATATGTGCTTCAACATTAGTCTTTCAAGTTCTTATCTTTCATGCACACTATGTGTTTGCTAGAATATTCATTCTTGGGGAGTTATTTGACCATTCTAAAAGGATAAATATGAGTTCAATTGACCCTTAATGATGATAACCCTGAATTTTTTAGTTGTTGTTGTTTGTTGATCCGTGTGATACATCATGACTTGAGTTAGTAAAATAGCTTGACATAAAATCTATGGGTGAAATGTAAGTAAATCAAGAGACAAGAATACTTGCCTTGCCCTATGATAGATTGGGTGACACCATTATTAAGGGTATAGGTAATTTTTGTTTCCATTGGTGTCATGGATGTTCGATGATCTAGATTATAGTAATGTGAAGATTGTGTAGAACTGTAGAGTTCTAAATGGTTGAATTTTGTCATGAAATGTTCCCATGAGTTGCATTGATCATGTTTCCTTGGATTCACCTTAATTTTTCTTAATCTTCATTTTCTTTCATAATATGTGACTATCAAAAAACATGTTTTACTATTTTTTCTTTTGTTTTTGTTTCGTTCTTTTATTCTTCATAGGTATGACTCCTGGGAAGAACTTGCCACAAGGTGCATAGAAAGGAACCACTATGGATAAAATTAAATCAAAATATCCAACAAAAGGGAAAGAATCAAACTCAAAAGATGTTCATAAAAGCGTCAAAGTACAAAGTACCATTGAATGTACAAAAGTGATAGGCAAGGAGGTTGACCAAATCTAGTTTTATGTCATAAGGTGTTCGTGATCAATATAATAATTAGGTAAATACTCAGGGTTGCAATCTCAAACAATTCTTAGTATGAAAAGGGATAAAGAAAGCTTCCCCAAGATTATTGAACAAGTCAAGAGGCGTATTTAGAATATATTCACATATTTGGATTTCACTCCCCATCCTTTAAGACACTTTCTAAAACCTATGCAAGAATTTTATAACTCCTATGTTATCCTTCACAAAGAATATAAGTACAAGTCTCTGGTTGCAAACTAACTATGCCTTCAAAGTGTAGTAGTTCGAGGTGTTGAAGTTCCTTGCACTACCTTAGAGAAAAATGAGACTTAATTTTCTTGTGATCTAGATTTTGGGGTTGACTACCTAAAAAAAATGCTTAGAGGGTGTATATGATTTCCTTGGCTTGCTCGTATGATTTTTAAAGGGTTTCCCCCATGGCCAAATGGTGTTGGTAAAATCAAGAACGGGAATTACTGATCTAAGCCAAACATTGGCTTGGATTTGTTAGTAACTAACTAAATCCTTCAATGAATGACAAAGATATTACTATAAGCGGTATATCATTATTGGATGTATTACAGATGATATGGTAGTAAATCTAGGGGAGTTGATTGTGGAGATGACAATTCTAAGGTCAAAGTAACTAGGTACTTTACTACACTTTTCTTCTCTTGTTTCATTCTTTTTCCGTAAGCAAAAGGTTCCCTTTTTCTCTAATATTTACTATATGATTATATGAACTAACGTGATTGATATCATTCATTGCCAAAATGAGGATAATCCTCAAGGGTATTAAGCAGAAAGCTTTAATTTTGGTAAATTTGCGTAGTTTGGAGGTTTAGGAGGCCCCTTTGGTTCCATACTTGATTCAGATACTCGTTAGGTTTCTACCGATGCCTCTACTTCTTTGAGCACCATACCACCCCCTCATCCTACCCAATCACCTCAGTCTTCTACTATCACCTTTGCCAAATTTGATTTCATAACTTTGGTAAAAAAATGGTACTCTTACCTTGTTGGTGGCCGACATTCCTTAATATATTCAAAAAAATATTAAGTGGAGCTTGGCACCTCTACATGTTTGCATGGTAGATTATGAACAAAGAATGGCTTTGCTATAGGTGATAGGAGATTGTGGGGTATGGCTTTTTTGAGGGCCGATCATGATGCTTATGTGCATTATTTCACTCATAACCATCTTTGGTATTGATGAGGTGAAGATAGCTATTATTATATATACTTCAAGCCCCATTCTCTATTTTGATGATTTATTTAGAGATAAGCATTTTGGTAATGAGGTCGGGATTTATTTTCAAGTGGATTACTAAATCCCAACAAATTAAGCTTGTAAAGTAATTATTCAACGATAGGGAGCATGTAAGAATGGTTAGCACTAACAATATCTCCAAACCTATTAATGAGATGCTTTTTGTAACTAACCCTATGATAGGAGCCTTATCCAATTAATCTCCTAATGCACCAATACAACCATCCGCCAATATGACCTTGAGCTCCTAGTATGCCACATGGAGTCTTTACCCTCCTTTACTCTCTTTTTTACTTTTTCATTGGGGATAGTGCTATGTTTTTTGTGAGGGGTGGGGCATCCTTATTCTACATTTAATTTTCTGTACAAAATTATGGAACATAATGGAAGGATTGTATGTATATACTCTATTTTACATTGCTATGTTTATTTACTTTTTCCCTTTTAAGGCTTGTATTTTAATGATGGTTTAGATTTTTCCCTTGTGGGTCTTGTTTATTCATGATTGACATTGATATGGATTTGTCCCTTGTTGTGTTATATTGATTATGATTTCAGTTATTGCCCTTGTCGGCTTGTTACATGCGTGTGATATAATGTGACACCCGAGTGTGATTCTCTTGGTATTGATTTTATAGTTCGGGTGATGCTAAAAAATTTCTGCATTGTTCTTGTCGCCTTTTTATATACATGTCCAATAAACTCCTAGGGTGTTCTTAGAAACTCAGTTCTTTCCCAAGGAGCAAAATTGGTTCTCTTTATTTCTTGTCTTTATTTTAGTTTAGTTTGTTTGTCAAACCAAGTGGTATTGCACACATCATGGATGATAAGGAGACATTTCTTGGTGAATAACGTAGTCTTTTGAGTCAATTAGGTGTAGGGAAATGTTTTAAAATTCATTCACATATCAATGCCAAGGAATTTAATGTTTTGAAAAACCAAAAAAATTGTTTTCATTTTGAAAGAGAGAAAGGATGTTATGAGTTTCTCTTGAGTGAGACCATTAAATTAAGTTTTTGGCTCTCTCTTTATAATGTTGAGTCTTTCATTCATTGTAACTTATTAAGCTTAAATTGCTCAAATATGTTCGGATACTAATTTTTTGCTCTATGAGTAAGATGCCTTGTGTGATAAGGGTTTTGAATAATTCTCATACATACTTGCAGTCTAGAACTTTCACTGAGTGTATTCAAACTAAAATACTAGGTAATTTTGGTTTATAGGATGGACCAAGACCATTTTTGATCCGTGACATAGCCAAAATCCCACCTTTACATTATTCCTTACTAAACCTTTTTGAGCTTTTGCCCATCTTATTTACTTCTTTTAATGATAACCATGCTATGACGCCTAAACTCTTTTTGAAAATCTCTATTTTTAAACTTAACCTCCTTGAATACATCACATGATTCTAAATAAATAAATGTAGAAGAAAGCCTATGTTTAGGAGGGGGTTGCTTTATTTTGAGATTAATTAAAGGGCAATTCAAACTCTTAGTCTTGGAGAAACTTGTGATATTCTAGAATAAGCTAAGAAAGGTGAACATTGGGTTGTCTAAACATTTGTTCTTATGAGACAAGAGATGTCCTTAAAAAATTAAGTTGAATATCCTTGCCAAATAATGGGCCATGGATGGCTAAAGGATAGAACATCTCTTGAAAGAACCAAGTAAAGAAAAAAAGTGTTGTTTTGAATGTGTATAGAAAATATGATGATAGAGGGTAAGGAAATGTATGAAAAGAATTGAACGTAAATTTGGTGGAAAATTTTGAAAAATTTAGGGTAGAAAGTGATACGAAATTGTGCTTAAGGAGGAATTTTAGACACTTGGTCCATAATTTCATCCTACACCTTAATATTCATCAAAGCCTATAAAACCTTGGTGATTTCAAACTTGGTTAGTCTACATTAGTTTAGAACAACATAAAGGGGAAGCCAATTGTTCTATTCACTGTGCTTGAATTTATTTTGTGAGAGTGAGTGTGAATTCTTTCAATATTCGAGCTCTTTTGATAATTCAAATGTCTTTTTTGTATAGAGCTAACTCTTGAATGTGAGTGGGATTGATACTTTAGGATGGAAGGTGATGTATTACTTTTGATTTAGGTAAATAAGTGAGGTAAGTTGCGTTGTGAAAATTACGATGGTCTTCAAAGATTTTGTGTCACCTATTGAGAAGAATTATTGATTTTATAGTTTCATTTAATACTATCTTGCATCCTCGCTTTGTAGAAATATGCATATTTGATAATATTGGTTTACATTTTTTTTTTTGCCAGGAATTGTTGAGGGATATTATTGTTCTTTGTTCACCTTGATATCATGTATAACTTTCTTTTTGATGGTTTTGAGTCATGAATACCCTCTATCCTTATGATTATTCTTGATTGCTTAAGGACAAGCCATAGTTTATGTTTGGGGGGATGATATGTATCGAATTTGATGACTTGTTAGTGCTTTTTAAGTTTTATGATTTTCTATTACTTAGAGGCTATTCTCATATAAAATTCTCATGCGTAAAGGTAAAGGGTGAAAACGAAGTTGAGCAAGTCAATCAAGTCAATTAGAGGTTGAAAATAGTAGAAGAGAACATAAAAGTTCAATTGAGCTTGTTGGAAGATCTCCCACGCATGAACCTATAGAACCTGTGCACACTAGTTTCCAATGTCAAGAATCAATGACATTTATGTTGTGAACTTTGCTAGCAGGTCACCATTATGGTGGCTTTTTTATAATTTCAAGAAAACATGATTTTTGGATCAAAGGGGAGTTTTTCCAACCCATTTCTGCCATTTGGTACTTTTGTTAAGCTTCTAAACACTAGACTAACTCTCAATTGAAAAACTAGTGGTTTTAATTAAAGATTTATTGAATCCCAAACATGATTATTGTATTATCTTGTATTTTATTGGATCAATTTGAAGATAATATGGATATATCTCTACTCTCTATCTCTATAAGTTGCTAATTTCTCATCTTTGGGTTATGCTTGATTAGGTTATGATTAGTCTATGGGTTTTGTTTATTTGTCTTCCTATATAGCTAATTGGTATAGGATTTGCATCTATTCCATATTTGATTGAGAATTTGGGGTTGAAAACTTCGATTACCCTTAAACCCTTATCATCTGTGACAAAGGGGATATGGGTGAGGAATGGGTGTGAACAATAACTTGAATTACTTTATATAATAGTATCTCTCAAACTTAAGGATACAAATTAAGGCCATAGATTATTTGAATTGCTACACATATGAGGTGTTCAAATGAACCCATTTGTGATATTTTGTGTTTAATTGACAAACTGACACTAAACACTCATAATCTAGCCTATCCATGACTTTTATAAAAATTTGGATAAATAACTGCATATCCAAGCATGAACTGACACATAGTAAGGAATAACCCCAAGCTTCATCTACATTTGATTTAACTCTAATAGTTTCTAGCTTTGAAATTGCATTCTGAAGATGATAAAATTATTAACTCTGGAAAGGTTCAAACAAACCCCTTAATTTTACCTTCATCTTTGTTTTACAATGTATTACAAGCTAACTCCTTGTTGATCACTAATGCCTAAGATTAAAATTTGTGTCTTCATTCCCTAAAGTTTCGACCACAACCTCTATTGGGTAACTATATCGATGACGATCACTTACATCTTAAGAGTGTGATTTGAGCATCATCACTGGTAAAAGTGCTCTATATTCCAAAATTGCAGTAACATATTACAACCCTATAAAATTCATGTCCTCTCAAGCATGATGAATTTTCCACAAGGACCATTGTTGTTAGGTTCAACTCTTACGACATTGTAAAATAGCTCATGACTCATGATGCTAATGCCATAAGGACCATATGAACTCAACTTATGCAACATTGTAAAATTACTCATGACTAAATGGTGGAAGGTTATGTTGACCTTGTTGACTTTCAATTTTGGCTCAACACAAATTTTCATAAATTATTTAAACCTCTACAATTTCAAACAAAGTAGAATAATAATTTTACAAAGTCAAATATTTTCATGCAAATTTTATTTGAAACAACATAATCCATAATGTATATGTTATATATTTTGCACACACACACACACATATATATATATATACACGTATCATTTTGACAAAATTAATTATATTTAGTTTAAGAATATAATATAATTTATTTTGAATTTTTTATTTATTATCTTAATATTAAAAAGCTTGATTCATTATTCAGCAAAAAATTTGTCTTTGTTCCATTTCTCAATTGTTACAATTTCTATTGATTTTATTCAATAGTTTAAATTCTATTCGATAACAATTAAAATAGGTTTGACTTTTATTTAACTCAGTTTAGTCTATTCATACAATTTATAATAATCCCATTTTAATAAAATTTCTAAGCTTAAAATCAAAGGTCACACCATAATAACAGTCAACCCAACCCAAACCAACTTATTTTTACCCAATACACAATGTATATCTTGCTTTCTCTCAAATAATGAACAAAAACATAAGATCCCTTGATCTCCACTCTATAGAAACCAAAATCCCCTTTCAACTTTGATTGTTTGTGCCTAATGATCGAAATTCGGGTCCGTATAGGAATATTCTTTTGATATTTCTTCACCTATACGACAATGGGTGACATTTATCTCATATATTCCATTATTATTTTTTTCCTACGTTCAATATTTTATTTCATTAGTTATAAATAATATCCCTCAAGAATTACTTCAAATTTGCACTCCCACATTATTTTGAAATAAGAATTTTCAATCCTAACTAAGGGCACATATATTCACCATTTACTATGAATTCGAGGTTCAGCAAACATGTTCTTCCTAAGAAGAACCTTATAGTGTCTCACCTGAGTTTAATCTTTTAGCTAAGAGTGTGATTCATGTTTTCTTTAATGAAGAAACATTCTATGCTCATATTCTCATTCATCTTAGTTGTTTTTCGACAAAAGATGACATTTCTTTCCCTTTATATTATATTTAAATACCATGTGTAATTTAATATGATATAGTATTTATAAACATCCTCAAGGTCATTTTGATCTTTTTACTTTGTTTTTCCAATTTCACCCTTTCCAAATAACTTTTTCGTAGCAATGGAATGATTCTTATTACTTTCAGAGATGGGTGACACAATATTTAAGGTAATCGAATTTGGTTTAGTTAATTTAAAGATTTTTGAAGTTTAAAGTTTGACTATAGTCCACATTAGGTGTTAGAGAGATCAATTCAATGTTATTAATATTTCACTAGTCCATAGAATGATTTTTGTTCAAGTGAGAAGTTTACACCATTCCCAAGGTTTTTGGAGATCTTGTCGTCATTTGGTCGGAGATTTTAGTTTACTTAGTATTTGGGTTGACATCAGCCAATATTTATTCAACATGATCTCAAAATAGTGATTTGATGATTTTAACAGGTCTGTAATATATTTTACGATTGGTTTGTGTTCGAATAGGGGAGGAGGGTTCCAAACAAATTGTGGGGCATCTATTATGAGAATAATTTGTTTGTAATTTTACTTTTTATGGTCTCTAGTGTACCTTCTTTTCAATCATGAATAATTTCATCACGTCTGCGCTAAAGGGCTAGATGGTCCTCGGTGATTATGGGTTGATTATGGCACCATTTGCGCTCAAAATTTACTCATTTTTAAGGGTAAATCTTTCTTGATCAAATAAGGATGTGTTGTCAATTTTAAAAGTTCGATTCTGCAAGCGGTCCCCATATGGTATTTTACGTTATTTTGGACTCGAAGCACAAAACTGCAATATAGGTATCATTATCCTCATATTGATTATTAAATTATGATTTCGATACTGTGGGATCTTTCCAAAGCTTCTGTAATGGGGAAATTGATGGTTTAGTGGATTTCTTTAATGTTTTCTTCGACTTTTAGGTAGGCTAGGTTTATCATCTTTTTCAATTAAGTTAATTTATGGTATATTTATGATATTAGGCTGGACATGGGATGTGAATTAGGCCTTTTTTATATGGTTAGAGTTATTATTTTGATCGTTCAGCCTATTAGGAACCCTAATTTAGGTATAATTAGTGTAGTTGCTCATGTTTTAGGTAGAACTACTATCTTAGGGATAAAAGATGATTGGTTAACATATTGAAGTAAATTTAGGTACCTTAGCCTAGTATGATGGTATAAAATTGACTTAGAATGAATTTTGCGGATTAAAATTTGGCCCCTCTGGCCCACCTTAGGTCAAAATTAGTGTTAGTTCTTGTAAACTTCTATACGCATGCGACACCCCTAAAATGCTTATTTTAAAGTTTGAGGAGATTATATACATGATATTTATGCTGTTTTGGTACTAATAAGTTCGTGCTAGTCCCAAACTAAGTTTTGTGGTTTATTGATATTGTGTTCCGGTTCGAGTCCAATAACTGATGATTTGAATTTTTGTTCAAGTCCAAAAATTGATGACGATATTGAATTTTTATTTGAGTCCAGGTGGAGTTTACTTATGATATGATACGATACATATGGCTTCATGGTTATGGTATGATGTTCAATAAATTTACAGAAATTTGGTTATTCATTTTTCTTTTATTGTACCCTTCGGGCTTATGAGGCCCACATTGGGTTATATACTTCTCTGAACTTACTAGAGTATACGGGCTAGTCTTGTAGTATTAATTATGATTTATTTCATATTACAATTGTTTCAATTATTTAGTTATTGTGTTGGATCTTATTTCTAGGTTTTCCCTTTTACCTTGACGTAGCTTATTTATTTATCTTGCATCTTTGTCCTACTTATATCATGATTTATCTAAGTCAGCAGTTGATCCCTACTGTATGCTCGTGGTTTTTGTACTCATACTATATTTTTGTACCTTTTTGTTGTAGATATGAGTATTAGTGGTTTCTGCTGACGTGACGATTGTACTGAGTTGAGTTCGGAAATAGGGTGAGCTCTCGTAGTCGAAGTTGCCCTTTTTACTTTTACTATTTATGTCTAGTCTTTCATTATTCGAGACTGATGTATATTGACTATTACAATATTTATGTTTTCTTACTAGTGTCTCTTGTACTGACATTACTAGGTCATGGGATAGTTATTGATATTTTATCTATCTTTCAGACTATTATTAGTACTTGATTTTTATTGTAAGTCATTACTTACAATTTTTCGGCTTTTATACCTTTTTATACCAAATTATCCCATTACTTATAGCTCTAGGCTTCGATTTGACTTACCTACTGGAGAGATAAATTAGGTGTCGTCATGACTCGTAATTAGTACATGGCACAAATGCGGGGTATCCGGTCTACCTATCAAAGAAATACAAGAATCAACGTTGGAAGGAATGGGACAACGATTTGAAAGATCGATATTTAAAGGATTATGATTGTTATAGAGATTCAAGGGATAAAGAAAAAATGGGGATTTTAACTGGAAGTCAAAGATTGTGACCATAATATATATATTCCGTTACATGATTGGATCAATGATAAAGAAGCTACCTCTATTGATCCAAAGAATTATAGGAAATAAGATGTGCTTACTCGTATCCTTATTAGGGTTGAAGGAAGTAACAATATGTTAAGTAGAATGAAGAGCAACTTTTCCCAACTCAATAAAAAGGTCATTTCACACATAACCTCGATCAAATTACTTAAAACTGAATTGACTAAACTTTCTTCTTTGTTGAATACAAGGTAAAATGAAAGCATTCATAGTGATACGATAGCAAAACCAAAGAATGATGGTCATTGCATGGAAATCATCACTAGGAGTAGTAAGGCTCTTGACACTGCAATTTTGAATCTTGATGAAAACTCCAATTGAAGAAGCAAGTGGAAAGAGGAAGAGAATTGAGAATTCAAATGATGAAGTTCCTACTCCTATTAAGCCTAATGTTGAAAGCCTGGATACGGTAGATGAAAGGGTAGAGAGTGATGAAAGCCCATATATAGTTAATGCAAATATTCCTAAACCCGATGAGATCCAACTATTCATAAGTTAATGGTAAATATATCTCCCCCTTTTCCACAAAGGCTTAAAAAGAAGGAAGACGACACTACGTTAAAAAAGTTCATTTCAAAGTTTAGTAATTTAACGGTCAATGTCCACTTGGTTAAGGATTTATCAAAAATAACCCCCATTAAAATTTTATAAAGGATTTTCTGAAGAAGATAGTAACAATGGATTTCAAAATTGACAGAATCTCTGATAATTGTAGTTCCATTACATTTACCCATACAATGGCCAAGAAGGAATACCCTAGTGATTTCACCATTTCATGCACCATTGGGGTATATGAATTTGGAAAGTCATTGTGTGATCTAGGGGTAGACACAAACTTGATGCCCGTATCCAACTTTTCCCAAAGCCTACCATAATGTGACATCTAATGGAGGATCGTTCTATCAAATATTTTGTCGGAATACTTGTAGGGGTTGATAAGTTTCTGTTTCCCATGAATTTTTTTATCCTAACTTGTGAGATCAACAATCAGGTTTAGATTATTATTAATAGACCCTTTCTTGAACTAGAGGGGCATTGGTTGAAGTCAAATATGGAAAATGAAATTTTGAGTTAATGATAAAGAGTTGATCTTTAACATATGTAGGTCTGTGAAGCAACTGTAGGACTTGCAAGTGATATTACTGATTGATGTGCTTGATGATAAGGTAGTTAATGCTATGAAGGTGGATTTCATTAGCAATCCACTAAAGGGAGTGTTGTTGACTTGTGAAAGTGATGAAATTGAATAATATGATAATGTTGTGTATTTATTGCAAAGTCATGGTTCTTACACTAAGAATCGATGCATGCTAGACTGTGATTGAATAATTAGAAGAGCCCTCCCGCTCAACCCTTATTTATTGAGCCACCACTACTTAAGCTTAAACCTTTAGCATTGCACTTACATTTTGTCTTTTGGAGAAAAGGTAACACCTTACTTATATCATTGGGGGAAATTAAATGTTATGGCAAGTGAAAGCATTGAATCTGTTGGTGAGAAAATATATCTACGCTATTGATTGGACCATATAAGTTAATATCGATATTGCACCCAATATTTCAACTCACAAAATAAAGAAGGAAACAAATTATAAACCAGACATTGAGCAGCAATGGAGTTTAAATAATCCAAAGCAAGAAGTTTTCAAGAAAAAGATAATTAACTGGTTAGATGTGAGCATCGTGTATCCAATCTCGAATAGCACATGGGTGAGCCTAGTTCAATGTGTCCCTAGGAAAGGCAGTATCATAGTTGTCCTAAATAACAAAAATGACCTTATACCAGTCCATCCATTCATAGGTTGGAGAATTTGTATTCATTATTCAAAGATAAATTCACAGATGGAGAAAGAACACTTCCCTTTGGCCTTCATGGATCAAATACTTGATAAACTAGATATAAAAGGTTGGTATTGTTTCTTAATAGTTATGAAGACGACAATAAAATTTAAATAGTCCCAAAGACTAAGAAACTATCACTCTAGTCGTGTTGGACATCTCAACTCGAATAAGGACCAAAAATCACCCCTGATACCCAATCCAACCAACCAATGTTAAACCCTTGTTGGATGAATTATGAACATATAACTAAATATAGTATTTAGAATTAAATGACTTTGGGATAAGTATAAATCTGAGACCAACCCAACCAAGTAATGCCGTCAAAACCAAACCAAACAACCATAATATTCTCAAGTCCACAGTTGTCCACGCAAAGCCTCTAAACAATTGCAAAGAATATCTAATGGGGACATGTCCCCAGCCATAGCCAAAAATCAATATCAAAAAAATACTAAAGGCATAAGATAAACCATAACATAAGAAGGGCTTTCGATGAATGGAAGCTTACCACTTCAGAAAGCCTCAAGCTGTCCCTAAATCACCAAGTTATTGAGCTGGGGGAATAGTAGAATGGTTGGCTCCTGCATTGCATAGGGATACATCTTATACGGTTAGCGGATGAATGCTAGTATGTACTCATGAATATGGATACAATAATACCATTATTTAAAGCAAAAGTAACTTACCATATGCAACCACATATATACATATATACCATGCTGGGAAAGAGGAACGGGTTTAAGATGCATTTAAAACTTTAACATGGGTTGTGTAGCTTTATTATCATAATCCACCAATGGGCTATATGGGTCAAGTCTTACCCGCTGAAGGTGCTCCAGTACACGTAGCCATACAAACCAGAGATACCATAGGTGGAGAGGGACCCTTGTACCCCTCGTTCTCTATGATACATATGTACGAGTATATACTTGGGGGATTCCCTTATACCCCACAAGTATGTGATCTCATGACCAATCATCTTGTCGGCAAGTATGAGTTTCTACTATCAACCTTTCGGACTCACACCTTCACGGCTAGCTATCACAACCCCCATTATCGGCCAATCAAAAACAGTTAACACATAACCAAACCACTAATTCCAAGAGTCAATTATTAAGGTGTTATAATGTGGTATCATAATACCGACTATAGCTTGCAAGAAATGTTATTAGCCAAGTCTTAGGAGATTCCCATGTACCCAAAACTCCATTATTAAAATCACTTGGAGAATGCACGAGTATCCCACAAGGTTTTCATAAATTACTCACTAAGGGGATTCCATTATACCCCATAAGGTTTTCAAAACCATCTTCAACAATAGCCATGGCCACCAAGGCCTTTCCAAACCATTAAAAATCAATAAAACCAATTTAGGTTCCATTAAAATATTATGCAGTGCAAAGTTTGGAATAATCATCAAACTATGTGACAAATTCATTCTCATAGGCATTTTAACAAACATGTTGAGGGCATAAGATTTACAAAACCAAAATCAAGTATCAATTGACCATTCCCATGTAACGACATGCTTAGACTATCATTAAAACATGAAAATCATTAAAAACATTGGAAAAGATTATCCAACCAAGAACAACCAAAACCACCAACATATATTTAAAAACCCAAACATTACCACAATATTACCCTTAAAACCATCCATTAAAACATCCTTTTAGTTGAACTAACAATGAGGGAGGACTAACATGATTGAGTTATTGATAACGCTCAACTTACACATCAATTAGTGCAAGGCAATAGTCGTCAATATATTTACCCAACTTTGGAGTTGGGGTCGAATCCACAGGGAACAATATGAGTGATGATTAAACTAATTTAAAACAAAAGCTACATTTAAATTCAAACAGCTGATACAAAAAGACAAAATAGAGGTTTTTAATGGTTAAACAAGTGATTGTTGGTAATCAAGAGTTTATGGAATAACCGAAATTATGTTTACTAGGGTTTACGGTACAAGACAGATGCTACAAATAACTCAAGGTTCTCACAGTAGTTAGGATGACAAGCTGTCTTTATCGATGGTATGCTCAAATGTCTCTCGACCTATTCAAGCGTCTAATTTCCTAATCCTCTCGAGCTTAGGGAATCGCAACTGACTGCCCAATTTTACCTCAGGTTTATCAACCTTATTAAAGCGTTGATTATTCAATGAAGCCTTTCTGAGTCCCTGTTGATAACTCACTTTCTACTATTTATGATTTATTTCTCAAGCAAATCAAAGTAGGTACACCTATTATTTTCAACCAACAGACATAAATTATAATCTCAGAATTATCCAGAAATCCTAACTCTTATTAAACCTTTATTATTCAATACCTTATCATGAAATAACCATAGATACCATAATCCAGGTTAAAAGAGTTTAGCTACTCATGACGCATAAAACAAGCATGCAATTTGAATTCACAACTGAAAGAATTAACTTATAATGATGAATAAAATTAAAAGTGAACTTTTCTTTGAATCAC
Organism: Capsicum annuum; assembly: GCF_002878395.1. Taxonomy (NCBI): domain Eukaryota; kingdom Viridiplantae; phylum Streptophyta; class Magnoliopsida; order Solanales; family Solanaceae; genus Capsicum; species Capsicum annuum. Next base: position 140,712,941 of record NC_061115.1, on the reverse strand, counting down.
ATGGTAAAACACTCAAATATTATTCTTGAGATGGGGAGGAAAGAATATCATTTTTTTTCCTCAATAATAGATCCAATGTGCTCAAAACCCTAAAAGTGCTATAAATACTTAATTCTAAATAAGGAAACAAAAATTAAGGTTTTAGTTGTCTCTTCGGAATAGACGACGACAATCTTAATGGGGTGTCAGACATCTGAAGGCGTGTGCAAGATGTCATCAAAGATTTCAGTGAATTGTTATCTTCTGATTCTTCTGACGGTGTGTCAAATATATGACGGCGCATAAAATATGTCGTCACATCTTCACTGGAAATCAGTATGATCTGCTTCAGATTTGACGGTAATTTTGATGCCTCATCACAGATTTGACGGCACTTCCTAAACGTCATCATATTTTATCTCAACTCCTTAGGTTCTGTCTAAGCTTGACGACAACTTTGACAACCTATCCCATGTCTGACGACGCTTCAGAAATGGCATCAGCTACACTTTAGCTTATTCAAACCAGATTTCAGCTGATTTATTCTTTTTTTCTTTAATTTCCACCCCTATCACTTACACCTGCATTAACACAACAAAAATAATCAAAATTAACAAAAGTTGCTTAAGACTTAACAACTATTTAGAGTTAAAAGCCTCAAATGTGTTTGCATCTACTCACACATCAACACCCTCAACTTAAAACAATTGCTTGTCCTCAAGCATCCAAAACATAACTTAGGAAGATACAAAGTACAATTGGTAGTCACTCATTCACATAAGCTCAAATATACTTTACCTTCTCCAAGGTCAACTATTTCAAACTCAACTGTGTATACTATTGAAGAATAACAATGTGACACACAGGACTCAAGCTATGGCATAAATTCAGCAACACAATCATGCATGAACCAACATTGCACCTAAATAAGTTAGCTACTTCTAACATACCTAGTGTGCCCTCACAATAAAAAAAATCCATTTCTCACTCATATCAGACATCAAATGTTTAACATAGAGATAATCCACAGATTTTCACTCTCAGAATAAAGTTTCAATCATTGTATGTCATTTTCTATAGGGTTTCCCTTATTTTCATTGCCAAGGTCTTCAGACATGTCAGCTAGGATCACTATAGGACTTTTTCTCGACTTGTAATATAGGCTAGGGGCTGGTATGATATTTAAGGGTATTTAAAGTGACTACGCCTCCTTGACACTACACTAACCTCTTGGGGTTTTACTTCTTAACCTTTTTCTCTTCTTCTCTTTTATTGATCACTCATGCTCAAAATGGGTGCGGTCTTTTCAATAATCAAATTATCTTTTTCTCATCATTTACACAGCTTTTCCTTTTCTTATTCTTTTTGCACTACAGCCGGCTTTTTATTCTTTTCTCTTGTTCTACCTCTCTTCATACTCATTTTGCACTGCACCCAGTTTTTTATTCTTTTCTTTTGTTCTGCCTCTCTTCATACTCATTTTGCATCATGCACCCTTAAGTTAAGGTGCACAATGTCCAAGGAGGACTAGGGCCAAAACAGGTTCATTACAATGTTAATATGAAGGTGAGAGGTATCTCAAAAATAAATGGGAATTTAAGGCTCAAAGTAAGGATCAAGGGATCTCATGCACACTGGGAAGGTCATTTAGGATAAAAATAGACTAAATAAATTTAAAAAAATCTTATGATCCTTTCCTAACCCCTATCCTACAACCTAGGTAAGAAAAACTGGGCAAGTTCAAGATTTAACACATAAAGGGAACTAGGTAGTATCTCACACACACATGGCATAAAGGTACATCACAAGCCACTACCTATCCAGTTCATGCAATTGTTAACAATGATTATCATGTCCCCAACACTAATTCTATAAAAATATTCACAGTAGTCACATACAGATGCACATCACACAGTTAACACAGACAATTAGAGAGGTAGTTATCATTCCAAGAAAATTTAACAAAAATATGTCAACTGCTGTAGATACTTATTTTTCTCCCAGTTAACCACAACACATCACAATGCAAAAATAATACACCTAAATATGCCGGCTCTACTAGGAACATAACTCCAGGGAAAAGAGGCACGGCAACAAAAACCCCAGGAGGATATCAACACCCACATGTAGCCCCACCTTCAACTTAAAACTATGCAATGTCTCCAATGCATCAAACCAAAACAAGAGAGTTAGAAACATGCCTGTGGCACCATGGATGCGAAGATCTGATGTCAATCACATAAGATGAATACAAACAACAAAATAGCTTGGGTTGCCTCCCAAGCCGCGCCTGGTTTAACGTCGTGGTGCGACTCAGTTATCTTAACTACTCAGACTTCATCAAGATACCTTGTTGATAATTATTTATGTCTCCATTTGGAGGATTTGAAATGCCGGCCCAATTTTTGATTAATATATCTTCGGGGTGTGTTGGGCAAATTTGAGGGCATTATGAGGAATATTCTATCACGCCACTTCGAAGACTTGAACTACATGCCCAATTTTGCATCAAAATTTTATGTAGGCTCATTTGGCAACGGTGAGAATCTTAAATAGCCACTAAATGGACATCGATCTTTAAGCTTCTTGGCCTTCAATATTGGGGTTGTAGTATACCCTTTTGGAAGGACAAACTCCAAAATCAAAGAATCTTTCTCCTCATTTTCAAAATTTATCATTTGCTTGGGTGATTCAACTTTCATCACATCCACTAAGCATAATGTTGAAAAGTGATTCGAATGAGGACTAACCCTCAATTTTGGAATAGCTTCCCTATAGTATTTTTACCCCGAAATGGACTAGAGTCTTCACGAGGTTTGTGTTTGATTTCTTCTTTTGACTCTAATACTATTTACTCATCCTTGGCATCTTTATTCATGAATGGTTTGATTGGTTGGGAAATCACCGAGGGTTGCTCAACATCAAGCTCATCATCAACATCGGATTCTTGATCTTCATCCTCACACTCTTCCATTATTTTAAATAATTCCACAGATAAGATATCATCTAAACATAATGTAGAAAAGTGTTTTGGATGATTAACCTCGATATCCATCTCTTCTATCCTTTTTCTTCCCTCGTTAAATGCGCTAATGTCTCAACGTATGTCACATAGTGTATCATTCGTTGTGTCTATACGATCCAACATTAGTTGAAGCATAGCTTCAATGTCACTCTTTCCAGTGCTTTGCTCTTCCTTTTCTTGATCATAAGACTTGTCATACCCATAAGAAGAGCTAGAACTTGGGTTAGCGCAATAGGGGGAGGGGCCATTTGGGAAATCACTCCAATGTTCATCTTGACCACCATATAAAGAACAATTATACTCCCAGTAGGATGGAGATGGTGCACACAACTCTCTCCAGGGAGCATGTTTACAATCTTGCCAAAAGTGGGGTCCATCACAATATGGACATGGATCATCCAGATAAGATTTCCAACCATCAAACTCATATTCATTCCATGATGCCATAGTAAGAAATAAATAAAAATAAACAAAATCTACATAACACAAGAAACAAAGAAAATCACAAACAAATATTTACAAGTTTGAATTCAAGCAAGTAAGATAAAATTCCAACTAACTTAATACGCCAAATTATTCCCTGGCAATGGTGCAATTTTTGATGACGCTCAACTTACACGTCAATTTATTACAAGGCGGTCGTCGTGAATATATTTACCCAAATTTGGAGTCGGGTTCGAATCCACAGGGAACAATGTGAGTGGCGATTAAACTAATTTGGAACTAAAGCTACAAGTTAAATCCAAACAACTGACATGAAAAGACAAAATTAGGGTTTTTAATGGTTGAACAAGTGATTGTTGGTAATCAAGAATTTATGGAATAATCAGAATTATGTTCACGAGGGTTTACGGTACATGACAGATGCTACAAATAACTTAAGGTTCTTACGGTGGTTAGGATGACAAGCTATCATTATCGATCGTATGCTCAAATGGCTCTCAACCTATTCAAGCGTCTAATTTCCTAATCCTCTAAGACTTAGGGAATCGTAAATGACTGCCCAGATTTTACCTCAGGTTAATCAACCTTGTTACAGCGGTGATTATTAAATAAAGCCTTTCTGAGTCCCTATTAATAATTCACTTCCTACTATTTATGATTTCTTTCTCAACCAAACCAAAGTAGGTACACCTATTTTTGCAACCAACAGACATAAATTATAATCTCAGAATTATCAATAAATCCTAACACTTATTAAACCTTGATTATTTAACACCTTATCATGACCTAACCCTAGATTCCATAATCCAGGTTAAAAGAGTTTAGTTAGTCATGACGCATAAAACAAGCAAGCAATTTCAATTCATAACTGAAAGGATTAACTTACAATGATGAATGAAATTGAAAGTGAACTTGTCTTTGAATCACACGGCAAAACACTCAAATATTGTTCTTAAGATAGGGAGGAAAGAATATCATTTTTTTCCTCAATAATATATCCAATGTGCACAAAACCCTAAAAGTGCTATAAATACTTAATTCTAAATAAGGAAACAAAAATTAAGGTTTTAGTTTTATCTTTGGAATAGACGACGGCAATCTTGATGGAGTGTCAGATATTTGACAGTGTGTGCAAGATATCGTCAAAGATTCCAAGAAATTATTATCTTCTGACGAAAAATCTGACGGCATGTCCAATATGTGATGGTTCGTAAATTATGTCGTCACATCTTCACTGGAAATCATCATGATCTGCTTCAGGTTTGACGACAATTTTGATGCCTCATCACAGATTTGACGGTGCTTTCGAAACGTCATCACATTTCATCTCAACTCTTTAGGTTCTGTCTAAGCTTGACGGCAACTTTGACAGCCTGTCCCATGTCTGACGATGCTTCAAAAATGGCATAAGCTACACTTTAACTTATTTGCACCAGATTTTAGCTGATTTATTCTTCTTTTCTTTAGTTTCCACCCCTATCACTTACACCTACATTAACACAACAAAAATAATCAAAAATAACAAAAGTTGTTTTAGACTTCATAACTATGGAGAGTTAAAAGCCTCAAATGTGTTAGCATCTGCTCACACATCAGTTATAGAAATTCAAGAAGGGATTTTTATCCTTAAGCCTCTAGATGACCACCTTGAAGAAACCTTAGCCAATCTTTTTAGAGGTTTTTAGATAGTGTTTAGAGAGTATTTTCAATATTCTAAGTGAAGAATGAATGATAAAATATGGTCATAAGACGTGGGGTATTAAGGGTTTCGGATGTGAAAAGTCTAAAATACCTGTATCTTAAATGCTGTTAAAGACTGGCATGAGGGTACGATTGGACACCTGCACTCGTACCAACATTATATGAGTGGTACCTTTCACTCGTACATTGATAAAAAAGTTGGACATCACACTCTATACAACATACAACTCCTTACCCTAACTCAGACCATAACCATACTACTATTACCTTTTAAGTGGTACCCTAGGTAAAACATCAAATGCTATACACTAGACAACATACGATTGGATGTATGATTCTCATCACAATAATATACGACTCATATGGAGTCCTCTCATACCTTGGACAAAACTTGGACAATATCACACTCACCAACATACAACAAGGGTCCTAGATCCATACCTATAACATATGAGTCATGGTGTGAGTCATATGATGATCAGAAGGTTCAAAACAAAGGAAATTTTTAAGGGACAAAACCTAGGGTATTTCAATTCTCTCACTTGGATCATTCATCCTTAAATGACAGGACAAGGAAGTAAAAGCATGATTAAACCCCTAAATGTCTCTACTCTTACCATTAACTAAGTCAGAAAACAAAGATGCAAAGGAATTCTTCAATCCACCTTTAAAAAGATTAAAAACAAAAATATTAAGAATGCATACACACCTTAAGCACAATTGTTCAAAACAGAGTGTAAGAATGAAAAGTCAAACTCCATGTCCTCTTCAACTCCTCACAGAGATCCTTACTCTATAACTAATACATCTAACATCCCTTAAATGTAACCACACTTTTCTCTAAGCTTCCAACATAAAGACAACACTCCTCTATCTAAACCTCCCAACTTCCCCCATGAACATATGATTAGAGGGCTTGAGTATCATCACATACCTATACCATGATAAAGTCTAACTAGGGGTTAAAGGTGCTAGTGGGAGACACGAGGCCCTATACTTTACACCAATCCGGTAATACTACCCTGTTTATCACGATAATAAAGAAACAGGTCATGATCAAGGAGTTATAGCGGCTTAGCACAAAGGTTAGCTATTTATCAATCAACATGCTTTAACCTAATTCTACTACACCCACTTTATGGATCTCCCCACCCAAACTAACACCCTCAACCACTATCTCAAAGGCTTTTACCATACCTCCCCTCTGTAACTATTTCATAGGACAACATTTATTTCATTCCTTGACCTACACTTATAGTTGTAGCTTTATTAGTCACCCCTAAAATTTCACCACTACGAACATCTAATCCTTCATTTAAAACATCACCACTCTTCTACAAAAACTACCACCCTAATATAAAAAGCGTCATTGAGGAACTAAAGTATAAAAACTACTCATTCTACTCAAGGCATGACCCATAAAATAAGACACGGTACAATAAGCATGAAGTACTCCATAGTGACTACCTAGGTTATAAATAAAGGATCTTCTCAACATAAACACACCATAGCATGAGTCCTTAGGACTGGGTATATAAAAAAACATGACTGCATAAATCATGAGTTACTTAACATAAAGTTGAGACTCATATTTAAGGAACAAGAAAAGGATTATCTCTTGAGAATACTGTTTCTTGGATTTAGGCATTACGTGGGACATAAATGTATAGGTGTAACGCCTTGAATCTGGTACACAAAATGCTACATGGTGTTCATGACCCCAAAGGACCAAAAGCTAACCCATGACTGATATTTGTACCTGATCAGTGCATAATATACTATATAAATGCAGAAATAAAGGCTGTAAGGCTGTCAGGTTCAAAACTATAACATAAATGATAAAACATAACATATGGATGGGGTCTAAAATACCCAAAACAACTAAAATAAATTGTTTAAACATACTATAGTCTAAAAAGCCTCTAACTGACTGTGCTGTCTGAATAAGGACTTGATGGGACATATCCCCAATAAAAACAAACTACTGAAATAAATTAATTAATGAGATAATAAAGTAATAGTTATGTCCTCGAATGATGAGGACTCACTACTAAATTTGACTGCTAAGATTGGAATGCTACTGATGCTCTAGTGCTCATTATTCTAACCTATGGTATAAACACCATAGCACAAATACGTCAGTACATTGGAATGTACTGGTATGCATGTGAGGTAGACTGAATGCAAAGAGTTCACATACATGAACTATACTAACTGACTGATTAACATGAGCATAAGAATACAAACATGAATGCATAATAACTGTAACTGAATTGGTGATAATATGATTTCTAAGTCTTAGTACTAATAACATGAGATACTGATAACTGTGTAACTGAAATAACTAATATTGAGAGATTATATCTGATAGTCTAGTTTCTGATGGAACTAGCTAAGTTCAGTACTGTTCTAAGTTGACTGTATCTAACAGTCTTGAATACTATAGAACTATTTGAGTTCTATTAGTGAGACTGAATGACTGTATCTGATAGTCCTGATTTTGTACTGAAACTGTGGGAAGTAGTCATCTAACTGACATGCCCTTAATATGCCATTATGGCTGAGTTGGGGTCCGATCTATAACCCTAATTGGAAGGGCGTCAATACCGCGCCACTGGTAAGGATAATCTATAATTAACCCTCGTATAACTATTAACTCTAGTGAGAACGGTGGGAACCCTCATATAACAGGTTAAGCCAACTCATTTGCCAGGATATAACAGGCTATGATTTCTTAACCTACGCTGGCTACATAGTTCTGGAATGCAAGGATTACTTTTAAGAATCACACCCTTATATCACAGGTGGGTTCCCATCATTGGGTTCGCTCGGTGCTAATTTCTACTCCCATTTGTATAGACACTGAACATAATTAACTAAACTGACTGGACTGAGTTCCGTTGACTGATGGAATACTACTAAGATTACTAAATTTCTGAGGTTTTTGAGATTACTAAGTTTACTGAGTTTTCATGAGTCACATGACTGACTGATTTCTGTGAACATGGCTCGACTGAGAGTATCTTGAAAACATGACACAAGCTCTAGGCACACAACTAATTATTGGGTACAAGTACCCCTAGGACTCAATAGCATGAAACTGACAAAGCATAACTTTCTTGAATACTTGACCAACCTCACAATCCATAATACAATAAGTTGGAGAATGCATGAAGTACAAGTTCTAAAGCACCACAATGGCTACACATATATCCATAACTCATTGACTAAGACATTTCATCAAACACTTGACATGCATAAACTTGTACATAAATGGGGATTTCATATTATCATACTAGTATGGAACTTTTCCTTCCCAAATATAGAGGCTCACCACTTCAATCCCATTGAGTTCATCCTGAATTTGATCACTAAGAAGGAAGAGTAGAATGGCCGGTTCCTAATTCGCAAGAGGATACAACTGCTAAAACATGGATTAACAAGTGAATGCTTATATCTACTTAGGATAAAGAGAAACAAATGATAGTCTTTAAAACTAAGTAAACTTACATTCACAACTATACATACATATTTAACCATGCTTGGAATGGGAACCGAGTTTAGCATTTCTTTAATACCATTAACCTTGTAATGTGTAGCTTTATGATCCCAAAACCACCCATGGACTTTTTATGTCCAATGTAATCCCCTGAACAAGCCCTGATATGTGTAGCTGCACGAACTAAAGATATAATAGGAATAAGGAATTCCCGAGTACCCTTCGCTCTCCATGATTCATATGTACAAGTGTACTTAAGGGATTCCTGTGTACCCTATAAGTATTATATATGGTAACCATAATCAATCCTCATGTCATCAAACATGAGTTTCCAGCGTCCGTCCACTGGACTAACACCTTCACGATTAGCTATCATACCCCGCTATTATTGCAAAATTAAAACCATTATCACCCAAACCTCCATTCAATTTATTATTAACCAAGGCTATAAGTAGTGGTATCGTTATCCAGACTATAGCTTGCAGGCAGTATCCTTAGCCATTCTTTTTAAGAATAAGGGATTCGCATGTACCCATAGATTACATTATTAAGTTTACTTGGGGGAATCCCATGTACCCCACAAGTTATCATTATTATGTTTTCTTGGGGGATTCCCTTGTATCCCACAGGGGTTTAAATTAGACCAACTATAAGCACCAAGACCTTACTATTTAACTATTCTAAACTATTTAAACCTTTTAGTGTTCCATTACAAAATTATACCATGCAATAGTTTCATTAAAAGTTCAACAATTTAGTAAAAACATTCTCATAGGTATTTTATCAAACACATTAGGGGCATAATATTTACAAAACCGTGTACCAATTAACCATTCCCATGCAACCAACTGTCCAAACCACTATTAAAAAAGTAAATAAACAATTAAAACATGGAAAGACCATAACCAAGCATTTATAACTAAAACCCTCAACATATATTTTAAAACCCAAAACCATACAACGATTATTCCATGAAAACAATTCATAAAACATACCTTTAGTTGGAACTAACAATGAGGAGGGAGTAGCATGCCTGATATTATTAAGATTACAGGAAAAAATCACCATTGTAGGCCCCAAATTGATCCTATGGATGAAACCCTAGCCTTTCTTGACCCAAGAGACCTGAGAGAATTTGAGAGTGTCTTAAATAGTTTAAGTGATCACAAATAGGCTAAATAATGTCCCAAGAGTGTTATAAGTCATGGGACCATAAGAGGTTAAGAGGAGACATATCTAGATTAACCCCAGCTTAACTACATATAATTTTTGCAAGATGGTATGACCACTTCATACCAATCGTACCCTATAGCACAAGTGGTACCCTTAACTCGTACCTATAATAGAATCCTGAGGTGTTGAATACTGTCTAACATACAGTTTTCATATATGACTTATACCCTATCATAATCACTCACAGTGAACCACTCGAACTTAGATCTAAGTTAATTTACTAAATTTCATATTAAGTGAAGAAAAACCCCAACCTATGACCCCTCACCAACCATTTGACTTTTACCTACCTATTCATACCCATTCCAGAAACACAACCACTAAATACTGAACAATATACTATTGGGTTACCTTAGCCGTACCCTATTATACAACTTGTATGTTCAAACAGTACCTTGGATAAATCCCCACCCAACCAATACTGGTAAGAATATGACCAAGACCAACCAAACTATACCATATCATATGAGATGCACCCATATTTTATGATGTCCTAAAAAAATGGATAAATTTCTAAGGCTTAAAACCTAGGGTGTTTCATTACCACCATCCCTAGCAATTTGATGTTGGCAACCATTTTGCTCAGAGAACCTAAACTTATTACCCGAACTTTCCCCTACCTCAGTCTATTTTTTCTTTTTCTCTTCAACCTGTTACATATGAACAACCAACCAAGAGATGTCTATGTCCTTGATAAGCAAGGTAGTCTTACATTCAATGATGAACTCATGAGATAGTCCTAAGGTGAACTTCCTCATCCTAGCACTCATATTTGACACCATCTTTAGACCATACTAAGACAACTGATGAAACTTCAAGGCATGCTCCTTGACCGTCATATTTCCCTATTGTAGATTAAAAGATTCCTCCTCTTTTGCTTTCTTCAACTCTTGAGGAAAAAATAATTTAGAAATACATAGGCGAATGTCTCCCATAAACATGACTCCTCAACATCACCCCTTGCCCTATCTCATTCCTTGTACCATTGGTACGCCATATCCTTCAATATTTAGGCAGCAAACTCCAGCCCTTCCATATTCGTACCGTGTATAACCCTGAAAATCTTTTCTATCTCACCTAAAAAAACCCAGAGAATCCTCCTACACCTTGACACCAATGAGAGTTGGAGGACTCAACCTCATAAACTGGCCAACCCTTGTGGACTCAGAAAATAAAGTAGTAGATCCACCACGCTCAGCCATAAAAGCTACTAACTGAGCAATCAGATGAATCTATCGACAAAACTCTGCATTCATCACATTGACCTAAGAAAGACTAGAGAGAAATGGTGGAACTCTAGAACAACTAGGAAATGGACCCCTAGACCAGGATAGATCCCATGAGTAGAGCGTGTCCCATCAAAATCATCCCTAGTTGGTACAGAGTGGTTTCCAAGGGGTTTAAATCATCGAGCAATGATTTGAAAAGCGAACAAATGGAAATTAGAGAAGATTCAAACACTTAAACTCCAAAGCTTGAAAATAGAACACAAGACTGAGAAATATTCAAAAATACCTTGTAGCCTCTCCTTTATGAGTGTGGCATGATACACACCCATATAAGAGACTCTACTCGACATAACTTTGTGGAGTCTCAATTGGCCATGAACCTTAGGCTCTGATACCAATCTAACATTACCTGAACCAGGGACTAGTTATGTCGGCTGTCTCAATCCCAACCGGGACTAGAGACCCACCCCAATACCCCATTATAACCGTTCTACATCCCATATGATATGAGTTCTATATATATATATAAATCCAAAACAAAATATAACAATCATAATTCAAATTCAGTAAATTGGTGTGAACCCCAATACCAATACCAATGCCAAGGCCGACACCAATACCAACCCATAGTAGTTCTACAAAGCCTCCATCAAAAGTAAAATAATATCCAATTAGGATATGCCCTCTACCATAGCTAAAATCAAAGTCTAAGAAGTAACAAAAATATGATCAAAAGACCATAACATGTAATGGAGCCTTCATAAGTATGGAAACTCACCACTTCTATCAAACTCTAAGTTGTCCCCAAATTAGATCACAAAGCAAGAGGAGTAGTATAGCTGATTCCTGCATCGGATGGGGATAAAGACATTAGAAGTGGGTTAGCGGAAGAATGCTAGCTTGTACTAAGGATTAAAATAAAGTAATGCCAACATATGAAACCAAGAAAATAACTATATGCATTCACAACCATACACATATATATAAAATTCATGCTTGAAAAGGGAATTGGGTTTTTCATGCCTTTAAAACCATTAACCTAGATATATGTACCTTAACCGCCCTAGAACCATCCGTAGGCTATATGGTTCCAGTATTACCCTTGAACGGGCCTCAATTCGTGTAGTCGCATGAACCAGAGATACCATAGGATTAGGGGATTCTCATGTACTATTCTCTTTCCATGATATAAATATATAGTGTAACTTAGGGGATTCTTGTGCACCTTATAAGTATAGTATGTAGTCGCCATGACCAATTCTCATGCAGGCAAAAAAAAAGTTTCCATTGTCCATTCATTGGACATACACCTTCATGGTTAGCTATCACACCCTACCATTATTGCCTAATTAAAACCATTAGCACACAACCAAACCATCAATTCCATTTATTGTTAACCAAGCCTATAAGAAGTGGTATCGTCATACAAACTATAGCTTGAAACCAATGTCCTTAGCCAACCTTTTTGAGGAAATGATTTTGATGTACCCGTAGATCCCATTATCATTAAGTTTATTTATGGAATTCACATGTACCACACAAGTAGTTCATTATTATGTTTGATTGGAGGATTCCCATGTACCCTATAAAGCTTTCAATTAAACCATAACCAAGACCACCAAGACCTTACCATTTAACCATTCAAAACCATCCAAACTAATTTAGGGTTCCATTACCACTTTATACCAGGAAAAGTTTTTAATAAAAGTTTAATAATGTAACAAAAGTATTCTCATAGGCATTTTATCAAATATGTTGAGGGCATATAGTTTACAAAACCAAAACGGCATATAGTTTACAAAACCAAAACAAAGTACTAATTAACCATTCTCATGCAACCATAAGTTCAAACTACCACTAAAATATGAAAACCATAATTAAAAATATAGGAAACCCATAACCAACCAATTATAACAAAATCCATAACACATTATTCAAAACCCAAAACTATGCCACAACTATGCCAAGAAAACCATATATTAAATCATGCCTTTAGTTGAACTAACAATGAGGGAGGAGTAACATGCCTTATATTATAAAGAAGACGGGGAGACAAAACCCTTGCAAGCCCTAAATTTACCGCATTGATAAAACCCTAGCCTTTCTTGACCCAAGAGCCTTGAGAGAGATTTAATAGAGTTTAGTGTGTTTAACATTAGAATAATAGGATAAATGATGTCCCAATAGTGTTTTAAGTCATGGGGACTTAAGATGATAAGAGGGGAAATGTCTAGAATACCTCCAGCTTAAACTATACAATTTTCCCATAGGAAGGTACGACCACAACCCCTCCAACCGTACCCTACCATATGAGTGGTACCCACTATTCATTCCCTAGGCATTCGATAGACCCTAATATTTCCAATATACAAACCAAGGCCATTTCAAACCCAAATATACGATAGGTACACTAGAATCGTACCTTAGGTAGAATAAACTCATCCAGGTTAGACTTAGGGCAATATACTGTTTGGCCTCATGCCACTAGTACCCTAACATATGAATAGTATGATTCATTCATACCTTTGACAGAAACCAAGCTAACTACACTGATCAATATATTACCAAAAACCCTTAAATAGTACCCTATCAGACGACAAGTACCCATAAGTTGTATGATATCCAAATGCTCAAAACTAAGAAAATTTTGAAGGACCAAAACCCAGGGTATTTTATGGACGTCCTTACATTATTTCATAGACTTACACATATTTAAAGAAACCTCTTCACCATCTTATTGCTTCCCACAACACACATCAAAATACGAGCAAGGACATATTTTATTTTGAATTTCTCTGGGTTAATGGAGCTTGACTCGTGACCCTTGACACTTTTATGAGGAGGTATATACTAGTCACAATCCCTATCCTTATCTTTTGAATCTTAGTCTCTATCAAGATCTCTATCACACAAATCTCTACTCGATCACTTTTCTTTCAACATTGATTTCTACTTTACCTTTAATAGGTAGGTAATAACACCTCATTGTGTTAGATAAGAACAAAATTTCCTATTCAAGGGACTCCATTTTAAATTTATCATATGCTTTAGCACTCTTAGAAGCAACAATTTTAACATTATTTGGATGATCTCCCATTACTTCCGTGGATAGAAGATCAATATAAGTCATCATTTTGGCCATGTTCTCATCTCTTTCTTTATTCTTTTTGGTTTGATCTTAACTTACAAAAGATATGGAGGGATCCCCCACTTCCACCTTAGTATCTCTTATATGCCAACCTCTACTTTTCTTGGTCACTTGATCTAAAATTGATACCCCAACACCATAAGATTATTTGACAATCGATCCACCTATTGCATTATCATCTACCATCTTTTTTAGTTGATCCAATGCCCTACAAAAAATTTAAAGAAGCATTTTATCATAAACCATATGATTTGGAATTACATTATCTTATAGTTGAATATTTTCCACACCTTATATAATGAGGGTAGATGATTTGTGTCATATTATCTTATATTTTATAACATTAAATACACAATAAAAATGAGTGTTTGGGGTGGGTACAAATATATTTACAGAATAATAGAGTCAAAGTTGATCCCATAAGGAATAATATAAGCAATGATCGTGAAAGTAAGGATGAAAATTAACTTACTACAATTAAACAAAAGGATTACGTATTTTTGAGGATTTTGATTTTAAGAATACAACATGGATGGAACAAATTAAAATATGAAAAAGTTGATCAACGGCTTTCCAAAATGATGATAAATAAGGGAAATGATAATGGAAAATCAATTCTATCAACATTCCAAAATATTTAAACCAAGTACTCATGGTTAATCACAAATTAGAAAATTAGACTTGGAGCCTAAATTATTTGCCACATAATTTGATTGATTGATGAATATTTCTTTACTAGATTCCGTCAAACATTAGTCATGTGTCCAAAAAAATCTTTAATCTAAAGATACACTAGGACTTGACAATGCATAGCATTAAATTCCATTAGATTGGTTAGTTATCCTAAATTGCATTAAATAAACTTTTCCAATCTCAATTAGCTCTTTCAAGCATTAATCAAAGTAAATGGAAAATTCCCCCTCTAATCTCCACTTTTAAGATAAAACAGAGTACAAATCGTCAAAGCATGAGATTAATTTCAACAAGACAAACACATTTATAAATCAAAAGTATTCAATCAATACAAAAGATAGAGACAAAATAAAAATCAAAATTCTAAACATAGATATTATATCATGTCTAACAACAATATAAAATAATGAACCCTTTAAAAAAATTCAAAAGAAAGTATTAAGAAATTCTCACTAAAAAGCTTCCAAATGATCACTCCAAGTGCGTTGGGTCCAGATCCTGATCTCCAATGTTTAGAAATATTAAAAAGACAATGTTTTTCATCTAAATAATCCCTTTTATAGATAAAAAATGCATCACAACTAATAATAAAAATGTCATTGTGTATGGTGCATACTGACGTTGATGCCAACGTACATAGCCCCATTCCCCTATATGTGGGGTCGTATCATAGAGTTTACAAGCTTTTAGTGTCGGGATGAGATAGCCTCTTAGATGTTGCTAGACATATTTGGAGCATATGCTTGTACATATGGCAAGATGTTGGATCATATGGCTAGAAGGGGGATCACATGTCACTAGAAATCCCTATCTTCCTTTTATGCATCATTCTAGGTACCTTTTTTTTATTATTATTTCCACTTTTTATGTAAAAACTCTTACCAAACCCAAAGTACCTAAAATAAATACTATTCAAAAGATAATTAGCCTTATGTTATCAATTAGGGGTACAAAATCTTAGGAAAATATATATAACTAAGTGGTGAAATAACCATTAATCAAGGGTTGAGAAGATTAATATCCATACCTTAGCAAGTGATAAGGTTGTTGGGCAACTTATGATTGTAACTTCATCCATTGAGCTGGCCACACTACTTCAACCTATATTACAAGTTTAATAGTCACCACAAACTATAGTGTCGTATGACATTCAACTATTGTACATACCCCAACCACCACTTCAGTCGTTACTTATTCAAAAGGGCCTTAGATATATAATAATATATCAAAAGTAGATAGTGAGGTGGGTTCCCTTTATCACTTAACAACTGAAGCCATAAATTAAAACCTCAATAATAAATTTAGTTTTCCCTCCATAGGGGTCACTAGATACAACCATGCTAGAGATATATGAAAAGATATATAAAATGGAAAGTTTATTTATTCTCTAATTTAGGTAGTTCCATGTACCATACTTAACATAAATTTGTACTAAGCCTGCATAGGCTTGAGTAGAGATGGAAGATGTCGAGACTTATTAGGCACTAATGGTGGATGTACAAGAGGATCTGATGCTAGAGCAAATTATATTTAGTTTATTTAAGGATTCATAGGTACCCCTAATTGATAGGGTAAAGTGGACAATAGAATATGATTAGCATGAAGACAGTGCTTTCTAAATGGTATAAAATATAAATATGTAGAATTATAAGGAGGCTCAATGGCTTTCTATGGCCAATGCTCATTTTATAGAAGAGGCCCACTAGGTCCTGTAAGTGAATATGTATCAAGTGTTGTTCCAATAGGTGCCATAATTACTATAGAAAATCACCATTTGAGTGAGACTCAATCATTATGTATGTCGACCACCTCCACTAAGACATCTATTGAGAATGTTCCAAGGGTTGTGCCTATAGCCCAATTTCAACAACAAAAATACTCTTCTGGTGTGTTAAATATAATTTAACACCTTCCCTAATCTATTTAATTTACTCAGTTTAGGGAAAATATATGACTATTTTAGTGGGGGTGGGGCTACTATGTCTGCGTGTCCACTTGAGACTTTTTCATATTGTATTTTTTTCCCAAGGTATTTTAAAATTTACTTGAACAAATATGTTTAGGTATTTTGTGGATTATTGTGTCATTTTTGTATTTTGAAAAATAGGAGGACCTAAGGATGTTAAAGAATAATAAATTGACATATTTGTTTTGAAATTATTTGAGAACAAAGTGGATACCCCTCAAGATTATATGTGTGTTGCATTGTTTTTATAAGTTTCATAGGAAGGCTTTTCATTTGGGAAGTAAGTCTAGTAACTTAGAAATTTTCTAAGACAAAAATCTAGGGTATTTTAGAAGTACACCCTTATATCTAACTATTCTTCATTAAAGATAATTTACCCATGTAAATATATAAATATATAAAATATGAATTTTACAAAGCATTAATGGGTTGAACATGGTTATTAGCATAGCTTCTCATGTAGTCAATAAATATAACTTTAAGAACCCTTAGTATTATGACTCATAATATTATCAACAAAATGACTTTCAAGCATAATCACTAGCTTTGTTACTAGACAAAAGCATCACATTTGTCCAAACATAATCTATATGGCCTTCATGTATGTAGTCAATAATCCCTTCTAGCATAATTTACATCATCATTTCTAATATCTACAATAACGAATATTTCCCATGTGATTTATTAGCGTAATTATTAAGCATTATCATAACATGGGCAATAGGGCTTAGTTAAACATATAATAAATGACTCATCTTTTCATAATCCATAATCTAGTCATTTAGACCTTTGGCATAACCATAAGTGATATCATAAACAATTGCCATTAGTAGCATATTCGTTGGCCTACTATTAGCATAAAGATAATTTATTGTTAGCATGGAAATAATAAAAGCATGCAATAATCCATGGCTTATTCATAGCATGGTCAAGCATCATTTATGGATTAGGCCATATTGTAGTCAAGGGCGTATTAATAGCATGTCCATTAGTCCAAACAATAGATAATAGCAATAGCATAATCAATAGCTTGGCATTATCTTTAGCCGTCAAGGCATACAATGGAAAAATTGATTGATTTTTACTCTCAATGACATTACATAAAACAAATAAGTACCAAGAATCATTAATATTGCCTCAAAAGGGAACTCTATAGTCATGTACTAATCATAAGGGTTCAAGGGAACTAATCCTCAATTTTTCCTTAAGGTTGGTCAACAAACCCACATCTAAATCCCCTAAATACATTCTAGGTAATTTTCTACCTACGACTAGGCTAAGGTATCAAAACCAACTTTTAGATTTATAGCAAGCCATTATAAGCCTTGAGGTAGAAGTTCTCAATCAAGCACTTTCACAAAGTGTATTAGAACAAATTCAACCTCCTCTAGTATTATCAACTATGGCCAATTTACTCTAAGTATGAGCAACTAGAGCATTTCACCTAAGGTAAAGTTTTATAAGGTATTCTCAAGCTGAATATGAGTAATTAAGTCTATTCCAACTAAAAATAATGGGAAATAAATCAACTTTTAAACCTCAAAGATTCACATATCAAAATTGGTCCTACTAACCCAAGTCTTCCATTTCATCAAACCAACACTTAAAATACATCCCAATCTAACAAGATGTAATACCCCAAACTTTTCCCTAAGCCTAATTTCGTCTCTAGAGGGTTAAGAAATGACTTCCTAACTGATTAAAGTTTAAACCATATGGAGTTCCCCTAATTTCAAATTTATATAATGTGTGAAATTTAATTATCTTTCCAACGATATAAGATATGCCCAAATCCGATAATCGGGCAAGAATTTATGGCTAATCTAACTTCTAGTCATAAAACACCATCATTTTAGTGTTTGGCGCATCATGGAGAGGGTCTATATAAAAATTTTCAAATTCCAGTGGAACTTCACAATAGTGACACATTGTGGAGGACCCTAATTTCCCAATAGTCAATTTCCAATGGCCTAGTGCGATCGTGATGCATCGCATTGAAGTTCCAGGTCCCAACCAGTGGGATAACGCAATGTCTCCATATCATGGTGTCTCCCAGATTCCTATTTGTCAATTTCTAGTGACCCACCGCAATAGTGGCGAATCACGGTGGCCCATAAAATAAGGTTTCAAGGTCAATTTTTCCAGCTTCACACAGAAGTTAAAAAAGGCACTTTGGACTTTTTCCAAGCCTCTTAAACCATACAAACATCAGAATTTAGGGCCACTCCAAGCATCATATGATATTTTCTCAAAATTTCCCTCGACCAAAAACCCTAAGTATCCAAATCCTCTTCTAAGAATCTCAAGGATTCACCATAGATTTTATAAATTGAGTCAAGATTCAAGGTTCTGAAGTCAAAGGCTTCAAGAACCCTCATTCAAGAGTATGAATAGAGTTCCAAAAGTGAGAGTTCATCAAAAACTTCTAATTCAAGGTATGTGGGGTTTGAAAAAGAACACTCATTTTGTTCTTGTTCCCAAATTATTAATTTTTATTAAAGAATTTCATATTTTTGCAAGAGGGTTTACACCCAAATTACTTTATTTTGAGATTATGAGTTATGAGTTGTTCAATTCTTGATTTGCAGAATTATTTCACTATTTTATAACATGAGTTGAGAAATTATGCTATGATTTGTATATCCTCGTATTGATTTAATGTTTTCAAGATTGATGTCATGGTTTATGTTTTATTATGAAATTGAGATTATTTGAGCATGAGTATAAGTTTTAAACCAATTATGAGTTTTGATGTTTCTTGAAGAGTATGTTGTTTAGTATGATTCAATCAACAAGTACTTTGAATTTAAAGAAAGATTTCTTTTAAGCCTGAGTTAAGAAAGGAATGAACATTATTCAGTCTTTATTATTTAAAGCTAAGAGAAGTTTAATTTGGCCTTCACTATAGACCCTTGAGTTATTTTGAGGAGGATTTTCTAAAAATTCTGAGCTTGAGTACGGGAGTAGTATTTAGCACCGAGCGGAAAGTGTGGGTTTAGCCCATCCTACTTTTCCAGAACTACGTGCCCCCATAGGATTGAGATTTATGGGCTGAGACTGAGATAGTGATCACTAGAGTAGAGGTTCTATTCTGATGGCAAAGGTAGAACAACCCTCCCCAATGTGGGCGAGACGTTGGACTCCATGTAGCTCACATGGTTTATGTTGGTTAGAAGAAAATCCTAAGTTCGTAAGAGTATAGAGTTTTTCCCATGTCTTGAAGTTTCTAAAGTTTTAAGTCCTTGACTTTCAAAGAAGTTCCATTCTTCTCAAGATGAAAGCATGAGTTTAGAAAGCATAGTTTAAAGATTCCTTTAGCTTACAAGTTTTGAGAATGAGAGAAAAATATAGATTTTTGAGTTACGTATAATAACTCACGAGATTTAAACTACATGTTTCATTATTCCTAATTTATGAGATTTATGTTTCAGACTTATTCAAGCCATATAAGTCATTCATATTTCCATGCTAGATTTTATAAAGAGTAATGAGATTTTTTATGTAAATACATACACCCCCATATACTCAGTATATCCTCAAAGTGCTGATCCACATATACGTCTATATTCTACATTGTCTTATAATAGAGGTTCGAGTGCTCAGTCTTAGAATTGTCAGTGATCTTCAACTACCTTGATCTACACTTTACAGTTGGTGAGTCCTCATGGTTCGAGGACCTATTTCTCAGACATTCAGATTTGATATCAGTGGTTATTTCTTTTCAGTTGAGTATGAGTCAGTTAGGGATTTATCCCAATGGCTCTCAAGATCTTGAGTAGTAGAGGATTTGTCAGACTAGGGTTTTAGATGTTTGTCAGATATTTTCAGTATTTCATGTTTCAAACATTATATTTTTAGTCTTTTTAGTTGAGATTTGATAAGATTTATTCTTATTATTTGATTTTGAATCCCTGAGTAAGTATGAGATTTAGTAATAGGCTAAAAGGGTTAGATTGAGGATAATTGTAGCCTTGAGCACCGTGTGACGCTTCAGGATGAGATTTCAGGGCATTACAAACTTGGTAACAGAGCCTAAGGTTGAAGGAGTTCTAGGAAGTCTGACAAATTGCATTACGTAGAATCTTGACAATTGGTATTAAGCGTGCCATATCTATGTGTAAAGGCTATGGGATGTTTTAGGAAAAGTCATCTCTTTATTTTAGAGTCTATCATGACCACAACTATCTCTCTCTACTATTTATTTAAGTTCTTATATGATAGAAAATACCTCCCCAAAGAGAAAATACCCGTAGGAATAACGAGCCACCTCAACCTGTTGATCCCCTAAATAAAAATATGTTGCATGCCAAATTTTGGGCTACCTTCCAGACTTTAGCCTAAGTAGTGATTGTTACTATGTAAGAAAATAATCAGGCAGCTACTCCGCATCAACAAGGGGGTGATGCAGCCAGATCCAGATTCGTGACTTTATGAGGATGAACCCACCCGAGTTTTTGGGTCAAAGGTAGGTGAGAACCTGCAGTTGTATCTTGAGGGGTTGTTTAAGTTAAGGTAAGTTGGGCCATAGACTTAGAGAGTGTCCACATGCCATGCAGGGCAATCATGATATTCTTCCCCAGATATAGCATACCAGTGCACCAGCTCCTTTAGCCCATCCCACTCCCACTCAGGTCGCTTCATCTGGTACCGGTGGGGGTCAGTGCCAGAACTAATTCTATGCTTTGCCATCCTACCATAAGGAAGAGGATTCACCAGATGTGGTTACTGGTATGCTTCATGTCTTTTATTTTGACATATATGTATTGTTGGACCCTGGGTCAAGTTTTTCTTATGTGGAACCATTGGTTGCTTTGAATTTTGAGATAAACTCTGAAAAGATCCCTGAGCCTATCTTGGTATCGACTCCAGTAGGTGAGTCAATTATTGCTAAGTAAGTGTACAAAAAGTGTCCTATTTTTCTTCTTCATAAAGTCATGTCTGCTGATTTGATAGAGTTAGACATGGTTGATTTTAACCTTATTCTGGGTATGGATTGGCTTCACTCCCGTTATGCATCTATAGACTATCGTACCCATGTGGTTAATTTTCAATTTTCAGATGACCCAATTTTTGAGTGGTCGGGTGGTTTTGTATCTCCTAAGAGTCATTTTATATCCTATCTTACATCTAGAAAGTTGATATCTAAAGGTTGTATCTATTATCTAGTTTGAGTTAAGGACACTAAGTCTAAAACTCCAACTATTTAGTCTGTCAGTATAGTTAATGAGTATACTGATGTTTTTCTTGAAAATTTCCCAAGGGTACCTTCCGATAGAGAAATAGAATTTGGGATTGAACTTCATCTCGATACACAGCCTATTTCTATGCCTCCATACCATACGACACTTGTATAGCTTAAGGATTTGAAAGAAAAACTCAATGATCTTCTAGATAAAGGTTTTATAAGGCCCAGTGTTTCTCTATAGGGTGCACCTATCCTGTTCGTGCAAAAGAATGATGGTTGTTTGTGTATGTGCATTGACTATCATTAGCTTAATAAAGTTATAGTCAAGAATAAGTACCCTCTTCCGAGAATAGATGACCTGTTTGATCAATTGCAAGGTGCAAGTTATTTCTCCAAGATAGACCTTAGATCCGGCTATAGTAAACTTAAAGTAAGGGAGTGTGATATCCCTAAGACAGGCTTCTGAACCCATTATGGTCATTCTGAGTTTCTTGTCATATATTTCGGGCTAACCAAAGCTCTAGCAGCTTTCATGGACCTTAGGAATCGAGTGGTCAAACAGTATCTCAATATGTTCGTCATAGTATTCATAGAAGATTTCCTTGTTTACTCCCGTAGTGAGGATGAACATACAGACCATCTCTGAGTTGTTTTGCAGACTCTTAGAGATCATCAGTTTTTTTCCAAATTTAGCAAGTATGAGTTTTGGCTAAGGTCCGTAGCTTTTCTGGGTCATATTATTTCAGTCGAAAGCATTAGAGTCGATCCCCAAAAGACAAAAGCTGTGAGAAATTGGCCTAGACCTATCTCTCCATCCAACATTAGGAGTTTCTTGGGTCTAGCTGGCTATTACCACTATTTTATTGAAGGTTTCTCATCTATTACGTCTCCCATGAAGTGATTGACCTAAAATAAAGTGAAGTTTCTTTGGTCAGATTTCGGTGAGAAGGGTTTTCAGGAGTTGAAGACTCAACTCACTTTAGCCCCGGTGTTGACTTTGCCTGATGGTATAGATGGTTTTATGGTGTATTGTAAAGCCTCTAGAGTTTTCTTGGGTTATGTGTTAATGCAAAGGGGTAAGTTTATAGCCTACACCTCTAGACAGTTGAAGCCGCATGAAAAGAATTACCCAACCCAAGATCTTGAGTTAGCAATTATGGTCTTTACTTTGAAAATATGAAGACACTATCTTTATGGTGTTCATGTTGATGTGTTTAATGATCACAAGAGCCTACAATATATTTTTACTTAGAAGGATTTAAATCTTAGATAGAGAAGATGGTTAGAGTTGCTAAAAGATTGTGATATAAGTATGTTATATCACCTGGGCAAGGCTAATGTAGTGGCGGATGCCCTTAGCAGGATGTCTATGAGTAGTGTTACTCATGTAGAGGAAGACAAGAAATAGTTAGCTCATGAGGTTCATCGTTTGGCTAGATTGTCTGTTAGGTTGCTTGATTCCACAAAGGGGAATATATTGGTTCAGAGTAGTTCTGAATCCTCTTTAGTTTTGAAAGTGAAGGAAAAGCAAGATAGGGATCCTAGTTTGGTCAGACTGAAGGATTCAGTTAGGGACTAAAAGGTAGAGGCTTTCTCCCAATAGGGAGATGGTGTGTTTTGATTACAGGATAGATTATGTGTACCTTGTGTTGATGATCTGAGGCAAATAATTATGGCTGAAGCACATGGTGCGTGATATTTCATTCTTCCTTAATTCAGCCCCTTTTTCCAATTAAAGTTTCAGCAATAAATAGTTATCCTTAATATAATTTCATCCATTCTCCGAGTTATTCAAGATTTTAGAATGATTTGGAGTTAGTTTTACAAGTTGTTTCACCTGTCCATACTCACTTTTCTCCATATCCTTAGCCTAGCTAGCGATATTAGAGGATGAATGTTCCCAAGGGGGAGATATTTTAATACCCCAAACTTTTTCGTAAGCCTAATTTCGACTTTTTACCATGTGGAAAATTTAATTATCTTTCAAATGATATAAGATTCGTCCAAATCCGATAACCGGGAAAGAAGTTATGGGTAATCTAAGTTCTAGTCATACAACACTGTCATTTTAGTGTTTAGCTCATCGCTGAGAGGGTCTACTTAACAATTGTCAAATTCTAGTGAAACTCCGCGATAGTGGCACGTCGCGGAGGACCCTAATTTTCCAATAACCAATTTCCAGTGGTCTAACGCAATCGTAATGCGTCGTGCTGAGGTTACAGGTCCCAACCAGTGGGACAATGAGATGGGTCAGCATCGCGGTTACTCCCAGATTCCCATTTGTCAATTTCCAGTGAGCCACTGCAATAGTGGCGCGTCACGGTGGCCTGTAAAATCAGGTTTTCAGGTCAATTTTTTCAACTTCATATAGAAGTTTAAAAAGGCACTTTGGACTTTTTCCAAGCCATTTAAACCATACAAACATAAAAATTTAGGGCCAATACAAGCATCATATGAATTTTCTCAAAATTTCCCTCAACCATAAACCCTAAGTATCCAAATCCTCTTCTAAGAATCTCAAGGGTTCATAGATTTTCTAAATTGAGTCAAGTTCAAGGTTCACAAGTTAAAGGCTTCAAGAACCCTCATTCAGGAGTAAGAATAGAGTCCCAAAAGCGATAGTTCATCTAAATCTTCTAATTAAAGGAATGTGGGGTTTAAACAAGAATACTCCATTCGTTCTTATACCCAAATTGGTGATTTTTATTAAAGAATTTCATATTTTTGCAAGTGGGTTTATACCCAAATTACTTTATTTTAAGATTATGAGATTACGAGTTTTTCAAGTTTTGATTTGCATGATTATTTCATTATTTTATGACATGAGTTGAGAAATTATGCTAAGAGTTGCACATCCTCGTATTGATTTAATGTTTCCAAGATTGATATCATGTTTTAAGCTTTATTATAAACTGAGATTATTTGAGCATGAGTATAAGTTTTAAACCAAGTATGAGTTTTGATGTTTCTTGAAGAGTATATTGTTTAGTATGATTCAATCAACAAGTACTTTGATTTTAAAGAAAGATTGCTTTTAAGCCTGAGTTAAGACAGGAATCCACATTATTCAGTCTTTATAATTTAAAGCTAAGAGAATTATAATATGGTCTTCACTATAGACCCTTGAGTTATTTTATGGTGGATTTCCAAAAAATTCTGAGCTTGAGTACGGGAGTAGTATTTAGCACCAAGCGGGAAGTATGGGTTTAGCACATCCTTCTTCCCCAAAACTATGTGCCCCCGTAAGATTGAGATTTATAGGCCTGAGGCCGAGATAGTGATCATTAAAGTTGAGGTTTTATTCTAATGGCAAGGGTGGAATAGTTCTCCCCAATATGGGCGAGACGTTGGACTCTATGTAGCTCACATGGTTTATGTCAATTAGAAGAAACTCCCAAGTTAGAAGAGTCTAGAGCTTTTCCCATGCCTTGAAGTTTCTAAAGTTTAAGTCCTTAAGTTTCAAAGAAGTTCCATTCTCCGCAAGATGAAAGCATAAGTTAAGAAAGCATAGTTTAAGGATTCCATTAGCTTACAAGTTTTGAGAATGATAGGAGAATATAGATTTTTGAGTTAAGTATAATGACTCACGAGATTTATACTACATGTTTCATTTTTTCTGATTTATGAGATTTATGTTTCAGACTTATTCAAGCCATATGAGTCATTCATATTTGCATGCTAGATTTTATAAAAAGTAATGGTATTGTTTATGTAAATGCATACACCCTCATATACTCCATACATCCTCCAAGTGTTGACCCACATAGACTTTTATGTGCTACATTGTCTTATAATGTAAATTTAGGTGCTCAGTGTCAGCATCGTCAGTGATCTCCGAGTACCTTGATCTACACTTTGCAGTTGGTGAGTCCTCATAGTTCGAGGACCTATTTCTTAGACTTTCAGATTTAATGTCAGTGGTTATTTCTTTTTAGTTGAGTATGAGTCTATTAGGGATTTGTCCCAATGGCTCTCTAGATCTTGAGTAGTAGAGGCTTTGTCAGACTAAAGTTTCAGATGTTTGTCAGATATTTTTAGTATTTCTTGTTTCAGTCATTATATTTTCAGTCTTTTCAGTTGGGATTTGATGAGATATATTCTTATTATCTAATTTTTAATCCCTGGAGTAAGTATGAGATTTAGTATCAAGCTCAAAGGGTTAGCTTAAGGCTACTTGTAGCCTTGAGTACCATGTGACGCTTCAGGACGAGATATCAGGGCGTTACACAATATGTCACAATTATATAAAACATAGCTCAACTAACAGTGATAAACCTAACCAACCTCAAATCCAATGAAATCTCAAGAATATGCTAAATCATTAATTTTCCTCTTTCGAGAAGCTTCTTCAAGGTGCCAAGCTTACATACGTTGTTAATCACATAAATATGTATTAATAAAACTTCTAACTCACCCACAAGAATCAATTGGAGTAGGAATGACAATAGGGCGGTACGAGTGCAGGTTTATGCTATGAGGGGTGGTGCGATTTTAGATTAAGTCGCTGTGGGATAGGGGTGGTGTGGGTTGGAGAATTTTTTTTTTAAATGATATGGGGCAGGGCGGGTTGCAGGCATATGCGGGTTTAATCGAAGAAGAAGCTAAAATTTAATGTTATTCTCATGAATCTCAAAAGATTATATTTATTCTTTAATTAAAATTTTATTATACTTAAAATGACATGCACAACACTACAAATAAATAATTTCATAACTTTTGTTTTGAATCTGGTAAAACAATTTTATATCTCAAAATATCAAACAAAAGTTTAAAGGTTTTCCTTAATAAGTCACTTTGTCGTGCATAACTTATTTCATTTATTTATAGAAAGGACTTGAATAATCAGATAAACTGATTGATTTTCATTTTAATTTCTTGATTCATCTTATAAATGAAAATTTGTGTTTTTATCATTGCTTGTACACCTAGTACTTCTTTGACAATTTCATAGTGAAAAGTGATATAATAGAAATTTGGTTGTTTCCACTTCCCAATTCAAAATTTGGAAATATTATGGTTTCCAATGGAGTTACAAATTTTCTAAAATAGAAAAAATGTGGGGAGGTGCGGTGTCGATATGCGTGGGTATGAATATGTGATAACACTCAACTTACAAGTCAATATAAGTGTTAGGCAGTCATTGTCAATATGTTTTCCCAAATAAGAGTCGGAGTCGAATCCAAGAGGAACAATGTGAGATGTGATTGAGTAAGTATGAAATAAAAGTTACTTGCTAAGTTCAAACCTATTATACAAAGTAGTTTTGGGGTTTTCAATGTTTTCAAATATGTAATTATCCTTGGCTTCTAAAGGACTAACTTGAGGCAAATAATAATTAAAGTGTAATTAATTAGGCACGGATCTTGGGATTACGCTATCCTAGGGGCAAGTTATGGATGTTTAAGTGATAATTCGGTGCAAAGTCTAATCGTTGATGATGTGGTTGGCTAGTTTTAAATTCCTTGAGGCTAGCTCTTCAACAAAACCTCAAACATGTCACTCATTGACTCTTTCGAGTAGCTGATGAGTCTGTCAATTAAAGCCACCCAGTACCTCAATTAGGCATCCCTAATTGTTGGATGGTACGGAAGGTATAGTCCACCTCTTCATCACCTTTTTTTCTAAGATAGTGAAAATTAGCAAACTAAACGCAATACTATTGCGTTGGTTCCCATATCCCTCTATCAAGGATGATGAGGGTTCCTAAAGTTCACCCTCAAATCTATTTTGGGTATTTAGGGATTTCACCCATAAATCCCAATTAATTTAATCAAGAAATAGTAGAACCTATCATTAACAAACTAGAATTGATACAAATACATCACAATCCACACATAATAGAACCCTAATAAAGCATAACCCTAAGAGGTAGATATAGCACATCTTAAGGTTAGTGCAAAAAAATATACCAAAATGTCCATCAAAGTTATTCATCAGAAAAATAAAGAGAGGACAAACCACACTTTAGACTCAAATGAATCTTCAATAGACAAAGCCAAATCTACACTTTAAAGTTCCTCTAATTTAATTTTGCCTCAAATTAGTATAAATTTAAGCTCCATGATCCAAGAATTTACAAAAACCCTAAACTAAGTATAGGATAATATGTAAGATAAAAATGGGATTGAAAAATGAGCTTAAAACCTCTTTTTAATCATATTTCCACATTTACCATATATTAAAAAAATTTCCTTCAAATTTTTTTTGCTCTATCACGATCGCCATCCCTTAATTGCGATCGCAGTAGCCATATTGCTATCGTGACGCACACTCTGCGATTGCAGTAACTGAGCGTCAATTCTGGGGCCTGCAATTTTAGCTTTTGTTCCTTTTTATCGCATTTCTTCTCTTTCACCTTTTCCTTAGCTTATTTTTATCAAGTTTCCATGCGCATCTTCTTATTACAACTTTTACCTACACAAACGAGCATTAAGTAAGAAAGTAATAGCAAATCAATGACAAAGCAAGATAATTTTGGCTTGAAAAATGCTAGTAAGTTGTGAAATTTACAAGTTAGAAACACCCTAAGCTTAAACTATTTCTTGTTCTCAAGAAACCAAGAATAATTCAACAAGATAGGGCATTCAACTCAAATCAGCCCAAACAAAAACAATACTTGAGGAATAAGCTAACAAAGCTCTACAAGGACTTATCAAACATGTCATGGCAATAAGTAAACCAAAATTTTCTAATAAGCACATTTTATGAAGTTAGGATGCAAGTTCATATCAATGAATCTTCCAAATCAACAAAGCACCTTACGAGGAAACACAAAATCTTCATAAAATTTCTCAATCTTTAAAATGCAACTTACTTCAACAATTTACCCAAACCTAGGGTAAGATTTCACCTTCAATACCCCAAAGTATCGATGCAGCACACAATCAAGAGTTAGCTCCACACACAAAAGAGACATTGAAATTTCTAAAGGAGCTCAAATAATGAAAGAATTCACACTCAGTCTAGCAAAGAAATTCAAATACAATGAGTATAACCATAGGCTTTCCCTTTGTGTTTTTTACCACAAATATGGACTCACCTAGTTTTGAATCACCAAGGTGTTGTGGGTAAAGTTGAAGGTTTAAGATGCGGGAAGGAATATATATTGATCAAGTGACTAAAATACCTCCTTCAATGCAATTTCTCAACCTCTTCTACCCCAAAATTTTTAAACTATCCTCCTTATTCTCTTCTAAATCATTTCCCAAATTTCCCTACTTATTCTTATTAGCAGTTACAAAAAAATTCATAATTCCATTTTCTTTATTCATTTCTTTGACTTTTTAAGACACTTTCTAACTTTAAGTGCTTCTTAGCCCCCTCATTTTCCTCATTTCTCTTCACATTCTAAAGGATAGGCTATACAACTTTACCATTAAGTATGTCTTTTGTCTCTTAATTGCATGATTAGACCATCTTACATACAACTTTCTTGGCTCATATTATCATATCACATTAATCCTCCCCCAAACATGGAGTGTGAACCACCATAACATTATTATCCCAACTACACAAATCCATCTAACGTAAGCTTTCACCTATATTTCATTTTTTTCAAACCATGCATTATATTAAAGGAGGTTAAGTGTCAAAAGAGAGATTTAAAAAGGGCTTTGGTGTTTTAGCAAGGTTATCATTACAAAATTAAAGAGAAATGGGTCAAAAGGCTCAAAGAGATTAACCAAGGAACTATGTTAGGGTTAAAATTTGGCTATGTGATGGGTCAAAAATGGCCTTGGATCATCTTTCCAGTCAATCTTGTCTAGGATTTTCCCTTTAACACACTCGAGGCATGTTATAGACTACACATATGTACAAGAATTATTCAAAAATCTCACCATACATGGCACCATACTCATAGATCAAAAGGTTAATCTCCCAACCAATTTGAGCAATTTGAGCTTAAAAAGTTACTCCGAGTCAAGAACTCATCCTTATAAAGAGAGAGACAAAAATTAAATTTAATGGTCTTACAAAAAGGGAAGCTCAAAAACATCCTTGATATTTTTTAAAAAAAAACTATATTTTTTTTTAAAATCATTTTTTTTGGTAATGACATTTTTAAAGTACTTTTCAACTTTTGCCTCTTCCTAAACAATTAAAGAAAAACTTGGGTGAATTCAAGGCAACATTATCATTACACTTCATGGGATTCTTTTCTCACAACATCATATATCGCCCATTTAGATCATAAAACACTCATAACACCAATAGACACACAAACGACCATATATCCTTGAGAGTGGTGTCACCCAATCTATTATAGGGCTAGGTAAGCATTCATGTCTCTCTTACCATGGGCGCAACATTCCTCAATAATTTCAACCAAAGACCACTGGTTATTCGACATTAAAAACAATAGGACTCAAAGATATGCTAAAAAAATGATCATAACCCATGAAAGTCCACATTAACCTTTACAAGCATGCAAGACATTTTTCTCTTATTGATATTTTAACAAAATATGGTGTGCATGAAAAGTGAGAGCTTGAACAGATAGAATAAAAACAAATGTGAGCAAGCATAATGCACCAATTAATCACCAAACGCACCAAATGTAAACATACTAACCCAATTAAATCACCCACCATTCAATTAAGAAAACAAACCTAGAGTAGGTGTTTCATCAAACATATTTTGTACGCTAGTGTATGAAAACAAGAATTAAGCTCAAATGAATTAAATTCAAATAAAAAGAAACCTTGGAATGTGATTATTGTTTGTATTTGAAAGATCATACCTTGTAAGCTTACTTAAGAGAAGAAAGTGATCATACCAACTTTTGATCAATACATCTTTGAGGCACGTTGGGCAAGGTAAGGACACAACGACACTTTCTTTATCTAGCCACTTTGATGACTTGAATCTCTTACCCAACTTCACATCAATTTTTTGAATAGGCTCATTGGATATCGATGTGAACATATAAAATCCACTTGTTGCACATTGAATTTTAACTTTATTTACCTTCAAGTGAGGGGCTTTATTTTTTTATTTTAGAATGACAAACTTCAAAATGTAAGGTTTTTTATCCTCATCTCCAAAGTTCATCATATTCTAGAGTGGTTTGACTTTCATCACATCCACCAAGCAAAATGTTGAAAAGTTATTCGAATATGGTCTATCCCTTAATTCTGCGGTTGCATCCCTCTTGACATTCTCATCTTAAAATGGACTAGATAATTCACAAAGGATTTGCTAGATTTCATATTTCGACTCTAGTACCATTTACTCATTTTTTGCTTCTTCAACTATTTTCAATTTGGTTGGTGGTGAAATAACCATGGCTCCTTAAATTTTGAGCTCATTTTGAAGAGCTAGTAGAGCCATAAAATTTGAAAGATTGCCTTCATTACCCGTCTCTTCAATCCTTTTGATTTCCTTGTTACATGACCTTACGTATTGATGCATGAGATGTATGTAATCCCCCATTGTGTTCAGCCGATCCAAGATAAGTTGAAGCATTGCTTCAATCCCATTATCTTTGGCATGTTATTCTTTTTTTTTTCTTATCATAAGACATATAAAAATCATAAAAAGAACTAGAAATTGGATTAGTATAACAGAGGAAGGGGCATTTGAACAATCACTCCAAATTGCGACCACCACATAAAGAACAATCATACTCCCAATACGATAGAGATGGTACACACATCTCTTTCTGGAGAGCATATCTACTATATTTCCAAAAGTAAGGTCCACTACAATATGAACATAGATTATAAAGATAAGATTTCATACCACCAAACTCATATTCATTCCAAGATACCATAGTAATAAATAAGAAAAAATAGAATTCTGCCTTACAAAAGGGATAAAAGAAAATCACAACAAAATATTTACAAGTTAGAAAAAAAAGCAAGCAAACTAAAATTCCAAACTAACTCAATTTGCCAAATCGTTCCCCGGAAACGGCGCTATTTTTGATAATGCTAAATTTACACATAAATTTTAGTGCAAAACGATTGTTGTCAATATATTTACCCAATAATTAATCGGGGTTGAATCCACGAGAAACAATATGAGTGGAGAATGAGTATGTTCAAAAAATAGTTTCTTGCTAAGATCAAACATATGATACAAAGTAGTTTAGGCATTTTTAATGTTTTCAAATATATAATTATCCTTGGGCTTCAAAAGGAGTAACTTGAGACTAAGAATAATTAAAGTGTAAATAATTTTCACGAATCTTGGGATTATGCTATCCTACAGTCAACTTATTCATGGGTACGTGATAATTCAATACAAAGTCTAATCATTGATGATGTGGTAGGCTAGGTTTAAAGTCTTTGAGGCTAGCTCTTCAACAAATCTTCAAATATGTTATTCATTGACTCTTTCAAGTACCTAATGAGTGTGTCAATTAAAGAAACCCAATACCTCAATTAGTCACATCTATTTCTAGGATGGTACCCAAGGATAGTCAACCTCTTAATCACCTTTACGTCTAAAATAGTGAAAATTAGCAAAATAAACCCAATGATTGTCTACTATTGCATTGATTTCCACATCCCTATTTCAAGGATTATGAGGGTTCCTAAAGTTCACCCAAACCCCTCTTTCAATGATGGTTTAGGATTTCAAGAGCTTTGGGTTTTCACCAACAAACCTATTTTGGGTATTTAGGTCTTTCACCCATAAATCCCTATCGATTTAATCAAGCAATAGTATAACCCATCATCAACAAACTACAATCTATTCAAATACATCATAACCCACACATAATTTCACCCTAATTAAGCATAACCCTAAGAGGTAGATCAAGTACATCATAAGGATAATGAATACAAATATAACAAGATGTCCATCAAAGTTATTTAAAAGAAAAGTAAAGAGAGGACAAACCAAAATTTAGACTCAAATGAATCTTCAATAGACAAAGCCAAATCTACACTTTAGAGTTCCTCTAGTTAAATCTTTCATAAAATTAGTGTAAATTTAAGCTCCAAGCTCTAAGAAATTACTAAAACCCTAAAATAAGGATAGGATAATATATAACATAAATATAGGATTGAAAAATGAGCAAAAAAAAACCCTATTTAAGCATCAATTCTACATTTTCCAAATATTACAAAAATTCCCTTCAAATATTTCTGCTTTACCACGATCTCCACCCTTTCACTGTGATCATGGTACCGCTATTGTAGAAGTAATATCGTAATCACCCATTGGCTTACTTGTTGACTTACCGCGATCTTAACCATCAGTCCATGATCATGGTAACTTAGGGTCGAATCCTTTGCCAGCAATTTTAGCTTTTGTTCTTTTTGCTCACATTTCTTTTCTTTCACTTTCTCCTTAGCTCATTTTTATCAAGTTTCCTTACTCATATTCTCGTTGCAAATTTTACCTTCACAAATGATCATTAAGTTAGAAAGTAACAACAAATCTATGAAAAAGCAATATAATTTTGGCTTGAAAATGCTAGTAAGTTGTCGAATTGTCAACTTATCAATTGAAGCTAATAACAAAAACTCACACATGCTTTAACCCTATTCATACATAACCCCAAGAGGTAGATCTACCACATCATAAGGAAAATAAAAACAAATATACCAAGATATCCATCAAAGTTATTCACAAGAAAAATAGAGGACATACCACTCTTTAGACTCAAATGAATCTTCAATAGACAAAGCCAAATCTACACTTTAAAGTTCCTCTAATTAAATATTTCTTGAAATTATTGTAAATTAATGCTCCAAGCTCCAAGATATTACAAAAACCTAAACTAAGGATAGGATAATATGTAAGATAAATATGGGATAGAAAAATAAGCTAGAAACACCTATGTAAGCCCCAATCCCACATTTTCTAAATATTACAAAAATGATCTTTAAACTTTTCCGCTCTACTCGATCGCCATCCCTTGACTGTGATCAGCAGTACCGCTATCACCAGTAGTCATGTCGCATCATCCTTTTGTTGACTAGTTGACTGAACACAATCTCTTCTTGAGGGTCGCGATCGCGGTAACTGAGGGTCGACTCCTGGGCTTGAAATTTTAGTTTTTGTTCTTTTTTCTCATATTTTTTCTCTATCACCTTCTTCTTAGCTTATTCTTATCAACACTCCTTGCTCATCTTCTCATTGAAATTTTTACCTACATAAATGAGCATTAAGTAAGAAAGTAACAACAAATCAATAAAAAAGATGATATAGGATTGATAAATGCTAGTAAGTTATAAAATTGACAACTTATCAGCGTGGTGCAGTTTAGGAGGGTTTAAAGGTAATGCAAGGCGGTTTTCAAATTCACGGGTTTAGAAAAAACCCGTACCGCATCATACCTCCCCATTGCCATCCTTAAATTTAAGGTTACCAAGTATTTCTAGGGCTTCTAGGGTTCAAAGAGGAGTGGAAAATGGCAAAAATTCGACCAAGACAGATTCTTATAACCTCTCTAGGTACAGAGGTACCATGATAGCTCTCATATGGATTGCGATCGAACTCATATGGGGTCAGCAAGGTCAAAACTTATTTTTGACCTCCTGGACTCATTAGCACTATGAATTTAGCAAATAAACTATGTAACCCAACTAAAGTCGATCTTCCAAACGCATTAGTGAAGTTAGATTTTCCATTATAGGTTGTTTAGGCCACTTGTGGGTCCCATAACTATATCTTTTAATTTTTGACTTTTCGACCAATGGATTGAAATGAGCTCGGGTGTAGTGGAGCCCAATTCAAGGATCTACCTAGCCTAAAATTGATATTTTGTACCTGATGGAAAAGTCGGAATTCGAATTCAAGATAATTTTTCTAATATTTTTACTTGTTGACTAGCTGGAACGAACGAAGACTTCTAAATAGAAAATTGGTTCTAAAAAAAAAATGAATTGCCAAGTAACCAAACTATCAGTTTCAGAAAGTCATCAATGAAATGGGAAATCTATGGAAATATCTAAAAGCAAATATATGTTGGATTACAGAAAATGACCAGAAGGGTCATTATCAATAGAAAATTTTGGTCGCAATAAAATTAGCTCCTTTGTTGCCTTCCCTATATGTGTGCTTTAGAATTACCTCCACCTTTTTCATAAACTCTTGAATTCTACTTATTTCTACTCATATGTACCAAGGAACTTCCCAGTATTCCACCACAAAATTATTTACAGCTTAGTTTCTAATACCAAAGGGTTATAATTTTTACATTATTCCAGCCCAATTCTTATTGACATCACCTCAGCCACTAGATTCTCTGATCCCCCTATTCTCCTATACTCAACAAATAAAAAATTTCCCTTGTCATCTCTTATGTAGAAGGCACTGGAATTGTGACCAAGGTCACCCTTAGAGGCCCCATAAGAATTGCATTTGTAATGGATGTTACAGGGAATTGACCAATACACCCCAAAAAACTAATTTTAGGATTATATCCTTGTAGAAAGCTCAATACATCAAGCCAATTCTCTAGGATAAATTTAGACCAAGGATATAGTGTTTTAATTACAAAAACCATATTCCTAGTTACTTCTTTCCTTATAATCTATATTGACATCTTACCATTATTTTTAATTACATTCCTTCACTTCCATGTCTTCTATAGAATGAACAAAGAAATAACCTCAAATAGAGAATTGAACTTTGAATTTGTCGAAGCTTACCACCATTTTAAAACTATTTTCTTTACTTGCAAGAAAGGTCCATAAATACCCACATATGAATATAAATATGAGCATATACTATTAGAAATAAGGCAAGTTACAAAATGGTGTTCAATAGTTTCTTCAACCCCATAATGACAGCAACGACATAATAATTGATCATAGATACCACTTTTGATCATCGCTTCACCCAGGGGAAGTCTTTTCCTACATAATATACAAGTAAAAAAAGAAACTTTAAATAATATACCTTTCATCCAAATTCTCTTAGAGTCGAAAGTCTTTCCTTTTTACCCCTTAAAATCCCAAGTAGATTTAACACTGAACTTCATAGAAGCATTCAAAATCCACCATCCTTTGTCCTATTACTCTCTATACTCGATACGACCCGAATTGAGCCTTATCGTAATGGGCATCTCAAGTCCAACCGAGACTAGCGACCACCCCCGAACAGCCAATATAACCAACACACGAGTACCCTAAGTTAGATAAATTTCGAACACATTACATAATATTAAGATCTATAATGACTTTGGGATAGGTCTACTTACTAGACCAACCCAACCAAGTTAATACATCCAGTAACCAACCTACCAAACCACAAGATATAATCTAGTGTACATAATATAGACATAAATAATATTTTTTTTATCTTGTTTGCCTTGGTTATAGGTTATAGTGATAAACTAGCTTCTTCAAAGTCTTGTTTTTTATTATTCACATTATAGTCTTTTCTTTGTCTTCTATAGGTTGCTTAGAGTGATACCTACTTGTCGAGGCCCTTCTTTCTTTACCTAATTTGATACTATATTGTGCAATATTTTTATAGGGCTGGAATTTATAGAAGGAATTATTGTCTCATGTTTTTATCCCTCTTCCATACTTGTCATACCCAACATCAATATGATGCTGGATATTATAGGATAGGATCCTACCAAGACCACTCTTTCCATTGAGGTATCAATTTGCAAAGGTTCTTCATAAATGGCTTATGGTAATTTATGTTGTATGTTCATTATGTCCACCAGATCTTTAGTGTTTCTTCCATTTCCTTTATATAATTATTGAAATTCATTGTAATTCACTAACTCTATTTTAACACCTTTTGTAATTTCTATCATATCTATCCCAAATACAATATCACTTGCCTCAAGAATTTTCACATTTTGTATCTCTTCATTAACTTATTTGTCCTTGTATTCCTACAGATCTATTAAGATTGGATGGCCTTTTTCAACTTTGTCTTTACGATGATAAATACTTAGTTGATAATTCATACCACGATGTGTATTCCTAGGTATCTCAATATATTTTTCTGAATGACTTATATGTTGTTCTTCTCCTTTAGGTGAAAAATGATTTTCACTATGGTTGAAAGTCTTCTCTACCCAATCTATAGTACTATCATTATTTTGAGGCAATTTATCAGTAATGTTAACCTCTGTGTCCTTTTTATCTAATTGGTCCTACCGATTTAAAGCCTCAAACTTGTTAGTTGTACTGAATATATTACTTCTCTCTTCTTCCTTGTCACTTATAAGTTCACCATTCTTTTTGGTAAAAATTCTATTAGTAGGGTTCCATATAGTAATATAAAAAGCCTTATACACTTTCCTTTTGTTGGATACACCTTGCTCTTGATAGTCATTCCTTTCTTGTATGTCTGGGTGAAATTTTCTACAATCATCTTTATTATGCCCTTGTAATTTACACCTCTTGCAATAGTATGAAAGTAAATCATAATATATATTAACCTTTATAATTTTCTTCTCTTGATTTTCACTATTTTCAATCTCCATGTTTTATCTACAAGCAAATCAGGCTGGACTTTTACCCTACCACAACTAGGGTGAGTCTTATTGATGGTTGCTGAATCCAAATAGAAGAGTTTTCCAATTGCCGATGCTATGAAAAATAATATCTCCTTAACAAAGAAAATGAGTAGAAGATCTGGGAAAGTAATCTATGTCATAACCTTTGATGTTTCATCCATTGTCTTGAAGTTTGCATCGTATATAAATGGAAACATTTGAAATACATATCCATCCTTTACAGTTATGTAATAAAGATTTTCGTGAGAATGCTAACGTAACCATTAATCCTTTCAAATCTTATCAGCACATGTTTATTTCTCAACAGACGTATTTTACATTCACCTGTAATACTATATTGTTTTTGAAAAAATTCCCTATGTTCTGCAATGTCAGGCCAATAATATGAAAAATTACAAAAAATAACAAATTATAAATTCATAATTGCATTCATTCTATTCACATCTTGGTCAATCCACTTTAATGTATGAATACCATCTATGCAAGCAGCTTTCTTCTCAATAATCGACTCATGTCACTAACTTTCTCATTAAAGGCTAAACTCTACAATAAATCAACAAACATTCTTTTAGGGCTAGAAACATAACCTTCATGTTTTTTTGTATTTTACATAGAGGTAGTCTTATTTAAAAACAGAGGAAGTGGGTTATGATTTTTTGGTTCCCGTGGCTGGCCGCCGACTAACAATATGGCAGCTCTAGGCTCTTGGATTTCTGTAGCCCCTAAAGTTATTTTAAATAGAAAGTGGATCCACCTATTCATTCTAGTTGAGCCCATCATTTTCAATTTGACTTGAATTCAAAAGTGAATTTAAAGAAAGATCATGTCGTTTAATCTTACTTAAGAGAGGAAAAGATGAAATAAAATACCAAATTAATGCATCTAGGGTTTCATGCTTGAGATAAAAAAATTTTAGAGTTTGGATTGAGGTCAAAAGAATATAAAATGTGACAAAAGGAAGGAAACTATTGCATTTAGGTAATTTGGAGCTGCGCCTAGGATGTATAAGCATATCCAAGGCAGGTCAAAATAATCTACTTTAGTTCTCCTATTGTCCATGTATGTTGGACCTATGCCTGGATGCTTAAGCATTCCAGCATAGGTCAAAATAGTTTTGTTGCTTCCAAGGCCTACATAAGCAAGTCCAATCAAGGCTAAGGCATAACATGCCTACGTGATCATCTCCAAGATGCGTCCTATATGCACTATACCTATGCTTGGATTTATTAAGCATGTCCATCATATGTCAAAACTATGTCATTCACTATCTTTATCCGGGTTGATACCATACGCATGCAGGATATATTAAACCTGCGTCTTAACTGCTCAATCACGTCACTGCAAGTCGTGACAGTGTGTAACACAATGTGTTTCTCAAATAAACCTTCAGTTCGAGACTTGGTTTTGAGCCTCCAAACCAACTTTTCTGCATCCCTATTTTTCTATATTACCTGGAACAACAAAAAAAAGATAAAATTAGGAGTAAATAACAAGAAAAATCCTTGGGTTGCCTCCTAAGAAGCACCTTAGTTAAAGTCATGGCACGATATCATTTGACTATTATTTTGAATTCTTGAATTGAAGTGACTCAACCATAGTCACTTAGAGTCCACCAATATGGTAATACATCAAACCTTGTCTACAAACCATGAACTTTCTTTTTTTGATCACTTAACTCAATTTTTTCATTTGAATACATATACAAGTCCATGAATAGACCGAATCACTTAAAATTATTTGTGAAACATTTCAACCTATATTTGAGAAGGAACACATTATCACCCACATTTAACTCTTGGTTAAATTCTTAATTTTATTCCGCATATTCTTTTTGGATTTATTTGAACAACATTCAAGATGATGCCTTTTATATCCACTACGGGCAACACAAAAACACTAGTTAATATTTTTAGCATAGAGTTTGAGACTTCCATATGTCGAGGCGATAAACCATCCACCAAAACGGTTGGCAAAGTATTACTCTTACAAAGTTTTCTATGGAAATAACCAAAACTGATCATCAAATCAATCACCTAATCCTTTTCTTAAATCACCTCACTCCTCAAGTTCGACAATGCAACCCAGAAAATAGTCATCTACGTTAGTCACCTTATCATCAACCATATCAATCAACAAAAAATCTTACACGCCCTTAGGTTGTTTTATAGACTTAAATACATTAAAATTGACCTATTCATTATTCACTCGGAACAGCATTTCACCATATTCGACATCCAATAAATCTCTTTCTATAGCTAAGAATTGCACCTAATATGATGGGAACCTCATGATCAATCTCGAAATCAATAATAACAAAGTCGGCCAAAAAGATGAACCAGACCACTTTCATAAAAACATCACATAGCAATCCCACGGGCTTCTTTATGGAATGATCAACCATTAAAAGCCTCTTTTGGGTTGATCTGGGGACACCCAAACCTAAATATTAATACACTAAAAGTGGCATCAAATTAATGTTTTCCCCAATATCACAATGCTTTCCAAAACTCGTACACCCAAATAGTTCAAGGAATAGTGAATTCACCTAGATCTTCCTTATTTGATACCATTGTGCTAGAGATTATGGCAGTACAATTGTCAGTTACATTTATTGCTTACTCATCTGTGATTTGTTTCTTTGTAACCAAGTCCTTCAAGAATTTATAATACCCGAGCATCTCTTGCAAAGCTTCTAACAATGGAAAATTCACTGATACGTTAAAAAATTTAGCAAAAAATTTCTTGAACATGATATCATCTTCCTTCTTATTGAGACTTTTATGGGAATAGAGGATGAATTTTTATTTGAGACAAGCAAACAACCATAGTTTCATCCAATTTTAGAGCATCACCATCAAATACTTTAGGAGCTTCCTCACTTTCAACCCTTCCTTTACTTACTTTTAGCTTTTTAAAAATTTTTACATTAGTCATTGGAACCACATCCTTTGGCTTTACTAGCCGCTCATCTTCCTTCATCTTGAGTTTTTGGGAATGGGAGAGGAATTTTGATCTTCGACAATGGAACAATAGGTGTTTCATCTGGTTTAGGACCATTACAATCAACCTCATCATTAGCCATCTTTAGATGACTTTTTATTTTTATTTTCATGTTTGTAACTTCCCCAGTAATTGGGATCTTTATCTATATCAATAAAATCTTAACCAATATTTCGACCACTCCTAGTGACTTTGGTAATGACGTGAACATTAATCTTAGGATCAGTAATCGTGTTTCTACATAGTCCATTGTTTGTCCTTGCATCAAGTTACTTAATAGATGTTGAATTAGGAATCCACATTTGGTTTAGTTGTGAGAAATCACTTTTTAGCTTTCTCACCATCTTATTGGTTCCCTCAATATGCATCAAAATACGAGCAAAGGTATCTTTTTTTTAAACTTCTCTAGTTTAATGGAGCTTGACTCTTGACCCTTAGCCCTATCATGAGGAGGTATGTACCAGTCATTATCCCAATATTTATCTCTCCAATCTCAATCTCTAGCACAATCTCTATTACTCAAATCTTTTTAAGATTTAATTTCTTTAAATCTTGATTCCCATATTGCCATTGATAGGTAAGGCGGAACCCCCCATTTTGTTTGACAAGAACCAAATTTCCTCATCAGGGGACATTGTTTCTAGTTCATTATAAGCTTTATTACTAATAGAAGAAACGATGTTAACTTCCTTTGTAAGATCTATCATTACTGGCTTGGATAGAAGATCAACATGAGTCATTACTTTGGCCAGGTTCTTATCTCTTTCCGCATATTTTTTTCTTTGATCTTTGCTAACAAAATTTGTGGAAAGAGCCCCTACGGATACCTCGATATCTCTTATGTTCCAACCTCTACTTTTCTTGTTTACTTAATATACAATGATTCCCCAACACCATAAAATTATTTGACAATAGATCTACCGGTTGCATTATCGACTACTATCTTCTTTAATTGATCCAATTCCCTATAGAAAATTTGAAGAGGCATTTTATCTAGAACTTTATGATTTGGAAATTGCTTTATATTATTATTGATACATTTCCAAGCCTCATATAATGAGTGTAGATGATTTATCTCATATTATTTTATTTTTGATAACATTAAATACACCAAAAAAGTGAGTGTCCAAGGTTGGTAACAATATACTTTGCATAACAATAGAGTCAGAGACGATCCCATGAGGAATAATATGAGTAACGATTAAGAAAGTAAAGATGAAAAGAAAAATACCATGATTCAACCAAAGGATACAAGTGTTTTTAAGGTTTTTGATTTTAAGATTACAACATAGATAGAACAAATTAAAATATGAACAAGTTGATCAACGGCTTTCCAAAATGATGATATATAAGGGAAATGATAATGGTGAATTAATTCTATCAACACTCCAAATTATTTAAACCATGTACTCATGGTTAATCACAAATTAGAAAACTAGATTTGGAGCCTCAATTGTTTGCCACGTCTTTTGACTAATTGACAAATATTTCATGGGTGGATTCCATCAAACATTAGTAGTGTGTCAAAAAAATATCTTTAATCTATGGATGCACTAGGATTTGACTATGTATTGCATCAAATTCCATTAGATGGGTCATACATCCTAAATCGTGCTAAATAATCTTTGCCAATCAGAATTATTTTTTTAAAGCATTAAGAAAAGTAAATGGGAAAATCCTCCTCTTATCTTCTCTTTTATGCCTAAATTGAGTAGAAATTGTCAAAGCATGAGATTAATTTCAACAAGTCAAACCCATTTATAAATAAAAAGTATTCAATGAATACAAAAGCAAGAGACAAAATATAAATCCAAATTCTAAACATAGACATATATCATGTCTAACAACAATATAAAAGAATGAACCCTTTACACAATAATATTCAGAAGAAAGGATTAAGAAATACTCATTAAAAAGCCTCCAAATCATCATTCAAGGGTGTTGTGTCAAGAACCCAAGTCTTCAAAGTTTAGAAATATAAAAAAGATCATGTTTTAATCAAAATAATCATTTTTATAAAGAAAATAATTCATCACAAATGATAATAAAAATGCTAATATGTCTGGCACATACGAACATACATGTTGACCTACATGGCCACATTCCCTTACATGTGGGGCCATACCTCAGAGTTTCCAAGCTTTTAGTGTCTAGATGAGAAAGCCCCTTTGATACTGGTGGACATACTTCCAGCATATGGTAGCACATATGGAAAGATGTTAGTGCTGCTAGAAGGGGACATGTCCATAAAAATCCCTATCTTCCTTCTATGTATCAGTTTAGGTCCCCTTTTTTCTTATATCCACTTTGTACGTAAAAACTCTTTAAAAAACCAAAACACCTAAAATAAATACTATTCAAAAGATAATTAGGATTATGTTATCAATTAGCGACACAAAATCATAATAAATGAGATTTAAATATATGGTGAAATCACCATTTATCAAGGGTTGACAAGATTAATATTCCTACCTAGGCAAGTGAGAAGGTTGCTAGGACAACTTGTGATAACAACTTCATCCACTGAGTTGGCCACACTACTTCAACCCATATTACAGCTTCAATAGTCACCAAAGACTTGAATTTGTTATATGACCTTCTAATATTGTATATACCCCAACCTCCACTTCAGTTGTTACTTATTCAAAAGGGCCTTAGAGACATACAAATATATCAAAAGTAGACAGTGAGGTAGGTTCCCTTTCTCACTCAGCATATGAAGACATAAATTAAGACCTTAATAATAGCTTTAGTTTACCCTCATTAGAGGTCATTGGATACATCCATGCTAGATATATATGGAAAGATATATGGAATAGAGAGCTTAGTTATTTTCTAATTTAGTTAGGTGAATGTACCATACTTCACATAAATTTTTACTAAGCCTGCAGAAGCTTGAGTAGAGATGGCAGCAGCTAAGGCTTATTGTCCACTGATGGTGGATGTACATGAGAAGCTGATGGTAGAGAAAATTATATTTAGTTTATTTGTGGATGCATAGGTACCCCTAATTAATAGGGTAAAGTAGATGAGAGAAGATAATTAGTATGTAGAGAGCTCTCTTGAAAGGGTATGAAAGGTAAATAAGTGGGATTTTATGGAGGCTCAATGGCTTTCCACGGCCAATACTAATTTTGTAGAAGAGGACCATTAGGTCCTGTACTTGAATCTGTATCAGATGTTGTTCCAATAAGTTCCCTAACTACTGAGGAAATAACTGTTTGGGTGAGCCTCAACAATTAAGTGTGACGAACACTACCACTTAGACTTCTACTAAAAATATTCCTAGGGTTGTGCCTGTAGGCCCAACTTCAATAGCAAAAACGCTCTTCTAGGGTGTTAAAAATAAGTTACCACCTTCCCTATCTATTTTATTTTCTCACTTTAGATATAATAAATGACTTTTTTAGTAGGGGTGGGGCTATAATGTTTGCGTGTCCACATAAGGATTTTTCATATTGTATTCTTTTCTCAAGGGATTTTAATATTTTATTAAACAAATATGTTAAGGTAGTTCATGGTTTATTGTGTCATTTTTGTATTTTGAAAAATTGGAAGACTTAAGGCTGTCAAAAAATAATAAATTGGCAAAATTGTTTCGAAAATGTTTGAGAACAAAGTGGAAAACCCTTAAGAATATGTGTGTTGCATTGTTTTGATAAGTTGAGTAGCATATCTCTTTGGATGGTATTTTATGTATTGGTAGTTTACAATGACGCCCTGTGCATATGTGTGAGGTTCATTACCTAGTCGGTACAATCTAAAACTTACCCTAATAGTCTTGCTTAGGTCTTAGAATATTTAGGGTAGGAAAGATTCCTAGGCCATTATTTAGGTCTTGCTTAATTTTCTTTTTGTTGGATAATCCTATTTACCATTCCATATTTATCGGAATCCTAATTTTTTCTCAG
Organism: Capsicum annuum; assembly: GCF_002878395.1. Lineage (NCBI taxonomy): Eukaryota > Viridiplantae > Streptophyta > Magnoliopsida > Solanales > Solanaceae > Capsicum > Capsicum annuum. Next base: position 140,668,489 of record NC_061115.1, on the reverse strand, counting down.
TCCCTCCTTGGACATATGGCTTCAACTCAAACCAATTCCCTAGGTTAATGTCATGACCCAAGTCTACGTGCTAATTGTGAGTTGTAACTAGTTGCTTAATAATTATCCTAAAAGACCATTGATATAGTATAACTATAGAGTATGAATAGTAAGACCTAAAGCAAACACATAAGAATAACAATGGGCTAAATGTAAAAGTGACCATCTTTTTTGAGAAATAATGTACTTTAATTAAAAGACCATCAATTACTACCTAACGATTGTCTAAAAAAGCTTTACTACTAATTATTAAAGTAAACTAGGATAACGACTAACATTTATTGAAACAAAAGCCTACACTAAACAATTAAGAAATTGAAATCATTTTACACCTTATGCACGATATGAGAGATCACCAATCTATTGATTGTCATGTTCTATCGAATGGATACCTGCAACCCTTAAGCTTCAGTATTTGAATCTACATCATGAAAGATAAAGTGTAAACTACAGTCACTATAATGGAATGTATTGGATCAATGTAAAATATAAAATAGAAACTAGAGCATAAAAGTCTATATTAAAATAGAGTACAGTTGAAAGCATTAATCATGAGAAAATGCTTTAAATAGCATTAAGAACAAAATGTCTAAAGGGAATCAAAATAGCAAAAATTTGCACAAAAGGGCTTTTGCATATACATACTAATAAAGTGATCTTTTTCATATGCATAATAATAAAATGATTAAGTCACAAAATTCATACATATATAAGTGTTTCTTATAACTAAAAAACACCAATTCTGCTCATGTTGACCAACTTATAATCCTAATCGGGGGGAGGTGTTTCCCTAGATTTGACAATGTATAAGACCTCTCTATCTATGAATCTAGAAGTAAGCCTCGTTTGAGCAAGAGATCATCCAACTTGTGAAATGAACATTATCTTGCGGTGGAAATGTAGTTATGGGACATTTGCTACCTAGAATTCATGTCCTCTTAGTGCTTAAAACCCTCCCAAAACTATATTATAGTTATATCTACTCACATAATATCTTTTAAGCTTATGTAGAAGCTTTATCCTACATCATTGCTCAAAAGTTCTTCTTGAACTACCTTATTATGAGACTATACTCAAATCTCTCATTCGTGATACATATGATGAAATATAATTCTAAAACATATCATTTAAGTCATACGCATTGTGTAAATTATGAAAACTTTCTTAAAAATGTAGTTTTTTAGATTCTAATATAGAGTTCATTGATTTATAAACAACTTTAACATGCTAGTAAAGTTAATGTGAAGTTTCAACATAATATTTATGAAAATTCAAAAGCTTGTATTATAAATAAAATATGAAAAATTGGACTTGAAGTACTAATTATAAAAAATTACATATACTTTGAAAGCATTTGGGTGTGAGAATGCAAGGAATACATCACTGAACACTTGAGTTCCTAAAGAAAATGACTAAAATTATAATATAAATTTGTAAATATTTTCTTTGAACAACCCTAGAGGCTTGATGAACTTTATATGGACTTGCTCTGAAGAGGATAAGGTTCTAATTTGCTAAAACTTATAATAGGACTACCTTTGGCTTATATAGTTTTCAAAGGAAAAAATATATAATGACACTCCAGTTTATTTTTTCCTCAGTACATTCAAAGTACTGACATATGCTTTTCTTTGCACTATGATATCTTAAATCATAGGTTCAGATGCACAGGCTCCAGAGCACCCTTAGCATTTCAGATTCTCAACTTTCAGAGAAATAATGAGTTTCATAGTTTGAGGACATGCTTATTATTTATAGTACTTCAGTTCTATTTTGTAGACGGAGTTAGTTGGGGACTTATCCTATAAAATCCATAGTTCAGACAGTTAGAGACTTTTCAGACTAGAGTATTTTCAGACAGTTGTTCAGTTTTTCAGTACTTATCTTTAGTTTTAGTATTTTGATACCAAATTTAGATTTATTTATAGATTTGAACCTTATGGAATATATTTCTGCCTATTTCCGCAATCCTTATAGTTTTTATTACATAGTCATTACAGCAGGTACCAATCATGGGTTAGCTTGTGATCCTGCATGATTGTGAGCATCGTGTAGCATTCGGGGTACAGACTCGGGGCGTTACAGTATCGTACCGAGCCTAGTGGTCAATTTAACAGCCAAGCCTAGTGTCGCCTATGTTGATTTAGCATAGGTCTGGCCGCTTCCCGCTTAAGCGGGCATCACTTCAGTGACATCTTGTTTGATTTATGGCCCAATGACAGTGATTTCTTAAGCGATCTTGTGCCTCTTAAGCGATTAATTAACCTCTTAAGCGGTAAATATAGAGGCACAATTTCATCCCCCAGCCATTTTTTCCTACTTTCTCCATGTCCCAAGAGGATTAAAAATCTAGATATCTTGGAGTATTAGGTGATCTACTATTGGGTGAATACGGCGTGTTAGTGAGAACGGGAATGTTGTTTCCTCATCAAAATCCTTGAAAGTTTTCATAAAAAATTCTAGGTTTAATTTTTTGATGCAGTCACAAATCACTATTTCCTTGATGGGTTAAATTGAGTATTAGAATTTACTCATTTTTTAGGGTAAACGATCCTTGAACATAGAGGGATGTGTTGATGATTTCAATAGCGTGATTATGCTAGTAGTCCCCACAAAGGATTTTGACTCTATTTTGAACCCAAAGTATAAAAATGCAATATGGGTATTGCTATTTCCTATTAATGTGTTGATCACAATTTTGATAGTATGGCTTCATGTAGAGGCTTCTCGTTAGAGGAAATCTCAAATTCAACAGACTTTATCAGGCCTTTTTCTGTGTCCTAGGAGGTTAGGTTTAATATTTTCCTTGATTGAGATTAACTATAGTATAAGAATAATATAATGTTTGTTTTTGGTTGGGAATTAAGTCTTGGTGGTATATTTAGTAAATATAGATAATTTTTGTCAATTAGTGAACTACAATTAGGTGTATTTGACTTAACTACCATTTTCTTTCGATAAATTGCTATCTAAATACTCAATTAGGCATATGTAGAACTTTGTAGTTTGATTTGAACCTTAGGCTAGTTTGGGGTAGTGGTTTCCTTAGAATGGCTTCCAGTTTTAGAAATGGCCTATTTGGTACACTTTAGGTCAAGATTACCATTAACTCTTTATACATTCAATTGTCCTTCATAAGTCATTTTATTTATAGTCTTTTATAGTCTTGAGCCTAGTGAGGATTTGGACATATTCTGACTTGTTTTAGGCTTGTACTTAGAGATATTGAGATTGATTCAAGTCTAGTATCTATGATGATATTACGTTATGTTAGAGTCCCGTATTCATGATATTATTTCTAGTTCAAGTATGGTATATGATATATTATTTTTCATTCACATCTAGCATTAAGAGGTTACTTATGATGGTTGTAGGACTGCTTTGAGTCTGATGATTATGGGTAGAGAATCCATTGTTATGTTCTTGAGATTTGGATACTTGGGATATTTACTATAATCACTTATTCTTGATAGCATCGATAGGACTTATGAGGGATCACAGATTATTTACTCTTGTTTTTGTCTTCTGGCCTTATGATGGTCCAGTTATTCTATCGTTAGTTATGTTCTCTTTATATTATTTACTCACTTGGTAACTTTCAGTATTTGGGACATTATACCAAGTTTGCCCTTTTTTTGAACTTATTTTATTATCTCGGGTCTTATTGTACTTATATTATGATTTAGCTCCATCGGTCGATGATCCTACATAGTACTCATATTACACTTCTATATAATTTCTAATGCAAATTTGAGTACTAGATGTTTTCAGTGATGCTGTGTTAGTGCTAGTCAGAGTTTGGAAGAGCTCTCAAAGATTGACCTTTTTCTATTTAGGATGGTATTTCTATTCGAGACTATTGCATATTTGCTACTTATAGTATTCTTTTTCTTTTTCTACAGGTTCTTGTATGGACCTTACTAGGTCTTGTGATATAGCTACTCATTTAATTATTTATCTTTAGTTATGCTATTATTATTATGCTTTATCGCTTGCAATCTCATTATTTGCGTAATTATATCATTTATCCTATTTTCCACAAATTAGCCCATTACTTGCCATTCCAGGCTACAGTTAGCTTATCTATTTGTGAGTCAAATTAGGTGCCATCATGAATCGTGAAATCAAGGTGTTACAAATTGGCATCAGATCTATGTTCAGCGGTAGTATTGGTACAACAACAAGTGACTTGTAGAGTTCGTGGATTGGAACAATGACCTTCATTCATAACTTGGAGAGGCTATGGGACATTCATCGAAGATCATCACTTTTTGATACCCTCTCGATTTCGAACCCAACACTTTGTCCTTCGTCCTTCTGTAAAGTTTTTGAATGATTAAAATTTGTTCAAATACATAATCCCCATATAAGAATACGAATATAATATTACCTATTTCTTAAATTTTTACTCTAAAAATCTAGGCCAAAAACCTGATTAAAAAAAGTTGTACTCCCTCCATTTCAAAAAGAATAACCTACTTTGACTTGGCACAAAGTTTAAGAAAATAAATAAGATTTTTGAATCTTGTGGCCTTAAATTAAAGTTGTGTCAAATATACCAAAAATTCTTTTAATCTTATGGTCCTAAACATGTCATGTGGAAAGTTGAAATTAAAGTATTGCCTAAAAAAAGGGATCATTCTTTTTGAAATGGACTAAAAAGGAAAGTGGGTCATTCTTTTTTAAACGGAGGGAGTAATTGATTTCATACGAAGAAATTTGGAATCTGTACATAACCAAGAAAACAGTACCTTTGACACCGTCCTAAATACCTTGAATAATTGCTTTCAAATAGATTTATAATGGACTTGGACTATTCCACTCATTTTCAAATTAGCCTGGAGGCAATATACAAGATACAATCCTTAGATTAGCTTTTGTGTCCAGTAGCTTTTGTGGGGGGTGCTAATAAGGACTAATCATCCACCTCTAACATTCTTTTCATTAATTATTAAGGGTTAATTACAAAGTCAACATTACATAGCCATGCACATGCTTGACTTTAGTACCATTAGTTATCATTAACTAATGATTTATTTCTTGTCTTTTTCAGTTAATAACATGCAGATTACCAATTCACCCTATATCATTATGTGAACCACTAATCACAACCTAATTTCTATGAAAACAACCTAATTTCTATATATCATGATTAGTCTCACTCTTGGAATAAACCAAGATATAATCAATAAATACATTAACAAAAGATTTGAGATACGGTTAAAATACCTAATTCATCAACTCCATGAACGCGATTAGGCATTGGTCAACCAAAGGACATGACCAAGAACTCATAATGAATGTATCAAGTTTGAAAAGTTGTCTTAGAAATATCTGAGGCTCTAATCTTCAACTGGTGATACCTAAACCTCAAGTCAATCTTTGAAAACACTAAACACCCTAAATTTGATCAAATAAATCATCAATACGAGGAAGAGGATACTTATTCTTAACTATCACTTTGTTCAACTCTCAATAATCAATGTACATACGTATAGACCCATCTTTCTTTTTCACAAATAAGATAGGTGTACCCCTAGGGGTGGGCATTCGATATTCGGTTTTGTATTTTTAAAGTTCGGATTCGATTATTCGGTAATCAGTATTTAAACGTAGATACCACATACCATACTTATAAATAAGTTTGGTCATTTGGTAAATTAAAATTTGGTTCGATACGGTATTTGGTAATACTATATTAAAGTTGGAGATGTGAAAATGTACGTTTAAACTTCAAAGAGTATATTTAATAGAAACCCTATGTATTATTCTTTTTATTACTTTTTACGAATATATTACTAAGGTCCAAGAGTTTCTTCGGAATGAATTATATATATATATATATAAAGAAATTAGATATTTAGTAAAAACCTAATACCAAATTGTATTAATATCTTGTACCAAATCCAATCCCAAATGCCAAAATATTGAAGTTTTATTCCCAAATATCATACCAAATGCCGAATTACCAATTTTTTTGGTTTGGTTTGGTAATTCTATTTTTGGTATTTTATACCCAACCCTACGCACCCCAAAGTGATATACTAGGTCAGATAAATCCCTTATTCAACAACTTTTGTAATTGATCCTTCAGTTTCTTCAACTCAGATAACGCCATCCTTTATGGTGGAATAAAAATAGGCTTGTTTCTAAACTCAAAATTAATGGCAAAGTCAATATCAAGATCCTGAAGCATACCAAAAAATCCATAGGGATAACACAAATAGAATCCAAAGAGAGAAGTGGAGTAGCTTTTGTATCATGAATATGAGCCAAATAAGACAAATATCATTTCTCAACTAAGCGACAAGCCTGAATGTATGATATAACTCTCATAGGACCCGAATGAAGTTTACCCTTCCAAGCTATCCTTGGCATACCTAGTGGAGCTAAAGCTACGATCTTTGCATAACAATCTAGGACAGCATGGTAAGGGGCCAACCAATCCATACCCAAAATAACGTCGAAGTCAACTATATCTAGAACAAGCAAATCTACCCAAGACTATTGCCCAGCAAAATTCATAATACAGGATCGATATACCCGATTCACCAATAAAAAAGCTCACTAGCAGAGTCAAAACTGAAAGCAAAATATGCAAACACAGAAGAAAGTTGATCTCAAATCAAATAACACAGATGAAAATCTAAAATAAACAAGGATAATGCCTATGATAATAGCATCGGATGTCTTTGCCTCTGGTCTGACAGGTGTAGTATAGGACTGTCCATGACAACCACCATGGGTTCTACTACCTTTGCCTTACACACCTCTGATAGAACCTTTATCTCTCACAGTCGAAGTAGGAGTATCCTTGAAAATACGATGGGGACCATCCTTGTCCAGATGGCCAGTCTCATCAAACACATAACAACCTCTATGACCCAACTCAATAGGAGAAGGTACGATTGGACTAGAATAGCCACCCAGAACTATTGAACTAGAAGACTCACTACCTAAAGAAGTATCACCTCTGAACTCTCCCATACGATGCACCTTTTTGGCACCTCTTTGAGATGCTCAATGATACCCTCGATCATATTAGCATGATCCACTATACTCTATAATAAATCTCCATGCGCCACCATCTAAGATATAGCTAGCTGAAGGAAAACATACAACCTCTTCATAAACTTCTAAATCTTCATAGATTTGGTGGCAATGCTGGAATAGAAATATCTAAACAAGGCATAGAAGTATGGTTCATACTCAACAATTATGGATCCCTATTCCAGGCAATCAAACTCATCTCTCATATGATCCTTTAGACTGTCAAGCAAAAACCTCTCTAAAAAATCCTTAGCAAAGTGGTCCCAATTTATCTCAAGAGAATTAAGAGGTATGTAACCAACAAGTGACCTCCACCAATCTCTAATGGTATCCTTCAACTGATATATAGTATACCCGACACTATGTGACTCGAGCAAACCTAGGTTATATAATTTCTAATGATTGTTAATAAAGAACCCATAGGCACCTCGCCAACAACACCACAGAATATAAGAGGACCCAAATGAGTGAACCACTCAAACCTCTTCTGATCCTTAGAAGATATAACTGTACTCGCAATAAGAGGAGGCATAGTAAATCTGGCAGGCTAAGATCCCACCTGAGGAGGAAACATATATGAAAGTTGAACTCCCAACCTTAGAATACCATACTAAGATGTCGACACTAAACCAGGGACAACACTCAGAGTCTTTAAAGTACAAAAAAAGAAGTAAGTACAACTGGAGGGTCCCTACTCAAAACTTAAGGAACACCATAAGTAGACTCTAGCATAGTCGGAGGTACAATACTTGGAACTGGAGTTAGGCTCTAGCATAGTCAAAGGTATAATACTTTGAACTGGAGAAATACTAGGAGCAATTGAAGGAGTACCCTCTAAACAGGTAAGTAAACCAATAACCTCTCTAGGACTGGGGTATAATAACTCGATGGGACCAAAGTGAGACCCACATCCCTAACACACTCAAGTTGAGGCTCAGGGAAGAGTCTCCTAGAACTACTCCTAGGTAGGGAAGATCCCCATACTTTTCCACTACCTTAAGACCGTCCACGACTCACAACTCACCCTCTAGATTAGTCTAGTTCCTGGGATAAAGGCTCTACAACTCTATTCTTATGAGATATAGTCATCACCATCTATGTATAAAAGAGTGAAGTAAGTTATAGAACACAAGGTATGAAGGAAATCCACATGATAAAGAATAAAGTGAGGGAAATTTCCTAAAGACATCTTATAGCCTCTCAAAGATAGATACTAATCTCAGTGTATCAATCTGTGAGACTCTATTAGACATCTCATTTTTATACTATTGAGACTAATAAACTTGTCTGCTCTAATACCAATTTGTCACAACCCAAAAACCAAGGGTCATGATGACACTTATTGCAGCAAGCCTTGACGGTAAGCCTTTCATCCTAACTAATACAAAAAGGAAAATAACACCAATACCCAAGGCATGTATCCGAGAATAAAGTCAAACCACACACATATATAGTGAAAGCAGAAATGCATAGTCAATGATAGCAAACCAAATCCCAAAACCTAGTGTCACAGTGTAAGAACTAACTAGTACAACACAAGATAAAAAATACATAAGGTATCCAAATAGGAACAACTCTGTCTCTATATACAAATAAAGACATGGTCTAAATAAAGTAAGTAAGTAGTCCACTCTAGACACATGAAATCAACTTCCACCTAAAAAATTTCAAATAACACCCGAATTAACCACCATAAGGTGCACTGGAACCTAGATCTACATTGAAAGGGCATAGTAAGAGTGAGCATGGTCCACTTGTACTTTGTAGGTATTATAAGCCAACTAAGCAAAGTAGAAAATAAAGCATACAAAATACACGTTAAGGGAACATCACCTGTAACCAGAAGATGTCCCAAACGATAGCCCACACCATCTTCACCAACAATTCTATAATATTATTATACATCATAGCCATATGATAAAGAAACACAAGCATATAGATATAACAAATACTAATATGAAGGAAAGAAGTACACATAGACAAGTATCATAACAAGGAAAGACCATACATCACAGAAAAATACATAGTATTATCATGCAATCGAGATGATGATAATAAGGATGGTGATAATGATGATGGTGATAATGATGATGATCGAGGTTATCACACAACCTTTATATACACCTATGATGCAAAATCTTCCCAATGTAGGACCCATAGGGGGTTCATCAACCCATATAAAATCGATATCCAGTACCAATATCCATAACTTCTCTCTAGAACATATATCAGTAGAGGGTTTTAAGGATGTCACATCATCTATCAGAAAAAACTAGTGTTCCCAGTATTTCCATGGTGGTATTAATGTATTACGAATGAATATGATATGAGTATATAGTTCTCACAACCAACCAAAATAATAAATTTTCATATCCAACCAATATGCCAACCGAGTGAGCCAAAATCCACTCATTAATCCAACTATCCATGAATCCAATGTATCAATAGTCCAATAGAATGAAATATATTAAAAAAAAAGTCACCACTGACACCACATTAGGGTTTTCCATCAAACAAGATTACAACTAATTTCCACATACACAAGGCCAATAATTTAATATAGGACCCTATATGGTCACAGATAGCAATTAATATTCCAAAACAACTAAAAAACATTAATATATAGGGCCCTATGAGCACAACATAATAATATAGCCATTTTTATGATTTGTTCCCACACCCTTAACATGATTTTGTACCAATATTACCTAACCATTCCTGTCTAATGAAAGTTAAGTCATAACCTACGTCAAATGCCAACACCAATTTGAAAGCCTTTAATCCAAAGACTTACTCCTATGAACGGACTCTGAATCTATTAAGTTAAAGAATTTATACATTAGGAGAAAGCTAATGACACTTATATTGCCTAATTTTGAGTCAAGATCAAACAGACCCTCAAAATGGGTTTTTAAAGACAAAGGACAAAATTAAAATTTTATTTTTAAAACATGCTCCCCATACTCTTAGGAGTCTACAGCATAAAATCATAGAAAAATAAGTTTAAAACATGGTCGAAATCAATGGCAAAATATTTTTAAGCTTTACCCAAAAAAATTGTTGAAATCTATTTTAAAATCAAGAATTCAAGTTGTTTGAAGATGAAATTGAGAGAAAAGTGATATATGAGATTAGAAACTCACCCATGTAAAAACAGGTTAAAATCAGAGAAATATAATACTTTGTCCTTTCGAGCTAAAATTCTCAATTTTTACTTTTAAACTCGCCTTTAAATAATATTTAAATGATAGAATTGAACAAAAATAGTTGAAATAAGTGTTTTGGAGCTTACCCAATCTTAGGGATGAAAAAACATGAAATACCAAGGTCTAAGTCTAAAAAAATTATGAAGAAAACAAAAGAAATATTATTTATACGCAGGGCCACAAGTGCTGCTAAAGCTATAAAGAGCCACTTTAGTGGCACTCGCTAAGGCAGCCAGTCTGCTAAAATGGACAATGACTGCTTTGTTGCCCTTCGCTAAAGAGGACAAGGGCCGCAAAAGCATCCTTTCCCATTTGGAAGCTGGATGCTAAAGTAACCAATTGTTACTTTAGTGTCTGCTGCTAAAGCGGCCAAAGTCGTGCTTTAGCGGCTGCACCTGCTGAAGTGCACTAGATGGAGACTTGGAGAATTCCAAGTCAATGAGGGCCCTTTGAGATTCATCTGTAATTCTAAGAATGCAAACAAACTATGATATCCTACAAAATTCAATTCTCCAGACTCAATGGCGATATTAGATTTTTGAAAAATATTGTTTTCACAAAGTTGCCTCCTGAAACCCAATTTCATAATTTTCAGAATCGAGTGTTTGAAATTAGATATAAAAGCCATAAAACTATACCAACCATGTTACTACATTAAAATCGACATTTTGAATTTACCAGCACAGTCCATTTTGCCATCCGATGCACAAATCAATAAATATTGACTGAATTTAACTAAAAGGTTTTTCAAGCCACCAAAAACCACAATGTTACATAAATCACACCGAAATGCATCAAAAATTATGTCAATTATCTCCAAACACTAAAAATACAGTAAATCAATCATGGAGAGGGTAAAATAGTCAAATCATATATATATATATATATATATATATATTTCACATGAATCACCAAAATCAAGTCGTTACAAAAGCCCCTTAAAATTTTGTATTAAGTTAATTAGAGATCAAATTAACATTTTAAAAATCTTGATAACATTTTTAAATATACAAATCAACCCACAAATTCTTATTTAATATGTAATAAAAATAAGGGACCCACTCAATCATTTCCAATCGTTAGTTATTTAGTTTTCAAGAAAAAATGATTTTTTTTCACTCCAAAAGCTCAAACGTTAGGCCTTCTCACAAATGTCACTCTCCCTAAACAAATTGCCTCAAATAAGATAATATATCGACATTATTGTCATCTCCACCGACTATCAGTTGTTTGAGAATCCACATTCGACTTCTTTACCCCTTCTTCTTTCCTTGTGGTTGTCAATTTCTCTCTTTTCGTAGGTAAAGACTTCTATATTTTTTGTTTTTCAAAATTAATGTTTTTTAGTTAATGAAAAAAAAAGAAATTTTGTTGTATTTTCTTCACGTATGAGTTACAATTTAAGTTTTGATGCTCAAACAAAAAAAGAACCCGAGAAAATCCTAATTATGATATTTTTTCTCTTAATATGATACTTTTTCTAAGTGAAATATGATTTTTTTTGTTTCTGTTGTTGTTCTGTTGCCGAACATTATTGTAAAAATAGTTAAACTTAAATTTTGATTCTTTTTCCTAAGATATTTGTGGTGATAATTTTGTCTTGTTATTTCGTTGTTGTATTGAATCACTTCACTTGGTATTTTGTTGGTATTGTTGGTACGCGTTATTGCTGGTTTTTATTTTGTTGGTTTTATTTATGCTTGGTATTGTTTGTGTTCTTAGTTTATTTATGTCGGTGTTGTTGGTGTTGTTGGTGTTATTTGTGTTGTTTCTGTTGTTGTTGTTATTCTGGAACATTAATGTACAAATAGTGAAACTTGAACTTTAGCATTTTATTGGAGTCATCAAAAGTGTGATAATTTTGTCTTATTATTTGTGTTGTTGTATTTGATCACTTTACTTGGTATTTATTGGTGTTGTTGGTGATGTTTGTTTGTTTTGTTAGTGTTGTTTGTGTTCTTGGTATGATCTTTGTCACAACCCAAAAATGAAGGTCATGATGGCACTTGTTGCGGCGTACCTTGACAAGTAAGCCTATCACCCAAACTGATACAAAAAGAGAAAAAAGATAGAAATATCCCAAGATAGGGCTTCTAGAACGAAGCCGAACCATATAAGTAATCATAACAATATGGAAAGAACTTATCCAAAATACCAATCATGAAAAAAACTAGGTGTCAATAGTATAAGAACTACTAATACAATCCAGAGTCAAATATATCAAAATATAACCATAAGGGAATAATATTTGCCCTGACACTAATAAAGACACAATCGCTATAGAAAGATAGAGGTCAAATCCGGACGCATAAATGTCCAATCGCTATCTTGGAAGCTCAAATAATCGCCTGATTCAAGTAAGGTGAGGCGTACAAGGGCTAGGACCTATGCCGAAAAGGTGTAGTAGGCATGAGTATGTTCCACGTACTCAGTAGGTATAATAGGCCGACCAATAAAAATAGCAAATAAAGCATACAGAATATACACTAAGGTCATGTCACCTGCAATCAAAAAATATGCCAGAATAGTAGCCCACACCGCTTGCACTAAAAGTTCTAATATATCACATACACATATACATAGAACATGAGTATGCATTATATCACATATAAGTAGAACAAGGGGGAACATGCATATACAAGATCATCAAATACAAGTAAAAGAAGATAAGAAAATACATAGATGACAAGCCAATATGACAACACAACACAACAATACAACACAATAAAAAAAAAACAAAGTAAGTGTATTGTATATGATGACTATGGTGGTATTGTATGAGGTCGTTGTACAACCTTCGAGATCATTGCACAATCCCTGATACACCTACGGAGCTAAAGCTTCCTGATGTAGTACCCATGAGGGGTTCGTCAACCTATATACAATCCACATATATCATATATCCTTTTTGGAAGATCCCTCAAAAAGGGTTTATAAGGTGTTACAATATGTCTTCCCTGGCGCATCTCTCAGAGAGGATTTTAAAAAGGTGTTTCCAATCTTACTCAGGTCTTGCCATGGTGGTACAAATATTTCAAGAATGAGTATGATATGAGGATGTAATTCTCACAACCGATCACAATAAGTATTTCGACAACCAACCACATGATATATTTCCACAACCAACCACAATGATATATGTCCACAACCAACCATAATGATATATTTTCACAATCATGTGAGTCAATATCCACTCATTATTTCTGTTTCATCCATGAATTTCTACATGTCTCATATACCAATAAGTATGAATATATCACAATACACCAATGGTACCATATTACGTATTGCAACAACAGAATACAATTATTCATATGTATTTAGGGTTATCAACATCACATAAGAATCCACATAGTCACAGAGATCACATAATATCTCAATTTCAACAATTACATCGCATATAAGCCCCACACGGGCACAACACATAGATAACCAATTTTTCATGATTACTTTCTACCCTTAACATGCATTTTGTGTCATCATTTACTATCCAGCCTAGTCTGAAAAAGTTAAGCCATAATCTACCACGAATGCCAACACTGGTTTGCTACACTTCAAACACACGATTTTACTTTCCATGAATTATCTCAAAATCTACTAAGAATGTCAAATATAAAATTTACGTGTCAAAATAAAACCAACGATACCCATATTAACTACTTTTGATTTGGGGTCAAAACGAACTCCCGGAATGAGATTTCAAAAAAGAAGGGAAAAATCAGAAATTTACTTCAAACACATGTTTTTCATATTTTGAGGAACCTACAGCTGAAAACTCAAGTAAAATCGAGTAAAAAACGAGGTTCAAATCGAAGAAAAACCATTTTTAAGTTTTACCGGTAAAATCTTTAAAATATGGGTTAAAATCATGAATCGGGGTTGTTTTAAATGGCTAAATTGATGAAAAAGTAGTAATTATAAGATAAAAATATTATTCAAGTAAAAGAGATTAAAATTGGGGTTTAAAATCAAGCCCTAATATTGTTGGGGTTTTGAGAAATTACTAAGAAAAAGGTGAATTCTTACCTTAAATCAGTAATATAATCAACAAATAGATGTTAATCTAGCTTCCCAAGCTCCCACAAGCTTCACTTTTAAGCTCTCATACTATTTTAGGGTTTAACTATCAATAAGCAAGATAGAAAATGAACAAAATAGATCCAAAAACTATTTTAATCGTGCAGAAAATCTGCTGACAAGGAAAAAGTTGATGTTTCTCTTATTTTAAGTCCAAACCGGACTTTGATTGGCTGCCCAAAATTCATTTGAAGTCTGATATATACAACCAAAATATTTAACACACTAAATTTGATGTTCCAAATGCATTGGCAAAGTCAGATTTTTGAAAAAACATCATTTTTAAAAGGTTTACCCCCGAAATTCGAAATTGTAATTTTCCAAAATGAGAGTCGAAATGAAATTTAAAAGCAGTAAAATCACACCAAACATCTTACCACCCTAAAATCGACATTTCAAATCTACTGGAGAAGTCAAATTTTCCATCCAAGGTTGTTTCGATCAAATATGGGTCCCACACCTATATTTTAAATTTTTCAATGTTTGGGTGGACCAGGACCCGAACCAAAGGTCTACCTAGCCTAAAATTGATATTTTGGAGCTGCTGGTGCAGTTCGTTCATCCATCCATTGCACGGATCAAAAGATATTCACATAAGTCCAAAATAAGAATCTTAAAGGCATCAAAAACCACAATATTGTATAAATGGTACCAAAATGCTCCGAGAACTGTATCAATCACCCCCACAACCCAGAAATAGCATTGCAACTACGGGAAGGGGTAAAACAACCAAATAAGACAGAAATAAATATTTCACATATTTTATCAAAAAATTGATCGTTACATCATCCACTACTAAAAATATAGTTCAACTTCGAACTAAAGGAAAAATAAATACTGAACAAGAAAGAGCTGGGATAAGAACTATGCATATCAGACTCAACCACCAAAGTAACCTCATCTAGAGGTCGATGTCGCCCCTAGACCTTGAACACAGGGATCATTCTAAAGCGCAATTGCCTAGCATCCTTAGCCAATATGGAGACCGGATAATCTACAAAAGATAACCGCTCGTCTAACTGAATTGACTCGTAATAAATGACATGAGACTCATCAAGAATATAGCGAAGAAGCAGAGAAACATAAAAAATTGGATGAACAACTGATAGATCAATGGGTAAAGACAACTCATAAGCCACATCACCAACAATCCGAAGAATCTCAAATGGACCAATATACCTGGGGCTAAGCTTGCCCCTCTTCCCAAACCTCATTACACCCTGCATGGATGAAACTCGAAGGAAAAAATGACCCGCCAACACCAAATATCAAGGCATAAAGTCTATGATCAGCATAGAATTTTGCCCACTCCGAGCTGATCTAAGTCTATCCTTAATAACCCAGACTCTATCCAAAAACTCACGAAGCAAGTCCGTACCTCGAGGTCTAACCTCAAAACATTAAAACCAATCAACTGGGGAGCGAAAATACCTACCATACAATGCCTCAAAAAGAGCCATATTAATACTAGAATGGTAGTTACTATTATATGCAAACTCTGCTAAAGCCAAATGCTGCTCCCATTAGCCACCAAAATCCATCATGCATGCACAGAGCATATCATCCAAAACCTGAATAGTCCTCTCTGATGGGCAATTAGTCTGGGGGAGAAACATTTTTCTAAGATCAACCCGAGTACCCAACTCATCCTGAAAAGTCTTCCAAAAGTAAGATGTGAATACAAAACCTCGATCTAAAATAATAGACACTAGTACACCATGCAAATGAACAGTCTCATGAAAATATATACAAGCCAACCTTGCACCATTGATCGAGACCTAAACAAAAATAAAATATGCTGACTTGGTCAATCAATCCATAATAACCTAAATACTCTCAAAACCATGAGAGGTATGAGGAAAACCAGTCACAAAGTCCATGGTGATCGGTTCCCACTTCCATACGAGAATGGGTAACCTTTGAATCAATCCACCAGGTCTTATATACTCGGCCTTTACCTGCAGACATCATAAGCAATAAGCCACAAAATTAACTATATCTTGCCTTATACCACCCCACCAGTAGTGTTGTCTCAAATCACAATACATCTTAGTCACACATGGATGGATAGAATATCTAGAACAATGGGCCTCCTCCAAAATTAACCTAATCCAATCACCCATTCTCGACATACAAAATCGACCTCTAATCCGCAAAAATCTATCTAATTCAAGTAAGGCTTCCTTAGCCTCTCTACTTAACACCTTATCTTGAATCAACCTCAATCCAAC
Organism: Capsicum annuum; assembly: GCF_002878395.1. Classification (NCBI taxonomy): domain Eukaryota; kingdom Viridiplantae; phylum Streptophyta; class Magnoliopsida; order Solanales; family Solanaceae; genus Capsicum; species Capsicum annuum. The sequence goes on along the minus strand of NC_061115.1, from coordinate 140,651,886 downwards.
ATCATCAAACTGATGGCCTCGAATCTACTCTATCAAAAAGATCTAGCCTTCACAAATTCAAAAACATGCCTAGGTGTCAAAATATTAACACTAACTATCTGGTTAGCTAAAAATTGAACCTCTAAGACCAAAATCCTCTCCTGGGTCAAAAGATGTGCTAGGCTACCCATGCTAGTCAACTTCCAGCTCAAGGCATCTATAACTATATCAGCCTTACCTGAATGATAGAGAATAGTAAAGCCATAATCCTTAAGCAACTCAAGCCAACGACGCTGCCTCATATTAAGATCTCGCTAGGTAAAGAGGTACTAAAGCCTACAATGATCTGAGAAGATCTCATAATGGATTCCATACAAGTAGTGCCTCCACAACTTCAAGGCAAACACAAATTCGCACAACTCTGAATCATGGGTGGGATAATTTCTCTCATGAGGCTTCAACTGATGAGACACATAGATAATCATCTTGGCCTCCTATATCAACACAACACCCAATCCAACACCGGAAGCATCACATAACACAGTAAAGCCCACGCCCTCCTTGGGAAATGTCAAGATAGGAGCTGAAGTCAACAAATTCTTTAGCTTCTGAAAGCTCACCTCACAAGCATCGGACCACTAAAAAGAAATCTTTTTTTGGGTTAACTTGGTCAATGGAGTTGTACTGGATGAAAACCCCTCAATAAAACACTGATAATAACCTGCCAAGCCAACAAAACTCCAAATCTCCATGGCAAAGTAGGTATATCCCAATAACGAACTTCTGTAACCTTGGTTGGATCAACCATAATACCTTTCTTAGTCACCACATAACCCAAGAAAGAAATAGAATCCAACCAAAACTCGCACTTAGAGAACTTAGCATACAACTTCTCATCCCTCAATCTCATAAGCAAAATCTGCAAATGTTCCTCGTGCTCAACTTCCTAACACCAAGATATCACTATGAATACAATTACAAAGAGTTACGATCGAAACACCTGGTTTATCAACTTTGTAAAAGTATTAGAGGCATTAGTTAACCCAAAAGACATGACCAAGAACTCATAATGAGCATATAGAGTTCGAAAAGCTAACTTTAGAATATCTAAAGCTCTAACTCTCAATTGGTGATAACTGAATCTCAAATCAATCTTCAAAAACACCACACTGAAGCTGAATAAACAAATCATCGATATGAGAAAGAGGATACTTATTCTTAACTATCACCTTAGTTAACTGTCGATAATCAATAAACATTTGTATAGACCTATCTTTTTTCTTTACAAACAAGACACGCGCACCCCAAGGTGAAATACGAGGTCGGATAAATCCCTTATCTAATAACTCCTACAACTGATCCTTTAGTTTCTTCACCTCTATAGGGGCCATCCTATAAGAAGGAATAGAAATAGGCTTGGTGCTCATCTTAACATCAATAGAAAAATCAATATCTTAATCCAGAGGCTTACCAAACAAGTCCATAGGAAATACATCCATAAATTCCTGAACAATACGAATAGAATCCAAGGAAGGAGACAAAACAACATTGGTGTCACGAATATGGGCCAAGTAAGATAAACATCCCCTCTTAACCAATTTACAATCCTGAACATAGAAATAATCCTCTTAGGACTCGAATAAAGTACACCCTCCCAAGATATCTTTGGAACACCCGGCAAAACTAAAGTCACGGTCTTCGCAAAATAATCTAAGACTGCATGATAAGGATCCAACTAATCCATGCCTAAAATAACATCAAAATTGACCATATCTAATACAAGCAAATCTACCAAAGTGTCACGTTTAGCAAAAGTCACAACATAAGATCGATGCGCTTGATCCACCACTAAAGAATTACCTACCAGGGTAGATACATAAATAGGAATGGCAAGAGGCTCACTAACAGAATCATACCCCAAAGCAAAATATATAGACATATAAGAGAAAGTCAATTAGGGATAAAGTAATAAAGATACAAGTCTAAAACAAATAGGGATGATACTTATAATCACAATATCAGAAGCCTCTACCTTAGGTCTCGATGGTATAGAATAACACTGACTGCGAACACCAACTACCTGGGTGGACCCACGACCACTATCACAGGCTCCACTATCTTTACCTATCTCACCTCTAGTAGAACTCCTATCTCTCACAACTGAAATAGAAGTAGCCTGAATCACCCAATCAGGATAATCTCTGGCCATGTGGCCAATCTTATCACACATATAGCAACCTTTATGACCAGCCTCAATATGAAAAGGTACAACTAGGCCCAAACGGCCTCCCTAAACTGTTGAACTAGAATATCTACCACCTGAAATCTATAAATCCACCACCGCCTACCATGGTATCCATGGGAACCTCTAAAATCTTTTTTTTGTGATGTCTGACTCCTGAACTCACCAAAAATTTGTGCCTTCATAGCGCCTTCTTAAGATACAGTAAGAATAGCCTTAGTTATCTAAGCATGATCCACTATATTTTGGAAAGAAACCCCAAACACAGCCATCTGAGATCTAGCCAACTAAAGAAAAATATCAAAACCCTTATTGAACTTCCAAATCATCATAGAATTAGTAGAAATGCTATCATAGGAATATCTGGATAGGGCATGGAAGAGTGCCTCTACTCAGCAACTAACATAAAGCCGTACTCTAAATGATCAAAATCGTCTTGCATACGATCTCTCAAACTAAAAGACACAAATCTCTCTAAGAAGATATTAGCAAACTAATCCTAAGTCATCTTAAGTGAATCATGAGTTCTATAGCACACAAGAAACCTCTACCAATCTATAGAACCATCTCTTAATTGATAGGTCGTATAAGCAACACTATCTACACAAAAGGAGTAAAATACAACTCAAAACACAAAGTATTAAATACTTTCAAATAATAAGGAATAAAATGAGGAAGGTTTCCTAAAGACATCCCATAGCCTCTCAAACATAAATACGGACGTCTACGTATCGATCCGCAAGACTCTATTAGACATCCCGTTCTTACACAGTTAAGACTAATGAAACCTGGCTTCTCTGATACCAATTTAGCATGACTAAAAATAAAAGTCATGATGGCACTTATCGTGGCATACCTTGACAAGTAAACCTATCACCCAAATCGATACAAAAAGAGAAAAAAAGACAATAATATCCCAAGGTAAGGCTTCTAGAACAAAGCCAAGCCATATAAGTAATCATAACAATGTTGAAAGAACTTATCCAAAATATCAATCATATCCAAAACTAGGTGTCAATAGTGTAAGAACTACTAATACAATCCAGAGTTAAATACATCAGAAAATAACCACAAGGGAATAATATTTTTCTCTGAATACAAATAAAGACATAATTATAATAGAAAGATAGAGATGAACTCCGAATGCATAAATGTCCAACCGCTACCTTGGAAGCTCTAACAATTGCTCGAGTTAAGCAAACTGAGGCACACTTGAGCTAGGATCTGCATCAACAGGGTGCAATAGGCATGAGAATGGTCCACTTATACTCAGTAGGTATAATAGGCCGACCAAGCAAAGTAGTAAATAAAGCATACAAAATATACACTAAGGGCACATCATCTATAATTAGAAAATATCCCATAATACAAGCCCATACCACCTGCACTAACAGTTCTAATATATCACATACACACAAAGATAGAACACGAGTATGCATTATATCATATATAAGTAGAACAAGGGGGAACATGCATATACAAGATCATCAAATAAAAGGAAAAAAAAAGATAAGACAATTACATAGATGGCAAGTCAATACAATAATACAACACAATAATACAATACAATATAAACACAATAAAATAAGTGCAATGTATATGATGATGATGATGCACGTGGTCATCGCACAACCTCTGAGATCATCACACAATCCCCATATACACTTATGGAGCTAAAGTTTCTCGATATAGGACCCATGAAGGGTTCGTTAACTAATATAAAATCCTCATATCTCATATTTTGTTTCAGGCTTATCTCTCAGAAAGGGTTTTATAAGGTGTTACAATATCTCATCCCTGACACATCCCTCAGGAAGGATTTTAAAGAGGTGTTACTAGTGTTTCCACAGTGGTACGAATGTTTCACGAATTAGTATGATATAAGGATGTAATGCTCACAACCAATCACAATGAGTATTTCCACAACCAAGCATATGATATATTTCCACAATCAACCACAATGATATATTTTTGTAACCAACCATAATGATATATTTCCACAACTATGTAAGTAAATATCCACTCGTTATTTCTGTTTCATCCATGAATTTCCACATGTCTTATATACCAATAAGTATTAATATATTACAATACACCAATGGTTCCATATATGGCCTTTCAACAACACAATATAATTATTCACATGGATTTAGGGCTATCAACATCACATAGGACTACACACAATCACACACATCATATAATACCTTAATTTTGACAATTATATCATATATAGGCCCCCACACGGGAAAAATACATAGATATACATTTTTCATGATTAGTTACCAACCTTATCATGCATTTTGTGTAATTATTTACTACTCAACCTAGTCTGAAAAAGTTAAGGCATAACCTACCTCCAATGCTGAAACCGGTCAGCTACACTTCAAACCCACTATCTTAATTTCAATGAATGATATCAAATACCACTAAAACATCAAATATGAAATCTACGCATCAAAATAAAACTAATACTCATAATGAGTACTTTTGGTTTGGGGTAAAAAAGGACCCTCGAAATGGATTTCCAAAAAAAGGGAAAAATTAGAACTTTACTTTAAAAATATATTTTCTATAGTATTAGGAACCTACAGCAGAAAATCCAAGTTAAATCAAGTCAAAAATGAGGTTCAAATCGAAGAAAAACTATTTTTGAGCTTTATCGGTAAAAACTTTGAAATCTAGGTTAAAATCAAGAATTGGGGTTGTTTTGAAGGTCAAATTAATAAAAAACTAGTAATTATAAGATAAAAACATTATTAAAGTGAAAAGGAGAGAACTTGAGGTTTAAAATAAAGCCCTAAGATTTTTGGGGTTTTGAGCAATTAATCATAAAATTAGTAAGACAAGTGTAAATTATTACCTTAAATTTCTAATAGAATCAAGAAATAGATATTAATCTAGATTTTCAAGATCCCACACACTTCACTTTTAAGCTCTCATGCTATTTTAGGGTTTAACTCGCAAGAGGCAAGATGAAAAATGAGTAAAATAGACCCCAAAACTATTTAATAGTGCAAAAAATCTGCACTAGTAATGAAAAAGTTATTGTTTTTCTTACTTTAAGTCCAATCCAGACTTCAATGGGTGCCCAAAATTCATTCATAGTCTGATATATTCAAACGAACTATTTAACCACACTAAATTCTATGGTCCGAATGCATTGGCGAAATCAGATTTTCAAGAAAACTTTATTTTTGAAAGGTTGACCCCCAAAGCCCGAAATTGCAGTTTTCCAAATCGAGGGACAAAATGAGATTTAAAAGCCATAAAATCACACCAAATATCTTACCACCCTAAAATAGTTATTTTGGATCTACTGGCAAATTCAAATTTTTCATTCAAGGTCGTTTTAATTAAATATGGGTCCCATACCCATATTTTTAATTTTCCAACTTTTCAACCAATAGGTTGAAATTAGATCCGGTGCACCAGGACCCGAACTAAAGGTATACCTACCCTAAAATGGATATTTTGGAATTTTTGATGTGTTCTGTTCAGCCATCCATTGCACAGATCAAAAGATATCCACATAAGTCCAAAATAAGACTCTCAAAGCCATCAAAAACCACAATATCGCATAAATGGTATCAAAATGCATCGAGAACTTTGTCAATCATCACCACACCTAAGAAATACCATAATACAACTACGAGGAGGGATAAAATAGTCAAATAATAGAGAAATAAATATTTCACATATTTTATCAAAAAGTTGATCCTTATATTTTTTTTGTTCTTAGTTTTGTTGGTAGTGGTAGTAGTGGTGTTGGTATTATTATTGGTGTTGGTGTTGTTGATTTTTTAGGTTTTGTTGGTTTTGTTGGTATTGGTAATATTAGTTTTGTTGATTTTCTTGATGTTGTTATTGGTGGTGGTGGTAGTATTAGTGTAAAAACATTGGTGTTGTTCAAATGGTGATATAGCTTGGTGTTGTTGTCGATGATATTCTTTGTGTGATTTAGTTTATTGCTGGTGGTGTTGGTGTTTGTGTTCTTGTTGTTGGTATTTTGTTGATATATGATGCTGCCCAAAATATGTGTAATATGTTGCAAACAATAAAAATCTATTAGATCATATTAAGCATCTATTGAAAACAACTATATTATATGTTGGTTTACTTGTTTGATTTCTTCCAATAGATAATTCATCTGTCGCAATAGATAAGTCATATGTTGCAACATATAAGAAATTTCTATTAGATGATCCATCTATTGCAATAGATGAGTCGTCTATTGCAATAAATGAGTCATCTATTACAATAAATGAGTCATCAGTTAGAAGAAATAAAACCAGAAGCAAAACCTGTTTTGACTTCTTCCAACAAATGACCCATCTATTGGAAGAGATGGGTCATCTGTTGGAAGAAATAAAACAGTATCTAGACTATTTTGATTCATTCCAATAGATGACCTATCTACTATAAATAATAACTAATCTGTTGAAAATATTTGTGTACTATGTTGTGTTTATTAAATTTCCAGTTACTTTTTTTCAATGATACATAATTCATCTATAATCTATTTTGTTTTCCTTTTTTTTATAGATTAAAAATGGCTCCCAAAAGAAAAAAATGAATCAACTTCTAACAAAGCAACTAAAATAGCTAAATTACAAACACCATTAGAAAAACTTGATAAACAAGCTCTTTCAGAAACAAATAAAGTATTGTCAACTATAAATTTGCAGAAAGAGATTGAAGATATAGAAAGAGCTAATAAAGAAGATATTAGAGGAAAATCAGTTGAAAGTTCTATATATAATGTAGAAAAAGAAGGTAAGGGAGATGAGGAAAGGTTGTAAAGGGGTAAGATGTAAGTAAAAATAAGGAAGAAGATGGAGATGGTGAGGATGGAGATGATGATGAAAGTGATAAAGGAGATAAAGAGAAAGGTAAGGATGAAGGTGATGATAAAAAGGAAAAATAAAGTGAGAATAGAGATGGGCAAAAAGAAGATGGATCTGTAGAGGAAAATGAAAGTGGGGATAAAGAGGAAAAAGAATATTGATGATGATGTTGAGATATCATTTATTGATCTTGAACATGGATCGAACGCCCAACTTGATCTTGTATAAAACAAATTCCAAGTTGAGATGCCTATACATAACCCTACAAATTTGACTAGTTATTTTGTAGTTCAATCTGTCATAGGTAAAAAATTTTATGGTCTTAGGAAGACACTGAGGGATGAAAAATTGGAGGATTATTTTAAGTCCAGTTGCTTTAGATACTTTCTTATTCTGCCAAAGGGTAACAATGCATGCATGAAAATAACCATTATGTATGGTCATCTTAAGCACAGTATCAAGTATAAGGGTGACGATGAAGGAATATTAAAGGATGGGGACAAGAAGATGGATGAGATTTGGATAAACGATTGTGGCATGACAATTTCTTTTTCCATGAAAGAATTTATCATAGTGGCTGGATTTAGATACCATTCACCACCTGAACCTCTTTCTACAGTAACACCCTTAACAAAACATAAGGCAAGAAAGATACCTAAATCAGCCAATGCATCATAGAAAAGAAAGAAACGAACCAAGCCACCCACCAAAACCAATAAAGGAAAAGAAAAAACTAATGAGTTGTTGGACATTGTAGGACTGGCACGACCCAAACTTTGGCCTATGTCGTATAGGCACCTAAAGCTTACATAAGTCGAAGGTCGCCCCGATAACCCAACCTAATCGTCTCATCATACCATATGAGTTGGATGAACTCCAACTCATAAGTCAAGATAGCAGAAACAATATCGTAAGTCAATGTTAGATTCATAACAATAACTACGCCCAAGTTCATAATTGTTCACAATACCTCTAAACAAAACAAAATCAATAAATGTCTGTGTCGGGAAAAACACCCGACTATGACCAAACCAAGTCTAAATGAGACTAAGTCTAAAGATAAGAGACCAAGAAGTGAATGCCTTCCAAGGTATAGAAGCTCACCACTTTGAGTTAATGCATGATCCACTTCAAACTCCTATTCACTGTGTAGAAGAAGCAGATGATGTTCCGACCCCTATGTCGAGTGGGGACATAGCGACCAGAGAAGGTTAGCGGTTGGAGCGCTAGAATGTAACCCAAGGATAAGGATAAAATAACATCATAATTCAACAATAAGTACATATATCATCTTCAATCTCAATCATACACTTACCCTTGCATATAGATATTTCACATGAAACATTCAAGCGACAAAGGCTCAACAACATTCTTGTACATATACTTATATACATGGAAAATAACATCAACACAACATCAATTATCAACCATTTATTGTTATAGGACATTCACCCCATTTAAAGTCATACGCTAATCCATTACATGGCTAACAAGGTTCTTATTATCAAATTACCAAGCATTCATAATAATTATAACTCAATACATGGACAATAAGGACTTTACCAACCATCTACAAGTATTCACATTTATTTGGCCATCATCATGACTCATTCATGTTCACTAATTCCATAGATACACATTTAACCTTCACAAACCATTTAACTACTTAATCACTTTGATAGACTAAGTTCCTTGATTAAATTCATCATCAATTACATTTAAGGTTACCAAGATCCACATAACTATTCACATTTCATTAGTAAGCTTACACCTCATCCTTACCATATTTAGGCTCAGCAAACACATTAAGCTTATTTTTATTATTAGGGACTTAATCCCTTATTAGTCATTAACACAATAACATCATAAATTTCACCACACATGACTCACCAAATATTTACCACATCACGTATAAATCATTTATGCTTATTGGGACATTGCCCTAGTTTAAAACATCACAACATGTGACTAGACAATTCACTTAGACATTTTCATAAACACCTTATATACATACCTTCAACAAGGTCATTTACAACGTATTTATTATCAAGATTAGGGTTAATCAAGAACCTCATGTTAATCCAAATACAACAAGCACCCACACATGAAATACATTAGTAATATCACATTTAAACATAAGTCTAAGAAAAATTCAACATCATACATCATTTAGCAACAAAACCCTTTTGATTTGATTTCAAAACCACCATGTACACTTACTAATCCAAGTGTAAAATACATGGGTCTAGAGATATTTAAAGAGATGAATAGATACATGCCTTAAAAACTTGAATCACTAAGAAACTTGATTCTTCCTTGATACTAGATGAGCTCCCTTAAAACCCTAGCCTCTAATTTTTCTACAAGAACCCTTTAGAGTGTTTTGAGTCTTGTAAGTGAATACTTAGCGGGCTAAAACACCTTATATAGTGAAGGGACATAAGGTTTAAGGCAAGGTAAATAACCACAAGGTCCTAAATAAAAAGAATGAAAGTGAACTTATGTAGGGATACGACTCCCCTATATGGTTCCCTTAGCAATCATACCCTAGGGTATGAATAGTACCCTAACTCGTACCCTAGGCTTATCCTAGGTTAATTATACTATTTTAGGTACTAGTGCACACCTTTGAGTCATATCCAAAGGGTATGACTCACACCTAACTCATAAGCTTCACTCATGACAAAAATAGTCCGCTAGGTTTGAGGTTTTATTCTACATGGTTGAGTAGTATATTACTCGTATGCATTGGTTACGACAAAGGAGAGATCGTGTCATATAGTGGACAGTGTATTACCCTCATGGACTGATCAAGGTATAAAAGGGGAGGGCAAGGTGGGTACGAGTCATGACCAAGGGTACCACTCAAGTCTCTAGTCATACCCAACTCAGAGATACAAAAAGTTGTCTTCTCAATGGTTCAAGCCTAGTTGTTTCTACTCTCCCTCACTTGGATATTGCATCCTCGAATGAGGGGTAAGGCAAGCATAAACATAAATTAACACATCGAAATGCATCAAACAACTCTTACATAAGTTAGAAACAAGCACACAACAAGATACAACACAACACAATTCATGATCATCATAAATCCAGGCCAAATTTTTTTTGCTCAGAACCAAAATTTTTGCAAGGCCATATTATTGGGTGTTTTATTCTCCCTCACTAAGGATCGTTCATCTGCGAAGGATGGGTAAGGAAAGCATGAACACATTGTCACATATCAAAACAACCTTTAAATAAGTTAGAACAACTATTTAACAAGGATATAACACATATCATGCTCATTATCAATCAACCATTCATTTCATCACCTTTGGGGCTCAACCTATGATCTAACAAGGCATACATTAATTCAAGGCTTGGGAACTTTACCTCATTATCGAAACATGACATAACTCAACCTCCAATTTGAGAATTTACCTTATTATCTATCAAAGACATAAATCAATTTCACATATTGGAGACTTTACTCTATTGCCTATAAAAGACATAATTCAATGCAAGGAGATTAACAAATACCTCCATCATAAGTTCTAGAATGGAAAACAAATGCAGATACTTGGACTTCAAGTCCTCTTCTGCTTCCCACGTAGATTTCTTGGACTTTTGGTTCCTCTAAAAAACCTTCACCGAAGCTACTTTTATCGTTCACAACTGGCAAACTTGCTGATCCAAGATCCCTACTGGGATCTCCTTACAAGACAAAGAATCCAAAATATCAATGCCCTTTAAGGGGAAACGCTCAATGAAGGATCACTTATGCATCTTCGCGACATAGAGACATGGAAAACCAGGGTAAATGCAGTCTGATCTAGAATGCATTCCAACTCATAGGCAATATTGCTAACCCTTTTCAAAACCAAATAGGGACCAGCATAATGGGGACTAAGCTCTCATTTTTCACTGACTTGCATTATTACCTTCATGTGAGACACCCTTAAGATTACACAACCACTAATATGCCACACGTCCATATAGGACTTTTGGAAACCTTCATCAATTTTCAACCAAACCTCAGACCTAAAGAACTTGCCATACAAATGATGGTCCTTCAAATTTACAACACGACATGGAGGTGATCTACATGATATGCCTCACTCTTAGAGTAAATTAAGATATCATAAATAAAGACAATGACCACCATGTCCAAGAACGGATAAAAGATCATATTCAATAAGTCCACTACTATCGAGGCATGCTCAACCCAAAGGACATGAAAAGAAATTCATTAGCCACAAGAATTAATTCTAGAGAAAGCATCTTTCAAGTTAGAATCTTTAACCAGAACCAAATGATACAAACATCCCCTAGAAAACAACTTTGGGGCTTCAAGGTAAGAATTAAACCTCACCTTAGGTATTAAGGATCCATTTTCCCACTTAATGATTGGCTCATTAGGGAATTAGAACATGACCCTATGGCTCTGACAATCTAAATAAGTATAAAAGGAGTGCAACCAATCCTTCTCTAAGATGACATCAAACCAATCATATCTAACTTTATCAACTCAACAAGAGTATCTCTACCACCCACATATACCACACACCACCCTCTGGTCCTCTTTGAATAACAACAAACTCTCTTACCAGGGTAGGAAAAGAAAAAAAAGAATCGGCAGACCCTCGAGACCAAAATCAAGGTGCATATCCACATATGGGATCATATAAGAAAGAGTAGACCCTGGACTATGTAATAATACTCATCACAAGATAAAGTTTCAACGTACCCGTACCAGCATTTGAAGATACCTTGGGCTCCTGAGGGATGGAATGAGCATTGAGATGGTCCTAACCAATATCATAGCTAGAAGCAGTACCCCTTAGTGCAAAAGCTAGAGAAGTGGTAACTAACATCTTTTTTTCTGAGCAACAACCCTTATGGGACTCCCATTGTATGTGGCCTAATTGACCATATGTAAAACACTGAAACTTTACTTTCTCATAACAACCATGATATGATCATCCATAAAACTGACAAGGAGGATAGGTGAATGAGGATTGGTCCCCGCTAACCTGATATTGGGCACCTTGTGCCCTATGAGCATCCCAAATCTGAAGATGTCTGCCTCCCACCAAATTTAGGTAGGGAGCACTAGTCATGGAATAGAAACTAGGACCCGCCCAATACTTTCTTCTAGACCACTTTCCACTAACCTGAGCCAATTGACCTAAGGGGCGATGGAAACCTATATTTTGAGGTGATAAAGGATAAGTGCCCCCTATAGTATGGTTAGTGAGAATAGGGGAAACTCTATGAGGATAGTCAGATGTCATGACCCTTGACTAGTTCTAGATCCTAGAAGTTGGATGAAATTTTTCCATATTTCCCCCAGTTGGGACAGAAGAGCTTGCTTGAACGTCAAATATTTTTAGATACATAATTTGAAATATGATCAAGCAGAAATCAGAGGAATCTAAGATCTTAGACACAACATAGCTTGATATTGAAACAAAAGAAAGGGAGACATTTCCTAAGATGTATCATAGCATCTTTTTTATAAGTGTGCCACACTTCATGCCCATAAAAGAGACTTAACTTTACATAGTATTGTGAACTCCAAACTAAACATGAACCTAGGCTTCAATACCAACTTGACATGACCCAAACTTCAAACCATACCATAAGGGCACCTCAAGCTTAGATAAACCGAAGGTCGCCCCAATAACCTAACCTAATTGTCTCATCATACCATAAAAATTGGATGAACTCCAACTCACAAGTTAATATAGCAGAAATAATATCGTAAGTAAATATTATATTCATACCAATAACCGTACCTAAATTCACAATTGGTCACAATATGTAAAATCCCACAAATTTCTAGTTATTTTAGTCCTTTATAGAATGCCAAAAAAGGTCCTAGACTTTGAAAAATTTCAGCAAAGTGTTAAGAGTTAGAAGCATTTTTAGCCTTCGTAATAGGATGATCTTATTTACGATCTTCTGACCTTAGATTGTTGATTTTTAAATTTATTCATGATTAGGGATGTTAATTGGTCATCTTGGATGAGTTTTAAAATTTTCAGACATCGTCTGAGTCATATTTGGATGACCAAAATAGCCAGCCAACACGATCTCAACGTGGCACAACAGCATCATCAATACGATGCGTTGATGATTGCATCAACCCTATAGACACGGTGCGTCACCTATTGAATTACTGGGAAAATTTTATGTATTAAGTTACGAATTTTTAGGGGTAATTGGGTCATTTTACCCTTATAATATTCAGTCATAACATGAAATTATACCTCCCAAAGGGCAAACTTCACTCATTATCTCACAAATACACTAAAAAATAAAGTCCTAGTTTCATCAAGTTAAAGTCCAAGTCCAAAGAAATCCCCAACAATCTTCACGAAATCAAAAATCAAGGTATGTTAGGTGTTCATCCTTGGGTTTCCTTCCACCCTTAGTGTTTGAGAATCTTTTTAAAAACTAAAAGTTTTCAAATTCATGATTTACATGTGCAAATTGTCTTGTATTCATGTTTGTATTGTTGTATGGGTTTCAATTCAAGATTTAACTATAAGTTTCAAGAACATAAGATAGCATGTATGTTGTTTGATGTAATTCCTATGTTAAAACCCTTGAGATCTGACAGTTTAAGTGGTACCCATGATGCTTATATGGCTTATTATCATGTGCATTAATTATGCTCCCCCAAGTGTTTGATAGAATGTCCATGTGAATTGAATAGTGTAGTCATGACATGTTATCATGTGTTCTCATTCATGTACAAGTTCATGAGCTCTAAGTCTTTGACAAAATATCTTAGTGAATGAATTATGAACAGTTAACTATTATTTTGCTTTCAACATTTACTATGTTTTATTATTGACACTATCGAGTCCTAGGGGTATTTATTACCTAAAATCTAGCGGTTTAATTAGTTTTAGTAGTTATAGAATCATCCCATTAAAGGTCAAGAACCATAGTACTTAGTCAATTAACAAAACTCAGTCTAGTTCAGTCAGTCAACACGATCAGTGTCAGTTCAGTCAAGCCTAGTACAGTCTTGTGATCAGTTCAAAGTTGATTCAGTTAGGAGTAGGATTCATAATCGATTGAACTCAGGGATAGGGGTATTCCTACAAGTAGAGTGTTTAATCCATAGTAGTAGTCCCTACATTACAAAACTACGTAGCCAACATAGGGTAAGTTGTCCTCCTGCCAGACAAAGGTTGATGCAATTATATATATATTTCATGAGTCTTCCTGCTAGATTAGGGTAGACCTAGCATTGTTAGTATTTTGTGGAAAGGTTCTAATACCGTTCCAACTGGGGTCATAAATTGGACCCCAAATTAGTCTATACTGGGGTATGTAGGTTATATGAACACTACTACAATTACAGTTTCAGTCTCAATATTTAGTAAAGAACTCAGTCAGTTCTAGAGAACCATGGCTATCAGTTATTAGTTACTCATCCATCAGAATTTAATACTTAGATTCAAGATAATCTCCGATACATGATGTATACCTATATGGACAGCATTCCATGTTCAGTATATTCAGTAGTTACAGTTTTGCATGTGTTCTCATCCAGTTACTTCATGATATTCATTTAGTCAGTTATCATCTTATGCATATGAACCTATATATCTCAGCCTTATGTTACTTAGCATACCAGTACATTCCATGTAGTGACACATACTCTCTTTTGCGATATGATATCTCATATCATAGGTTTTGATGCTCAGGTTTTGGACCGTACTTAGTAGCTGAGGCTATTAGCAGCAGATATAGTGGTGAGTCCTTATATTTTAAGGACAGAGTTTATCTATTTTAGTATTCCAGTAGTTCAGTAGTTATTTCAGTCGAGTTAGTTGGGGGTTTATCCCATCAACTCCATATTCAGATAGTTAGAGGCTTGCAGACTAGCATAGTCAGTTATTTAGTTTTCAGATGTTATTATTAGTTATACTTAGTTATTATTTTAGTATTTTGAAAACTTTATTCTATTTTCATATTTTTTTTTGCATATATATTCCAGTATTATATTCATTTCTTATAGCAGGTACCAGTCATGGGTTAGCTTATGGTCCTTCAAGATTATAACATTATGTGATGCCTAGGATGTAGTCCCGAGGTATTATTAACTTAGTATCAAAGCCTATGATTCTAAAGAGTCCTAGGGAGTCTGAATTCCACATTAAGTAGAGTTGTGCATAGGTGTGTAGCACGCCACATTTATGGATAAGATGCTATAAGGCATTTTTAGGAAAAAAAGTTCCCTTTTTTCAGTATTCATATCATCCGAGTGAGCATGAGCTCAAGTTAAAACTCTTTATATAATTTAACTTCTTCTTCAATTTATAGAACATGCCTACCAGAAATACCAATGGAAGAAGAACTGGAAACTAGCCAGCACCTCCGCCTGTTCAGGAAGATCCCTTGAATGAGCATATTTCTCACGCATAATTCAGAGAAGCTTTCGCCACTCTATCTTATCTCATTTTGTAGAAGCCTAAAATAAATTCCCATCTGCTATTTAGGCCAACCCAGTGGCCAATACTACTGTAGCTAGAATTTGGGACTTTACCCGAATGACCCCTCCTTTATTTTTAGGGATTAAGTCTGAAGAGGACCCATAGAAATTCCTTTACATAGTGCAAAAA
The DNA here is from genome assembly GCF_002878395.1 of Capsicum annuum. Lineage (NCBI taxonomy): Eukaryota > Viridiplantae > Streptophyta > Magnoliopsida > Solanales > Solanaceae > Capsicum > Capsicum annuum. The sequence continues at coordinate 140,636,197 of NC_061115.1, read as the reverse complement.
GTAACAGATATTATGGAGGTAACTGCTAGTGAGAGTGTTGAGTTAGCTGCCTATTAGTTACATGATGTGGCTTATACATGGTTTAAGTAGTGAAAGGTGGATAGGGGCACAGATGTAGGGCCTATAGAATGGGAGGACTTTGCTACTGCCTTTCTAGATAGGTTTTTCCCAATGAAGTTGAGAGAAGCTAAGGTGCTAGAGTTCATCAATTTGAAGCAGGTCAATATGAGTGTGAAAGAGTGTTCCCTCAAGTTTACTCAGTTGGCTAGGTATGTTCCTTATATGGTAGCTTATAGAAGGTCTAAGCTGAGCGAGTTCATGTCTTGTGTGTCTAACAGTGTGGTCAAAGAGTGTAGGACCGTAATGCTGATTAAGGAGATAGACTTGGATAGGTTGATACTCCATGCTTAATAGATTAAGAAACAAAAGACTAAGGAGAAAGAGAGGGAAAAGAAAAGGGCTAGAACAGGTAGCTTCAACTTTACTCATCCTAAGTTAGAGGGTGGTAATCGCCCTTAGTTCTGCCCAAAAGTTTTAGTCCCAGCTACATCCTCAGCCAATGCTCTGGTACCTAAATTCATAAATGATAATAAGGATAGGGCTCCAGGATCTAAAACTCAAGGTAGTGTTAGCAGTGCTCAAACATATCCTCTTTGCTAGAAATATAGAAGAAATCATCATGGTGTCTGCAGGATAGGCAGCAATGTATGTTTTGGGTGTAGCAAACCAGGTCATAGAATCAAAAAGTATCCTTAGGTGGGTTCATAGAGTTAGCATAATCGTTCTCCAGTTTATTCCTGCCTCCTATCTCAGTAGGCTATCGCTTCCAGTGCCACTAGTGGGCAACACCTAAATAGGCTCTATGTATTGCAGTCCCGACAGGATTTGGAAAGTTCTCCTAATGTGGTCATTGGTACATTAAAAGTTTACCATTTACATATTTATGCTTTGCTAGATCCTGGAGCTTCTTTGTCCTTTGTAACTCCTTATATAACTGTCAACTTTGGAGTCATTCCCAAAATCCTAACAAAGTCTTTCTCAGTCTCTTCCTCTGTGGGTAATTCTATCAAAGCTCGGTGGGTATACAGGAACTGTCCAGTTATGGTGTCTTAAAAAGTTACTTCAGCAAACTTAGTAGAGTTAGAGATGATGGATTTTGATGTCATTATCAGCATGGATTGGCTCTATTCATGCTATGCCTCAGTTGATTATAGAAATAGAGTTGTCTATTTTTAGTTCCTAAATTAACCAGTCCTAGAATGGAGGTGTATTACCACAACACTTAAGAGTCAACTTGTTTCATACCTTAGAGCAAGGAAAATGATATCCAAGGGGTGTGTCTATCATTTTATGTGAGTCAAATATTCTAGTTCTGAGCACCCCAAATCTTCAGTCAATTCTAGTCATAAGTGAATTTCATATGTTTTTCCTGAAGATCTCCCTGAGTTCCTCCAGAGAGAGAAGTTAATTCAGAATAGACCTTCTTTTTGATACTCTGCCCATCTCTATTCTGTCATACAAAATGGCTTTAGCTAAACTTAAAGAGTTGAAAGAGCAGTTGAAGAACCTCTTAGAAAAAGGGTTTATCAGGCCCAGTATATCTCCTTTGGGTGCACCAGCTCCTCATACGAACGAAAGATAGTTCCCTTAGAATATGTATAGACTACTGTCAGTTGAACAAAGTCATCGTCAAGAATAATTACCCACTTACTAGAATCAATGACTTGTTTGACCAACTTTACGGTGCCAGTTACTTTTCTAAGATAGACCTCAGATCCGGCTATCATCAGCTCAGAGTCAGAGAATGTGACATTCCAAAAATAGTTTTCATAACCCGGTATGGTCACTTTAAGTTTTTAGTTATGTCATTTATTCTTACCAATTCCCCAGATACTTTCATGGACTTGATGAACCACGTGTTTAAGCAGTACTTGGACATGTTCATTATAGTGTTTATCGATGACATTCTTGTCTACTCTCGCAGTAAAATGACTATGCAGACAACCTCAGAATAGTATTACTGACTCTCAAAGCCCATCAACTGTTCACCAAATTCAGTAAGTGTGAATTTTGGGTAAGGTTAGTAGAATTCCTTGGTCATATAGTGTTTGGTGATGGCATTAGAGTCGATCCTCAAAAGACTCAAGCAGTAAGAAACTAGCCCAGACCTATTTCTCCATCAAATATCAGGAGTTTTTTGGGTTTGGATAGATATTACCGATGGTTTATTAAAAGAATTTTGTCTATTGCATGCCCTATGTCCAAATTGACTCAAAAGAAAGTCAAGTTCCAGTGGTTAGATTCTTGTAAGAAGATTTTTCAAGAGTTAAAGACTCGACTCACTACAGCCTCAGTTTTGACTTTGCTTGATGGTTCAGATGAATTTTTTGTATATTATGATGCTTCTAGAGTTGGCTTGGTGGTGTATTTTGATGCAGATGAGTAAGATTGTGGCCTATGCCTCTAGACAACTTAAGCTCCATGAAAAGAATTATCCCACCCATGATGTTGAGTTAGCAGCTATTATGTTTTCCTTAAAGATTTGGAGGCACTATTTGTATGGGGTACATGTTGATGTGTTCATAGACCATAAAATCCTGCAGTATATATTTTTGGAAAAAGACCTAAACATGTATCAGAGAAGGTTTTTAGAGTTGTTGAAAATTATGATAAGGTATTTTGTATCATCCGACAAGGCTAATGTAGTGGCATCCCTCAGTAGATTGTCTATGGGTAGTGTTGCTCATGTTTAGAATGGTAAGGTAAAGTTAATTCAGGAAGTTCAATAGCTTGCCAGGCTAGGTGTCCGTTTGGTTGATTCGGCTGAGAGAAGTGTTTGGGTACTGAATAGTTTAGAGTCTTTTTTAGTTTTCAAGGTGAAAGAAAAGCAGTAAAGAGATCCTATTTTAGTTAAGCTAAAAGAGTCTGTCAAAGATCAGAATATAGAGGTTTTCTCCCAAGGGGAGATGGTGTGTTGCATTTCTAAGGTAGGCTTTGTATGCCACGTGTAGATGGCTTGATGAATCTAATTCTTATAGAAGTGCATGGTGCATGTTACTTCATTTATCTAGGGGCCACTAAGATGTACTGCGACTTGCCAGAAGTCTATTGGTGGAGTGGGATAAAGAGAGACATCGCAGAGTTTGTCGCTAAGTGCCTTACTTATTAGTAGGTTAGATTGAACATCAGAAGCCTAGTGGGTCTATTTCCCACTTGGAAGTGGGAGAAAGTGAACATGGATTTCATGATGGGTTTACCTCGTACTTTCCATTAGCATGATTCGATTTGTGTCATTGTATACATGATGACCAAATCCTCTCACTTCTTGCCAATCCATACCTGTTACTCAGTCGAGGATTATGCCAAGTTCTATATCAGAGAGTTGGTTAGGTTGCATGGTGTCCCATTGTCTCTTACTTCAGATAGAGATATGCAGTTCACCTTTCACTTTTGGAAGCTTTCCAGAAAGGTCTTGGTACCCAAGTTTACCTCAGTACAGCCTTTTACCATTAGATAGATGGTCAGGTAGAAAGGACCATTCAAACATTAGAAGATATGTTAAGAGAATGTGTCGTTGACTTTAAGGGTAGTTAGGATGGCCACCTACCTTTGATTGAGTTTGCATATAATAAGAGTTATCATTCCAGTATCCAGATGGCTCTATTTGAGGCTCTTTATGGGATAAAAAGTAGATCTGTCATTGGTTGGTTTAAGGTAGGTGAGGCTGTAGTAGTGGGGCCTGACTTGGTGCTTGATGCCTTAGAAAAAGTACAGTTGATCATGGAAAGGCTTAAGACAGCCTTGAACCGACAGAAATCTTATGCAGATGTGAGAAGGAAAGATCTTGAATTTGAGATTGGTGATTATGTGTATTTGAAAATCTCTCCCATGAAGGGGTTGAAGAGATTTGGTAATAAGGGGAAGCTTAGTCCCCAGTATGTTGGTCCTTATAGGATTCTGAGTCATTTCGGTAAGGTTGCTTATAAGCTTGAGTTACCTGCAGACTTAGCATTAGTGCACCCAGCATTTCATGTCTCCTTGCTAAAGAAGTGCATTGGTGACCCACTAGTTGTAGTACCTATAGAGAGTGTAGTGTTCAGAACAGTCTCTCTTATGAGGAAGTCCCAGTCAAAATCTTTGATAGTCAGATTTGCAGACTAAGGAACAAAGAAGTTTCTTTGGTATAATTTCTTTGGCAAAATTTGTCCGTTAAGGGAGATACTTAGGAAGCAGAGGAATACATGCGAACCAAGTATCCTCACCTCTTCTCTACAAACTTAGACTCAGCCTAAGGTAACAGTCTTTCTTAGATTTACTTTATTCAATGCTCAGTTATAGGTGCATAATATTCTCATATCATTCTTGCATTTATGAAACAATTTAGTCATGTATCATGTCTCCAGAATTCAGTCATGCTTCAGTTATGCATGTCAGTGTAAGTACAGTTCGTCAGATCCTCTTAGTTCAGTCAGTCTCATTCGAGAAAGAATGTTCCCAAGTAGGAGTTATTGTAAGACCTTGTAAAGTACTAGTCATTCCAATGCTTTATAGCATTCAAAAAGAGGTCCCAAACATAGAAAAATTTCATCTAAGTATGAAGATCTTATTTACTATCTTTCCGACCTTACAATGAAGTTTTTAAATTGATTCATGATCAGGGATGTCAATAGGTCATCTTGGGTGAGTTTTGCAATTTTGGACATCGTTTGAGTCATGTTTGGATGACCAAAACAGCAAGCCAACGCGATCTCAATGCGAAGCATTGGCTATCGCAACGGCACCATCGACATGATGCGTCAGTTATTGGTCGACCCTATCAATGCAGTGCGTTGCCTATCGTGATACTGGGAAAATTTTGTGTTTTAAGTCACGGGTTAGTGGGGGTAATTGGGTTATTTTTCCCTTATAATACTCAGCCATAACACGAAATTAAACCTCTCAAATGGCAAAATTAACTCATTATCTCACAAATACTCTTAAGAACAAAGCCCTAGTTTCATCAAGTTCAGGTCCAAGTCCTAATAAATCCCCAACAATCTTCACGAAATCAACAATAAAGGTATGTTAGGTGTTCATCATTGGGTTTCCTTCCACCCTTGGAGTTTGAGAACCCTTTTTTAAAAACTAAAAGTTTTCAAATTCATGATTTACATGTGCAAATTGGCTTGTATTTATGTTTGTGTTGTTGTATGGGTTTCAATTCAAGATTTAATTATAAGTTTCATGAGCATGTATGTTGTTTGATATAATTCCCATGTTAAAACCCTTGAGATCTGTAAGTTTAAGTTGTAGCCATGATGCTTATGTGGTTCATTATCGTGTGCATTAATTATGCTCCCCCAAGTGTTTGATAGAATGTTCATGTGAATTGAATAGTGTAGTCATGACATGCTATCATGTGTTCTCATTCATGTACAAGTTCATGACCTCCAAGTGTTTGACAAAATATCTTAGTGAATGAATTGTGAACAATTGACTATTGCTATGCTTTCAAGATTTGCTATGTTTTATAATTGACATTATCGAGTCCTAGGGGTATTTATTGCCTGAAATCTAGCGATTTACTTAGTTTTAGTAGTTATAGAATCATCTCATTAAAGGTCAAGAACCATAGTACTCAGTCAGTTAACAGAACTCAGTGAACTCAGTCTAGTTCAGTCAGTTAATAAGATCAGTGTTAGTTCAATCAAGCCAAATACAGTCTAGTGATCATTTCAATGTCTATTCAGTTGGGAGTAGGATTCAGTACTGACTGAACCCAGGGATGGGGGCATTCCTACCAGCAGAGGGTTTGACCCTTAATAGCAGTCCCTGTATTACCGAATAATGTAGCCAGCGTAGGGTAAGTTGTCCTCCTACCAGACTAGGGTTGATGCAATCATATATATATTTCATGAGTCTTCCTACCAGATTAAGGTGGACCCATCACTGTTAGTATGCGGTGACAAGGTGCTAACACCCTTCCAACTAGGTCACAGGTTGGATCCTTAACCAGTCTATACCGGGGTATGTAGATTAGATGAATACTCTCACATTTATAATTTTAGTCTCAGTATTAAGTAAAGAACTCAGTCAGTTCTAAAGAACCATGGCTATCAGTTATAAGTTACTCAACCATCAGAACTCAATACTCGATTTAGTATAATCTCAGATACATGATGTATACCTATATGCGTAGTATTCCATGTTCAGTATATTCAGTAGTTACAGTTGTGCATGTATTCTCATCCAGTTACTTCATGATGTTCATTCAGTCTATTATAATCTCATGCATATGAACCCATGTATCTCAGTCTTACCTCACTTAGCATACTAGTACACTCCATGTACTGATGCATACTCTCTTTTGCATTATGATGTCACATATCATAGGTTCGGATGCTCAGGTTCCTGACCATACTTAGCAGCTCAGGATATCAGTAACAGATATAGTGCCGATTCCTCAGATTTTGAGGAGAGAGTTTATCTATTTCAGTATCCAGTAGTTCAGTATTTATTTTAGTTAAAGTTAGTGGGGGGTTTTCCCATCAACTCCATAGTCAGACAGTTATAGGCTTTCAGACTAGCATAGTCAGTTATTTCAGTATTTTTAGAGCCTTATTGCATTTTCAGATTTCTTCCGCATATATATTAAAGTATTATATTCAGTGCTCACAGAGGTACCAGTTATGGGTTACTTGTGGTCCATTGAGATTGTAATCACCATGTGATACCCAGGATGTAGTCTCGAGGCATTACACAATACCTTTATACAAAACCAAAGTCATTAAATATATTTGTCGGGACAAGCCCCCGACTATAGCCAAACCATGTCTCAATGAGTCTAAGTCTAAAAATAGGAGACCAAAAAATGAATTCCTTTTGAGGTATGGAAACTCACCACTTCGAGTCAATAAACGATCGGCTTTGAACTCTTATTCACTGAGTAGAAGAAGAAGATGATACTCCGGCCCCAATGTCATACGGGGAAATAGTATCCAGAGACGGTTAGTGGCTAGAGCGCTAGAATATAATCCAAGGATAAGGATAAAATAACATCATCATTGAACAAGAAGTACATATATAATCTTCAATCACAATCATACACTTATCCTTACATATAGATATTTCACATGCAACAGTCAAGAGACCAAGGCTCAACAACATTCTTATACATATACTCATATACATAGAGGTGCATAACATGATCATATTATGCCAAAATAGGACAAGACTTAGAATGGATTCTCAAATCGTTCAATCATGAGAAATTAAGTGGAGGACTCTAACATTCCACACCTAGGTTCTAACCGTTCTAATTTAGATTAGAGCTTTAACATATTCACATGTCATTAGACTAGGTACCCAAACCATGGGTACGCTCAAATACCAAGGGACTATAATAACATATTTATCTATTGAAACAAGGGCTCTATCCATAAACACACAATTAATTAGACATGGAACTCTATTCATATGATAACACATTTACTAAGGCATGGAACTCCAATTATATGCTAACACATTCACTTAGGCATGGAAATCTAATCACATGCTAACACGTTTACTTAAGCATGAAAATCTAATCATATGATTACACATTTAATAAGTCATGGAACTCTAATCGCATGCTCCCATTTTCAATTGGGCATGGAACTCTTTTCGTATGCCTACACATTCAATCTTCCATGGAACTTTAATCACATGTCATACTTTCAATCGGTCATGGAGCGTTAGTCATATGCCATTTCATGAGGTGAGGTATTTTAAACTAAAGAGCTATCTTTAAGCAAGGGACTCCAACCATAAGCTATTAGATGAGGGACTTTAACAAGTCATTAGACAAGGGACTCCAACCATAAGTCATTGGAAAAGGGACTCCAAGCATAAGTCATTTCATAAGTCAAGGAACTTTATCCACAAGCCATCACATTACCATCACTAGTCGACATTTGAAATCTTACCCAATAGTCCATACGTTAACCTCCATACAATCCATTCCACACTTAAGGACTTTATCTCACTTAGCCAATTCAACATTATACAAAACCACATGGTCTTCATGGAACCTTCATTGCTCACCCATTTTAATAGGCCAATGCCTTAACTTATTTCATCATACAATTCAAATTATGGACATCAAGACCTACACGGGACAATAAGGTCTTCCTAAGAACATTCATTGATTAAACACTTTACTAGGCTAACACCTTAATTCAAATTATCATTCATTTCAATCGTCAGTCATCAAGACTTTTACTAACTCATTTATTCATCATTAGTATTTATGTACCACACTTTAGTCCATACACAATTTCAAGTTCAAACTTATGGAATTGAACCCTTTCTTAGCCATCAAATCAACATGGTCATACTTTCACAAATTACATGTCTAACAACATCAACACAATATCAATTATCAACCATTCATTATTATAGGGCCATCACCTCATTTATAGTCATAAGCTAGTCATCACATAGCTACCAAGGTTCTTATCATCCAATTTAAAAACATTCACAATAATTAGAACTCAATACATGGCCAACAAGGCATTTATGTACCATCTACAATTAGTCACATTTATTTAGTCATCATCATGACACATTCATGTTCATTAATTCTATAGATACATATTTAACCTTCACAAATCATTTAACCACTTAATTACTTCAATAGACTAAATGCCTTGATTCAATTCATCATCACTTACATATATGGTTACCAAAACCCACATAACCATTCACATTTCATTAGCAAGCTAACACCCTATCCTCACTACATTTAGGCTCAACACACATATCAAGGTCATTTTCATAATTAAGGCCTTAACCCCATATTAGTCATTAACCCAACAACATCACAACTTCTACCACACATGACTCACAATATATTTACCACATCACATATCAATCATTTATTCTTATTGTGCCATTTGATTAGTTCAAAACATCATAACATGTGACTAGATAATTCATTTAGATATTTTCACAAACACCTTATGTACATACTTTTAACAAGGCTATTTCCATGGTATTTATTATCAATATTAGGGTTAATCAAGACCTTCATATTAATGAAAATACAATAAGAACCCACACATTCAATCCATCATCAATATCACATATAAACATAAGTGTAATCAAGATTCAACATCATACATCATTAGGCAACAAAACTGCTTTCATTTGATTTCAAAACCACCATGTACACTTACTAATCCAAGTGTAAAATAAATGAGTTTAGATATATTTAAATCATAGAGGATATACATTCCTTAAGAAACTTGAATCACCAAGAAACTTTACTCTTCCTTGACACTAAATGAGCTCCCTTGAACCCTAGCCTTCAATCTTACTCCAAGAACCCTTTAGAGTATTTTGAGTCTTATAAATGAAGACATAGGAGGCTACAAAACCTTATATAGTTAAGGGAACTAGGGTTTAAGGAAAGAGAAATGTCCACAAAGACCTTAATAAAAATCTAGAAAGTTAACTCATCCAGGGGTAAGACTCTCCCATATGGTTCCCTTGGAAATCGTACCCTAGGGTATGAGTGGTATCCTAACTCGCACCCTAGGCTTCTCCTAGGTCAACCATATTATTGTGGGTAAGAGTGGACACCTTTGAGTTATATCCAAAGGGTATGAATCACCCCTAACTCATAAGCTTCACTCGTGACCAAAATAGTTTGCTTGGTTTGAGGTTTTACTCTATACAGTTTAGTAGTATACAACTCATATGGATTGATTATGACCAAGGGGAGACCATGTTGTAATAAATGACAGTGTGTTACCATTATGGACTGATCAAGGTACGAAAGGGGAGGGCAAGGTGGGTAATATTCATGACCTAGGGTACGACTCAAGTCTCTAGTCGTACCCAACTCAAAGACATAAAAATTTATTGTCTTCTTAATTGTTCAAGCCTAGGTGTTTGTATTCTCCCCCACTTCAATCACGTATCCTTGAATAAGGGTATGACAAGCATAAATATAAGTTAACACATCAACATGCATTAACAAACCCTTACACAAGTTAGAAACATGCACACAACAAGGATACAACATATAACATATCATGATTATCATATATCTGGGCCAAAATTTTTTTGCTCAAAACCAAAAATTTTCAAGGCCACATTATTGGGTTTTTCAAGGACCTAGCTATAAACCCAATAGTTGATAGTTGATCTATAGAATAAAAGCTTTTTGAAGAAGCATAAAGAGCTATTGTGCTTAGTTTGACTTTTGCATTCCATTTTATGGGCCAGAGACACCAACAGAGTCATAGAACCCAAATTATTGGTGTTTCAAAATTTAGAGGCATTCAAAAATTATCCATGGAGATATGAAATCCATTTCTTGTCTGTCAAATATTGATTGATAATTTATCCCCTATGTTGGTCAACTTAGACGGCTTTTCTTGGGCTTTTATGGTAGACTTCATCCCTATTTCTTTAGTGTTTCATTTGTTTATCCTATTGAATAATTATTTTGACTTTTATTTGAAGCATATATATAATTTTTAGCTTGAGAATTTGAATCCATTCATGATCTTCTGCAATATTTCAAGGACTACTTGAAAAAGGTTCCTTATCCAAGAATCCTTAGGTAGTTGTATGCCAATGATAACTCAAGGATGAATCTCCTAGATCTTTTCAACCCTTAAATGATGCAGTAAGTCTTTTCTAAAATAGCACAACTTTATTCAAGTAATAAAGTTAGCACATTGCAATAGATGACACATTTGTTGCAACATATTAACCATTTTTTTGCAATATATTAGCCATATGTTGTAACAAATGACCTATTTATTATAACTTAACTCTAAACTACTACAACTTATTCCATAGATGGGTAATTTGTTGTAACAGATGACTTATCTATTGTAATAAATGGATAATTTGTTGCAATAGATGAGTCATCTATTATATAAGCTCCCTAAATCAATTAACAGATTACCCAATCTACTGTAAACTAATACAACAGATAGGTGAGTTGTGGTAATAAATGATTAAAAGGCTAGAAAATATGGGAAATCTCTTGTAAATTATCAGTTGATTTTAATATATCTTGTTTTATTTATAAGTCATGCATCACTAGTATGTACCTACTAACAAAGAGTTGGAGATGCCTGCCATTCTTACTCTAAGGATTTTTTAAACAAAATAAGACCCTAAGGTGGACTTGATGAAAAAAGAATTGGCTGGAGAAACAACCATCAAAAGAGAAGAACATAGGAAAGGTTAGTTTGTTCTTGTTGAGCCTATTATTGAATTATTTTAGTTATGTTTCAATAAATTTGGCTACTGAAGTTAATGTTGGTAATGGTGATGGTGTTGGAGATGCTAGTATCAGATATAGTGATGAGTATGTTGATGATGCTCATGAAAATTTTCTCAAAAAAAGAGTTGACAATGATGATGGTCATACTGGTGGTAGATATGGCGGATTCACCCATTTAAATTAGAATACCACCTCTTTTTGTCCCTCTTCAAGCTCATGTTTGATGTGATATGGTTTCATGGTACTTTGGATACTTAAAACAAGGAAATTATTCAATAACATAGGTATTTTATTGGGTATGATGTGGTTTTGTGATTATTATATAGGAAAATAGGTTTTTAAGGAAAAGCTGACAAAAAGGATGAAAAATCTGCTAAGTGGGAAGGAAATGGAGACTTACGAGTGTGGTACACAACCCATCAACTAGACCTATGAATCATGGATGGAAATCGTGAGTTAGATTTTGAAGCTGAAGGGAAAGTATGATTCCCACAAATTGACCTATGACCCATAATCCAACCTATGACTCTTGAGTGGGAGTTGTTAACCATGTACTCAAGATTGATATAGATTTTGACTTCTATGAGAGAAACCTATGACTCGTGGATATGGTCCACGATTTTAGTCCATGAGTCATAGGATGATGCCGACTTCATTCTTCTACATAGTTTAGGGTAAGATTTGTGTTGTATCTATAAATACTCCCATTAGGTTTTATGATGAGTTTACACACTTTTACATTATTTTGAGGTTCTTAGAAAATTTATTGTTCTTCAAATCATTGACATTAATTTTTAGGATTTTTATTCAATTTGTGATTTTGGAGTTTTTATCTTATTCTTGAATGTGCACAACTATTCTTTCATCTATGAATTCTTCTTGCATGCTTATGATCATGAGTATCTAAATCCCATAACTAGGGTTGGGGAATCATAATGAATTAATAAAACAAGTTAAGTGTGATGTCACTCTAGAATGGTGTGCTTGCATGTATTGGTATTTCCTTCAATTTGATTGCTTTTCTAAAAGTTACAAATCTTAGAAAATGGCTTGTATTCTAGACTTACTCAAGATAGAGGTAGACATTTGGAAAACAGAGATAACAATATATATTTAAACTATCAACCTTTATCTAATTAACTTGAGCCTTAAGCAAGACACTAATCTAAGATCATAGAACAAAGGTTCGAAATGAGACACTCTGAGTCCAAGAGGAGGTAAGTGAAATTTGTTTAACTAAGGTCGAGTGACGATTAGATGATATATATCTTGTTAGATCTTGCATGTAAAGCATCGGGATAGTCTGCTAGCACGAACAACCTGTGGATTTATAAAGTCATGGGGATCACAATCCTTATGCTCCTCTCATATTGATCACCACCCAATCAACCAACAACTATTGATACTACAACTTAATTTTATGAAAAATCTTTTTTATTTACTAAATTCTAGCTATGTAGACAAACTCTTGATAGAATTTTAGCCTATTCCTCGTGGAATCTATCCTAACCTTATTGGGTTCTATATTTGATTCAATGGCCACTTTATACTTTTCGAGAGATGTCATTTGGGCTAAATAAATTTTGGTCCCACTATCAGAGAATATGGTAATGAGATGATAGATTGAGTTTGTTGAAGTTTTTGGTTTTGTTTATCAATTTATCTTTTTCTACTATTTCTAAGGCACATTCTAGTGTATGACAATACTTGTAATCAAGAAAATACCCCTGGTTCCATTTGATCCTGAACTTTAGAAAATTGTTAGATAGAACTAAAAGATGAAGAGAGAAAGAGTTCATGATCAAAGAGCACTTCTTGAAAGGGATCACAATAACCCAACAACATTTACTCAGCCACTTTAGAGTGAATTTTCGTAAGCTACAGAGCATACTACTTATCGCTTAATGGCTGATAAAAATTTTGTGTATGTCATTGCTCGATGAGTAGCTTGGGAAAAAAGAGCTAGACAAAAAAGGAAAGATCATTTAGTTGCACTTGATGCGAGGGATATATTGAGAACAAATAGAGGGAAAACCTATGTAGTACTAGCTTTCAATTTATAATGATACAAAAAAATATTTAGGGTATGTTGAGCCAATTAAAATGGGTGCAATCACTTCTTCTGAATTACCTCAAGGACCAAGTTTGATATTACTAGTGCGATGATCCAGTTGTTGAATTTAAAGGGGAGTTTGTTGGCCTGCCTACTGATAATGCAAAATGCATATTATGAATTTTTTAGGGATATACACTTTATATAATATGGCTGAGGTGAGTTAGGAAACTATATGATTGAGACTATCCCATTCTCTTTGACTAGGTAGGAAACTTTGTTGTTTGGTGAGTTGCCTTGAGGATCCATAACAACTTAACATGAGTTAGAATATTATAATTGAAAGATAAGATTTATAATTTCAGACTATTGTATTAAGAGGCACTATATGAGACATAGTTGAGGTTTAAAAAGAAGCAATAGAATGTTCAATATTATAGAATTACGGGTACAAACTTGCTTGAGATATTCTATAGGACCTTGAAGTCTATGCTGAGAACATACTTCTGAGAACTTAGATAGGATTACTAAAACCAATAGAAGATGGCATACTTTAGAAATGGATATATCAGCCACTAATTATTCAGTTGGTTCCTCCAATAAGCAGAGAATATTAGATGAGATGGTATCTCAAGAGGTGGCACTACTGAGGACTAAGATTGGTTTTCTTATGAAGAAAGTTGCAGCAATTAGAGCAGAAAAGGTAAGCACAATAGGTTCATAAGGTAAGGCTTCTACACATGAAGAATCAAACTTTGAGGAAGAAAATAAGTATCTTAATAGAGAAATAAAAGGTTTCCAAGCCAAGGTCCAAGAGTCTAATTAAGACAGTTAAAACTTAAGGAAAAGGGATCTAGGTCAGAACTATTATAGAGATAATGTAAAGATAGGAGTAGAAAGCTTGATGGTGAGTGGATGAGGAAAGATGATTACAAGAAAATGGGTGGCCTCTATATTCCACCAGGAAAATAGAATGCTAAATCTAGGAGTTTGATACTATAAGTGTTGCTTCTAAAACTTGTAAAGGGTTTAGAAAGGAAAGATAGTTTCCCTAAGAAAATTAAAGAGGCATTTTGGGGTTGATCCAAAAGGTAGAGTCATATACAATCACGATTAAGCAGCTTGAATAATAATTTAGGTAGATGTCTTCCACATTTAACTAGTGTAAATCAGTATTATTCATACCAACACTACTTAAAATCGTAAGAATGATAATCACTATCTAGCTATTACTACTCGAAGTAGTAAGGCCACTAATGATCCACCCATGTCTGTGGTTGATAACATAAGAAATGACCCCATGAACGTTAATGAAGTAGATAATGGTGAAACAAAAAACTTGATAATAAATGATGAGGCCTCTCAAAAGCCTCTAGTTGCTGAGAAAGAAGCTTATACAGACAAATAAAAGGGTAAGGATGTCACACCAATATTCATGTTGCAACCTCCTCTGCGTTCACCCCAAATATTGAAGAAGAAATCGAAAAATGGGAAATATCAAAAGTGTATGTCCATGTTGAAAGAGTTGTCTATGAACACCCTTCTTATTGAAGCTCTAGAATAAATATCGGGTTAAGTGAAGCTTATGAAGGATTTGGTGACATAGAAGAGGACAATGTTAAGAGCCCACCGATAATGTGCACCACTATAGATCCATTGCCTCTAGATCTTTAGTGTAAAAGAATGATCTGAGAGAATTCACCATTCCTTGTATTATTAGAGTCTTTAAATTTAGCTTGGGTTTTATGTGATTAGGGAGATACCATTAACTTTATGTCTCTAGTCGTATATATGCACTAATGGTTGGGGTTAAACAAACTTTGATGAGACTTTTAATAGAGTATTGCACTGTGAAGAAGCTCATCGGTATCTAGTGTGATATGTTGGTAAAGGTAACATCTTTTAGTTTTTCAGCTAATTTTGTTATTCTTGATATAAGGTTGAATTCAAAATCCCTATTACATTAGAAAGGCCTTTCCTAGCCTTGGGTAGGGCATTGGTTTATATGGAGATAGGACAAATAAAGTATGATCTTAATGACAAGCAAGTTACCTTTAGTATATGCAATTTTATGAAGTAGTCCAAAGATATGCGGGTGGTTTTTGTGATTGACACTATAGACGAAGATATATTGGTAGCACCCATTGAGGAGAGGCTTGGTTTTAAGGCACTTGTAGCTCTGATAATAAATTTTGCCAGTGATGGTATTGATGTTTATGATGAAATGATGAATGCCATTATTGGTAGGGGTTCACTTATGCACAAAAGAAACTCGACCTTGATCTTAAAAATAGAGCAGCACCAATAGCTAAAATATCCTTTAAGGAGCCTCAAGTTTTCTAATTGAAGGTGGTTCTCTCTTATTTGTATTATGCATTCTTAGTAGTCAACAATACCTTGTCGATTATTATTGCAGAAAATTTATTATAGTAACAAGCTGAGGCTTAGTATCAATCTTCTAAAGGTTTAAGACAGATATTAGATCAAACATTGTTGACTCTATTGGAATCCCACCCAAAATTTATACAAAAAAAAAATTCAGTATGATTCGGAATATATACCTAGCGTTGAGCATTAACGTAGATTGAATCCACCAAAGCCAGAGGTTGTGAAGATAGAAATCATCAAGTGCTTATATGTAGGTGTGGTTTTCCAGATTGCCAATAGCAAATGGCTAAGCCCAGTTCAGTTTGTGCCAAAGAAGAGTGGAATCATTATGGTTCCCAACAAGAAAAAGATCTAGTTTCTATGAGACTAGTCATCGAATGATGAGTATGCATGGACAACAAAAAGTTGAATTCATGAACCTAGAAGGATCACCTTTCTATGTCGTTTATGGATGAGATGTTTAGACCAGCTAACTAGTAGAGGATGGTATTTTTTTCTTGATGGTTATTTGGGGTACAATTAGGTTTCTATTGCTCTTGAAGACCAAGAGAGACCATTTTCACCTATCCTTATGGGACATTTTCATTTAAAAAGATACCCTTTGGTCTATGTATTGATCCCATAATTTTTCAGTATTGTATAATGTTCATTTTCTCTGACATGGTGAAAGACACTATAGAGGTTTTCATGGATAATTTTTCAGTTATGGGTGATTCATTTGATGATTTCTTGGCTCATTTATCAAACACCTTTCAACGATATGTAGAGTGCAATTTGTTCCTTAATTGGGATAATTGTCACTTTATGTTCAAGGAAGGCAAAGTGGTATGGCATAAAAATTCAAAAAAGATTGATGTGATTGGAAGATTGCCTCCACTAATTTTTGTGAAGGGAATTCAAAGTTTCTTAGGCCGTATAGGTTTCAATAGGTGGTTCATCTCAGATTTCACTAAAATTACAAATCCATTGTGCAAATTTTTTGGGAAGGACATGAAATTTGTATTTGATGATCCTTGACTTAAGAAGTTTGTGTGTCTAAATGAGATACGAACATTATCGCCAATTATTGTATTCAATGGACGTTGCCACCAAATTTATTATTCACACTATCATACAACTCATAGATACCTTATGGAAAAGAAATATGCAAAGTCGAGGTTTACTTCTATTATAGGAATTTGATTTGGAGGTTAAGGATAAAAAGAGCATCGAAAACCAAGTTATTGACCATTTGTCACACTTAGAGGAGGAAGAAATGCTTAAACTAAGGGATAATCTTGCTATTGATGATACATTTCCAGGTGAGCAAGTCTTGGCAGCATCATAAGACTTAATCCCTTGGTTTGCAGAATTTTCTAACTATTTGATAAGTGATCTCATCCCACAAGATATGTCATTTCAGCAGAATAAACAATTTACGCATAAGGTGAGAATTTTTTGGGGATGAGCCATACTTATTTTGGGTGTGTAATGATGGTGTGATTCAGAGATGCATTCTTGAGGTTAAAAAGATGATTATTTTAGAGCCATGTCATTGTTCCCCAGGTAGGGGTCATTATGGAGGAACTCACACTACATAAAAAATCTTGCAAAATTATTGATATTGGCCAATCATCTATAAGGATGTAAATTATTATGCTAGGAATTATGACCAATGCCAAAGGTAAAGGAATATTTTATAAAAACATAAGCTTTCTATGATGCCTATCCTTGAGCTTGAGTTGTTTAATGTTTGCGGTATCCATTTTATGGGGCAGTTTGTGAGTTCACATGGGAAGAAGTATATCTTAGTGGTTGTTGACTATATTTAAAAGTGGGTGGAAGCAATCATGCTTCCAAACAATGAAGGTAAGAGTGCCACAATATTCTTGAAGAAGAACGTTTTTTCGGATTGAGTTACCCTAAGAAATCCTTAGTTATGTAGGATCTCACTTTTGGAATCGTCTTTTCAAATCCTTAATAAATATGGCATGGAGCATAATGTGGCAACACCTTATCATTCTGAAATAAGTGGTCAAGTTGAGGTCTCCAACTGTGAGATAAAGTCTATTTTAGCAAAGACTATGAATACTAATATGATTGATTGGTCTAGAAAGCAAAATAATTCATTATGGACTTATTGGATAACATACAAGACTCTTATTGGTACATATCCTTATCAACTTGTGTATGGAAAGCATTCCATTTGACATTGAACTTAAGCATAAGTCACGATGGGCACTGAAAAATCTTAATTTTGGGTAGGGTGATGCTACACACTTAAGACTAGAGAAGATGAATGATATGGATGAGTTCTACCTCCGTTATTATGAGAGTTTCTCTTTGTACAAGGAAAAGATAAAATTGTACCATGATAGAAAAATTGAACAAAGAGAATTTCAACCAAGTAATTTAGTTTTGCTGTATAATTTGAGACTTTTCTTGTTTCTTCACAAGTTAATGTTTAGATGGTCTAGACCTTTCACTATGATAAGGGTATTTCCACATATTGCAATTGAGATACAATGAAATAGTGATGTCCTATTCAAGGTGAACAGACAGTGTGTCAAGTGTGATATGGGAAACACAAGAGAGATTAAGTTGTATGTGGATTGAAGCCTTGATGAAGCCTAAGTATTAATGGAAGTTGGGTCGTACCACGATGTAAAATCAGGAACTTCATGGGAGGAAACCCATAGGCTTGTTGGTGAAGTCTAAGTCCCAACATAGCCATGCCATGACGTGACATTAAATCAAGTGTTTCTTGGGAGGAAATCCAAGATTTTAGTGTTCACTTTATTGTGTTTTACTTTTCTCAGGGTTAGAAGAATGAAAGGATCACTGACATAAGGCAAACATTGAAAATTCAAAAATTCAAGGTAATTCTACTCACGAGTAAAGTCTACGGGTTGTTACTTAAGTCTAAAAATTTTAAATTAGACTCTTGAAAATCAGAGTGGATTTCTAATCCTTAAAACATATTCCACGAATCTAGTCCATGGGTCATGAACCATACCCATAGTTTGTGGGTTGAGTCATGGAAATCAGAAGAAAATTTGAGTTGCAGAAATAAACCCACAAGTGCAATCCAGGAGCTTTAGGCCTAGTCTATAATTCATGGGTCGACCTCAAGGGCCCAGTTCAATAATTTACTTTAAATCATCATTTAAATTAAGATACCCATGAAACTCGACTCGCAACCCTAAAACTCAACCCTTTCCCTTATACAAAACCCTAAACCCTATTTAAAAAAGAGCAGACATGTTTAGGATATTGTCTTTTTGTTGTGTTTATGTTATTTTTATTGTGTTTGATTAGGAGAAAAATAAGGAACCTTGGTGCAATCAAGTTTTTAAATGACTTGTGATGTTGAACTTATATTTGATGATTAATAATACCCCTCCTATTTTTGTTATTGTTAATTGTGTGTTGTGAAGTTGTGACATTGTGAACATTTTGGATGAGTATTAGGAATAGAATAACTGTAGCTTAGAATTGCATGTAGTAGTTGAGGATGTAACCTTGTGATATATGAGTGTGAGGTGTTCACTTAGTTCACTTTATGTTTGTGACCTAGAACTTGCCCGGTTAGACTTGCCTTGGTTGTAGGATAGTTGGTTTGGGCAAGATTATAGGCCATTCTTGAATAAATCCACTTTAAGCCTAAATGTCTGACGAAACAAATAAATATACCTTGAAACCGAATTTGAGCCTTAAGTGACCATTTTTATTATACTAAAAGTTCACCCTTCCATTTAATTACAATGAACCTGTCTTGATCGTGGTCTCTCCTTGGACATTTTGTACCTCAACTTAGGCCATTGCCTAAGTTGACGGTGGCTATTATAGGGGTGCATAGTTGGATGCGGGTATGAAAAAATAGTTAAAAATCAAATATAGTAGCTATGGGTGTGGTATAGAAAAAAATAAAAGGATAAGAAAAGAATTTTAAAAAAGAGAAAATAAAATAGGAAAACCAAAGCAAAACCATACCTAACCTAAAAATAAATAACGAAGAATAAGGGAAAATAAAATATGCATGGTTGAATAATGGAGCCAAAAATATAAATGTAGAATCAAGGAGTATTGAGTCACTATTACCATATGTACCATACCTCCGCAAGCCAATATTACAAGCCAAGATAAAACCCTACAGTAATCCCAATCAACTTGTCTGAAAAACTAAGACGTAGAAAATAAGGGTAAGCCTATGGTATTTCACGCACATTGTGAACTTTTTTGTGAGAGTGAGTACTTCGATGTAGTCCCTGCACTAATATTCATTATTATACTAGAAGAATATAGGACTTCTTTGCTGTGAGAGTACAGGTTTGCATCGTTAGCTACTAGTTGTTTGGGTAATGTCATTTCCATACATGTTTGGTTGTTCGTTTGTAATATAATGTCATCACTTAATCATTTTTTTTATTCATGATATTGGGTTACATGTATGCACATAATGGTTTTAAAGGATGTTCATATGAGAGGGTTGGAATTTTTGATGAATTGACTTTCGTAGGTACCTTAGGTTTCTCTTAGATAAGCGTCGTAGGTGTTTATTGTATTTTATTTGAATGAGGACATATTTGTGTTGATGATCCATGGTTTTATGTCACTTTTGATGCTTAAAATACGTAAATTATGCAAGAACTTAGGAATTTTGTTAGGTATGATGTATTTTTGTGATGATTGTGTAGGAAAATAGGTTCCAAAGGAGAAGCTGAGAAAAAAGATGAAAATTTGCTAAGTGGGGAGAAGATGGAGATTCATGAGTTTGGTCTATTACCCATCAACTAGACCCACGTCATGTTGATAGGACTCATGAATTGGGTTCTAAAGCTGAAGGTAAAGTCTGATTCGTACAGATTAACCTACGACCCATAACTCCAACCCACGACTAGTGAGTGGTAGTCATAAACCATGTACCAAAGATTCATCTAGAGTTTGATATCCACAAAAGATACCTATGACTCATGGGACTAATCCACACCTTCATCCCACTAGTCATAGGATGCTACCAACCTAATTTTCCTACACAGTTCAGGATTGAATTCATTTTATATCTATAAATACTCCATTATCTTTTATGATTAGTCTGCATACTTTTACATTATTTTGAGGTTCTTAAACATATTGTTGATCTTGGAATCATTGACATTAATTTTTAGGGTTTTTATTCTGTTTGAGATTTTGGAGTTTTCATCTTATTCTTGTAAGTTAACAATTATGCTTTTAACTATGAGCTTTCTTGCAAGCTTATGATCATGAGTGACTAAACCCCATAACTACTGTTATAGAAACCATGGTGAATTAACTAAATAGGTTGTAATACCCCAGATTTTGGACTCTGAAAATTTCAATGTGTGTTGACCTCACTGTACAGGCAATGAGTAAGACCTTATGAGTCGTAGTCACTCTATATGAGTCGTGCAGTACTTTTTATAGTCAAATCAAAAAGGATTACCTATGTTTCTGTCTTAAGTATGACTAGGATCCTGATTCGTAAAGTCTAGTCATGAGTCGTAGGGTAGGACTATGAACAAACCAATGACATGGTCCTAGGTCACTACCCAAACTATGAGTCTTGGTGACGACTCATGGCTAGTAACCACGATTCATTACGAGACCTATAGTGACTGGGAGTTAAAATTCCTGCATGATTTTATTAAGGGTATGATGGACTTTTCATCTTACCATACTACTATTTCATGACATAAAACATTCCTTTAGCCCTATTTCCACCCTTTTCAAAATAACATAAACACTCTATTCACTCTCAAATTCCCCAATCAAGAGCAAGGATAGGGTTTGTAGAGATTAAACATCTAGGCTCGAATTGTGGTTTCTCTTCCAAATTCCTTGATTTTAAGGTTTATATCTCTTCCCTAGCTTGGTTTTTATATAAAAGAATCTGTTTAATCATGGTTTACATAAATTTAATTATTGGTTTTTGAATGATGGGATGAGGGTTTTGAATCTTTATTAATTGTTTGGCTTTCTTATGGTTTTGGATCTGTTATTCATGCTTTATCTCATGGTTGTGGAACTAAATTTGTGCATGGGCATGGTGAATGGGAAGAGGGTTGTGGTATTCCCCCAAAATTTTTAAAATTAATTTGAAATTGGTGTTAGCCTCAACCCACTTTATAAATTGGTTTTGGAACATGGAAATATGAATAATTTTAACCCACTTTTTAACTATTGTGTTGCCTAAATTAATGGAACATAAATGGTTTTGAAAAGTCTTTGGTGTCCAAAGTTTGATTTTAAATGGTTTTATAAGGCCTTAGCGGTCGTGATATGGGTTTTAAATTGGAACATAGGGGTCATGGATTCCCCCAGGTTAATGGATAATTGGAATGGTATAATTATATACCTTTGCAAGTATATTGGTATGATGATACCATTTAGTAATGCCTTAATGGAAGGTTCCTTGGTTAAATGAAAGAGGTTATGTGTAAATATTTTAATTAGGCTTAAAGAGGGTTGTGTAGCTGACCACGAAAGGTGGAGGCTCAGGGGGGACCAATACTAGACACCACTTTTGATGCCGTGGGGTTATTTATGACCATGTGCATGGTTCACACTTTATACATACTTTTGATTGGGTGGGTTGTGGCATTCCCTGGCCTTTTCTTGAATTTCTCTGACTCGTATGGCTAACACGCACTTTGTCTTTTCAGTGGGGAAAGCCAAACCCATATATCCCATCGGTTCCCTTAGGACAGTTTGATACTACATTGTCCATGTTAATGATTTTAAATATCATGAGAAACCTTGTCCCTTATTCCAACATTAAATATATATGTATATATGCGTGTATGTGAACATGTACATTAAGTTTGGATTTGATTTTGAAATTGCATTATTTTATCCCTTTCGTGAGTTACATGTAGTGCTCACCCCACTAACCGTCCATAGACGCTACATCCTTTCATAATGTAGGGTCCTAGGGGTTTCTTATGTTTGTTTGTGCTGTGTTAGGTGGTGCAATTGTGTATCGAGTTTGCAGTGAAGTGGTGAACTTCCATCTTTCTAAAAAAATTGGTCATTCCATCGATTTGCTTCCATATTTTAGAATTGAGGAGTTCATAGTAACATTATCATTTTCATTGTCACTATCAAGATCTGGGGCATATCGTTACTTAACTTTTGTATTTCGGTTTAGAGGCTTTGTGGACAAAGTATAGGAATGGTTATTGTTTTGGACTCCTAGTGTCCCTTTTTTGTTATTTTATCTATCTTGCTTATATGTCTAGTTGCCTTTCGCTACTATTAAATTGCATTCTGATTGGCTAGGTTAAGGAGTGGTCTTCGGTCCTCGATAAACCTGAGATACCCGTCACTAATAGGCCCTAGGTTTGGGTCGTGACATAGTTTAAGTATGAAATTATTCTAGTCCAGTGTTCTTACGTGTATTGGTATTCTCTTCAATTTAATTATTTTCTTAATAGTTGCTAATCTTAGAAACTCATTTGTATTTTAGGCTTGCTCAACAGAGAGTTAGATATTGGGAAAATGAGGTAATAATAGAAATTTGAAGCTATCAACCTCCATCTAATTAACTTGATACTTGATTGAGATTGTTAATTTGAGATCACAACCCAAGGGTTAGTAATCCAGCACTCTGAGTCTAAGAGGAGATGGGTGAAATTCATTTAACCAAGGTCAATGGATGTTTAGATAATAAATATCTTATTAGATCTTGATGCAAAACATCGATATAGTTTTCTAGCATGAACAACCTATGGAGTTATGAACTCATAGAGATCACATTCCTAATGCTTCTCTCATATTGATCACAGCTCAATCAACCAATAATTATTACTATTACAACTTACTTTTATAAAACCATTTTTTATTTACTAAATTTCCAATTACGTAGACAAAATCTTGACATAATTTTGGCCTACTCCTCGTGGAATCGGCCCCAACCTTTTTGGGTTCAATATTTTAGTCAGTGACCACTTTATACTTTTTAAGAAGTGTAATTTGTAAGACATCAATATTCTGCATGCAAATGCCAAGAATGCAAGGACTGACATGATAACTTGATTTAAAGCAGTGATGCTCTGATTGTTGCTATCAAGGAATGGACATCTAAGATGGGTGCCATACCATCAAGGAAGTTGACAGATCCATTGATTTATTTGGAAGTTAAAAGAAGGAAAAAAGAAATTTCCAACATACTATCAAATATTAAATCAAGAAAAATTTCAACTTTTCTTCCTCCCACTATTGAACAAATTCAAGGGGGCATGGGGAGAAGGGAGAACTAAAGAAGGTGAATATTTACAAGTTGTTGAAAGACATAAAGAAGACTAAGCTAAACACACTAATGGAATCCAAAAAGGCCCTAGAAGTCGACTCCATGCATAAATTTTGTCCAAAAGACTTCATGAACATGACAAATATGGAGCAATGATATGAGGACTGGGTAAGTTACTTTTTCCAACCTTCTAAGTCATTTTTTGCAACTGGTTACCAATATGTTGGATTGGTTTGCAATAGATTGGGTAACCTGTTAATAGGTTCAAAGAAGTTATGCAACAAATGACTCATTTAATGCACCAAATGGCCCATCTATTGCATAAGTTGCATTATATGGGTAATCTGTTAGCTAATTCATAAAACTTATGCAATAAATGACTCATATATTGCAACAAATGGCCCATCTATTATATTTTTTTAATTATTATTATATGTTATTCACTTCTTTAAATTATATTCTTATATCAGTAGGTTGTTGAAATTCATTACCTCATGGAGGAGATGCACCCTATATTCACTGAGGGTAGTCTTTGACTTTGTGTCCTGGCTTGCCACAATCGAAACAGACATCACTACCAGCTCTACAAGTACCCTTGTGGTTCTTACCATAATTCTGACAAATGGAATTAGTTCAGGCATTGCTAACATTGCCCTGAGACCTAGAGCCTGGCGCTCTATCTCTATTACCCTTCCTGAACTTAGGAAATGGAGCACTGGTTGAACAAGGGGCTGGAACTGATGACTTAGGACAAAATTAGGAACGGTTTCCTTCTTCTGATTTAGGTTGATCGAAGTTGAAACTACCTGTCTTCGCTCTCTTATTCAGCTTCTCCCTCTTCTTAATCTTCTGCTCCTCTATATGCTGAGCATGAGTCATAAGCCTGGCGAAAGTCATGTCACTGTTCAGCATGGTAGATCTGCACTCATTTACCTCGCTATCATTTACCCTTAAAGAAAACTTACCCAACCTAGCTCTGATACCAAGTTTGTAATGCCCTAAATCTGGTAGCTAAAATGATACACGGTGCTCATGACCCCAAAGGACCACAAGATAACCCATAACTGATATCTGTACCTATATATTGCATAAAATAATTTATAATGTGGAAACATAAAATGAAAGGCCATAAGGTTCAATATTGAACATGATCTGAATGAAATAACATCTATGTGGGGTAATAGAATACCGAAAACAAAACTTAACATACTGAAGTCTGGAACATGGTAGTCTAGAAAACCTCTAACTGACTGAACTTTCTAAGTAAGGAGTTGACGGGACATATCCCTAACTAACTCCAACTAATAAATTGATAAATGAGATAATAAGAAAATAATCATGTCCTTGAAAGATGAGGACTCACTTATAACTGTGTCTGTGGATATCTGGAATCTACTTTTGCTCTGGAGCTCGTGTCTCTGAACCTATGGTATAAGACACCATAGAACAAATGTGTCAGTACTTTGAATGTACTGGTATACATATGAGGTAGGCTGAATCATGGGGTTCATATGCATGAACAATAATAACTAACTAACTATCATGAGTGTAATAATACATGCATGAGACATAACAATTGACACTAATACTATGATAACATGATTACTGAATCTGAATAAAACTGATAATATGGGTGACTATAACTGATAGTGCTAAATCTGATGAAACTATCTGAGTTTTGTACTGTATCTGAGTTAACTGCATCTGATAGTCTTGAAATCTAAAGAACTATCTAAGTTCTATTATTGAGACTGATTGACTTTATCTAACAGTCCTGATTCTATAACATGAGACTGTGGGAAGTAGTTATCCAACTGACATGCCCCTGATATGCCATTATGGCTGAGTTGGGGTCTAATCTATAATCCTAATTAGAATGGTGTCAATACCGCACCACCAGTAAGGACAAGTTGTGGGTGAACCTTATTTGATAGTATCCCCTATATAAGAATAGTGAGCCCGTTATCTGACAGTGCTTATCCACCTCATCAATACTCATCGGACAGTGTTAATGTCTCAACCTATGCTGGCTAAATAGTTCTGGAATGCAAGGATGACTTCTAAGGATCACACTGCCATCTGACAGTGTGTGTTCCCTTTCTTGGGTTCACTCGGTGCTAATTAATACTCCCATCTTAATAGACTCTGAACATGCTTTACGAAACTGAACATGGGCTGAGTTACTGAATTTTGTTGACTAACGAAATACTACTAATATCTGACAACTGACTAAGTTCATGAGATCATGGAGATTTCCTGAGTCATAAGACTGTCTGAAGTCTAAGGATCATAGCTTGACTAAGAGTATTGTGAAAACATGACGTGGCTCTAGGCACACAGCTAATGTTTCGAGAACGAGTACCCTAGGACTCGATGGAAGAAAACTAACCAAGCATAACTTAAGCATTTCATCAAAACATATGATAGGCATAACTTGTACATACATGGGGATTTCATGGTATCATGCTAGTTAGGCACTTTTCCTTCATCTAGGCATTTAATCAAACATATTGTAGGCATGGTACATGTAAACATCTTTGTACAATAATTAAACATCATGGTTCAATTCTAATTTCATCATTAAAGGGTTTAGTCATAGGTTTGCATGAATCTATATCTATAATAATTTAACCAATATAGAATTTATCACCCAACATGGAATAGAATTCAATTTCTCATTATCCACATGAACAAGAGCATCCCAATCATGAAATTCACAAGAATATCCATAAACTTGTATTTAGAAAAGGGATTCTTGGGCTTCATGGACGAAAGGAGTCCATGAATGAACACTATACATACCTTAGTTTGTGATTTCGTGAAGATTGACGGTGAAACTTTCTTGAAATTGGATCTTCTATGAAAACCCTAGCTTGTTCTTGAGAGAAAATTGAGGAAAACTAGTATATTTTGGGTGACAAGTGGCTAAATCACGTATTAAAGAACTTAAATAGGGTGGGAAGATGACCTTTTTAACCCTGGATGCTTTATTTAATTTCAGTGAAAATTTTCTAAATTGGACCTTTGGCGTGACACGACTCTATCACGCCCTGTCACTTAATTTTGACAATTAGGAAACTGAGGGATGGTGCGATGCGGGGCCATCGTGTTGCCACTTTTTTTGTGACCTGGAGCTTTGGCGTGATGCAGGGGAAATCGCATTGAGACACTGGAAAAAGGACAATTCTAAATTTGAGCCCTAGCGCGACGTGCCATAATCGCGAACCCCTACTGGAATTTGCCAAATGCCATTTCCTCTTATGGCGCGGTGCACCACTGACTAATATTGTGATGTTTTATGATAGAAACTTGAAATAGTCGTAACTTCTGACCCGATTATCAAATTTGGACAAATCTTACATCGATGGAAACATTATTAAATTTTCCACATGACAAAAAATGTAAAAATCTTGAAAACTCCTCATGGAATAAACATCATTCAATTTAGAAGCTTATACTAGACATTCTTGAGATGAAATTAGCTAGGAAAAAGTATGGGGTATTACAAGTAAGAATATTTTGGCTATAGCTAGACCATGGTTGTAGTGTACCTCCTGCTATAACAGTTTATACGATGTAATAACTTCGACAACTCTAACTTTTTGACAATTTTGCAAAACTTTTTTTGGGTTTTGATATCCTGAACTAACGTCTTTATCTTAAATGCTATATCTATAGTTCTACTAACAAAAATTCACTTCCAAACATGTGAATGAACTATTTAACTCCTAAGTTATCATATTATTATCTTGAATCACATATCACCAACCTATCTATTACCGAGTTTATATCGACCATACCATATTTGAAGTTCATCCAAGACTAGCCTAGCCTAAAATTTCTAACACTTCATTCAAAGAGAATATTAACCCCAATTTGGCATGATAGACATATCGTAATAATGCAAAGGGCCATTATAACTTGGTTCATGGGTTGTGCTCATCCCCTATAGGTTATGGCTACTGGGCAATTATAAGACACTTAGCATATGTGTACACTATTATTTTTGTAGAGTTTGTTGGTTCCTTGAGCGAACTAGGTCATATTTTGTTATACATATATTGGATTCCTTGTATGGTCATAATGACCTCAATCGAGATACTCAACATCAATCTTGGAAATGTAGAATTAACTAACTAAAATTAAAGATAGAGGGATAGATTAGAAAAAAGAACGAGAATAGAAGAAATAAAGGCCTAAATAAATTCACAAATAGACCAAGGAAGAAAAAAATTCAGTCAAATGCACGAGAAATCAACTTGAATCCATAATATGATAACTCATTGATCAATAAAGCAAAGAACATAACACAATTAATTAAGGAATCCAACCTAATCAATCACTAATTCCTTAAGGGAATTAGACTAGTCACTAAAGTAGCAACTACAAATTTAAGAATTCTTAATATTCAAGATAATATAATGTTTTCTGAATGACAAAGACTAATATTTATTCTAGGGGAAATAATGATGACACTATCTTTCACAATTTTCCATTAATGAAGTAAAGGACTTATTTAGTTGTCTTCTTTTGTGAATTAAAAAAATTGCTGAGATAGCATTTATATGCTTTTGGTTGGTATGCTTCAAGCTCCTCTAAATCTTTCTTTTTTCATGAACATCACTTATAGGATATTTTCCATACATGCTAGTATCATTCTCCGCTTTTTGAAAATGATTTATCCTCAATTTCAAATCCTGAAACACATTAAAAGCACAAGCAACAAAAATATCCTCAAAGCATAAGGGTTAGCACAAGGGTTAGTTTGTCATGCCAAGAGGCACAAATTTGAAATACAACCAAATATCTTATCACACAAGGATAAAAGGTAGAAGAAAATTATCTCATACCAGGATGGATATCATTGTAAGAAAAGAGGTAGTAGAGAAAAGTTTCAATATCATGCACCTTTTCTAGGGTGCTCCAAGAGATAAGAGTACTGGTAGAGAATAAAGGGAATTGTAAGAATAAATCAACCCTCTCCATCAAGAAACTTCCAAGAGTATCATTCAAAGATTCAATTTGTCCAACCTTATGAAGGTGAAAAAAATCTTTTAATATCCATGGACTCTACCAAAAGCAAATAAGCATTTTAATATCCACTAGTTGTGATCCATACAAATTAAGCACAGGTGCATTAAACAAGGATGTAGGTATATAGAAAATTCCCAAAATAGGCAATAGAACATTTGATTTGAGGTTCACAAGCATGAGACCACATTTTTGTAAAGGATCTTAATATGAAAACAAGTAATAAAGAAAGGTGTAACATACA
Organism: Capsicum annuum; assembly: GCF_002878395.1. Classification (NCBI taxonomy): domain Eukaryota; kingdom Viridiplantae; phylum Streptophyta; class Magnoliopsida; order Solanales; family Solanaceae; genus Capsicum; species Capsicum annuum. The sequence continues at coordinate 140,606,970 of NC_061115.1, read as the reverse complement.
TGAACGCCATCCAACGTGTGCCCACATATATATTCACTCTTTAATCCACAAACATTGAGGCCTTAATCAAGAATAGGGTCACACAATGATAAAGGGGTCATTAAAGAGCTTCCAAGAAGAGAGTTTTGTCTTTGGAAAATGCATTATCATACTATATTGGATTCTTAATCACTTAGTAGCCATCAAGAAGGGAGACACCTCTATCATGCCAAGAAATACCACTATACATTTCACCTTTATTAGTCAAGTCAACCTTAAATAAGGGATTATCTTTAATATTCCTTCCACCATAAAATTCTCATAAGAAGAACAAGGAATGAAATCATAATTCAAGTATTCATCATTTAGGTATAATTACTTCACGACTATCTACATGACCAACTATATCAATGTCATCACTAAATTGAGATTTCTTAAATTTTTCACAAAACTCCTCATTTGGTGGTGCATCAATACACACATGTTGATCAAAATAACATTCATCACTAGTTGGTAGTATTTCAAGCTCAAAAAATCAAGAACATGATCATTACATTTGAAACCAACTAGGATTTGACCATACCTTTAACATGATAATGTATCTTCATTTAAGGAACGAGTGCAAACACTAGGTGTACACAAATCGACCTTACTAATAGAGTTAATTTGGTCATCTATAGGATCACCTAGTTCTGGAGCACTCACAATAATTATAATATCACTAAGAAACAAGGTGCCACTATGGACAACACAAGAAAAAGTCTCTTTAAGATCACTTATATACAAATTATCACTAACACTCAATTATATACTAGACATACAATGATATTTTACTTTCAATAAAGTGTAAGGTTTAGCTTTGTTACCTTTTAGCTCATATGAATTACTGTTTTCACCTTGGTTTTAATAATGGAGCACAAATTATCCTTTGGGGAGCTTTTTAACACCTTTTGATTATCCTTGTTTGGAAGTACTTTTCTAGGATTTCTTAGAATAACACCTGTACATACGTCAAAATAACCAGCGAAAGAAAAGTTACATAAGTTAGGAGAAGGTTGTGAAAACACTCTCACATCACTCCTCTTAACCTCTCTTTCTTCCTCTCTAGAGTTGTCACTTTTCACACTTTTACTCTTTTCAATATTTTGTCTTACAAGTTTTTAAGATATAGGACGAGTTCCAAGAGTTCCTTGGGAAGGATTTGGAGATCTCTCCAACTCTAAATTAAAATTTTGTGAGAAAGGATTGGAAGTGGTGGCTTGCCTATTCGGACTGGATGTGGTGACTTGCATGTTCATCCCCTTAGCACCAACTTAAAAAAGAGTAGCTTGTTTTGCATCTAAAGGAAACTCCTCAGATTTATATTCATGGGGATTAGTACCCTTTAATAGCCTTTTAAATATCTCTGGCATCATCTTAGTGCCCAATTCGGTGATTTTTCAATTTCTCTTTGCATTGAAGATAAAAATTAATTTGTGCAAAGTTTTAAGATCCTCAATTGGAATTAGTTCACTTGGATTTTCTTTTCTAGGAGGTGTTGAGGGAAAGAGAAGCTTCCCAATGTATTTCATGGTGTACTTGTACCAATCTTATAGATATGGGAAACTATAATTTTGGAAACAAGATCATCCCAAATGTAGGTGATAAGTATCCAATAATCATATACCACACCATAGCTCCTCTTGATATTCTTTATGTGAAATATGTGCCTTTACTTGTTTGCATATCCAAACCCTTCATTCATGAAGGAATGGATCCAAAATCAGATGTAAAGGTAGTCTAAGTTATTCTAAAACATCATGGGATATGATACTGGCAAAGATTGATCATCAAGTATAAGGTCAAATCATGAGACAATATTAACATTTAATCTAGTTCTAAGAATTTGCCTCTTTGGGTTTGCTTTTCTTGGAACCTTGGAATCTTTAAGAAGTAGGGAATGTACCTCTTATATGGTCCATATGATGACTTCAAAATGGTACTACCCATATATATATACCTCTTTGACTAGGATAGGATGTAGCATAAGACGAGGAAGGTAATTTATCTTCTCAACTTCCCTTTCAATCATAATCCTTCTAAAGGGTTAATAAAATATATGGGAGGAAGTATCGTACCTCATATAATATTTATCACCATGGTGTGTAATATGTGAACCTCCATTTCCTTTATACTCACTATAAGATTCATCATAAGATACTTCTACTCTTTTATGTTCATTATAAGAGCCATAATCCCCATTCATTTCAAACTCATCTTCAAAATAGTAGTTTTCACCACTATATCAATCATGATGACAATCATAGCCTTAATAAAACTTGTCTTCAAAAGATTTTGAGGCTATGTATGATGTTCTTCATTACACATCCTTTTGTACCTACCAATCTAGCAAACAAGTTAGTAATAAAAGCTTCAAACCATTCTTTATGTGCCCTTAACTCACGTTCAACTACTTTTTGCCCTAATTAATAGCGTTACTAGCTCCACTTAATCAATTCAAGGTTACTATCCTTATGGAGGAATAAATCCTTTTGAGTCTATTAAGAAGGAAGACTTAAATAAATCTAAAAGGACTTTGATCAAGAAATTAACCTATGAAATAATATAACAAAAGTAGACGAAAAGAAGCATAAAAGATTTGAACTCAAGAACTAAGTAACAAAAGTAGAAGAAATTACTTAATGTTAATTAATTTGAAGAATTGAAGAGATGATTTGACATTTAGAAACTAGTTAAAAAGAAATTAAATGTGTTAGATTAAGTGTTAAATAGTAGAGAAATTGGAGAAAAAATAGTGTAGAAAAAACGTAGGAAGTTCTGACACTGAGAAAATTTTTGGGGCATCAAAGAAGTTTCACACATAGAAAATTTGCTTTGATGATTAGAAACTTGTAAAAAATAATTCAATATGTTAATTAATTATTAAATAGCTGAGAAATTGAAGAAAAATGAGTGGAGAAAAGAATTAGGAAATTTGGACACTTAGAAAACTTTTGTGGTTTCAAAATTTTCAAAACTTAATTCTTTTTCATGTATTGAGGTCTGAAAAAAATTCAATTCTGCATTTGTTGGCCACATGCTAGGCTGATAAGTAAGATTGGACTACTACTTAGCTACTGAAGTAATGGTAGTTGACAGCTGATGTGACAGTCCACGTAGAAAAAAAAATAATTTATTTTAAAAATTAATTAAATTTAACTTTTTTTCAAATATTCACTAGTGGATCCACATACCCCTTTGACGAACTTTGACTTAAAAAAATTAGATAAAATGTACCTTTTGCTTCTCTCTTATACAAGAACTTGATGAAATCCAAGAACACACACCAATTCACAACACTCACAAATCAACTCAAATTGGCTCAAAATTTAGGATTAGCTTTCCCTCAATATAGGGAACAAACCCTTATGATTTTTATGCTCTATTTCATCCTCAATCAAGAGACCCACTTTCAAGAAAAGTTTAAAATCTCCTAAATGCTTTTATGGCAACTTCTTTTATACAACTCAAAATCACACAAAATTCAAAATCTAGACTCAAAAGACACTAGGGAACCAACATCTAGTGTCAAAAGCAACAAATAAAAATAAAAAAAATTCTATTTATTTTCTTAAAAGAGTTTTTAAATTTATGAACCTAGGACCTAAAATCTAATGGGACAACTCTTAAAATCTATGATCTAGATTCCAAATGATAATGTGAATTGAGCTGATCAAAATTAATATTAGAAATGCAGAATTAAACAAAATTGAAGAGAGAGTGATAGATTACAAAAGTGATGAGTATCGACATGAGAAAGGCCTAAATGAATTCCCAAATAGACCAAGAAATAAAAGAACTCAATGAAGTGCATGAGAAACTAAATTGAATCCACAATCTGATAACTCAATGATCAATAACATCTTCCTAATCACTCGCTAATTCTTTAAAGGGATTACACTAATCACTAAAGTATCAACTACAAATTTAAGATTATTTAATATTCAACATAAGATAAAGTCTTCAAAATGTGAAAGACTACTATTTATACTGGGGGAAATAAAAAATTCACTATCTTTTTCAATTTTACCCTTAATTAAGTAAGGAACTTCTTTGGTTATGTTCTTTAATGTATTCAAAGAATTCATAAGATAGTTATTTTTACAAGTCCTCTTTACTTCATCCACTCCACTTTAATGGACCTTTGGCACATTGTATTCCTTCTATTGGTATCTTTCAAGCTCCTCCAGAGCTTTCTTTTTTGAACTTTACTAGTAGGATACATGTCATCCATGCTAGTACCATATGGACCATTGGTTATTAACATATACTTGGGTTCCATGAGCGCACCAGTGGCATTATCTTAAGGATAGAAATTGTACTTGAAGCAAGCTATTACATAACACTATAAAATAACAACACGATCTTAAAATAATAGTAAATTGATTTATCTTATGAGTCATTATTGTTGTTGACCTTGAATTGGATACTAAAATGCAACAATGCGATTTTGTTTATTTACTTGGATTGGTAGTTATAAGTAACTGATTGGAATATATATTGTTAAGATGACATATTTGTGACTTATTTACAAACTTTTAGTGAACTATTCACAATGATTAAGTTGACTTGGCTTGTGATCCTACCAGTACATAGTTTTTCTGTACTAATAGTACCTTGTACTCTTCTTTTGGTTTAGTGCATAGCATATCCTAGTGTTTTCTATAAGACCTTACTTGTATTTTATAGAGTGATATTATATCCAAGTATGAGCATTATCTTTAGGGTAGCCACAAATCTCTCTTATTTTGATCTTGTCCACTTATTTTTGGCGTAGATAGATTTTATTTTATTATTGGTATTTTTTGGGTTGTACCTATAGTAATGTTCTAGTTACAGATTTTTGAAGGTGATATTAAGTTCTATGGAAATTTTAGAATTGATAATTTTATTGTATATTTAATTAAATTATTATAGATATTCATTTCATTATTGGATATATTCTTATCTAAAATGGTTATGTATTTGGTGTTGGTTATTTGGGTTACATGGTCTCCCATCGAATGTTTAGTGTGGGTGCCACTCACAATGAATTTAGGTTGTGATAAAGTTGGTATTAGAGTCAAGGTTTATTGAACTCATCTTACCAGAACAAGTCTATTAGAATCTTGCAGAATGGTACGAAGATATTTGTACTTTTCCCTAGAGGCCATAAGCCTTTAGAAAAAATTCACTTTCTTTATTTTAAATGCTTTGGATTGATTCCTATTGGAATTAATAGATTCAAATTAGAATCTAGCCTCTCCATTCTTCTTTTTGTAGAAGGTGAACATGAGAGTAAATTAATCTAGGGAAGAGGTTCATGCACCAGATATTTTATTGGTTGAGCCTGTAATTAAGGGATGAGCATGCATGTGTAGAAAAATTAAGGGAAAAGGTAGGGAAATACCTGGAAGGGAAAAAACATAGGTTGTAACTAATTCAACCTGATACAGATCTGAATAACCTACCTCACTTGAGAATCATCATGATGAGGTAGTGAATAATAAGATTCTAGAACATGAGGGTACCACACCAGTTCAGGAAGGTGAAGCCCCTATGCAGATGTCTTTGGAGCTAATTTTTCAAGTCTTAGGCTTACTAAGTGGGTTAGCCACAACTAGGGCAATGCATATAGTTAATGTTTACCAATATCTAGGTGTACAACATGTTATCATGGTAGCCCTTTGGATGGATGATATTTCAGTGATATAAGTGTCTCCTTGTTCAGTAGTGGGCTATTGTGATCAGGAATGAGCTTAAATTATTATGTTATTTCTTGAAGATGAAATACCAGACGTTCCTTAGTTTATAAATAGAAGACCCTTTTTGAGTTTATATATGATAATCAGGAAGCTACACAAGATGCGTATAATGGAGCAACACGGGGTAGAGTTTGTGATATTTCAACTATAAGTAGTTGTTACACAGTGGTAAAGGGAGTATATTGAGTGTCGATCACCATTGTTGCCTCTGTTGACTTGGACTTAGTTCTATTCTTATTTTTAGAGAAGTATGTGCCAAACATATTACATGGTATAAAGAGATATGGGATTCTTGCCAATGAGTAAGGAAATATGACTATTATAGCTTATGAGGCTATATTCCATGCCTTGTTGTAACACCTACAAAAATTTGAGCTAAGATTGAAGTCGTATTTCAAATACATGTATAACAAAAATTATGTTTTTATAGTTTGAGAAATGATTTAGACACGTATTAAGGCCACAAGTAATTCCTATCTCATATCCAAGTCGAAACCTTCCTTACTAATTGAGTTCTTGTGAAAAATATTTCAATAGTCAACCTTCAAATGATTGAGTCCTCTTTCGAAAACAGTTGATCATTTGTTAATTGATACTAGCATACAAATTTATGCTTAATTTACTGGAGGGTGTCTGTTTTGCAAAGTATGATAGCTTAGGTGATGAACCGTCACACTTGTGATGACCCGTTAACCTTAAATAGTAAGACAAAAATTTGGTCATTTGTGATGGTTTTGATTGTTAGTAAAGGGATTGATGGTTTGTCACCTCAACCATCAATTATAACTATTATGCACTGTTATAATATTTTTAAAGGGGTTATTTGGTCATTTCTCACTCCTTTAACACCAAAACTACTTTGTTTAAGCTATTCTTAAGTTGAAATATAAGACTACAACACCCTAAAATTCACCATAACTAAAATTTAGTCAATACATAGAGAGAAAATAGAGAAAGAGGCAATTTTTTTTCCCAAGACAAAATTTGGGTTTTTCGATTTCAAACTCCAAATTCAAGGGTTTGATCAAGGTTTCCATCTCCAGGAATTTGGGATTTAATATTTAGGTTTGTTTCCGCCTATTGACTCTCAAAGTAAACTAAATTCCTCAATTTAATTTCTATTACGAAGCCTAGAGTTCATGGATATCATGAAATTCTTTATATTTTACTCCTTTATTATAATTGAGATATGAACATATGTTTCACATAAATTTCAATATCATTATGATTATGAATCCTCATTATCTCATATAATTCATAATTTTAGACTTGAATTACAAAATTTTTTATGTCATTCAGTTTATGGGAATTGTCATGTGTAGTTGCATTCTTTAAAGATGGAGGGTTATGAACACCTAATGACATAGGATTAATGCATGTATCAGTGAATACTCAGTATTTAATGTTTAAATAATGTAGGATGTTTTCTATATAAAGTGTCTACTATTTCAGTCATAGTTAGTAACATCTTGAGCTTATCATATATTTAGTTTAATAAATCATATAATTATTAATTATTATTCAGTTAGGACTAGTACTTAGCATTGAGCGGACACAAGGATGAAGGATCACCCACCAATTAGGTTGAGAACTTTAGTAAAAGTTGCTAAGTCCCAGAATTATGGTGCCATTATAGGTTCAAAAGGGTCTCCCATTAGACCAGACTTGAAATATCAATCCTTTGTGATATTAGTTTAGTGGATCCACATTAGTCAGTGTTTGTACCATTGGTAATATACATAGAACCCTTCTAGTTCTGGTTATAGGTTGAACATTAACTAGGTCAGATTGGGGTATGTCGGTTAGTAGTAGCTCCCATAGTTCAGACTCATGCCTTGAAAGAACTTGTATTCAGTTTATTCATCATATTATAGTTACATGTTTATTGTATCCTCATTCCATCAGTTTACATATTTAATCTCTATATTCAATTCATCATGTCATCTTCAATATATTCTGTTCATATAGAATAGTGAAAATCCCACATACTTAGTACATTTAGAGTACTTACCACATACTTTCTTTGTGTTATATTTTTTATAATATAGGTTTAGAGGTTCGGCATCCAGCTCACAGTTAGTATGATTTTTTACCTATATCAGCAATACAATTTGGTGAGTCCTCATTATTTGAGGACTATCTTTCAGTACTTTCATTATGCTATTATTTAAGTTTCAAATAGTTAAATTTAGTTGTGGACTTTTCGTATAACTCATTGTATTTAGAAGCTTTCATACATACAATTATATTTTCAGCATGTTGATTATGTCAGACAATCTTAGTTTTTACATTCAATATAAATTTTGTTTTTATTATGATTATTTCATTTAAGATTGATTTCCACTCTATATTTCATTATTTTTCATTATTTTTAGTGTTATACCAGGATATGGATTAGCTTGGGGTCATTGTGTCTCTAAGCACTATATTACAACTAAGGGTTAGTCTCGAGATGTGACAATCTTAGTATAAGATCATTAGATTTAGTGTTTCCTAAGGTGTCTAAAAGCCACATTAAGATGAGTCTTGTTTATGGGTAAGATGCTTGAGCAATAATTATGAGTGAGAGGTTACAAAATGTTTTAGGAAAAGTTTTACTTCTTTTATGTTTATATCATACGATATAGTGTGAAATCTAATAAAATCTTCTTCTAACTCATGCCCTATGAATTTATCAAAAATCCTCCCAAAAGGAGAAATAGAAACGCAAATAGTAATAGGAACAAAAACTAGTAAGTACCACTAGTTCCATTAGACTCTTTGAATAAACTAGTCTCTCACGTAGAACTTAGGGTTGATTTCACAATGTTAGACTTGTCCATGACGACCTAGAATAACCAACAGATTATGGTACCATTCTACCAGATAGTGAAATGGTAGAGCAAGAGTTTTAGACTTTACTCGGATGAATCCTCTGGTATTATTTGGGTCTAAGTCTGAAGAGGATCCAAAAAAGTTCTTGGATAATTTTCAAAAAGTTATTGAGATCATGGGTATCAATTTAAATTAAAGTGCTGACTTGGATGCGTATCAATTATAAGTAGTGTCTTACACTTGGTATAAATAATAGAAAGATGATAGAGGTGGAGATACAGGACTAATAAATTGGGATGGGTTTGTTTCTACTTTCTTGGATAGGTTCTTTTTTTCTACTTTATTGGATAGGTTCTTTTCTCTTGAGTAAAGGAAAGCCTAAGTTTTGGAGTTCATAATATGAAGTAGCGTAACATGAGTGTAAAAGAGTGTTCTCTCAAGTTTATTCAACTGGCTAAATATGCACCGACAATAGTTGCTAATTCTAGGGCCTTTATGAGAAAATTTATGTCTGGTACTTCTGAGGATATGGTCAAAAAGTGTAGAACTGCTATATTGGTTAAGGATATGGACATCTCAAGGTTGATGGTTCATTCTCAGCAAATTGAAGAAGAGCAGATCAAGTAGAAGGAAAGGGAGAGTAAGAGGGTCAACATAGGTAGCTTTTTCTCTCAACAGAGGTCAGATGATGGTAATCATTCTTAGTTCCACGATTAATTTTTAGCTCTCATCTTATGCTATTGATCTAGTGCCCATGTTCAAGAAAGATGATTAGGATAAAGCACAAGGCTCTGAGTTCTAGGGTAGTGTGAACAATAGTTGTACTAACCCAGTTTGCTAAGAGTGTGGTAAGAACCATTCAGGTGAGTGTATCACTATAAGTGATTTTATTTGTGGTAATCTAGTCCATTGATTAATGAAATGTCCAACAGCTTCACAAAGAAATGGAGATGCTCATCAACAAAGTCATTCTAAGTCTTTAGCAACTCTAGTAGGTAACTCATCTCAGTAGGTCACGTTATCTAGTGTAGCAAGTGGAAATGTTTAGAATAAGTTCTCTTTGCACCTTATCTAGTGAAACTAGTGGAAATATTCAGAATGAGTTTTCTGCCCTTCAGACTTGACATGATCAGGAGCTCCTAATATGGACATTGGTATGTTACAAGTATTTCATATTCATGTCTATATATTGTCAGATCCTTGAGCCATACTCTACTTTATAACTCTCTATATAGCAGTAAACTTTGGTGTTTGACCCAAAATCCTCTTATAATCTTTCTTGATATCTTTTCTAGTCAGTTATTTAGTTATAGCTTAGCAGGTTTATAGAAATGTCACAATCATAGTTTCTTAGAAAGTCTTCTTAATCGATGTTGTAGAGTTAAACATAATAGATTTTATGTTATTCTTGGAATGGATTTGGTCCACTCTTGATATGCCTTTATTGATTGTATAAATAGAGTGTCCAATTTAAGTTATTAAATGACTCGGTCATAGAGTAGAAATATAGTATCTCAATTCCTATAGATCAGTTTGTCACATACCTTAATGCTTGAAAAATAATCTCCAAAGGGTATATCTATTATCTTGCTTAGTTTTAAGGATTCAAAGTCTGACAACCTAAGTCTTAGTCAGTTCCTATGGTAAATGAATATCCTGAACTATTTCCTGAAGATATACCTATAGTTTCTCCTGAGTAAGACATTGACTTTGAAATAGATCTCCTTCTAGAGTCCCAGTCTATTTCAATTCCACCCGTTAGAATGGATCTAACTGAGCTTAAGGAGTTTAAAGAACAATTGACATACCTCCTAGATAGTTTTAATCAGGCCTAACAGCTCTCCATGCGGTGCTCTAGTTCTTTTTGTATGAAATAAAAATGATTATCTTAGAATGTACATCGACTACCATCAGTTGAACAAAGTCACAATAAAAATTAAATATCCCATTCCTAAGATTAATGACTCTTTCGACAAAATTCAAAGTGCCAATTGCTTCTTTAAGATAGAACTCAGATCTACTATCATCATCATAGAGTTAGAGTTTTTGACATTCCAAAAATAACCTTTAGAACTAGGAATGGTAACTTTTAATTTATTATTTTATCTTTTGGAATAATGAATGCTCTTATAACTCTTATGGATGTGATGAATTGGGTGTTCAAGAAGTACTTGGGCATATTTGTTAAAGTCTTCATAGATGACATTTTCATTTCTTCTTGAGGTGAGGATAAACATGCACACCATTATAAGATTACCTTGTAGACTCTCAAATGTCTTGAGTTATTCACTAGTTCATCAAGTGTGAATTTTGGTTGAAATTGGTAGAATTCCTTGGTCATATTATTTTTTATGGAGGTATCCAAGTTGATCCTCAAAAGACCAAAGCAATTAGGAATTGGCCTAGAACCATCTATCCATCAGATATCAGGTGTTTCTTGGGTTTAGCTTGTTACTATAGATGGTTTGTTGAAGAATTTTAATCTATGGCCTTTACTATGTCCAGATTAACTCATCAAAAAGTCAAGTTTCAGTTGTTCTATTCTTGCTAGAAGATCTTTCAAGAGTTAAAGACTCGCGTCACCTCCGCTCTAATTTTGACTCTGCCAAAGAGTTCAGATCTGTTTGTGGTCTATTGTGATACATCCTAAGTTGGACTTGGTTGTATGTTGATGAAACATGGTATGGTTATAGAATATGCCTCTAGACATCTGATGACACTCAAATTAAGGTATAAGCAATCCTCATTAATATAGTTAACCTAGCAAGAGTTGGGGTTGAATCTTTAGGGAATGAGAACATGGAATTCAATATTAAGTGTTATGAGCAACTAAAAGTTGGTTTGTAATATTATGTTAATCAAATAAGAAAGTAAATGAGGAGAGGTCATTTTGAACAATTTATAGTTATCGGTTTAATCATATTAGGAATGCAAATTCTAAGCTAATATGCTATAGTTTAAACAAAATATAGAATGACACTAGGGATTATGCTCTTGTAAGTATGGGTTCATGCATGGGTAATTGAACATTTGTCTAAATTTAGTTAAGAGTCATGGGTAGGCTAGATTATTGGTATTTAGTGTCAATTTGTCAATAAAACACCAAAATCTATCAAATAGGTTCTTAGAATGCCTCATAAGTTGAGCTATTTCAGAAATCTATAACCTCAAGCAGTATCCTTACATCTAAGAGATGTCATTAAATAACATAAATCAAGTAATTGTTCACTCCCATTCCTCACCCTTATCCCCATTATCAAGGATGAGAAGGGTTCAAGAGTAAACTAAAGTTTGTAATCTCTAATTATCAATCAAACATGGGAAATATGAGTAAAACCCATGTCAATTATCTAATTAGGAAATATGAAAAAAAATCCATACAACAATCACAACTTACTCAAGTATAACCCCAAGAAAAGAAATTATTTACTCATAGAGGGTGTAAAGAAAAATTATCCAAGTTCTCAACTTATTGCTCCACTGAAAAAAATTGTACAATAATAGATATGTAATTTAATAAAAAGCAAAAGAAAGTCACTAATTTGACACTTGAGGTTTCACTATAAGTTTTCAAGCTTTAAAAAGTACATATATAGAGGTCTAGAGCTGAAAACCCCTATTTAAGCCCCAAATTCATGTTATGCAATATTTATGAAACTGCCACAACTCTGGTCACCTGCTGGCATAGGTTCTAGTGCATGTGAGGGACCAGCAAGCATAGGTCACCTTCGTAGGTTCTACTGGTAGGTCAATTTAGGACACCTATATATGAAGGTCAGGCACATGCATACGTAAGTCACTCCCAACTTTCCCAAATGAATTTTTAACTCATTTTGTTCACTTCTCACACTCCGATTGACTCAGATGGCCAGTTTAACCTTGTTTTAAATCCTCACCTACACAAATAATCATTTTATCATGATCATTACCTTAAATAAATTGTTAAATGCGATAATTCAAGCTTAAGTGCCAATAATTCATCAATTAGCCAACTTATTAACAACTCAAGCCTCATGAGAAGAATTATCCAACTCATGATTTTGAGTTAGCATAAGGGGTTTTCTCCTTAAAGAATTGGAAGAATGTTCTTTATGGGGTCCATGTAGATGTATTCACGGATCACAAGAGCCTTCAATATGTGTTCATCAGAAAGAACTAAATCATCATCAGAGAAAATGGCTAGAGTTATGAAAACATTATGATATGAGTGTCTTGTACCTTTTGGGTAAAGCCAATATAATAGTTGATGCTCTTAGCAGGTTATCTATGGAAAGTGTTTCCTACATAGAGGTTGATAAAAAAGAGTTAGCTTGCAAGGTTCACCAACTTACTAGATTTGGAGTTTGGTTGGTTGATTCAACTGAAGGTAATATTTTGGTTTAGAATGGTTCAAAATATTCATTTATAGCTGATGAGAAAGAAAAGCAAGATAATGATCCTATTTTGCTTAAGTTGAATGAAGAGGTCTAGAGTCAGAAGGTTGAGGTTTTCTCCCAAGGGGAGATGGTGTTCTTTGCTGTCAGGGCAGACCCTATGTTCTAGATGTGGATGACTTGAGATAGAAGATGCTGACAAAAGTTTATAGTTATCAGTATACTATTCACCTAAAAGCCACTAAGATGTACCATGATCTATGGGAAGTCTAATGATGGAATAGAATGAAGAAGGATATTGCAAAATTTATGGCTAAGTGTCCAAATTACTTATAGGTTAAGGTTGAGAACCAAAGACCCGAGGACATACTTCGAGATATTAGTATTCATACTTGGAAATGGGAATTTGTAAATATGGACTTCATTATAAGGTTGCCTCGCACTGACTAATAGCATGATTTTATTTGGGTTATCATAGACTGAATGACTAAGTCGACCCATTTCCTTCCAGTTAACAATTCAGATTTGGCTAAGGATTTTGCTAGAATCTATCTTAGATAGTTGGTAAAATTGAATAGAGTCCCTTTGACTATTATTTCAAATAGAGGTACTCAATTTAACTCTTAGTTTTGGAAGACTTTTTAGAAGGGTATTGGTACTTAAGTTCATCTTAGTAATACTTTTCATCCACAGGCAGATGGTCCAGCAGTGTGGACTATTCAGATTTTAGAGGATATTCTAAGAGCACGTGTGATCAACTCCAAGGGTTGTTGGGATGAACATATTTCATTGATTGAGTTTGACTATAATAATAGCTATTATTTGAGTATAAAGATAACTCTAATGGAATAATTTTATGGTAGGAGATGTAGATGTCCTATTGGTTGGTTTGAGGTTAGTAAAGCTAGATTGGGACAGATTCAGTTCACGAGGCTGTCGAGAAAGTTCAATTGATTAAAGAAAGGGTAAATATTGCTCGAAGTCGTTAGATGTTCTATACGTTTGGTGATTTGTATACTTTAAAGTTTCATCTATGAAATGGGTGAAGATATTTGGAAAAAAAAAAAACTCAGTCCCTGCTATGTTGGTCCTTATAAGATTATGGTCCACTTTGGCAATATAGCCTACTAGTTAGACTTAGCTGTAGAATTTGCATCAGTACATCTGGATTCTCATGTGTCTTTGTTGAAGAAATACATTAGTGATTCAACATCAGTTCTGCCTTTAGATAGTGCATGTGTGAAAGATAGTCTCTCTTACGATGAGGTCCCAGTTGAGATTCTTGATTGGTAGATCATAAGTTAAGGAATAAATAGGTCGCTTCAATAAAAGTTATTTGGCGGAGCTAGTTAGCTAAGGGGGATACTTGGGAGGAAAAGAAAAATATGATGACCAAGTACCCCCATCTTTTCTCTTCAAAGTCAACTCCATCTTGATGTAATAGTTTCCTCTTAATTAATTCTTTCCATCTCATACCAGTCGTTCAATCTCATGTCGTAGCATACATTCATGAGTTTAGTTAAGTATGAGATTAAGTTATAAACTCATCTATCATTTTAGTATTGAGCTCCTTGAAATTTAGTGTTGGGACTGCAACTATTTCCCTAACCTTTAGCTTAGTTAGTTTTCCTTCAGAGATAAATGTTTGCAAGATGGAGATACTATATGACACGATCTGAACCAGGTCATAGTCATCGGGTTTCCCAAGTCCAACTCAGACCAGAAATCATCCCCAATACCCCACCGTTAATCACCCTACAACCTATTTCAGATGAATTACAAACATATAACAAGATAAGGCAATACAAATTAAAGACATGATAGTAAACTTAAAACCAAAGTCGAAATCCAAAGAAAATTAACCAACCATTTCCAATCATAATGTCAATACCTATACTACTGCTAACACTAATGCCGACACCACCCATGCTATACCAATGCTAAAACTAATGATGACACCGCCCATGCCCATAGTTGTTCGATAAAGCCTCTAATCAAAATCAAGAACATCCAATCAGGATATGCCCCCAACCTTAGCCAAATCCAAGCCCAATGAAATAACAAAAATAAACAAAATCCCAATGCATGAAATGGAGTCTTTCGGAGTATGCAAGATCACCACTTCAATCTAACTAAAATTTGTCCCTAAATCCAAGTCACTAAGTAGAAAAAATGGTAGTATAGTTGGTTCCTGAATCGCATGGGGATACAGTTCCCGAAGATGGTTAGCGACATAAATGCTAGCATGTATCTAAGGGCTAAAGATAAAATAATGCCATCATTCAAAACAAAACAAATAACGATAAATAATGATATATATACATATATATCGTGTCGGGGTATGGAACAAAATTTAGCATGCATTTAAAACCTTAACCATGTTGGTGTAGCTCTACCACCCTAAAACCACCCACGATCCATATAGGTTTAGCTCCCCCAGCTGAAAGATCCCCAGTGCGTGTTAGCCGCACGACTGGAGAAAACTATAGGATGACTACTACATCCCTAAAAATATAAAGTATGACATCATGTACACAGCCACCAAGGCCACCCTCATATCGGAATACATGTGTTTCCAATGTCGGTCCCCCTGGGACCTCCACCTTCTATGGCTTTGCTACTCTACCCCCTTTAAGCCCAATTAAACCTTATACACATAACCAAATGATTTACCAAGGAGTCTTTTAATTAGGCATTAACCTTTGGTATCGTCAGACAAAAATTAAAGCTTGCAAGTCTATTACCTTATGTCGTATAGACAGTTAAACTAATTTGACTCCACCATTTCCAAAATCATGTGAAACCAATAAAAACCAATTCATGTTTTGTAAACCATTTATTCAATGCAATGTTTCCAAGAATAGTCAAACTATGTGACAAAATGATTCTCATTGACAATTTCACAAACAGGTCAAGAACATGCCATTATAAAAGTAAAAATTATAATATTTAGGGCTCAACCATGACCACTTAGTTAAATCACCATTCCCATGCACCCACATGTGGAAACCATAGTTAAAACAAGGGAAGCAATGATCAAACCATGAGAAACAATATTCATCCATGAACAATCAAAAACTCCAACCTTTACTTCAAAACCATAAAAAGACTATGAAAACCATACATTAAAACACATGCCTTTAGTAAAACAACAGTAAGGGAAGATTCACATGTGTTAGACACCAAGAAGTACGGCAGAAACCACCCTTGAAAAGCCTCAATTGATTATCTTGATAAAACCCTAGCCTTTTTCTTGAAAAAGAGTTTGAGAGAGATTTTAAGAGTGCTTGATTGGGAATAATAGGTTAATGAAGTCCCAAAAGCTATTTTAAGACGTGGCCTCAAAGGAAGTTAAAAGGCAAAATGTCTAGAATGCCCCCAACTCAAAACTGTAAAATATTGCAGGTGGTTACGAGTTGAACCCCATGACTCGTGACCACAACATATGACTCGTACCCTCGAGTCATCGCCAAGGTAGTGAGTAGGACACCCATCCACTTCAACCATATGAATCCATTGCCCCACTCATTACTAGACCATAAGACTTGTATGGACTAGTCGTATCCCAGGTAAAACTAAAAGGGATTGGACAATGGATGACATACGACTCACCCTTACCATCATTAACCTATCCTTACAGATCTTAGTAAGCCACTTTTACTCAGATCCAAATCAAGTCACTAAGTTACAAATTTGATTAAGGATCGACCAAACTAACCGTCACCACCCCTAACGACTCGTACCACTCCAATCGTAACCATACCAAAATCCTAACCATTATCCACTGGACTTCCTACGAATAGGGTCACAAAACCCTTATCTACAACATACGACTCATATGGTGAGTTGTTACTAGGAGAGCGAGCTCAAAGCTTAGGAAATTTCCAAGGGCCAAAACCCAGGGTGCTTTAATTCTCCCCAACTTGGATTATCCATCCCCGAATGACCGAATAAAACATTGACTGGCACGATTAAACCCCTAAACGTCTCTACTCTTACTTTACCATATTAGAAAATATATAGGCCAAGGAAATCACCTTTCTTTTAACAAAGTAAGAAAACAAATATGGTAAGATCAACACATACCATAAGCACGATTTTTTGAAATCGAGAATAGGAATGGATACTTGGTCATCATGTCCTATTCACCTTCCTATGTAGCCTCTTCAACCTTGTGGTTCCTATATTGAACCTTCACCGAAGCTACATCTTTGTTCCATAACTAATGAACATGCCGATCTAAGATTTTAATCAGGACCTCCTCAAAACATAGAGAATTTAAAATATCAATATCTTTTATAGGTACTATCTGTGATGGAACACCGGATGAATGGATCTTAGACTCGAAGGAAGCTCCAATTCATTTGCAATATTACCAACTCTTTTCAAAACCAAGTACAAACCAACATATTAGGACTAAGCTTCCCTTTCTTCCCAAACTGCATCTCTCCCTTCATAGGAGTCACCTTAAAGAACATGCTATCACCTACCTCAAACTCTAACTTCCTAAGCCTCACATCCACATAGGATTTTTCCGATTATGTGAGGCTTTAACCCTATCCCAAATTACCTTTAAATTCTTCATGGCTTGTTGAATCAAATTCGAGCCAAACATCTCTACCTTACCAACCTCGAACCACCTAATACGAAACCTATACCTCATAACATACAATGCCTCAAAGAAGCCATCCCAATGCTAGAGTGGTATCTATTATTATACACAAACTCTATAAGAGAAAAATAAACAACACAACTACCACCATAGTCAATCATGTAAGCTCGAAGCATATTGTCTAATTTCTGAATAGTTCTTTCCGCTTGCCCATCCGACTATGGGTGGAAAGCTTTACTAAGATTCACCTAGTCCCCAAAGCTTTATGAAATGACTGCTAAAAGTTAAATGAAAATTGCATATCACAATCCAAAATAATAGATATAGGTACCCTATAAAACTTTACAATCTCTTGGAGGTACAACCTTACATAATCCACTGCCGAAAAATTAGTCCTCATTAGCAAAAAGTGAGAAGACTTAGTAATCCTATCCACGATGACCCAGATCGAATCAAACTGATTCCAAAATTAGGGAAGATCGGAAACAAAATCATATTGACTACTTCCCACTTCCACACAGGCAACTTAATCTCTTGATACAATCATCCAGGCCTGATGTGCTCAACTTTCACTTGTTGGCACACCATGCACTTAGCTATAAAACTAGCTACATACCTTTTCATATTCTTCCACTAATACATCTCCTTAAGGTCATGATACATTTTCGTTGAGCCAGGATAATTAGTATAGCCTGACTCATGCACCTCAACCAAGATCCTCTCTCATAATTCATCTATGTCGAGAATTCATAATTTCCCTTGGTACCATAGATACCATCACCCTTGATCCTTATTTAGATAGAATCTAACACTTTCTTCTCCTTCACCTCAACACCCAAGGATTACTTCACCACCTCCAGAAAAAACACACCACCATATTTAGAGTCGAAGAGGCAAACTCCAAGGTTAGCCAAACGTTGAACATCTTTCACCAATTCCCTTTTTCCCTCAACCACATGAGTTAGACTCCCCATGGATAACCTGGTAAGAGTATCAGCAACCATATTAGGCCACTTCATAACCACTGAAACTTTCTGCCAATCCACCATGACTCTTTTACTAGAGAAGACATGACCCAGAAAGGTGAAAACATTCAACCAGGATTGACATTTCAAAGATTCGGCATACAACTATTAATCCTTCAAGGTCTGCAACACAATGCGGAGGTGATTGGCATGATCCACCTTACTCTTCGAGGACACCAGAATATCTTATATGAACACAATGACAAACAAATCTTGAAATTGATAAAAGACTCTATTTATCAAGTACATGAATTCCATCGGGGTATTGGTCAATCCAAAATCCATAACCAGAAACTCAAAATTCCTATGTCAGGTACGGAAGACAGTCTTAGGAATATCCACCTCCCTAATCTTTAGTTGATGATACTCACACTGAAGATCAATTTTGGAGAAAAACTTAGCACCCTGAAGCTAGTCAAACAAACCATCTATCCTTGGGAGAGGGTACATATTATTTACCGTTACCTTATTCAATTTCCCATAACTAATACACATTCGAGGGGAACCATCCTTCTTATGTATGAACAACACCAGTTCACCCCATCGAGACATACCAGGATAGATGAAACCCTTGTCTAAAAAATCCTTTAATAACTCTTTAAGCTCTTTTAATTCAGCCAGAGTCATTCTATATGGGGGAATAAAATTAGGACAGGTGTCCAGAACAAGATCAATCCCAAAATTAATCTCCCTACAAGGAGGAACACCAGGAAGGTTGTTAGGAAAAAACTCTAGAAATTCATTCACCATCGGAATGAAATGTAAAGAAGGACCTTCTAAGTTAGAATCTTTAACCTTGACCAAATTATAAGAAACCCTTTGAAGATTAATCTTCGAGCTCTAAGATATGATATAAACCACCCTTTAGGATCTAGGGAACCACCCTCTCACACAATAACTGGCTTATTTGGGAATTTAAAGATAACCATGCAGGTCCAACAATCTAAAGAACCAAAGCACAAGTACAACCAATCCATCCTAATATGACATCAAAATCAACCATATTTAATTTAAACAGATCCACCTCGACCACCCATAGATACCACACAACCTATATAGACTCTTCTAACCACCACAGAGTCACCCACTAATATAGAAACAGAAAAGGTGTTTGAAATATACTAAGGACCAAAACCAAAATGCATAGCCACAAATGGGGTCACATAAGAGATAATGGACCCCAGATTAGGTAAACAGTGCACATCATGGGAATAGAATTTCAACGTACTAGTAACGACACCAGGTGATAAGTCACACTCCTGAGGGGTAGTGAGAGCATAAAGTTGGTTTTGATTAGTGTCAGAGCCAAATGGTGCACCCTTTGATACTAGAACAGATATAGGAAATATTTACATTGTTTTCCCCTGAGGCAACCATACCAATGAAACAACTTTTAAGCATATGCCCTGCCTAACCATATTTGAAGCACTTTTTCTTTACTTTATCACAGTAAACCCAAAAAAATCAACCATAAAAACTACAGGGAGGATAGGATAGAGATAATTGGGCCCTACTATTCTAAGGTTGGCACTCTGTGCCCTATAATCATCACCACTATGAAAATACCTATCACCCGACCGCTTTGTGTAGGGAGCACTAGCCATTCAGTAAGACCCAGAATTGCTCCACTTCTTTTTGGACCACTATTCACCATCCCTAATACTATTATTAGCTACCACCCTACTTCAAAAATCTAAACTTCTTGTTTAGCCTTACCCCAATTTTAGCCTATTTCTTCTTCTCTTCTTTGACATGCTGCATATACATAATCAACCTTGAGATGTCCATTCCTTGTTCTACAAGGCTTCCTTACTTTCCAAAATAAAGTCTTGAGACAACCCAAAAGTAAACTTTATCATTCTAGCCCTCATTCTAGAAACCTACTCTAGAGCATACCGAGACAACTGGTGGAACTTCAAGGCATACTCCTTGATTGATATCTTTCCTTACTTCAGGTTAACAAACTCTTCCTTCTTCACCATCCTCAACTCCTGAGGAAAGAAGCAATCCAGAAAAGCACTAGAGAAATCATCCCACAAAGATAACTCAACATTATCACACCAAGACTGTTCCTATTCCTCATACCATTGGTAGGTTATATTTTTCAGCTGGTAGGTAGCAAACTCCATGCGCTCCACATTAGTGGCAAGCATAACACAGAAGATCTTTTTTATCTCAACTAGAAACCTTGAGATCCTCCTTAACCTTAACAATAGTAAAGGTTGGAGGGCTAAACCTCATAAACTAGATAGCCCTTGTGGCCTCAGAATATGGAGTAATAAAAATACCACGCTCATCCTGAGAAGCTACCAATTGTGCCAAGATATGAATAGACTGATCAAACTCAGCATTTGTCATATCAACCTGAAGATCCCGAGAGGGACTGGTGGGGACTGGTGGAACACCAGTATAATTAGGAACTGGAACCCTAGACAAAGTATAATTAGGAACTAGACCCCTAGACAGAGTATGGACCACATAAGTTGTGTGTCCTATCAACATTGGCCCCAAGTAGGATAGAGGAGTTTACATAAACTTTAGATCATCAGGGAGGTATAAACTGAATAACAAACAAATGAAAATTAGAAAGACTCAAGACCTTAGGCTCTATAGCTTGAAATAGTACAACAAGAAAGAGAAACATTCCCAAAAGCCTCGTAGCCTCTCTCTTATGAGTGTGGTATGCCACACAACCTTAAAAGATACTCTACTCAATACATCTTTATGGACTCCCAATTAACCATAAACCTAGGGCTCTAATATTAATCAGACACGACCCGAACTATAGCCTAGTCTTGTCAGATATCTCAAGTTTAACTAGGACTAGAGACTACCACCAATACCCAAGCGTTACCCACCCTGCACTCCCATGTTAGGTGAATTTCAAACTCATGACAAGATCAAACAATAATAATCTAAAGACAATAACGTAAGTTCATAATCATAACAAAATAGCCACAACCCAATATCAAACTATTACCACACCCAATGCAAATTACAATACTAATGCTAACACTAATATCGATACCACCCATGCCCATAGTAGACCAACAAAGCCTTTAACTAGAATCAAAGAACATTCAGTTGGGATATGCCCTCGAGCATAGCCTAAACCAAAACTAAAGAAATAACAATAATGAAAAGAATTCCATTGCATGAAATGGAGCCTTTCAGACTATGAAAGCTCACCACCTCAATCTGACTTGAAGTTTTCCCTAAGTCTAAGTCACTGAGTAGGAAGAATGGTAGTATGTCCATTTCCCATATCTCATATGGATATAGCACCTACAGACTGTTAGCGGAGTGCATTCTAGCATGTAATTTAGGGATAACGCTAAAATAATGCCATTATTCAAAACCGTATAAAACAACTATAAGCAATTGCATGTGTATATATATATCATACTAGGAAAGGGAACAAGGTTTAACATGCATTTAAATCCTTAACCTGGGTTGTGTAGCTTGACCATCCAAAAACAACCCATGGGCTATATGGGTTCATCTTTCCCTGCTGCAAGGACCCCAGTGCATGTTAGCCATAAAATTAGAGAAAAAAGCTTGAGGTAACTAGACATCCCAAAATATAAAGTGTGACATCATGCACACAGTCACCATGACCACTCTTAAATCGGCAAACGTGAGTTTCCAGTATTGGTCTCCTCAGGACATCCACCTTCCATGGGTTTGCTACTCAACCCCCTTTAAATCTATATAAAATCAATTACACATTCCAAACTATTTACCAAGAAGTTTTTAAATTAGGTATCATCATACCAAAATTAGAGCTTGCGAGTTTATAACCTTACGTCATGTAAACTAATAAAACAAATTAGATTCCACTATTCTCAATTAAAGCAAAACCACTTATAATCAAACCATGACCACCAAGGCTTTTCCGAAACCATATGAAACAACCCAACTATGAACATCCAAAACCCCAACCTTTATTTCAAAACCATAACAACACCATGAAAATCATACATTAAAACATATGCCTTTAGTAAAATAACATTGAGGGAAGAGGCACATACCTGAATTATAGACATTTATAAGGAGAAATTGATCCTTAACCCATTAGATAACCACTTTGGAGAAACCATAGAAAATTTTGCTTGAGAGGATTTTGAGAGAGTAAAGAGGATGTTTAATCTTATAAAATATGGAATAAATAACCAAAAAGTTTTATTGGGAAGTGGGGTCTTAAGGGTTTTAAGTAAGAAATGTCTAAAGTGCCACCAGCTAAAAACTGTAAAAGGACCACAGGTGGTTACAAGTTGCCCCCTTGGCTCGTGATCACAACATATGACTCATACCCTTGTGTCGTCATAAGACAATGAGTTGGACACCTATACAATGCCCACCCTATGACTTCATGACCTTACTCGTTATCCGATCATACGACTAGTATGGACTAGTCATTTCCAAGACAGAACCCAAACGGATTACACTAGACAACATACTACTTAACCCTATTACTCGTAACATATCCTCAGTGTTCATAGTGAACCACTCGTACTCAAAGCCAAGTCAAGCCACTAAGTTACTGATTTGATTATGGTTTGACCTAATGACCCATCACCACCCTAACAACTCCTACCACTAAGTTGTATCCATAATATAACCCTAACCATCATCCCCTGGATACCTCACGATAAGTGTCACCTGACCCGTACCCTCACAATATGACTTGTATGGTTAAGTCATCAGCAGGATAGTGATCTCAAATCTCAAGAAATTTCCAAGGGAAAAAATTGGGTGTTGCGCATACCAATGACCTCTGAGAAACTGAAATGCAATGCAAGCTACCCATACTCTCCCCCTTCGAGATCAAGGAATCTAATACCATGTTTTCCTTTCTCTAATGATACAAAATCAATATATCATAATCCTAAAGCATCTCTATCCACATATGTTGCCTATAATTAAACTCTCTCTAGTTCATAAGATGTTGAACACTAGATAATCCATCATGATCTCACAATGCACACCATAAAGATAATGCCTCCAAATCTTTAGTTTTAAAACTACTACTGCTAACTCCAAATCATTAGTGGGGTAGTTGTGCTCTTGTAACTTTAGCTACCTCGACGTATAAGAAATAACACCACCCTACAACATCAATACACATTCCAAACTAACATTAGGCATATTATAATACATAGTGAATCCCTCACCTTAACAATAAGAGCCAAATAGGGGATGAAGTAAAAAATCCCTTAAGCTTTCCAAAGCTAGACTCTCACTCTTTGGACCATAAAAAAAGAACCTCCTTCTGAGTGAATCTGGTCATCAACACTGCAATAAAAGTAAAACTCTAAATAAACCACCTATAGTAATAGGCCAAACTAAAGAAGCTACAAACCATAGTTAGAAAAGTAGGTCTGGTTCAATCACGAGTAGCCTCAATCTTCGTCGAGTCTATCGTAGTCCTATTCTTTGGGACAACATGCCTAAGGAATGTCATTACCTCATGCAAAAACACACACTTAGAGGATTTGGTAAAAATTATATGATCTCTTAACCTAATCCTCAAATACTGCATGTACTTCTCTCTAATCCTTGAATATACAAGGATTTCATTGATGAACACAATCACAAAATGATCCAAATAAGGCCTAATTACATGGTTCATCTAATCCATAAACACAACTGGGGCATAAGTCAACCGAAAGGATATCACTAGGAACTCTTGGGGATATTTTCAGCCCAAATCCTCAACTGATAGTAATCAAACCTCAAATAAATTTTAGAGAACACCACTGCTCCCTAAAGTTGGTCAAGCAAAAATTCAACACGAGGCATAAGAAATTAGTTATTTATCATTACCTTATTAAGAATCCTATAATCAATACATATACCCATGGAACCATTCTTCTTCTTAAGAAATGACATAACAGCTCCCCAAGGAGACCTATTTGGTCTAATGAAATCCTTACCAAGAAGATCCTGAAGTTGAGAATTTATCTCCTTAAGATTGGCAAGATCCATATGGTAAGGTGAAATATAAATAGGTCGGGTGCCCAGCTTAAGATCAACAACGAACTTAATATAATAGTCAAGAGGAAAACTATGTAGATCAGTAGAGAAAATATCTGAAAACTCACAAACTACCGGAATAGAGTCAAGCGACAGAATCACCACACTAACATCACAAATATAAGCAAAATAACATTCACAACCACTCAAAATAAGCCTTCTAGCATGAATATAAGAAATAATCCCCGTCTACTCACAACTCTAACTCCATGCCCCACGTACCCTCTCTGGCCGTGGTCAACAAACCATGACTATGGTACGTGAGGATCTTCTATTGCAGGTCTTCAGCTACACTTTTCCTTTTTTCTTTTCATCATTGTAAGCTCCAATCAATATTTTTCTAACTTTTTAACTCTATACTTGTAAAGAGTGGATATTAGTGTATTTACTCATGAATATGTCTCATTTATTCATTCAAATCAAGGAGATGTTCATGAATGTTGAGTGAAAATGAGTCATAAAATTACCACTCATCAACACCCCCAACTTAAATCATTTGCTAGTCCTCAAGCAACACTACCTCTTACCATGAGACACAATTATTTATGCCCAAACTTTATCCTCAAAGCCCATAATGACTTCAACTTTAGTCGCAATCACAAGTAGCTCTATGCACATGTGATAGTCTAATTTCATTACACCCCTCATCATAAAATGCAACACTCAATTATGTATAAGACTTTCAAGGTCAACCAAGCAACAACGACCAATACTCTAGAGGTGGCTCCCTTTTTGCGTCAATTAAGCTATACTCCATTTGCCTCATTGCTTTAGAGGTGACAAAAATCACCCACCTCAACTTATTCGTATGCCATCCTCACAAGAAAGAGAATTTCCACACACCAAACTACCAACTATATAACCAGAAATTTTAAGTGCAAAAATTATCTCCCTCATAAAAGAAATCTTAATTTAACAAGTGTCATACCATAGGCTTGCCTCTATTTTCAATCACCGCTTCAAAGAATGTAAATGGATGGAGCTCTCAAAGAACTTTCTAAGTTTATAATGTAGGTTTGGGTTAGGGTAGGATACCATTTAGGAATAACACGGCTATACCCTTCCTTGAATGTCTACATCGCCCTTTACAATTCTTCTTTTTTCGACTAAAGGCCACTCTTCTTTGTTTTCTTTCTTTTATTATGCCTATAATTCACTTCCTTTGTTCACCACTTTTCTTTTATTTCTTTTTCCTGCAACTTACATGCAATTAATTCCTTTGTTGGGTCCTTTTTTTCCTAAATATTTGTTTTCAACACTTTGGCACATTGGATATTTTTAAATACTTTGTGGCTCCAAACTTCCTTCCATCACTTTCACCACCCCTAACTTAGGCTTTAAGCCCCAAGTTGTATTTTCAAGTTCAAGAAGGGTATGGTTCAAAAGAGGGATAAAAGGAATGGAACACGACTTGTAATGAGTTTGCCAAAGAAAGGTCTAAAGGCTCAAAGTGGATACTAGGAAATACATTCATGCATAAGAAGGCTTTTTAGGCTAGAGTGGGCTCCAAAATCACAAGGATGGCCTAAGGTAATTTCTCCAACCACATACAATCAAAATTAGCTTTGAAATACTAACGAGCAAGTTCTAGATAACACAAGTTTACAAGAGATGAATGCCAAAATATCACCACACGTGGCATGAAAAATTCACCAAGGAAGTTAAAATGTCCCTCCCATGAGAGACAAAAATGGAATATTTATCACTATTTACAAGTCAACAATTTGTCGCATCACAAAAAGAGAGAGAAAATTATTGCAACATTGCTCATATCCATGCCCTTGTTTTTCAAAAATTTTGGACGGAGGGGGTTTCTTGTTTTAAAATAGCACTATGCACAATTTGCAAAACTATGGCTACAACCAAAGCCTTAGTCTTACATCTTGGCTCAAAATGGGCTAACTACCCATATAGCTACTCAGACTTCACTAATGGTGTACAAAGTGACCTCAACTTTTACAAAATAAAATGCCATGGTACTCAGACTTCCCTTGCATTCCTGACTCTCATGCTACGGGTACTCAAAATTCCCTTGCACCTATGTCTCAAAACCCAAAAATGTTGCTTCGCTCTTAAGAATGTCGTTGATCAATCCATCATAGGGCAAGGCTAGTCATCCATCACCAAATCAAAATAAAATTGAATTAAAAGAATACTAAAAATAAAAGAAAAGCATGATAATCCATAAATATGGACACCATCAGAGTGCCCAGATAAAATATCTATAGAACACAACAAAACAATATCCAAAATGTCATACCAAAATAGAATTAAAAACATCATCCAGAATATTATCCAAATAGTACCCAAAAATATTTAAGCAATGCAAAATAGAGACAGGCACCCCTAATTAAAAAGTTAGCAGTGCCCCCACTACCTAGTCAACAAGATAAGAGTAAAAGATGCTCTCTAAATTATCCTCATGAATTTCTCTCTCCAAAAGACCATGCATCATATCCACTGTCATTAGCACCAGACCACTCAGCAGGGGCTTCATCATCACTCTCAACCCTTGGAAAAGGTAGACGTTTTATAGGTTTCAGCACCTTGAAGATGCCCTTTACCCTTCTCCAGATCTTGCTGGAGAATTTATCTCTTATTTTCCCTCTTTATGATTTTATCTTGTGACTCCCTGATGTCCTTGTGTCATAATGCCAAAGATGAATATGCTCTCTCTAATTTGGCAATCCTGGCACCCTACTTTTTAGCTCCTCCCAAAATATTTCATAGTCGAACTGAGCTACATCTGAGTGATGAGTAGTGGAGGATTCCCCTGCCCCCTAGGGTAACGCTGGAATACATTCCTTGATAGTAGCAAGTTTGCCAAAGAATTTTGGGAACTTTTTTGAGATCTGTCCATAGAGATACTCCTTTCTAGGAGTATCTTGGTCCTTGAAAGGTCATTATAATACTGGTAGTGTCTTTCTGGAGGCATCGATCTGGTATCATCTAAGTCTCCCATTTTTTAGCTGAGTACCTATATGGAACACACTTCAGACTTTTTTAATATTTACAAAGCAAAACTTATGTTAAATTAGCAACAAAACACGTGTGGCAATGCTATAGAAGATTCAGGGGTGAAAAATAGATGTGCAAAAATTCAAATTTCTATAGACAACATTCCTTAGGTATGGCGATTGCATAGCAAAGACCGCGATTGTGCTTTAGCGATCGCAATCCTCAGGACTACGATTGCGATACCTGAAACAACCATCAATAGTACTGCCCTCACTTATGATACGCGCATTTAACACCAACTTTTTCTTCCAACTAGGCACATAAACATCATAATAATATAAAGTAAGCCTAGATTGGATGATTTTAGCCCCCAAACTTGAAGGATTTCACCTTGAACTCATTTGGTCATTGAATGAAGACATAATATATACGTCTGTTTCAATCATGTTAGGCTAAAACATGGGTACTCAAGACTTCCCCAAATGATATGTAAACACCCTACAACTACTAACCATAATAATAAACACAAACAAGCATAATTTTGGCATTATAAAAATACATTTATGCCTATTTCCAATCTACATGTCCCAAGCCTGTAATGACAATAAAAGCAAGAGGGTTTGAGACTACATACCAGATAGATAATGCAAAAGGGTTGAGATGACATCTTGGATACTCTACAAAATACCAACAGATAGGAGAGTTTTGAGAGAATTTTGAGAATGAATGTGTGGGAAAAATGGCAGTTAGATGGTTACTTAAACTGGTATGATTGCGATCATGATCCTCATTCCATGATTACAGACTCGTGGCCTTCGCGATCGCATTGACACAGACCACAGTCACGGTAATTGAGACCAAAATCTAGTCCTATACACTTAGTTGTTCAGTCCAATAGGCCACTTTCCCAACTCTCTTTTTTAATTTCAGTCTAAATTTCTCCTAATAATCACTTTTTCATGGATTATGTATGAACAAATACAAAAACAAAATCTACACTATTATCCATAAATAAAAGAATATGTGCCACTTTTCCTGGCGTAATGGATTGCCTTCCATCAAGCACTTAGTTTAATGTCTCAACAAGGTGACTATAATAATCCTTATTTGTTCCTCTACTTAGAGGATTTGAACCTTCTACCCAATTTGACATCTAACTTTTGGTTTGGCTCCTTGTGTAAAGGTGAGTACATCAATAGACCTCTCGTTGAGCATCGAAAGTTGTGTTCTTTGGCCTTTGATGGATAGGGTTCCAATTGCTCTTTTGAAATTTCAAACTCCAAAATATATGAATCGAACTCCATCCCCCTACAATCCTTTATTTGTCTAGGTGGATGGATTTTTATCACATCTTCTAGGCATAATGCTGAGAAGTGGATGAATGAGGTCCAACCCTTAATTTCAGATTGTCCTCCTCCAAAGAATATTTACCCCAAAACGGATTAGAGTCATCATAAGAGGTGAGCATTGATTCTTCTTGTGACCCTAGTACCATTTCTTTTATTTTGACTTCTTCTTCCTTATATGAATTGGATGATTGTAAAGCCACTAAGGAGTCTTCGCCATCAAGCTCAGCATTGTAGCTTAATTTTTCTTCTTGATGAACCTCTTCTAGGGAAATAGGCCAGCTTAAGAGATCTGCTAAGATGATGTTATTACCCAACTCCCTTGCCTTGACATAATGCCCGATTGAACACCCCATAAGTTGTATCCAAATCTTATGCATTCTCCCCGATTATAGTCACTCGATCCAAAATAGTTTGAAGCTTTGCTCCAAAACCATTGGGTCTAGTTTGTTGCTCCTCCTACTTCTCATCATAAGACCTATCAATCTCATAATAAAAACTAGAAATTTGATTAATATAATAAGGGGAGGGGCATTTACGCAATCATTCCTATGTCCATCTTGACTTCCACATAAGGTACAACCATACTCCCTATGCGATTGATATAGGGATCCCCTCTCTTCTCGGGGAGCATAGTTACAATCTCTCATGAAGTGTGGTCTATCGCAATACATACATAGGCCATCAATATAGGCATTCCAACTAATAAATTCATATTTATCAGAAGAGGACATATCAAAAAAATATAAATAAAATAAAATCTACCTACAACTGAGAAAATCATAAACAAATATTTACAAGCTTGAATTCAAACAAGTTACTAAAATTCCAAACTAACTTGATATGCCAAATTGTTCCCCGACAACGGCGCCATTTTTGATAAGACTCAACTTATGCATTATTTAAGTGCAAGTTTATCATCATCAATATATTTACCTAATTTTGAAGTCGGGGTCGAATCCATGAGGAATAATGTGAGTGGCGATTAAATTAATTTAAAATGATAGATACAAGTTAAATTCAAATAAATGGTATTAAAATATAAAATGGGGGATAGGTTCCTACACTAATGTTTCTTTATGGGTTTTTCTAATATAAATTTGGGGCTATGAATAATTAGAGTTTTAACAGTTAAACATGGATCTTGGGATTATGCACTACTAAGAAAGCGACATGTGGGAGTTAGTCATCAACATTGATTTAGTAAATCAAATATGGGTAGGGTAGGTTATAGATTTTGATGCTAGTCTTCCAACAAAACACAAAAATTTAACCCATTAATTCTTTCGAATACCTAATAGGTGTATTCAAAAATTGGTAACCACAACCTCAATCTAGGCATTTATATTTCTAGGATGATACCCATGGCATAGTTAACCTTATATTCACTCTTATGTCTAAGATAGTGAAAATTTAGCAAACTACATACATAATTATCGATCATTGCTTTGGTCTCCACATCCCTCTTTCGAGGATGACATGGATTCCTAAAGTTTAACCAAAACCCTTTCTTTTGAGGATGACATGGATGACATGTTCTATAGGATTGTCGTTTGTCTGCAGGAAGTTCTCAAGTTCCCCATAAATCATAGCACTTAGATGTGCTAGTAATGTCTGCTAGATTCCTCTTTGAAGTCATATATTTATATTATGGTATCACCTATACTGCAAATTGCAAAAAAGTAGGTAAAGATAATTGTATGTGTATTTATCAATCTGATATATGGGGAATAAAAGTGAATGCGGTAAAATACCTCTTTTGCAAGTATATGTTGTTGTGCATGTATTCTTCTGTAGTGTATTTTTGTCATTTCCACTACTTTATAGAAATAAATTTATGCTGAGAATTTCAACAGACTTCTTAAATATCCCTTTGATGGTACCATCACTTTGTGATTGACAGTTATCCAAGATTTTATCTTGTGTAGTTTTGGTAGTGAACTATTACAGATGAAAAATTACTTATTATGAAACTGAATTGCATGTCAGTTGCCATTTTAGTTTGATATTTCTGTTACTAGCTTGCTATTGATTTTTTTTCATTATTATCTTGTTGGTGAACAATGGAAATTTTGTTGGAGATATAAGCACTAACAATTAAATTACATTGCAACTGTACAGGTTATTTTGGTCAAAAGGAATAAATCAAAAGGTTACAAAATAAGACTATGAGCGGGGGGGAATATGTCACCTAGACATAATATTTACATAGTACATACAGATATGTATTTATCTTATATATGATGTAGAGAATATGTACTATATCCTTTACCAGTAAGATGCAACCATTACCCAACAAAATTGCTAACATGCAATGCTGTCTATAACACCCTGTATTTTGCTTATTCTTATTCTATTTATATGGAACTTGGTATAGCCTTGTGGTATAGGTAATGAAACGATATTTTTTATGTGATTATTCATGGTAAAAATGGATTTATATATATTGCCCATACATTTTAATGTGACGAAACCATGTTAACATCGATACAACTACTTAACTTGGAATTGTAAGCTAGTATTTGTATCAAAAGTTTAAAGTGACCAAGTTTATTCAAGTTGTAAGTTAGATTAAAAGAATTAAGGACTGAGAAAGGAATAAAATATTGAGGTTCTTCCTTGACTTAATTAATCTAGTAGGTGAGTCACCTACTTAAGCTATATGGACCAAGTTAATGGACCCAAGGCTATCGATCAGATTTGGGCCTATGTTAATGTACTCATTTGGTCCTAGCTTAAGTAAGAGAAGGGGAAATAAATAAATGACCCAACACTTAAATCTACCAAAGAACAATTTATTGCTCCCAATAATGAATCAACCAAGTAGGTGTATCACCTACTTTTACTTTTTGAGCAGCTTGATCTCTTTAAGTAGGTGCATCACCTACTTGGACCCATTTGACCAATTTAAGGTCCAAATTACAGCTAAATAGATAGCCAAAACTAGGGCCTTTATAAGTCAGTTGCTGGTCATTTCCTTCAAATCTAAGTCACAAAAATATAATATTTCATAAAGTTCTCTCTACTTCACTCTAAAACAGCAATGAGCAACCTTAATTCTCTTTCTAGGGTTCTTGAAGAAACCCTTACCTAGGTAAGTGAAAACAATTATGGTTTAGCTTAATTATCTCATGGAAGATTAGGAAAATATGTTATTCATGCATAATTATAAGTCCAGGGTAGAATATAAAGTAAGCTAACTACTCACTTTTTCTTTGTTATTAAGAGACTTCTGCTTTCTTCTTTGGTTTAAAGTGTGAAGGAAAGTTCAGTTCTTGAAGAGTTCAAGTTAATAGGATTGCAGAAAAGTTAGGTAAGGTGACTGCTCCATTTTCTCCTCCTTATATATGAATTTTGTGAAGAATTACAGATGTATTGTTAGTGAAAACTCAACGGATGGTAAGTTTAATAATTGGCCGTTGAGATAAAGTGGGGCTGTTTTGTGGACTATTTTATATGTATTTATTAAGGGCTGCAATGGTTGATGTTGGAGAAAGATGTGATTAGTTCATATTGAAATATATTATAGTGGTAAACCGCTGAACTAATTATTGTATATGTTTATTGCTCATTCTATTTTGTATATCATTTAGAGGTATAATGAAGCCAAAGTTATTTTGGCGGATCTTATAAGAATTGGTATGGTATGTAGATGTAATTAGGGATAAAAGGGTTAAAATAACAGCCCTGATTGATCAACTACGGGCTTACTTCCCGGCTACTATTTGGGCAAAGTTAAGTAGCCCAATGTGTTGGCTAGTTACTGATGATTGTTTTATCATATATTTTGTTATAGATAAGTAATCCAAAAGCTAGGAAGTTAAGTTGGATTAGTATTAGAGTTATACAACCAGGTACATAAGGCTACGTTATGTCATATTTTTGGCATGAAATCCAACACTTGTGGTACAAAGCAAGCCTCTAAATCTCTCCCATAGTAAATGATACCTAGTGGCAGCACATGATCCTCCATCTAGATAATGTACTTATTCCCACTCTCTAATGTGTTAAAATAGATAACCACATATTAAGTCTGCATTTTTACATTCGCTATCAAGTCTCAAGAGTTATCCTTTAAGTCAAATAAGACCCGTATGTTATTTTCAGCTCCTAAACATTTTATTCATGTACAATCTGCTCCAGACCTCTTTGTCATTGCATTAAGTGTTTATTCACATGCCTTTTATTAGTAGATTATTGTTTCAAGGTACCATAATGTTATGACCACCAAAGTAACAATCTCAAAGGCTAAATAAACTATGTAATGCAAATCTGAATTGAACGGGTGGCAGCTCAGGGGCATAGCATGGGCGAATCCTAATACCTTTATAGATAGGTGGCAGCTCAGGGGCGTAAGCCTAGCATGGGCCAATCTTAATTTTTCTATTTACCACTAATCAGCTGATCATTTGTATTAAAAAGGTAAAATAAAGAAAAGAATGTAATGTACCTAACCCTACAAGTATATATAAAGGTGATCTACTAGCACTATTTGTAACTTGTATCTTATTTCAATTGAGCCCCTATATCATGTGTGGTTACTTTCAGACTTACATATTCAGTACATATTTTCTTACTGATGCCCCTTATAGGGGATAAGTATTTCATGCTGCAAGCACAAGTGCTTCAACTAATACACCTTCTCAGTAGGAGCCCAGGATATCCAGCGGCTATTGGTGAGCTCCAAATTGATTTAGGGTTTTTTGAGTCTATTTTATATATTTTGGTAGTACAGAAGTTACGAGTATGAACAAGTGTGATCTTTTAGATAGACACTTTTTGTGTATGTCAAAGGTAGCCGAGAGAAGACCCGAGCTTAAATATGGAAGAAACCAAAAACCGCCCCTATGTGTGCACTCAAGGGAGGCCTTGAAGCCTTATTCATTAAAAGGGCACCTTTGTCATTTTAAGTCTTTTGAGAATGTAATATAATTAGAATAGCTTAGGGTTTTATTCACTTAGTTTTGATGATTGTTGAGACTTATAATATTTTGAACATCCAAAGTTCTCTCTAGACTTGGGAGAGGAACTCCAAAACCGAAACTAGGGCTAGGCAAGTGAGTCTCACTTGTGTTTTCACACTTGGCTTGGGACGTTGGTGATTAGGGGGGTAAAGTCCCTCGTTTTTCAACGTAAAAGTTTGGTGTTATCATTCATTAATCTTAGGGTCCTTACATGTGGTTAGGGTTCTTAGATTCTTAAATATTGTATGTCAAACTATCTATCCATCTTTTTTATTATCATTGTATTGTTGTTGGTTTTTGAAGTCTAGTGAAGCCATGTAGGGCTCTTTCGATTCACTAGCATTGTTGTGCTTGTGTTCATCTCTTTTCTTGCTCAAAACTAAATCTAAAGTCTAGTGAAGTCGTGAGTGACCTATTTCGATTCACTAGCACCTTGTTGTTCATCTTGTTGCTCTTGTGTTGGCTTGAATCTCTTCATACACACTCATCCTAGTATCATTTGGTATCAAATACATCTTTGATTTTGTTCTAACAATATTAATCTTGGGTTTGAGAGTTGAAAGATACAAAAAAAATTGTTGAAATCTGAAAATTCCAAAAAAAAAAGAATCTGTCCATCTTGTTCTTGGCCGAGAAAATTATGTTGTGTTGTTGTCTTGGCCGAGATTGGGGTTGTGTTTTTAGATATAGGTGTTATTTTGTTTGTCTAGTGTGTTTCTTGTGTTGTTATATGTTTCACTAGCATAAAGAGTGTCAAGATCCAAAGTTGAGCTTAATATATTGACAATATTGAAGTGAACTTGGAGTTGGCCGAGCCTTGAAGACTTTGTTCTTAGCCGTATAATGTGTTGTTGACATTGGGATGAACCTTGTTTTTGTGTTGTTGTTGATTTCTTAAAGGTTTTTGTGTTGTTCATATGGCTCTTCGTATATTCTTGCAACTTAAGACAACCAAAAGACTAAAATAGATCCAAAAGTTGTAAGACAAAGGTTGTAAAGTTGTTATGAGAAGACTTGCACACATCACTTCCTAGACTTGACAACCACTTTTCCTTAAATCAAGGGGCTTTGTTTTGTAGGACTATTAAATTCAAATCTCACCCTTTTGAGTTTGAAAAGTCTAAAAGGGTACTAGACTTTATTTTTCCTCCAATATTAAGTCGTCCATTCCAAAAGGTGTATAAGGACTAAAAGCTTCAAGTTGTTGAAAAGTTGTGAGGGTCGTGACCGATAACATGCTGCCACGTCACCCGATTTTACTGTTCACATTGTTATTCAGCTCAAATTTGGTCCAATTGTCTCTAATGTTTTATTATTAGTTTCCTTTAATTGATCCGAGAACTAATTAACAAACTAATATAATCCTACTAGGTTGTCAATTAGTCCTTTGACACCTTTGCTTCGTGTCATCATTTTCTTGAGTGTTTTTATCGTTTTAATTTGTAGTACTTCTTAGCTCAAGTTCGAACATTACTTCATTAAACTTTCAAACAAAAATCCATTCTGACTAAGTAGTAGACTTACTCTTCAACTCAACACAAGTTACAAGCCGGCTTGCAAACATTTGTGATGACAAGTATAAGACCACAAACTGTGTGAGAAACTAGTGAGGATTATTTGAACTAACGTGTTTTTTTTTTGCTGGTTTGTGTTATATTGTTGTGTGTGTTGTATTATGGACAGATTTGGTGAGTTTTTGAGCCGTAACTTGAAGGGATTGTTTTGGTATAGACTCAATGGAACCCGAGGCCTCAAATGCTCAAACAATGGACAATAATACTATTAATACTATATTGGCTCATCTTAAGGCCATGTCCCATGACATTTCTAGAGTGAATACAGGTATTGAAAATTTAAACTTGGACATGGATTCGGTGAAGGGTGAGATATCGAATATGGGTTGGAGATTAGAATGTGCGGAAATCCAAAAAACCCAACCTTTTACCCTTCAAAATATTTCACCAACCACTAACCCCAAAGCCTTGCACCAGATGTTTTATCCCCTGAGACAACGATCCAATGTCACAAACCAACCCACACCTTTTCCCAAAGCCAAGACCATGAGAGGCCAATCCACCCTTCACTACACCAAGTCCAACAAGAAGGACTTGGAACCCAAATTCCATCCCAAAACCCGAGCCCTTAAATCCAAACTCCACTTGACCAAATAACTTACTATCTCCTAAAACCAGTCAGGCCACTACAAGCTCCATTTAACCTAAATAGACCCATCCATGTAGAGGGATATGGGAGGAGAGAACAACATAAGGGGTACAGTCTATATGGTGATGCTTACATAAGAGGGGAAGAAATAAGGGGTAGGCATATCGATCTAAGAAAAGTTCATGGTCGGGAAGGAAGAGTTGGTCCTTGGAACTAACAAGGCAACTAAAACTAAGAAGTTGGACTAAATACCATCAAGATGGGGCTTCCAATCTTTAAGGGTGAGGTGACCCCGACGAGTTTCTTGCATGGGAATCTGTATGTGACAGGATCTTCCAAGTCAATGATCTTACTGAGGAGAAAAAGAGTTACTACGTGATTGCTCATTTTGAGGGGTATGATACTACTTGGTGAGAGTATGTTAAGCATTTAGGAAATGTTTTGGTTGAGGGGCAGCCCCCTCCTTGGTTTTGACTAAGATATCTCGTGAGGAAAAGGTACCTCCCCAAAAGGTACCAACAAGAGCTCCTTGCCAAGTTATATAACTTAAGGCAAGGAAACAAAATTGTCACGGCTTACTATGATGAGTTCTAACAACTTATTTTGAACTGATCACTGAAGGGAGCAAGTAATTCACGATATCATTCACTTTAAAGTGGGATTGAATCAATATATTGCCTCATCATTGACCTTACAAAAGTTTGAAACAATTGATGCCATCTTCCAAGCTGCCTTGGAGATTGAAAGAGAGATACGGGAAAGGGCGGGCAGCAAGTTCAAGGGGAAATCACCCACGGGTTTGCAAAAGGACAAGATTGACTCATCCAATAAGGAGAAACCCGAGGCGAATCTGATCTAAGCCAAGACCAAGGCTTCCCAAAGGTATCTTTCGAGAAACGAAGGTAAACCGAATTCTACTTCTCGTCCTAATAGATTTCAATGTTTTAAATGTCAAGAGTGGGGGCACAAGGCTAATGAGTGCCCAAACTGGAGAAATATAATCCTTAGGGAAGGAAAATTATATTAACTTAGTGAGGGGATAAGGCTTGAATCTAATGAGGTTGATAAAAATGCTCAAGATGGAGAGCAAGAAGTTGAGATAGAAATAGAAAAAGGCATGGAAAATATTTGGCCGGTTGATGGAGAGTGTGTAGTACCCTTGTTTATGGAAAGGAGATTCATGCTTAGTGATGGTTTAGAAGAGGAAACAGAGGGTGAGGATGATGTAGTAGAGGAGGAGTCAAGAGTTCAAGAAGTGGGATTTGCCCATAAAGACCCTTTGATGCTTACTAACCGAGATGCTAGTACTTTGCCTAGCTTCTATTCTTCTTATGTGCAGGTTAAAGGACATCCAATCTCATGGATCAAGATTTATGATATCATGAAACCCTTGTTTAAATATCCTAACCTTGGGAGGAGACGAGAAAAGATGATTCGAAGAGGAAAGCTTGCAGGTAAAGATTACTTGAGTTTGAGGTCAAACTCCTCTCAAGATGGAAAGGATGATACAAGTGTGACCTCATAGATGGACACTTTTTGTGTATGTCAAAGGCAACTGAGAGAAGACCCGATCTTAAATATGGATAAAATTAAAAACCACCCCTATGTGTGCACTCAAGGGGCGACCTTGAAGCCTTTTTTATAAAAGGGCACCTTTGTTATTTTAGGTCTTTTGGAAATGTAATATAAATAGAACAACTTAGGGTTTTATTCACTTAGTTTTGATGATTGTTGAGACTTGGAATATTTTGAACATCTAAAGTTCTCTCTAGACTTGGGAGAGGAATACCAAAGCTGAAACTAAGGCTAGGAAAGTGAGTCTCACTTGTGTTTGCACTCTTGGCTTCAGACATTGGTGATTAGGGGGTTAAAGTTCCTCATTTGTCAACATAAGATTTTGGTGTTATCTTTCATTAATCTTAGGGTCCTTACATATGGTTAGAGTTCTTAGATTCTTGAATATTATATGTCAAACTATCTATCCATCTCTTTTGTTATTATTGTATTATTGTTGGTCTTTAAAGTCTAGTGAAGCCATGTGGGGATTTTTTGATTCACTAGTATTGTTCTTGTGTTCATCTCTTTTTTTGCTCAAAACTAAATCTAAAGTCTAGTGAAGCTGTGAATGGCCTATTTTGATTCGCTAGCACCTTGTTGTTCATCTTGTTGCTCTTGTGTTGGCTTGAATCTCTTGATACGCACTAATTCTTGTATCAGAGTATGGTAGTGTTTGTCCTGACCTTAACTAAGTGTTTATGTATCTTTTAGAGTCTTTGTAGACCAATGTAAAGTTAAGCATGATAGTATCTTATCTTTTAGATGTTATGTCACCAATGGCCATGTCTTGTATATATAGTTTTGGGCCCATTATTTATTTCTCATCGATGCATTATATCTATGTATGGAAGAACCTTTGGTTATTATAGGTTCATGAATAAAAGTAAAAGGTTATGGATTAGTTCTCTCAGACCTTCACAGCTATGAGCGCTTGTTCGCCCAAATAAGATTTGAGGGGTGACAAATGCATTTGAATTAGTTTTCACTTGTATTGGGTTATTTGGCAAGAAAGGTGTGCTTGAGGAAGAGTGAATCCTTTGGGTCACTTAACAGAGTAGTTTGAGCTTCAATTAGTGAGGTGTGATTTTAGATTTGATACATCTCCTTTTG
This sequence comes from Capsicum annuum, assembly GCF_002878395.1. Taxonomy (NCBI): domain Eukaryota; kingdom Viridiplantae; phylum Streptophyta; class Magnoliopsida; order Solanales; family Solanaceae; genus Capsicum; species Capsicum annuum. The sequence goes on along the minus strand of NC_061115.1, from coordinate 140,568,250 downwards.
TTAATCACATAGTGGAAGTAAGGGTCTCTCTACTATCTTTACATTTATGCAATTCTTCTTCTTTATCTGCTTCTAGTGTGTTATTTTTCTCTTTGTGTTCTTGCTGATTTTTGCCTTTTAAGTGTCCATTTCGTGTTTAGCCTTCCTTTAGGCTATCACTAATGCACAACAATTGGCCTATTGATGTCCTTACCTTTGCCCAAAGAACCAATTCGGAACTTTGATATCAAATTGGGTAAAAGGTTCAAGTCCTTAAAATGGCAAGTTCAAAGCTTGCTCGCCATATCCTCACATCTTCTAAGTTTCATCTTGGAATATTTGAATCTTATGTCCCTCTACCGCTCATTGAATATTGAATGAAAGCTGGGACAGAGATTTAAATCTTCTAAGTGGAAACATAAAAAGAAGTGGTGAAGGCGTCGTGCCGCAATGTTAAACTAAGTGCTATATGGGAGGCAACCCATCACTCAATGAAAAGTGGCTCGTATCCTTTTTATTTATGCATGATAGAGTAGATTTCATTTTTGTTTATGTATGCATAATCCATGAAATGTTGGTGCTAAGAGGAATTTTAGTTGAATTTAAAAACGGAATGTGGGAAATTGGCAATTTGGACTGAACAAGAAATCCAAAAAGACCAATCTTTTGGTCTCAGTTACCACAACCTCAGTCTGTACCAACGTGATAGTAGATGCCCGTGACCGTGATCGCATAACTATGACCGTGATCGCGGTCAAATAAATTCAAATGACCATTCAAATGCCACTTTCATCCATGCTTATCTTTTAATTTCTCTCAAAATTCTATCCAATTTTGGCATTATATTGCATATGCAAATGTCAAGTCATCCCTTGCATCATCGAATCAGGTAAATTGTCTCAACTACCCTTATTTGAATACAATTACATACTTAGAACTTATAATTTAGGGAAAGGCCTGAAATACTATTTTCATGGCCAAATGCATGCTTGTTGATGATTGTTGTGTGGTTAGCTATTGTAGTTGGTGTATACACTATTGGGAAAGTCTTGAGTAGCCAAAATTTTTCCTTAAAGCGCTTAAATTGAAGTGTATACCATGTTTTCAATTAAATGTCCCTGTAAATCTCATGTTCAATTCCTTAAAATTTGGGGGATATGATCACACAGCCTAGGCGTAAATTCTATGATTACACTATCGACATACCTAGTCGAAATAAAAAGTGGGATTAAAATTATGCTTGAACTGAAGTGCAGAAACTGGCATGTCTAGTCTCAGGTACCGCGATCTCAGTCTCGATGACTGTGATTGCAATACCGCGGTCACAATCAACGCTCCTCGATCGCCATACCTAAGGGTAATTTTTGGCAGAAAAAGTTCTGCACATCTTTTAATGCCCTAAAACCTTCCATAACACTACCACTTGAGCTTATTTGTGTGATATAGCATGTTTTTGGTATGAAAATACTAATGTTGGTCTGAGTTGCATTACTTACAGATTCTCACCCTCAAAGATGGGAGATTTCAACGACACCAGATTCATGGCCACACAACGCCAATACCTCTACTGTAAGGATTTCCACAGAACAAAGTTACTCCCTAAAAGGGATATTAGCTTAGACAAGGTGAAGGAGAAGCTCTCAGAATTCCATGGCAGATTCACCATGACTCGGTGGATGTGCTTTATCTGAAACCTACTATGCTAATGAGCAGTGGGTACGTGAGTTCTATGCAAATCTCAGTGTAGTTTCTCTCACAAAGTCAATGCTGACTATTGGGGTAAGCAAGTGAGCTTTGGAGAAGAGCATATTAATGCGGTCTATGGGCTCCCAAATGCTGACATAGGGCAGTTTCACGCCAAGGCATACGATCCAGGGACCAGGATGGCAAGTATATTTAGTCCTAGAAAAGTAGTTCCCTGGGCGACCACAAAGCACAATATTTTGATAAATGACTTTAAGGACAAAGAAAGGTTGTGGCTGAACATCATCTGTAGTAGAGTTTTACTATGCACTCTTATGAACATTGTCACAGATACGAAAGCTCGGATGGTGGATTTCATCCTATCTTGCATTGTCCTAAATGTGAATAAGATTGTTATCTTCAAGAGGTAATATTTCAAGAACCATAAAGTTACTTATTTTCTCTTTCCTACCCTTATTACTAAGTTATGTAGGAGGGCAGAAGTGGAGGAATATGTTGCAGACACTTGGGTACATCCAAGCTACCTCATCACCCCTCTTAAATTCAGAGGGAAGGGTGCCCCAGGTTAAAGTAAGAAGATAAAGATAGACTAGAGCAAGTCAATCCAAGAGGACACAGACTCTTGCAGACCCTCTCATCAGCCAATGCTTTCAATGGCATCACTATTCAAATATAGGGGTAAGGGAACTATTGTCCAGATTTCCTCAAGGACCAGGAGAGCCCTCCACTACCCTCATTCATATATAGCACAGTCTAATTATAGAAGTACATCGCGGAGTAATAGAAATAGGGTACCATAGTAGCTAGTTTGGAGAAATCCTATTCAGACTTAACTGCTTCTTACAGGGACCTCAAGGACTCATATGAGAAGATGGTGAAGGGAGAAAAGAAGAGAGACAAGTTTTGTAAGAAGCTGAGGAAAGAGGTAAAAGGCATCTTCAAAGTCCTCAAACCCAATCATCGACTACCTTCACCAAAGTTGGATAGTGTGGATGAGGCCTCTACAAAGTGGTCAGCTAATGGTAGTGATGCCGAGTCGGCAGGAGAGGAGAGATCTTGATGACTACATAGGGATACCCCTCTTACTCTTGATTTCATACATATAAAGTGAGGACACTGCATTCTTTTAGTTAGGGGTTCCCTCGAATGTGTGTCATTTTGGTATTGTGTGCCAAGTATTTATGTGGATGTTGTTTGAGGATGATATTTTAGAACTATTTTTATTGTGTTTTTGGATGCTATATTCTTTTGGGTACTCGATTGGTGCCCATGCTTTATGAATTATTATGTTTTTCTTCTAGTTTTAGTTTTGCTCATTCTACTTTAGCTTTTATTTTGATTTTGATGATGCACGATAAGTTTTTCCCTATGATGGATCGAGTAATGACATTCTTAAGGGTAAAGCATCATTTTTAGTTTTGGAGGCATATGTGTAGGGGAAGTCTGAGTCCCCATAGCATAAATGTAAAAAATGTCTGAGTAACTGTGGCATTGTATATTGTAAAGTTAGGGTCTTTTTGTACACCGTTGGTGAAGTCTAAGTATCCATATAGGTAGTCTCCCCATCTTGAGCCTAAATATGAGACTAAGGCTTTGGTTGTAGCCATAGTTTGACAAATTGTGAGAGAAGCTAATGCAAAATGAACAACCTCATCCGTCCAAAAATTTTAAAAAATCAAGGGTATGGATTGAGCAATGTTGTAACAAAACTTTTTCTATTTTTGTAGCTTCATAAATTTTGACTTATGAATAGAAATAGATACTCCTATTTTGTCTTTCATAGAAGAGACATTTGCGCCCCCTTGGCAAATTTTGCATGCCATGTGTGGTGAGATTTTGGTATTCATCTCTTGTTACACTTGTGTTATCTAAAACTTGCCCTGTTAGTCTTTCAAAACTAATTTTGATTGTATGTGGTTGGAGAAATGATCCTAGGCCACATTTGTGATTTTGGAACACACTCTAGCCCAAAAAGCCTACTCATGCATAATTATAATCCCCAGTACCCACTTTGAGCCTTTGGACCTTTTTTTGGCAAACTCATTACAACCCCTGATCCATTCTTTTTATCCCTCTTTTGAACCAAACCATACTTGAACTTGAGAATTTAACTTAAGGCTAAAAGCCTATGTTGGGGGTGGTAAAGGTTGATGGAAGAAAGTGTGAGGCTACAAAATTATTGGTGAAATGCCAAATGTGCCTAATATTGAAAATAAAGGAATAGAAAAACAAAGGAACCAACAAAAAGAATGAATTACATGAAAATAGAAAGAAAAGAGATAAAAGAAATGGGTAAACAAAGAAAGAAAAAAGAAGGCATGATAAAGGAGAGAGAACAAAGAAGAGTGGCCCATAGTCAAAAAGGAACATTGAAAAGTGTGGTGTAGGTGTTCAACGAAGGTTGTATCCATGTTGTTCCCGAATGATATCCTACCCTAACGCAAACCTACGTTACAAGCTTAGAAAGTCCTTCGATATCTCCAACCACTTACTTTCTTTGTGGTTTTGATTCAAAATAGGGGAAAGATCATGGTATAAAACTTGTTGCATAGAGATTTCTTTTGTGAGAGATAGAGTTCTTGCACTTAAAACTCCTTGTTGCATTTTTGGTAGCTTGGTGTGAAGAATTTTCTTTCTAGTGAGGATTGGAATGTGAAACAAGTTGGGGTGGGTGATTTTACTACCTTCCAAAGAATGAGGCAAATGGAGTATAGCTAAGTTATGGTCAAGAGGAAGCCACCTCTAGAGTATTGGTTGTCGTTGCTTGGTTGCTCTTTAAATTTCTATGTATCCTTGAATGATGGATCTTATGATGAGGGGTGTAGTGGAAATTAACTTAGCATGTATGCAATGAGCTACATGTGGTTGCAACTAAAGTTGAAGTCATTGTGAGCTTTAAGGTTTAAATTTTGGGTGTAGAGAATTGTTGTCTCATGGTAAAATGTGGTGTTGCTTGAGGACAAGCAAATGCTTTATGTTGGGGGGTGATGAGTGATGATTTTACCACTCATTCTCAGTAAACATTTTTCCACATTACCTTATTTTGAATGAATAAATAAGACATATTGGTGATAAAATGCACTAATATCCACTCTTTGCAGCCATAGAGTTTAGGAGATCAAAAGATGTGGATTGGAGCTGAAAATGATCAAAAGGGAGCATGAAAAGTGCATCTAAAGACTTTGAGCAGAAAGGCCTCAAGTACCGCGATCGTGGTCTTCTGACCGCAATCGTAGAAGTCAAGAAAAATTCATTCAACCGTGATTACAAAAGTTACCCACAGTTGCGTAGCCACGATCGTAGCCAAACCCGCATGATCGTGGCTTAGCATAAGAAATCAGCTCAAGGGAAAAACTGGAAATGCATATGGTTGATCCCAGTTTTGATAAAAAGACTCAAACCCTAGCATCTTGTATCATATTCCATCTTCCCTAATTTTTAGGTTTAGCTCTTGAATTCATAGCCTCCACGTTTGGAGAAGAAAATATTGTATAATTTGTGGGTAAAGAATCCATTGGAGACTTTCTAAGTAGAAGATTAGCTCACTTTCATTATTGATTTGTGGTAGTGCTAAGTTTGAAGTAACATTCACTTAAGCTTCAATAATTCACTTCAATGGAGATTATGGGTATATCTATGCTTATTTATCTAATGTGTAGCTAGATATCCCTCTTGGGGTTGTGTGTGAATAAGGGTTAAAGCGTGTGTGGGTTGTTATTGATTAGGTTCTATTTAGTAGTTTATATTTATGAATTTTATCATTGCTATGCTAACTTGGTTGGGATTTGATGGGTGAAATCCCCAAATACCCATATAGGTATGATAAGTAAAAGTTCCAAGCTCTAAAAAAAACCCAAAGCCATCTTCGAAAGAAGGGTTTTAGGTAAAGTTTAGGAATCTATATCATCATTAAAAGAGGGATACAAAGACCAAAGCAATAATAGACAATTGTGTGTGTAGTTTGCTAAATTTTCACTATCTTAGACATAAGGGTGAATGTGAGGTTAACTACCATGGGTATCTTCCTACAAATAGGGATATAGATATGACTATACCACAAATTGACATATAAGTTGAGTGTTATCATATAGATTAAAAGGGGAGGCTATATTGTGGTATGAAGATTGGAAATGATCTAGGAATATCGATGTAACTTCAGTTACTTAGAAAGAGTTTAAAGAGGTATTTCTTGATTATTACCTTCCATTTGAGATCCGAAATGCCTGTGCAGATCATTTTTTAAATCTTCGCCAAGAGAATATGAGTGTGAGGGAGTACAGCCTCTGGTTTAACTCTTTATCTAGGTATGCTCCTAATGTAGTAACTACTATAAATGTTAGAGTTCATGGATTATGGATAGATTGAATCCATATCTGGTTTGAGACTGTACTATTGCTACTTTGAACAAACACATAGATATAGAAAGGATACAAGCTTTGGCACAAAAAAGAGGATCAAAGGCAAAGAAGAAGAACATAAGAATCAGAAAGAGGTATTCCAAGAGGGTCAGATCTACGGAGCAGTTTATGGCATCACAAGAAGAGTTTAGGCCTCTATTTTCTAATAGACCGCCTAGGACATCATCTTCTTATTCTGCAGCTAGTGCTCCATCGCAGTTTCAAGGGTTCAAGAGCAATCAAAATTTGGGCAAAAAAGTGAGACTCAGAGTTCACAAATAGTGGGGTATCAAGAGAAAAGGAGTATTATCCAATTAAGACCTTCTTAGCAGCCATGTAAACAATGTGGAGAGCTTTATTTAGGTGCATGTCAGTTTGGGACAAATTCTTACTTTTGGTTTGGTATGTCTGGTCATATGGTGAAAGAATGCCCACAAAGGGGCATGGGTGGTATGGCACGACTTACTAGATCAGCTGATTTATTGTCATCATCAGTTCCTTCTTTAGGTAGGGGCGTGGAGACTATAGGTCATGGTAGGGTGCTAAAGGTGCAGCTAGCTCTAGTGGGGTTCAGAATCATACATATGCTCTACTGGATTGACAAAATTTAGAGGCTTCTCCGAATGTGGTTACAGGTACATTGTCCATCTTTTCACATAATGTATATGCATTAATTGATCCAAGTTCTGCATTATCATATGTTACTCTATTGGTTGCTGGAAAGTTCAAAAGAACACAGGGATTACCAGTTAAGCCATTTGAAGTATCTACACTGGTTGGTGAATCTATTATTGCTAAGAGAGTGTATCAAAATTGTATAATAACTATTTGTGGTTGTGATACAATGGCTGACCTTGTTTACTTAGAATTAGTGGATTTTGATGTTATAATGGGTATGGATTAGTTGGATTATTGTTATGCCATGGTAGATTTCCGAACTAGGAGGGTGTATTTCTATTTTCCAAGAAAGAAAGTCCTTGAATGGAGGGGTAATATTGGTGCACCACGAGGAAAAATTTTTTCTTATTTTAAGGAAAAAAGGATGATTTCCACAAAATCTTCAAACTATTCCAGTGGTAAATGAATTTGTCAATGTGTTTCCTGAAGATCTTCTAGGTTTTCCTCCAAAATGAGAAGCAGAGTTCGGTATTGATTTGATTCCCAATACTTAACCATTCTCAATTCCTTCGTATAGAATGGCCCTAATAGAATACGAGATTTGAAAGAGCAATTAGAAGACTTGTTAGAGAAAGGATTCATAAGGCCTAGTATGTCCCCTTGGGGTGCACCTGTGTTATTTATGCATAAGAAATATGGCTCATTGAGAATGTGTATTGACTACCAGCAACTGAATAAGGTGATTATTAAAAATAAATATCCCCTTCCAAGAATTGATGACTTATTTGATCAGTTACAAAGCACCAAGTGTTTCTCAAAGATTGATTTGAGGTCAAGTTACCACCAAGTGAGGTTCAAAGAGAAAGATATACCCAAGATAGCATTTTGAACCCGGTACGGTTATTACGAGTTTCTAGTTTTGTCCTTTGGACTAACTAATGCACCTATAGTTTTAATGGATTTGATGAATAGGGTGTTCAATCCATTATTAGATGTGTTCATGATGGTTTTCATATATGATATCCTGGTTTATTCAAGATCAAAAGAGGACTATGCCAGTCATTTACGACAAGTGTTACAGATTTTGTATGATCATAAGTTATATGCAATGTTCTCTAAATATGAGTTTTGGTTAAAATCTGTGGCATTCCTGGGTCATACTGTGTCTAATGAAGGAATGTAGGTTGATACTCAAAAGATATAAGTTGTGAAGAACTAGCCAAGACCTACAACTCCTATGGTGATTCATAGTCTCCTTGGGTTGGCAGGTTATTATAGAATGTTTGTTGAAGATTTTTCCTCAATTTCTGCACCTTTAACAAAGCTAACACATAAAGAATCCAAGTTCCAATGGAATGATACATGTGAAAGGAGTTTCCAAGATTTGAAGAATAAGTTGAATTCTGCACCCGTATTGGTACTTCTAGAAGACAGAGACGGGTATGCAATGTATTGTGATGCTTCAAGAATTGGCTTAGGATGTGTGTTAATGAAGCATGGTAAAGTAATAGCATATGCCTCAAGACAATTGCTACCACATGAGAAGAATTATCCAACACATGATCTTGGACTAGGAGCAATTATATTTTCCTTAAAGATTTGGTACCACTACCTATGTGGGATTCATGTTGACAAATATACTGACCATAGGAGTTTACAATATATCTTTAATTAAAAGGACCTAAATTTGAGGCAGTGAAAATGGCTTGAGTTATTAAAAGACTATGATGTCTTGTATCATCCAGGGAAAGCAAAAGTAGTAGATGATGTCGTTAAGTCGTAAGGTTATGGTGAGCACTTATGGGCAGTCTACGGAAAGACAGAGGATGACTAAAGATCTATACCAACCAGCCAATTTAGGGTTTTGCCTTTGTGAAACTCCAGATGAGGGGCTTATTGTGAATAATGCGATAGAATCTTCATTAGTAGCTGAAGTGAAAGAGAAACAATATGTAGATCCTATTCTATTACAGCGTAAGGAGAATGTACAATTTGGTATCACAGAGGTATTTGAGCTTATACAATAGGGAGTACTTCGGTGCTAAAACAAATTGTGTATGCCTAATGTAGATGGGCTAAGAAAGATGATTATGACATAGGCACATCATTCAAGGTATTCCCTTCATCTGGGGTCAACTAAACTGTATCATGGTTTAAAAGAAATGTATTGGTGGGGTGATATAAAGAAGAATATTGCAGAATTTATAGTTGAATATCCAAATTTTTAAAGAGTTAAAGTAGAGCACCAAATGCCCAGGGCTATATGGAATTTATAGATCTTACAATCTAGAAATAGGACATGATCAACATGGATTCGTCACTAGTTTGCCTCCTCAAAAGTGTGATTCCATATGGGTAACAGTTGATAGGCTTACCAAATTAGCACATTTCCTATCGATTCAGACCACTTACACAGTTGAAGAGTATGCAAAATTGTATATTAAAGAGGTATTTCAACTACACAAAGAACCAATCTTTATTATATCAAATAGGAGAGCTCAATTTACTATAAATTTTTGGAAGTCTTTTAAGAGAAATTTGGGAACACAAGTTAATTTAAGTACAACTTTTCATCCTCAAACAGATGGACAAGTAGAACATACCATTCAAACACTTAAACATATGCTATGATCTTATGTATTAGACTTTAAAGCTAGTTGGAATGATCATTTACCTCTCATCGAGTTCGCCTACAATAATAGTTATCATTCAAGTATAAAAATAGCGCCATGTGAAGTTTTGTATGGAAGACAGTGTAGATCACCAATTAGATGGTTTGAAGTAGGTAAAACTTCTTTGTTTGAGATAGATCCTGTTCATCAAGCTATGGAAAAGGTTAAAGTGATCCAGCAACAGCTAGAAACAGCCCAAAGTTGACACAAGTCATGTACAGATATTAGAAAGAGGGGGCTAGAGTTAGCTATAGGTGATTGGGTATTCTTAAAGATGTCATCAATGAAAGAAGTAATGAGATTTGTGTAATGCCCCAAAATCTAGTTCCTACGATGCCACATGGTGCTCCGAACTACAAGTAGTCTTGAGCTAACCCTGGTTCCTTTCTACTAATTCTGAATCTCAATATAGGGAAAATATGAATATGAAATCATAATAATGCAAGAAATCGTATCTGAAACATGCTAGAAGTCTTGGTGAAACAATATTAAAAATCTAAATTCTGAATCAAATGTCTAAAACTGAATCTAGTAGTCCGACAAGCCTTTACTATCAAAATCTAGAGAGTCACTAGGACAGGCCCCCAACTGACTCAAACTATCTGAAATGAATAAAGGAACATCTACTAATAAACTGAAAGTATGAATAACTAAGTCCCCGAACTATGAAGACTCACCAACTTCAGGGATATAGATGAGATACTCGGGAATCACTCACACTGCTGAGATTGAGCACTTGAACCTACATTAAGAGACACTGTAGCACAAGACATATATGTGGATCAGTATTTTGAGGATGTACTGAGTATATGGGGGTGCATACAATAAGTAAATAATATCATCACAGTTTATAAAATCATGCATTCTACATGTAAATGACTCACACAGGCTTGAGTCATCTGAAATCTGAAGATCATAAATCATAAATCATAAATGATAAAACATATAACGTAAATCTAGTGAGCCATTACACTTAGTTCTAAAATATGTAAAATACTTTATCTTAAAGCTTAAGAATCTTAAAACCATAACTTCTAAAACATATGCTTTTATTTAAAAGCTTTAAATCAATAGATCGTTAAAGAGTGAGGGACATCTTTTTGGGAGGTTCTTCTAACCGACATACACTATGTGAGCATCCATAGAGTCCCACGTCTGGCTCCCATTAGGTAGGGTTGTTCTACCCTTGCCATCGGAATAGAACTTCTATCTTAGTGATCACAATCTGAGTCATCCACATAGAAGTGGGAATAAATCTGAATCCTACATTGGCACGTAGTTCTGAGGTCTCAAACTGTAGTAACCTACCCATCTCGGTGCAAAATACTACTCCCATTCTTAAGATCAAAATTTTAATAAATCCACTTCAAAAATAGCACAAGGGTTTACAAGAAAACCAACTATGCTTTTCTTTCTTTATATCTCAAGTTATCTGATAAAAGTGGGTTCTTATCTTAGCTTAGGACCAAAACGTCAAATCTTTGTCAAAATATGGCAGTAATCTTATCTGAGGCTGCTCATAGCATAAATAATCTTGAAATAAAAATCTTAAATTGGGGCCTAATGGCCCATGCATCAATCTTATATTAAAACATCTAAAAATTCGTACTTGATAATGTAAATACTTATAATTCATCATAAAATTTGGAAATTACTGCATAATGCATAGAAATACGAATATAATCATGTAATTCAACTTCTAAATCATGGGAAACCTGCAAAATCTTGCATATAATGAGAATGGGTATAAATACTATCATGAATTTCATGGGAAATCTCATACATTGCAGTAAATTTATAAATAAAATAAAGTTTTGGGCACAAGAATGAAAGAATTATCCTTGTTCAAACCCCACATACTTTAATTTGATGATTTTGATGCTAGAACTTGAATCTTGGATCTTTATTGATGTTTTGGAGATGACTTATTAGAGTTCTTGAATTGGGAATTTGCCAATTTTGAAGAGTCTTGGAGAAATTTTGGATTTCTTGGGGAGAAAGTATGAGCCTTAGGGTTTTGTTTAAGAGAAATGATGAATAAAGCATAAAGTGCTCACCATTATTTTCCCGATCTGGGTGGCCTCGTGATGTGCCACTATAGTGGTGGCTCATTGAAAATCGACGAATGAAAACTGGGTAGACCCGACATCGCGGTGCCCATTTGGAATGCTATTTTGGCACATGGTACGATGCGTCATTATCGTGCTGGACCTTTAGAAATTGACAAACAGGAAATTAACCCTCTCCACGATGTGCCAATATTGCGGAGGGCCACTGGAATGGGACAATTGGAAATTTACACTGATCCGCGATGCGCTAAGGGTCCAAATAATGGTGTTTTGCGACAGAACTTAAAATAGCCATAACTTCTTACTCGATTATCGGATTTAGGTGAATCTTATATCATTGGAAAGCTAATGCAATTTCCTACGCAATGGAAAGTCTAAATCTAAGGAATTCCACGTGAAATAAGTAGTATTAATTTTGGAAGCTATCCCTTAACATTCGAGGGACAAATTTATGCTAGGAAAAGTGTGGGGGACTACAATATCTCCCCCTTAGGAATTTTTATCCTCGAATGTGGCTAGTTAAGCTAAAATTTCTAAGGAATCTGAGAATATAAGGTAGCATGCACAACTAAAATAAACTACGAGTCTGAAGTCTGAATCTAAATCGTTCTGAGCTTCTGAGTAATCTAGGAGTGCATGAACTTACATGAGGACAACTATATAGCTGAATATAACGTATGATTAGAAAAGAATTGAATCAAGGAGGAGTGTTACCTTCGGCCACATATGAGTTTATGGAAAAAGGTGATGGTACTTGGCTTGCATATCAGCTTCTGTTTCTCAAGTGGCGCCCTCAACAGACTGATTCCGCCAAAGAAGTTTGACCAATGGAACTTCTCTGTTCCTTAGACTATAGATCTGATGATCTAAAATCTCAACTGGAATTTCTTCGTAAGAAAGACTGTTCTGAACATCTGAGCTTTCTATAGGAACTACAACAGTGGAGTCACCGATTCTCTTCTTAAGCATAGAGACATAAAATACAGGATAAACGGCTGACAAGTCTGCAGGCAACTCAAGCTCATAAGCTACTCTCCCAACACGACTCAAAATTCTATAGGGTCCAACATACTGGGGACTAAGCTTTCCCTTCTTGCCAAATCTCTTCACCCCTTCATGGGTAAAATCTTCAGATACACTAAGTCACCAACCTCAAACTTGTGGTCCTTTCTTCTCATATCTGCATAGGATTTCTGATGACTCTAGGCTGTTTTCAATCTTTCTCTAATCAACTTAACTTTCTCAATATCTTTAAACACAAGAAAAACGGCCTCACCCACTTCAAACCAACCAATGGGTGATCTACGTTTCCTTTCATAAAGAGCCTCAAACGGAGCCATCTGAATGCTAGCATAATAACTGTTATTATAAGCAAACTCAATCAATTGAAAATGATCATCCCAACTACCCTTGAAATCAAGAGCACATTTCCTCAACATATCCTCTAAAGTTTAGATGGTCCTCTCTGCTTGACTATCTGTCTGAGGGTGAAAAGCTGAACTAAGTGGACTTGGGTACCAAGACCCTTCTGAAAAGCTCTCCAAAATAAGGAAGTAAAATGAGTTCCCCTATCTGAGATAATAGAAAAAGGAACCCCATGCAATTTAACTAACTCTCGAATAAATAACTTAGCATAATCCTCAGTTGTATAAGACGTATGAACTGGCAGGAAATGAGCTGACTTAGTGAATCTGCCTACAATAACCCAAATCAAATCATGATGATGGCACGATTGGGGTAAACCAGTCAAAAAATCTATATTAACCTCTTCCCAATTCTAAGTGGGGATACCAAACTCTTGCAATGTACCACCAGGTCTTTGGTGTTCCACCTTAACCTGTTGACAAGTTGCATACTTTGCTACAAATTTTGCTATGTCTTTCTTCATACCACTTCACCAATAGATTTCCCACAAGTCAAAGTATATCTTGGTAGACCCTGGATGGATAGAATAACTCATGCCATATGCCTCAACCATAATTCTCTATCTCAACTCATCAACACAGGACACGCACAATCTATTCTGGTATCTTCACATACTCCTTGGGAGAAAACCTCTACTTTTTGGTCTTTAACCTACTCCATCAGTTTGACCAAACTAGAATCCCTATCTTGCTTCTCCTTTACCTCCAAAACTAGAGAATATTTAGAACTACTCTGAACCCAAACATTCCCTTTAGCTAAATCAACCAACCTAACACCCAATCTAGCCAAATGATGAACTTCTCAAGCTAACTCTTTCTTATTATTCTCTATATCAGAAACACTGCCCATAAACAACCTACTAAGAGCGTCTTCCAACACATCAACCAAGCTCAGATGATACAACACACTCATGTTGTAATCCTTCAACAACTCCAACCACCTTCTCTAACGGAGATTCAACTCCCTATGAGTAAACACATATTGTAAGCTTTTGTAGTTCATGAACACATCATTATGCACACCATACAGATAATGTCTCCAGATTTTCAAAACGAACACCACAGCAGCTAATTTGAGATCATAGGTTGGGTAATCCATTTCATTAGGCTTCAATTGTCTAGAGGCATAGGCTATGACCTTACCTCTCTACATCAACATACAACCCAAACAAACTCTAGAGGCATCATAATAAACAACAAAGTTGTTAGAACCATTAGGTAATGCTAGAAATGGGGCTGAAGTGAGTCGAGTCTTCAATTCCTGAAAACTCTTCTCGCAGGAATCTGAGCACAAGAACTTAACTTTCTTTTGGGTCAATCTAGACATAGGAGACACGAAAGAAGAGAAACCTTCGACAAAACAACAGTAATAACTAACTAGACCCAAGAAACCCCTAATGTCTAACAGAGAGATAGGTCTAGACTAATTTTTTATGGCTTTTGTCTTATGGGGATTGACTCTAATGCCATCAGCAGAGACAATATAACTGAGAAAGGCTACTGATCTTAACCAAAATTCACACTTGCTGAATTTGGTGAACAATTATTGGTCTCTAAGAGTTTAGAAGACAACTTTAAGATGATCTACATGGTCATCCTCACTATGGGAGTACAAAAGTATGTCATCTAGAATACTATGACAAACATGTCTAGATACTATTTGAGCACTCGATTTATAAGGTCCATGAAAGCTGTTGGGGCATTGGTTAGCCCGAAAGACATAACTAGAAACTCAAAATGACCATAACGGGTTCTAAAGGTTGTCTTTGGAATATCACATTCCCTTACTTTAAGCTGATGATAGGCGGATCTAAGGTTTATCTTTGAAAAATAACTTGCACCTTGGAGTTGATCAAATAACTCATCAATTCTAGGAAAAGGATATTTGTTCTTGATTGCAACTTTATTTAGCTGACGATAGTCGATACATATATGCAAAGAACCATCTTTATTTCGCACGAGGATGGGAGCACCCCATGGAGAAACACTAGGCCTTATGAAACCTTTATCTAAAAGATCTTTGAGTTGCTCTTTAAACTCCTTAAGCTCTGAGGAAGCCATACGATAAGGAGGTATAGAAATAGGCTGAGTATCTGGGAGAAGGTCAATACCAAATTCTATCTCTCTATCGAGAAGTACCCATGGAAGATCTTCTAGAAAAACATCAGGAAACTTGTTAACCACTCAGACGGACTAAAGTGATGGAGTTTTAGACTTTGTATCTTTGACTCAAACTAGATGATAAATGCAACCTTTGGATATCAACTTTCTGGCCTTAAGGTAAGATATGAAATGACTCTTGGGAGACACTGAATCACCTGACCACTGAAAGACTGGCTCATCTGGGAACTGAAATTTCACTACACGGGTGCAATAACCTATACAAGCATAACAGGAATAGAGCCAATCCATACCAAGAATAAGATTAAAATTAACCATGTCTAATTCTATCAGGTCTGCTAACATGACTCTATGAAGGACAGTGATAGGACACTTTTTATAGATTTGCTTAGCAATAACTGACTCTCTTACTGGCATAGAAACCAAGAAAGGATCAAGGATCTTTTTAGAATTTATCTCAAAATTTACTGCAACTAATGGGGTCACATAAGCAGGGTCTAACAACATATAAACATCAAAATAATAGACATGGAGCGTACTAGTAACAATATTGGGTGAATCCTCATACTCCTGATGGGATGGTAAGGCATAAAACCAATTCTGGCGCTGATCGTCACTGGTACTAGATGATGTTCCCTTGGAAGGAGTTGGGCGACCTAGAGGAGGTGGTGAACTATTAGCCTGAGTCTGAGGACGAATATCTTTATTACCCCATCTAGCATACGGGCACTCTTTGATTCTATGACTCTGCTGGCCATAACCATAACAACCCTTCTGGACCTACAGACATTCACCTCGATAATACTTACCACACTTAGCCTATGGGGGATAATTAGGCTTCCCACTCACACTATTCTAAGATCTAGACATAAAATACTTACCCCACTATTCTTGCCTATTTCTGGGTACAAGAGAACTGGTTGAAGAAGGTGCAGGCATAGATAAATAATTCTGAAATTATAAACGACTTCCTCCTCCAAACCTATTCTGACCATGATCAAACTGCCCTGTTCTAGCCCTCTTATTTTCTCTCTTTCCTTTCTCTTTTCTTTCTCAATATGTTGAGTGTGCATCATAAATCTAGGAAGATCCATGTCTCCAATGAGCATAGCATTCCTACACTCCTTAACTACCAACTCGGACACATCGGTCACAAACTTACTCATGCTTGACCTAGGGTCAGCCATCTGTTCATGGGCATACTTAGAAAACTGATTGAACTTAAGAAAATACTACTTCACAATCATTGATCCATGACTCAAGTTCATGAACTCTTCTATATTAGCTTCCCTCATCTCACGGGAAAAGAACTTATTGAAGAATATATCCTGAAAAATCTGCCAAGTTATGGGAGCTGTATTCTCTCCTCTACTTTTCTTCCATATCACCACCCAATCATAAGCAACATCCTTCAGCCTATAGGATGTGGAGAATTTAGGAAATCATCTTTTTTTCATGATCTACCATGAATTCATTGTCTTTACTTGCTTCTAACTCATGCTTTCATGTGACAAAAAATGCCTCCTCGTTAAGCTAACGCCCGCAGAAATAATAACCAGCCAGCTTAGCCCTCAGATCCTTTGAATGAAAATGTGTCACTTGCAGAGTTTTGGGCTGCCTTTCAAGTGCTAGCCCAAGCTGTGACAGCTAATGTTCAGGGCAACCGTTAGGCCTCATTCCCACCTCAGCATGATGGGGACTTAGCCATGACCAAGATCTGAGTGGGTGATCTTTTTCACCTCATCTAGATAAAGTTGTGGGTCCTCATTTGCTTTTGACCCAAAGAATTTTGGAGGGTTCATTCTCATAAAATCTCGGATCTTGGTCATGGCTAAGTCCCCATCAAGCTAAGGTAGGAGTAAGGCCTGACGGTTGCCCTGAACATTAGCTATCATAGCTTAGGATAGCACCTGAAAGGCAGCCTAAAACTCTACAAGTGACACATTCTCATTTAAAGGATCTGCGGGCTGATGTGGCTGGTTATTATTTCTACGGGCATTAGCTTAATGAGGAGGCATTTTCTGTCACATGAAAGCACGAGTTAGAAGCAAACAAAGACAATGAATGCATGATAGATCATGAAAAAAGAGATGATTTCCTAAATACTCCATATCCTTTTGCTCATAGATGTGGCAAGCTTCACACCGATGATCAAAACTCTATGTAACGCGGCTTATTTGGCTCCCTAGGACTCTCTAAACCTTAGGCTTTGATACCAAGTTTGTAACACCCCAAAATCTAGTTCTCGGGATGCCACACGATGCTCTAAACTATAAGTAGTCCTAAGCTAACCCTGGCTACTTTATACTAAGTCTGGATCTCAATATAGGGAAAATATGAATATGAAATAATAATAATGCAGAAAATCTTATCTGAAACATGATAAAAGTATTGGCAAAATAATATTGAAAATTTTGAACTCAGAATCACTGTCTAAAACTGAATCTAGTAGTTCGATAAGCCTCTATTATCTAAATCTAGAGAGTCACTAGGACAGGCCCCCAACTGACTCAAACTGTCTGAAATGAATAAAGGAACATCTACTAATAAATTGAAAGAATGAATAACTAAGTCCCCAAACTATGAGGACTCACCAACTGTAAGGATGTAGATGAGATACTTGAGAATCACTTATGTTGCTGGGACTGAGTACCTGAACCTACATTATGAGACAATGTAGCACATAGACATATATGTGGATCAGTACTTTGACGATGTACTGAGTATATGGGGTGCATGCAATAAGTAAACATTATCATCACTGTTTATAAAATTATGCATGCTAAACATAAATGACTCGCACAGGCTTAAGTAATCTGAAATCTGAAGATCATAAATCATAAATGATAAAACATATAAGATAAATCTGGTGAGCCATTACACTTAGTTCTGAAATCTGTAAAATACTTGAAATTAAAGCTTAAGAATCTTAAAACCATAACTTCTAAAACACATGCTTTTATCTTAAAGCTTTAAACCAATAGACTGTTGAAGAGTAGGTGACATCTTTTTAGGAGGTTCTTCTAATCGATATATACCATGTGAGCATCCATGGTGTCCCATATCTGGCCCAGTTTAGGTAGGGTTGTTCTACCTCGCCATCAGAATAGAACTTCTATCTTAGTGATCACAATCTGAGTCATCCATGTAGAAGTGGAAATAAATCTGAATCCTACGTTGGCATGTAGTTCTGGGGTCTAAAACCATAGTAACCTACCTATCTTGGTGCTAAATACTACTCTTATTCTTATGCTCAAAATCTTAAGAAATCTACTTTAAAAATATCACAAAGGGTTTACAAAAAAAAACAATTATGCTTTTCTTTCTTTAAATCTCAAGTTATCTGAACAAAGTGGATTCTTATCTTAGCTTAGACCAAAAGGTCAGATCTTTGCCAAAATCTGTCAGTAATCTGAGGGTGCTCATAGCACAAATAATCTTGAAATAACAGCCTAAAGACCCATGCATCAATCTCATGTTAAAAAATCTAAAAATTCATACTTGATAATGTAAATACTTATAATTCATCATAAAATCTAGAAATTATTGCATAATGATAAAAATATGAATAGAGTCATGTAATTCAACTTCTGAATCATTGAAGATCTCCAAAATCTTGTAAATAATGATAAGGGGTATAAACCCTAACTTGAATTTCATGGAAAATCTCATAAATTGCAATAAATTTATAATTAAAATAAAGTTTTGGGCACAAGGATGAAAGAATTATCCTTGTTCAAACCCCACCCACATACCTAAATTTGATGATCTTGATGCTAGAACTTGAATCTTGGATCGTTATTGATGTTTTGGAGATGACTTATTAGAGTTCTTGAATTGGAAATTCTCAATCTTGAAGAGTCTTGGAGAATTAATGGAGAAATTTTGGATAGAGAAATTTTGGATTTCATGCGGAGGAAGTATGAGCCTTAGGGTTTTCTTTAAGTGAGA
The DNA here is from genome assembly GCF_002878395.1 of Capsicum annuum. Classification (NCBI taxonomy): domain Eukaryota; kingdom Viridiplantae; phylum Streptophyta; class Magnoliopsida; order Solanales; family Solanaceae; genus Capsicum; species Capsicum annuum. The sequence goes on along the minus strand of NC_061115.1, from coordinate 140,549,315 downwards.
ATGATGAATAAAGCATAAAGTGATCTCCAATATGATTAATCTTTTTGTTTTTTGACGGATTGGGGGTTGGAGATTTATCAAAATACCCACTTTAAACTTTTATACAAAACTGGAAAACATATATTTTCCCGATCTAGATGGCCTCCGCGATGCGTCACAATCGTGATGGCCCATTAGAAATCAATGAATGGAAATTGGGAAGACTCCGCAATGCAGTGACATCACGGTGCCCCTTTTGAATGTAATTTTGGCGCATAGCGCGACGTGCCATTATTGCACTGGACCTCTGGAAATTGATAAACAAGAAATTAACCCTCTTCGCGATGTGCCAATATTGTGGAAGGCCACTGGAATGGGACAATTGGAAATTTACATTGATTCGTAATGTGCTAAGGGTCAAAATAATAGTGTTTTGCGATAGGAACTTAAAATAACCATAACTTCTTACTCGGTTATTGGATTTAGGTGAATCTTATATCGTTGGAAAGCTAATTAAATTTCCTACGCAATGGAAAGTATAAATCTAAGGAATTCCACATGAACTAAATAGTATTCATTTTGGAAGCTATCCCTTAACATTCTAGGGATAAATTTAAGCTAGGAAAAGTGAGGGGTATTACAATTTAGAAAAAAAGGGAAACTTTGTCCATGTTATATAGGCCCATATAAGATTATTTGAAGGTTTGTCCAAGTTGAATTTGAGTTAGAGATACCCCAAGAGCTCTCAACAGTCTATCTAGTGTTTCACATCTCAATGTCTCGAAAGTGCATTGGAGATCCATCTCATATTACTCCTACTAAAGATGTACAAGTTACAAAAGATCTAACCTTTTAAGAAGTATCTATTTCTATTTTAGTAGATCTACAAGTTAAGAAGTTGAGAAATAAGGAAATAGCTTTTGTAAAAGTACTTTGGAGAAACCAGCAAGTTGAGGAGATCATACAGGAAGCCGAAGAAGTGAGAAATCCAAGTACCCTTATTTATTTGAATATGAAGAGAAATTCCAAGATGATGAATTAGAGAAATAACAAGTAAGTATAATATATAAATACTATGTGATAAAAGGAATATTAACCTTAGGCTTGAACTTGTTTAGGTTGGACAATTTTTCTAACATTTGAGGATAAATGTTCCTAAAGGGGGAGGATGTAACACCCCATATTTTTCTTGTTCTTGTTCTACTTATATGGAACTTGGTATAGCCTTGTGGTATAGATAATGGACATCATTTGTTATATGAGTATTAATTGTGTAGATAGAGATATAGATACTGCCCTTACGTTTTAATATGACGCAACCATGTTAACATCGATACAACTATTTAAATTAGAATTGTAAGTCAGTATTTGAAAAATCTAAAGTTTAAAGTGACAAAGTTTATACAAGTTGTAAGTTAGATTAAGAGTATTACGGCTAAATAAACTAAGTAATGCAATTCTAAATTGAACGGGTGGCAGCTCTAGGGCATAAGCCTAGCATGGGATGATCTCAATACCTTTATATGTGGGTAGAAGCTTAGGGCGTAAGTCTAGCATGGGTCGATCCCAATGTTTATATATGGGTGGCAACTCAGGGGCATAAGCCTAGCATACATTGATCCCAATTTATCTATTTACCATTGATTAGCTGGTCATTTGTATCATATGGTTTACAAAGATTATAATGTAATAAAGGTAAAATGAAGAAAAGAATATAATGTACCTAATCTTACAAGTATATAAAGGTGGTCTACTAGCACTATTTGTACACTTGTATCTGATTTCCATTGAGCTCCTATATCATGTGTGGTTACTTTCAGACTTACATATTCCACACATATTTTTGTACTGACACCCCTTATAGGAAACCTGTATTTCATGTTGTAGGCATAGGTGCTTCAACTAATACACCCTCTCAGTAGGATCCCAACATATCCAGCACTATTGGTGAGTTCCAGATTGATGTAGGGCTTTCTGAATCTCTTTTATTTATTGTGGTGTTGTACAGAATTTAAGAGTATGGCGGGGGTTTGTCTCAACCTTGACAAAGTGTCTATGTATCTTTTAGAGTCTTTGTAGACCAATGTAAAGTTAAGCATGATAGTGTCTTATCTTTTAGATGTTATGGCCCGAACGACCAAGTCCAATGTAAAGTTAAGCATGATAGTGTCTTATCTTTTAGATGTTATGGCCCCAACGACCAAGTCTTGTTGTATAGTTTAGGCTCGTTATTTATTTCTCATTGATGCATTATATACATGTATGGAAGAATCTTTGGTTATAATAGTTACATTTATGAGAAGTACAAGGTTATGGATTGGTGCTCTTGGGCCTTCACGGCTATGGGTGCCTGTCTGCCCCTATAGAATTTGAGGTGTAACATTGTCCAACTGATTTGGTACTGCATCCATATATATAAGGTAAAATTCAAAATTTAGGGAATGAAGTACCACTTAATATATGAGTCAATAAATTGTAAATTCTATCCTAATTTTGTCTAATAAAACCTTATTGTTGTTTTACCAGAAAATATACTAGTTGTTTAAACTTTTATAGATTTGGGCCCATGCTGACATGGGATACACACCTCTTGTGTGTATATATACACACACATATATAAGCTTTATCAAGGTCCTTTTTTATTCTTTTTCTTTACTTCTTCAAGTGCTAGTGGTTGCACATATGCTACGTATAGCCCATACATATATGAAGTTACAGGAAGTGGAGTTTTATGAGGAAAAATAATTTGACACAACTTTTGATAAATGAAATAAATTAACCATTTATATAAAATTATTAGAACTTGAATTTCTAGGTATATTAAGGATATTGATTTCCCTTTTGGCATAATTCCATAAGATATGAGAATTTTGACTTGAGCATACTATCAAAGAGTCAGTTGTTAGATGTCTCTAAGTTGTTGTTGGTGTTATTCTTTTTAAACACTCAATATGGGGATTTTAGTTCCATTTTAAGTTGTATGTATAAGGGGGTTTATACATCCTATGATTGTGACCATAGGATTATATGATTATCAAGTTAATTATGGTATTATGATAGTTGCACAGAGTACGTACGGTGGTATATAGGTTTCTTATGGGGTTGCTATTCTAATTGCATATACATACATTCTTGTTTTTCTTACATATATTTGGATATCATAGTGGCCTTATTGGCCCACATAGAGATTTACATACATATAAATATCATATTAGACTCCTTGGCCCATATAGCGATATGTATATTTTTGTTAGGAACTATTTGGGTAGATGAGATTATTGTTATTGTGATATAGGATTTGGTTGAGAGTTACTATTAGTTTTGTAGCTTGAAGTCGGCAAAAGATATACATGGTAGTTGGTGGTATATTGTATATTGTGAAGCACGGGTGATGACCTTGTTGTGATTGTTGTAGGTTGTCTTTCTATATTTGTATTTATTCACATGTTTTGGGTTTATTTTCTATAGTTGTGTTTATTCATATGTTTTGGTGCATGCTATAGTTTGTACAACCTTCGAGGCTTTGTGAGAACTTATGAGGTTGTTGTAGTTTTTGACAAGGTCGATCCTGTGGCATTGGAAGCACATATAAGGTTATAATTATTTCTGCTAGGTTTGCACTTGTATATTGCTATGCAAGTCAATGACAATTTCCAACATGGTTGAGATTGTTTCCTCCGTTAGCCTGCAAGTCCATGACTATTTTCGGTAGGGTACGATATATGTATTGCTTTTCATTATATTATCTTCTTATTATGTAAACTTTCTAATTATTTGTATTATAACATCTTGAATTACGAATCAATAAATACTTTGTACTTAGTACCAAAAAACAAAATCTAAGACTTGGAGTCCTAGACCACAACAACTCAATATATGAATTATAAAGTGCAACCACGAGTTGTGGTATGACTCGTGGCACTAGACACAAAGTTGTTCCAAAATTTCTAGGAACCATTACTCATACAACGAGTCTTAGATGGGTGTATAAGTCATATAATGGAATCATGAACTCATATGTGAGACTTGTAAAAAGTACCCTCAAAGCTCTCACGGACCACGACTTAACTATGAGTCATACTATGACTTGAGGTATACTTCACCGAAAAATCAACAACATTTATGTAAGGGTAATTTTGACTTTTAATTACCTTATTACCTTATCATATAAATATTTTGGTTACCAAAATGTATAAATACAAAATCCTAAAGCTTATTCTTTCTTTATTTATCTCAATAACAAGACTAAGACAAAATCAAGCAATCTAGTGTTCCTAATCTGGCAAGTTTATAAAGTTCTCTTTTGTCAAATGTTTTCTTTTATTGAGTACACAAAATTTCAATGATGAATTTATTTCATTCTCACGTTCAAGTAATTTTGAGATGTATAAAAACTATGGTCAACGCTAGGGTTTATGCCCAAATCATTAAAGTTAGATTCTTTTAATATTTTATTTAATTTTGATGAATGGTGTTTTCTACGATCTTATGAGTTTTATGAAAAAATCTTATTTATGCATCAAAATTCATGCTTTAAGGATTTCTTTTTGCAATTTTGATGTCTATATTGAAAATACATGCTTTCAAACACATGTTTTTATGCATATGATTTATGATATGAAATTGAGCATAGGCTCACTACCATACAATTTACAAACATGTTGAGCACTGACCCCAAAAATGATTCGGTTATGATACAGAACACTACTCTATTTTTAGAGGAATTATTTAGCACTGAGGATAAGGGTTTAGATAAACCAAGTTACATAATTACATTGTCACAATAGGTTTCACCTAAATGGCATGATTATATGATATTCATGTTCATGGTTCTAACTTAAGCCAGTTAGAACAAATCTTTTAGTATGGGTACTCAAACTAACCATCCATCCCCATCCAATTCTAGTTCTTAGGTTGCTTTTAAGGTCTGTTGTTTTCTCAGAATGAACCCTCCAAGGTTCTTAAGGTCAATCTCAGTGAGTATCTATAAAATTTCATTATGAGGTTTAGGCGATTCATCAGGTTATGCATATTATAGGTACATAGAAGGTTGAACTTATTTCTAATAGCATAAATATATTTCAAGAAAATGGTATAAGTAGTGAAAAGTCATTCGAAGAGAAGATGTAGTACCCACAGAGTTGAATAGGCCTGAAGATGCTTTCTTTGGGTATTTTTTCCTTGAGAGTTAAGAGAGGTGAAGGTTAGAGATTTCTAAATTTGGAGTAGAGTTCCATGAGTACAAATGAGTATGGTGTTAAGTTCACCCATTATCTCTCTATGCTCCAGATATGGTGTTCAATATAAGGAATCGAATGAGCTTATTTGTATTAGGGTTGAACAAACTTACAAGTAAGAAGGGTAAGGCGATAAATTTAATTGTATATATGGACATTGCTCAACTTATGATTTATGTTCAGTAGTTTGAAGAGGATAAGTTGAATGAGAGGAAAGAAAATCAAAGTAATAAAGCCAAGTTAGACAACCCTAATCATAGTAAACAGAGGGTCGAAAATGGAAACTGATCTTCCCTCCATATAATTCATCATATTAGCCTTATCATTAGATAGTGTACTAGTTTCTAGGTTAAGAAATGATCAAAAATTCAAAGCTTTAGGCCCTCAGTATTAGGAAAGCGCTGTGAAGGGACCTTATATCCTTTTTGCAATAAGTGTGGGAAGCATCATCTGAGTAAGTGTCTCTATGATATCGATTGTTACTTTGGGTATGGAAAGCAGGGTCATATGCTGAGAGATTGTCCTTCCACTAGATAGGGAAATAGTTAAAATAGGGTCGAGATTACTTCATCATCTTTAGTGGCCCATGTTCCTAGAAAGTTAATTCTTCAAGTTTTGATATTGGTCAGAACTGTTTCTATGCTTTAGTGAGTCGTCAGGATCCAGAGAGTTACCCAGATGTCTCTACCAACATATTGAAAGTTATCTCTCTTGATGGTTATGCTTTCTTAGATCGAAGAGCTACCTTTTCATTCATGACTCCCTATTTTTCTATGAAGTTTTGAGTAAAACCCGAGCAACTCCTAGAGCCTTTATCTATTTCAAATCCAATTGGTGAATCTAACTTAGCCAAACATATTGACAAGCATTGAACCATGTCCATCCTTCACAGAGATACCACAATCAATCTAGTAGAGTTAGAACTAATAGATTTTGATGTCATTTTAGGCATAGATTGGGTATACTATTGTTAAGCTTCAATTGATTATAGAACCCGTATTGTGAAATTTTAGTTTTTGAATGAACCTGTCTTAGAGTGAAAGGGTAGTCCAGCCATTCAAAAAGGCCACTTAATCTCTCATATTAAGGCTAGGAAAATAATTTCTAAGGGTTGTATTTTGTCAGGATCCAATTTACGTGTCATGATAGTACCTACTTTACCCCACCAGTAGGTAAGCCAAAATCATAGCTCAGAGCTATAAACAATGAGCTATTTATCAAAAAAAGGCATAAAGGCCAAAAATATGCAAGAGACTTACAGGCAATAATCATCAATAATATCATAAGAAAAGAAAAATAAAATAAGTAACAACATCCCACGACCTAGTAGTATCAGTATAAGAGCCACTAATCCAAGAGAATACGAGTACCATAGTAGTCAAATATACATCAGTCTCAAAAATAAAAGACTATTAAAAATAAAAGGAAAAAAGGTCAACTCTGACTTCAAAAGCTCACCCCATCTCCAAACTCTGAGCAACATGAATCTCAGCGTCAGCAGTGGTAACTAGTACTCAAATCTACATAAAAAGGTACAGAAGTATAGTATGAGTACCAAAGCCACGGGTACTTAGTAGGCATCATCGGCCGACTGAGCAAAATTATAATATAAGTATAATAAAATGCAAGATAAATAAGCTAAGTTAAGGTAAGAATAAAAACCTAGAATAATGCTCCAAATACTATAAAATAAATAGTCAAAATAATAAGAATAAGGAAAGCATAGCTATCACCACAAACCTTGCTCTAATAAGCCAGTAAGTGCCGAAAAGTAAATAACCCAATGTGGGCCCCCATAAGCCGGAGGGTGCAATCAAAAGGAAAGTAATAACCAAAATTAAACCAAATAGCCATATTTCAAAATCATAATAGTGGATCCTTTCTTACTGAAATCACCGGACATAAACTGGTTCCATAACTGTCATAAAAAATCTTACAATGCTGAACATGAATTGAGACTCTTGTCATCACTTTCCAAAATTAAACTGAGACTCATATCATCATCTTCCTGACTTGATCTAGAAGTCATAGAACAAATTGTCGAACTCAAACCAAAACTAAATAGCATAATTCACTGTATTTGAATTGGAACAAATATTATTTCCCAAGTACCAAGATAAAATAAAGAATCACCTCCTTCTACAAGATGTAACATACCTATAAGGTCTAAAAGTGTTGGCCTAAGGTTGGTTGGGAGGGCCCACTTCTAATCCCCGAAATCCATTCTAAGGAAGATTCTACCCCAAACTAGGATAACGCATCTAAATTTATATCTGGATATTAATTAAGCCATATTTTAGTCCTAAGATAGCAAGTCTACCTAAAGTTAAGCAATGAAGCCATTTATACCTAATTACAGTTCCTTAATCAGCTATAATATCCCATTTTATAATAAATATGCTTCCAAGATCTAATTTCCAACCCATACCTAGCACATTATAATAAATATACTAGAATTTAGCCCAATCTATGAGAAAGGTACACCTAGCCTGCCTGCACACCGAAGAAAGCCTGATGAAATCTGCTAAATTATCGATTTCCCCTTCCGAGAAGCTTCCACATGATGCTACACTATGGAAATATTAATCTACTCATCAATACAAGAACAACAGTACACATATTGCATTTTTTTCTTTGGGTCTAAAATTATGTGAAGATCCTATATGGGTCCCTCTTATGGAATCGCACTTCCGAAATCGTCAATACGTCTCTTTATCCTCAAGAAATATTTACCCTAAAGGGTAGGTAAATTCCAAGCTCAGATGGTGCTAAAATCAACCCACCAATAATCTAGGGATTTTGGGAAATAAATTGAGAAAATAACCATGAATTTAATAGAAACTTACCAAGATTTTGGTGAAGGGACGAGTAATCTCAGATCTCAATTACCCTAAAATCACGTAATAATGTTTCTCCCAATTTTAGAGACTCTCTAGGGTTTTCACTCTTGAGACTTGTGAGAAAATGGGAGTAAACCAGGCTAATGGGGCATTAAATGGCTTCCAAGTGTAGCTGAAGTATACACTTGACCGCTTGAACTAGTGCTTGCGTACTCACAAAATGATTTTGGTCCTTATGCAACCTAACAACACCATCATAAAAGGAAGATTCACACACTTCTTTACTAAGAAAATCCGAAACTACACCACTTTGGCTACTACTAGCCACATCACAACAGTTTAAGTTCAAGGAAGTGTAAAAGATAGCTTTCTTACCTTGTAGATCATGAGAAGTGTGTTCTTCACTTGGGTTTGCATTATGGCAGACTTCATTCTCCACATTACAAGGGATTATGTCAAGGTTTCCCTTTGGACTAATTTCTTCATCACTTATCCCCAAATTGGGACTTTCGGCCAAGGGCTTGAAGGGAACTTTCTTGGGCTTCCCCTCGGGACTTCTAGGGTCTTGAACCTGTACATGAGAAGAGAAAATACTAGAAAAAATTCTACCATTTGGGTTAGTGAATAACAAGGGTCCTTTGTGGACAAGATCCACAATCAAGCATTTTTTTCCCTTCTTTCTTCACATTCTTCTTGTACCTCACCATTCATTTTCTATCCATATTTAGGCTTGGCCTCACTCTCTTTGGTTTCTAACTCATGGAGAGGAGTCATTAGATTTCGTGAAGTATAGGATCTTTGGACTTGAGGTGTTTGGAATTGTGAAGGTAGCCTTTGGTCAAGTGAGTTTGGAACTTAGTGGTTTCAATTTTGTGGAGATTTTGGTGGACATAGTCTATCAACCCTCCCTTTAATTCTAATCATGTCACCCCTCATTGCATCCATATCACCCTTCATACCTCTTCTCAAAGCATCATTATCATCCTTCATTTTTTGGGCGAAGGCCTCAAGCCGAGCCATCAAAACTCCAATAGCATCATTTCAAAGGTTGGAAAGTAGTACTTTTGGATTCCATGGAAAATGTACCAAAAAAGTGCAAAAAATAGCAAGCAAAACAACCTACAAAACGAGCAAACAAGTTAGTTCAAAAACGCCTCACCACACTCACACTCGGATCTTACATCACACTTGGTCTCACAAGTGTTGAAAACTTGGCAATACTTGGCAAGTGAAAGAGTGGTGAATATGCTTTGGTCTGGAATCGATTTTTGTTTGATATGACTCAAATAAAATGATGCACGGACTTGAACCAACAAATTACTACGAATTAAAAATGAGAAAAGCACACAAAAATTGAAGAAACGAAATAATCAGACACTAATCTAATTACCAAACTAGTAGGTACTTACTAGTTTGCTAATTAGTGAAAGAACAACAAAATTGAAACTAGAAACAACAATTAGAAACTAGGAAATCTACCTAAGAACTCAATTTGGCCGATTAGCTAGGGATGACATGGAAGCTTGTGATTGGACGTTAAGTTTTTTCAAATTTTTCAACCCTAATTCTCAAGTCTCGGCCTAGAACCCCTTCGGTGAAGAAGAATTTCATTTGGGACAGAAAATGAAGGTTTGAAAGCCTTTTTAGAGCTTCAAATGAATTCAAAAACAATGGTCCCCCCCTTTGTACTTGGAATGTACTTGATTTTGTACTTTAATTATTCCTTTATCTCTTCTTTCTTTGGATGACAATGAATATGCCAAGGAATATTCTTTTGGAAACACCAAGTACATTCTCTTTCTTCTCCTTTTTTGGATCAAACACACTCTTTGAATATTCTTCCTTAGCAAGACTTGATGAACATGGAAGAACAAGATGAATATTTAAGATTTGACAAAAGTTTGACCCTTAACCAAATGAACCCCAAATCTGGATTTTCTTGTGGATCTAGGTTCCTTAGACCAAGGTGAGCTCAAATAACAATAAATCACAACCAACCAACGTCCACAACACAAAAACCACATGGATCTAGCTTCTTGAAGCTTCAAAATGCCATAACCATGGTGGATCTAGCTCAAAATTGACCAAATCTTGTTCCAAATGTAGAGCTAGACTCCTTAGGTGCTAGGGAGCAAGGATCTAGAACTTGAAACCAACAAAACACCAAAAAACAAAGTAGATCTAAGATCTTAAGATCTGTCAAAACACAAAAATGGGTTAACAATTTTTTTTGTGAGATTTTTGATTTTCTACACTCTTTTTTTGTTGATTTTCTGCAAGGTAATCAATAATTCAAGACTTAGAGTTGTAGGAACAACACTAAAACGTGGCTTTGATACCAAATTATACAAGAGAATACTAGGAATTCACAAAACGGACATATAAGATACAAAAATCAGCAAGCACATAAAGAGAAAAACAACACCAAAGAAAGGGGGGATGAATAAGAGAAATGCTTGAAATTAAAGGATAGATAGAAAGACTCTTACTTCTACCAAGTGATTAACAAAAGATGTTGTATCAAATCATCAATCAAACCTCACCAATAGAAGCTCAAACCTTCCTCTTAGGAGGACCAAGGGAATTCACACTCCTCAAAACCCACCTTTCTTGCTAATTTATAAACACAAGTGAAATCCATCAATTGTGCTAACCCTAATTTGGTTTCTCTCTCTTAAGGAGAAACAGAATACTACAAGCTAACACTAATATTACAATCTGAAAATTCACTCAATTCATTATGTCAAAACTAAGGAAAAATAAGAGCTAAGGTGCCTATTTATACTTATTACAAACAAGGACAAAAATACCCTTAAAAAAGGGTGCTCCTTTAGAGTGTAAAAAGGGAGTCTTAAAAGACAACAATAGCCCTGAAATAGGGCGCCTCTTGAGTGTAAAATCATAGTGTGCAAAGTCCATTTTTTCCTTTAAGTGAGGCGCCTCTTGAGTGTTAATGGTTCCCTTCTCCTCCTTCAACTTGACAAGGCTTTAAAATGCTCCAAACACTTGCCAATTCCGAAGTTTGAACCTTTGACAATGCCTTGTACAATTTTGTGCACCTCATGCTTGTATCACTTGTTCATGAATTGTGTGATGAAATGATATCTCGTTTGAGAATTGAATTCGGTAATTTGAGAATAAAATTGGGGTGGGAATTGAAACTTTGATAAAAGGCAAATATTATTGTTTTGGTTCATTGATGATTATTTAATTTGGAATAGAAATTGATTTTGGTTAACCTCGATAGTATCATGTTTAGGCAGAGGATTAATAGGAAGATATTAGGTCATGTGTAGGCAAATCTTTGGAATCTATATCATCGTATGTGTGAATGCTTGTTTTGATTGACTTTTCTCTTTATATCACATTTTCTATCAAATATATTTATTCACCAGTGGATGCCCTGAGGTCATGTGTATGTATTCATCGGGGAATGCCCCGTGATACATTCAGGAGACCGATCATGATCAAGGTTCGAGGCATTAGGTAAAGCATAGCTTAGGATAGTTAGGTGTAACGCTCCGAGTCTGCACCCCAAACTCCATACAGTGCTTATGACCCCGAAGGACCCCAAACTAACCCATGACTGGTACCTACTATGAGCACTGAATAATAATACTGAAATAATGTGGAAGTTCGGCTAAAGTGTCGTAAGGTTCATAATCTAAATACTGATAAATATAGCAACTGATTATAACATTTGAAAACTGAATACTTTCTAAACTAGTCTAGTCTGAAAATCCTCTAACTGAACTGTCTGAATATAGAGTTTATGGGACAAGCCCCCAACTAACTCCGATTAATAAATACTACTTCTACTGTAATACTAAAATAAAAGAATATCCTCGATAGATGAGGACTTACTACTGAATCTATTGCTGCTGACTAAATCTGACTAAGCACGGTCAGGAACCTGAGCGTCCAAATCTATGATATGAGACATCATACGCAAGAAAAGAGTATATGATCAGTACGTGGAATGTACTAGTATGCTAGATGAGGTAAGGCTAATATGTAGGGGTTGATATGCATGAACAGTAACTGACTGAGTGATATGAATATAATTGAATAAGAGTTCATGGATAATTGAAGTTGTTGTAAACACTAATTATGCAATACTGTGCATATACATATATATACTGTGTTTGAGATTTATACTAAAATTGAGCAATGAGTTCTGATAACTGAGTAACTGATATCTGAGATTACTAATAATTGAATTATTACTAACTTAGTGACTGTTAACTAATAGTCTTGATTCTGTAGAACTGAGCTGAGTTCTATACTAGAGACTAAAACTGAAACTATAAGAGGTAATCATCTAAATGACATGCCCTAATATCTTATCAGGGTCCAACCTGTAACCCCAGTTGAAAAGTCACCCTCATCTAGCAGATGCCTAAATGAGAACGGTGTTACCCTCAACTAGCAGGTAAACACTTTATCAACCCTTAATTGGCAGGTTGATATCTCAACCTATGCTGGTTGTATAGTTCTGGAACTCAAGGACTGCTACTAAGGGTCACACCCTTAACTGGCAGGTGAGCCCTCATCCTTGGGTTCGCTCGGTGCTGAAATTATTAGACTAAACTGAATTGAACTGAGCTGAGTTTAACTGGAGTGATGCTGATCGTGAAGACTGACTGAATACTACTGTGGTGATGCTACTGAGTCTACTCTGTAACTACTATGATCTAAGTAAACAGCTAGATTTTTTAGTATTGAATACCCCCAGGACTCGATAGTATCAATAGTAAAATATGGCACAATCTTGAAAGCATAACATTAGTTACTTGTTCACAATGCATTCATTTAGACATTTTGTCAAACACTTGAGAGGATGAACTTGTACATGAATGGGACCACATCATAATATGTCATGATTTCACTATTCGATTTACATAGGCATTCTATCAAAAACACTTGGGGAGCATAATTAATGTACATGATAATGGTCAACACATAAGCATCATAAATACAACATTCAACTTACAAATTTCAAGGGTTTAACATGAGGATCACATAATTCAACACACATACTATCTTAATTTCATGAAACTTGTAGTTAATCATGGATTGAAACCCAAACAATATCATGAACATGAGTATAATCTAATTCAAGCACAGAATCACAAATCTAAAAACTTATATTTTTAAAAAGGGTTCTTGGACTCTATGGGTGGTAAGGGCCCATGGATGAACACCTAACATACCTGAGAAGATGAGTTCTTAAAGTTTCTTGGTGGATTTCTTGAGAATTGCTCTTCATTCTTGGAGGCTAAGGTTTTCTATTTTGAGAGAAAATGATCTAGATTTGAGAGAAATTGAGTAAATAATTATCTAATTAGGTTATTAGGGTATTAATCTCGTGTTTAGGTTAATTAGGACCAATCTGCCCCTGAAATAATTTAAATTTCCATCATTAAAATTCCCAATTTTGGCCTTCACCGCGATGCGGTGGTATCGCGGTGAGCCACTGAAAGTTTGGCTGGAACTGTGTAAAAATGGACATTTACAAAATTGAACCTCAACGCGATGCGGTGGAATCGCGTTGCGTCACTGGAAATTGACAATTCTGAACTTGAACTATAGCGCGATGCGGCGCCATTGTGGTGACACATTGGAAAAGGACGAGTGGGAACTGGAACTTTATCTCAATGCGATGGAATTGTGGTGTTTCACTGGAAACTGACGAATGTCATTTGGCCTGTCACCACGACGCGATGATATTGTGGAGCCTGACTGCTGAAACTAAAATCGCCAAACTTCTTACCCGATTATCGAATTAAGGAAAATTTTATATCCTTGGAAAGCTGACTAAATTTCCTACACAATGGTGGGTCTTAAGCTGGAAAATGACCTTCTGGACCCCTGTATTATGTTGGTTTTGTAAGTTGGACACTTCTACTTACATGTTTGTCATCTGGACCCTTGAACCCACTAACAAGCAACATTTTGCACTTTTTAACCGTTGACCTTGCCTATGTGGCCTTAAAATAGTGACTAGGAAAAAGAGAGTGTAGCCACTCGCCTGGGAGTGCAAGTGGGGGTTAATTTTTAGCTAATTTTATATTAAAATAATTAAAAATAAAAATAAAAATAATATTAGAATTAAAAAAAATAAAAGGGTCCTTTTTTTCCACCATATTTTTTAATTTAAAAATATTGTTAAAAATTTCAAAAAAAATATTTTTTTCCCTCCCCACCCCCACACCTCATCCAGCCCCGTCCCACCCTACCCCACCCCAACACTCATCCACCCCTGCCCTACCCTTACCCCAGCCCGTCCCCACCCGTCACACCCTACCCAGCCCCATTCTACCCCACCATTAGCCCCTTCACCCCAACGTTGTCCCCACCCCCCACAACTCACCAGCCTCTCCCTACTCTATCCCAACCCCCACACCCCTCCCAGCCCCATACCTACCCCACCCCAGCCCCCACACCCCACCTCAATACTCTTTCAGCCCCCCCCACCACCACCACCACCATTACTTTTTATTTTTTATTTTAATTTTCCCTCAATTCAATTCTTTTCATTTTTTGAATAAAAATTTAAATTTGAAAACTTTTTTTGGATTAAAATTTAAATTTGAATTGAAAGTGAGTGATAGTGAACATTGAAAAAAATAGTGAATTTCACTTGAAAAAAATTCAACTTTTTGTGAATTTTTTAAAGATATTCAAATTTAAAAATCAAAAATTTATTATGTTTGTATATATGAATTTATAGTTAAAATTTAAATTAGTTGGAGAAGAATTTTAATAATTTGAAATGAATTTGATGTTTAATTTGTGAGCAAAAATAAAAACATGATTATTCAAATTTTCTACAATTATAAATTTTTCTTATTTAATTAAATTAATTTTAATATTTAATTTATTATTTAGCATTTTTAAAATGACTTGAAATTTAATGTAATACTTTTAAAAAAAAAATTATTTTTTTAGGTGATGTGGCAAATGTCATGGTAGATGAGGCAGATGTGGCAGCTGACGTGGGAAGAGTGTGTTATACTCACCAAAAAAGGGTTTAAAATGTTGCTTTTTAGTGGGTTCAGGAATCCAGATGACAAACATGAAGTAGAAGTATCCAACTTACAAAACCGACATAGTATAAGGGTCGAGAAGTTCATTTTGCCTATAAGTTTTACATAGGAATTCCCGTGTACTGAGAGCTAAACTGAGCTAAGAAAATATGAGGTATTACAATATCTCACCCTTGGGAACATTCGTCTTCGAATGAGACTGATTAAGATCAGAATACTGATAGATTGACTTTACATACTGAACATGCTCAATTGAAACATGATTAGATGACTAAAACCACTATAAACTGAGTTTTCAGACTGAACATTCACAACTGAAGCATGAGTACATGGCTGAACTGATTCATGAATTTGAATGCATGGTTGTCATGAGGATAATATGCAACGATAATTGATACCAACTTTATAAAGTGAACTGAGCATGAAACTGAGTAAATCTAAGAAAGACTATTACCTCAAGTTGAGAATACTGATGAAGTGAGATCAATTACTGAACATGCATGAATTGGAACATGAAAACATAACTTAGTCTGAAACATGATACATGAACTGAATATCATGAACTGAACTGATTTCCTTGAATACATGCCATGACATGGGAATGGTCATACGGCTGGGATTGGAACGAGAGAGTCAAATTATAAGTACCCATTACTTCAAACTAGATCTTGTTACATGAAGAAAAAATGGAAGGTTTAGGACATGAACGCTCGAGGGATTATAGTTCATCTCACCTTAGGATATTATGTCCCCCGAAGGATGTTGACTTGGCTGAGATACTGAGGAAAGGCTGAGACGATGAATGGGGCACCTACGAACTGAATCGTGACTAAATATCTGGGATCTAAAACTAAGGCATGATACATGAACTGAGCTAAACTCGCAACTACCAGGATTCTCCACCTGGAATAGTCATATTAATGAGACTTCGGATAGTATGACTAGATGGAAAGATGGGAAACCATACGAACTTGTCCGCCTGACTGCTAAACTAAAGTGTTGGCTTTACAGACTAACTCATGCTAAAAACTTATAATCGATTGGAGCATTTCTTTGACACTCTTTCTATAATGTTGTAAAACCCCACCAAATTCTTAGCTTAATTTAGTCCTTTAAGCTTGTTAAGGGGTCCCAGACTTAGAAAATTCTAGCTAAGTATTCAGACTTTGTGTTATTTTAGTCTTCGAAAGTTAGAAATCTTATTTCACGACTTTACGTCCATTAAATGTTGATATTTGAGTTAATTCATGATCAAGAATATCAATAGGTGTTCCTGGACAAGTTTTGAATTTTTCGGACTTCGTTTGAAGTACCTTTGGAGTCCTAATCCAGTGAATCAATGTGATCTTGATGTGTCGCATTGACTATCACGTTGATGAATATTTTCCCCAACTCCCAGCATCTAATTCCAGTGAACTGACATAGACTCAATGTGGCACGTTGGCTATCGCGTGATGCCAATGATGCGATGCGTTGGCCTATGCATCAATAGTTCAGTTTACAGTATTTTAAACAGCCCCGTCCTCAGGGTTAATTAAGTCTTTTTCCCACGCCCTTCAACCCCGATAACATGAAATTTAGCCCTCTTTTAGAAAGTTATATTCATTCTTTCACAAATTGCTCAAGAACAAAAAACCTAGGTGAATTAAATTCAAATTCAAGGCTCAGTTCCACCTTAATTTTCCAGAATTCACCAACTAAGGTATGTGAAGTGTTCATCCAAGGGTTCTTTCCACCCTTGGAGTCCAAGAAACTCTTTTAAAGTTCATGTAGAGTGATTTCATGATTTCCATGATTTGAATTGAAGTATATTCATGATTTATTACAAGATTCATGTAGAGTTAATTGATATGTGTTCTTTATCATGTGAATTCATGTCGAAACTCTTGGAATTGTGTAATTGGAATGGAATCATGATGCCTATATGTTGTTTTAGTATTATCTGCATATATTGTGCCCCACAAGTGTTTGATGAATTGTCTATGTGAGTTAAATAGTGAAATTATATCATGTTAGCATGTACGCAAGTGTATGCCCAAATGAATGAATGTTGACTAAGTAGTTAGTTACTATGTCTCAAGATTATGCCATGTCTTTTAAGTTTATGCTATCTAGTCCTGGGGGTATTTAATACCCGATCATGTAGCTACTTGTCTAGAGCCATGGTCAGTTATAAAGTAGAATCAGTCATGTCTCGATCAGTAGAATTCAGTCAGTTACAGAACTTAGGAAAACTCAATGAACTCAGAATCAGTCCAACTCAGTTCAGTAAAATTAGTTCAGTTCAGTTATACAGTACAATTAGTAATAGTTCAGTCTAGCCTAGTACAGTTTAGAACTCAGTCCAGTGTATATTCAGTTGGGAAAAATATTCAGCACCGAGTGAACCCAAGGATGGGGACTCACCTACCAGTAGAGGGTGAAATCCTTAGAAGCAGTCCTTGCGTTCCAGAACTACATAGCCAGCGTAGGTTGAGACATCAACCTGCCAATTGAGGGTTGATGAGGTGCTCTACCTGCCAGTTGAGGGTATCACCATTCTTGTTCAGAGCACCTACCAGATGAAGGCGACTCAGCACTTGTCCTTACCCATGGAACGGTATTGGCACCCTTACAACTGGGGTTACAGGTTGGACCCTAAATCAGTTAGAGAATGGGTATTTCAGTTAGATGATTACTTCCCATAGTCTCAGTTTCAGATTCAGCCTCAGTATGGAACTCAGTTCAGTTTTGCAGATTTAAAACTGTCAGACACAGTCACTCAATTTAGTACGGGATTTAGTATAGTTCCACAGAGTCAAGACTATCAGATACGGTCATTTAGTTACCAGTAATTCAGTATCATTATACTCAGATATTAATTAATTAGTATTCAGATTCAGTATCCAGTGTTATTACGATCTCAGTACAGTTTCCATATTTATGCGTGTACTCTTATTCAGTCATACTCATGATATTCAGTTAGTATTGTTCATGCATATGAACACATGCATTCCAGCCTACCTCACTGAGCATACCAGTATATTCAAAGTATTGACGCATGCCTTTCTTTTGCGTTATGATGTCTTATATCATAGGTTTAGACGCACGAGATCTCAAGCACCCTTAGCAGATCAGACTATCAGCAGACAGAGTCAGTGGTGAGTCCCCATAGTTTGAGGACATGATTATTTATGTCAGCATTTTCGTTCTTTTTCAGTAGTCGGAGTTAGTTGGGGACTTGTCCTATCAACTCTACAGTTCAGACAGTTTAGAGGCTTTTCAGACTAGAGTATTTTCTGACGAATATTTTAGTTTTGGTATTGTTATACCTATTCAGTTTTATTTATAGTATTAAACCTTACGACCAGTTTCCACCTACTTTTCACATATTTATAGTATTATTATTCCATTATTATAGCAGGTACCAGTCATGGGTTAGCTTGTGGTCCTTCGAGATTATGAGCACCGTGTAGCATCTGGGGTACAAAATCGAGGTGTTACAAACTTAGAATCAGAGCCTAAGGTTCAACAGATTCCTAGGAAGTCTGAAAGTCATATCTAGTAGAATCTTGTGCATGGGTGTGTAGTGCGCCACACTTATGGACAGGAGGCTGCGAGGTGTTTTAGGAAAAGTTTCCCTTCTTTCAGTATTCTTGTCGTTTGAGTGAGCATGAGCTCAAGTTAAGCTCTCAGTCTAACTCATCTCTCCCTTATGCTTCCAGAATATGTCTACCAGAGAAGCTAACAAAAAAAGTAATGAAAACCAGTCAACCCCTTCGCCTGTTTAGGTAGATTCTCAGAATGAGCATATTTCTCACACTGAATTTAGAGCTACTTTCACCGCCTTAGCTCATTCAATAGTTGCTCAAAACAATCAGCTAGCTATTATCCTAGCTAGGATTATAGCTCATCCACAGAGTAAGGAGGAGAGGCATAGAAGAAAGAAGAGAAAGAATAAGAGGGAAAGAACATCTAAGCGAAAGAGTGGCCGGACCAATCCCCTTTGTCTGAAATATGGCAAAAACCACCAGGGTATCTGCAGAGCTGGTAGTGATATATGTTTCGGGTGTGGCAATCAGGTCACAGAGTCAGAGATTGTCCCCAGTCAGGTTCTCAGGGTCAGCATAATCGTCCCCCAACTCAGTCTAATCACTCAAATCAGTAGGGTGCCGCTTCCAATGCCACCAGTGGACAACGCCCGAATAGACTCTTGCTCTTCAGTCCCGACAGGATCAGAAAAGTTCTCCTGAGGTGATCACTGGTACATTACAAGTTTTCTATTTTTGTGTTTATGCTTTGCTCGATCCAGGAGCTTCGTTGTCTTTTGTGACATCCTGAAGACAGCTTTCAGAACTCGGTATGGTCACTTCAAATTCTTAGTCATGTTCTTTGGTCATACTTATGGCCCAGCAGCCTTCATGGACTTGATGAACCGTATGATCAAATAGTACTTAGACATATTCGTCATAGTTTACATAGCTAACATTCTTGTCTATTCCCGTAATAAGGATGAACCCGCTGATCATTCCTCCATACAGAATGGTAACTTTTCCAGAGAGTCACCGCAATAGTGGCACGTCGTAGTGTCCCAGCAAAATTAAGATTTTTGGTTAATTTTTAGTGCTGATTTAAAGTTTAATAGAGGCATTTTGGTCAATCCCCAGAGCCCCAATCCATCCAAAACACATCATTAAGCAAATACCAAAGCACTTTATGCTTATTTCATCACTTTTCTCTCAAAATAAAACCCTAGATCATCAAAGCTCCTTCTCAAAGAAAACCCAATTCTTCCATTAATTCTCCAATGAAATTCAAAATTAAGGATTCCCAATACAAGAACTCTAAGAATTCATCTTCAAAGCATCAATAGAAATCCAAGATTCAAGTTTTAGCATCTAGTTCATCAATTGAGATATGTGGAGTTATGACCTAGGATGATTCTTTCATTCTTGTGCCCAAAACTTATGTTAATTACAAATTTACTGAAACTTTATGTGATTTCTCATGAAATTAAAGTTAGGGTTTATACCCAATATTGCTATTTATGATTTTATGAGATTTCCAATGATTTAGAAGTTGAATTGCATATTTATGTTCATATTTTCATGTATATTGCAGAAATTTCCAGATTTTAAGTTGATTTATAAATGTTTACATCACCAAGCAAGAATATTATGATGTTTTAACATGAGTTTGATGTGTGGGTCATTAAGCCCTAATTAAGATTGCAATTTAAAGATTGTTGTGCTATGAGCACCCTGAGCTGGGATTATTCTCAAATTTTTCTATAAATATTTGCCCTTTTTGGTCCTGAGCTAAGATAAAGAATCTACTTTTTTCATATGACTTGAGATTTAAAGAAAGAAAGAGCATAATTGGTTTTCTTGTAAATCCTTCTGCTGTATTTTTTGAAGTGGATTTCTTAAGATCCTGAGCATAAGAATGGGAGTAGTATTTAGCACCGAGATGGGTATGTTACCAATATTAAAGGAAAATTCTACAAGGTGGCAGTCCGCCCGGCCATGTTGTATGGAGCGGAGTGTTGGCCAATCAAAAATTATCACATTCAAAATTTGAAGGTGGTAGAAATGTGGATGTTACATTGGATGTGTAGGCTTACTAGGGGTGATAAAGTTCGAAATGAGACTATTTGGGAGAAGGTTGGAGTGGCTTCACTGGAGGATAAGATGCGGGAATTCCGATCGAGATGGTTCGAACACATAATTAGAAGGGGTACGGATGCACCGGTTCGTAGGTGTGAGCGGCTAGCTTTGGATGGCTTCAGATGGGGCAGGGATAGGCCAAAGAAATACTGGAGAGAGGTGATTAGGCGAGACATGGTGCAGTTACAGCTCACTGAGGACATGACCCTAGATAGGAAGTTATGGAGGTCGCATTTTAGGATAGAAGGCTAGTGTCAGTTTGGATCGGTAGGGTAGGGCGTAGCTTGGTGGGTGTATATTCTTGGTATGCTACCTTGTTGCATGTTGTATTGCGATGGTGTACTATTCTTTGGTTGCTACTCTTTGTGGGTGGTGTATTTATGTCTTGTCATCTTGTTACGTGTTTTTTTGCGAATTTGATTAATATTCTTTGGCTTGAGCCGGGGGTCTATCGAAAATAGCCTTGCTACTTCTCCGGAGGTAGTGTATAGACTGCATACACCTTACCTCCCTAGACCTCACTATGTAAGAATACACCGGGTTTGTTGTTGTTGTTGATGGGTATATCACCAAGGTCTCATGCCCCAGAACTGCGTGCCACTATAGGATTAAGATTATTCCCACTTCTACGTGGATGACTAAGATCGTGATCACTTAAGATAAAAAGTTCTATTTTGATGACAAGGGTAGAACAGCTCAACCCAACGTGGGCAAGATGTGGGACTCCATGAATGCTCACATGGTTTATGTCAGTTAGAAAAAGCTCCCAAAAAAAAGTCCCCTACTCTTAAAACAGTCTATTGGTTTAAACCTTAAGATAAAGTATTTTCCTCATAGCTTAATGGTAAAGATTTTCAGCAAAGAATAATAGAAAAGATTTTAAAAAACTAAGTATAAAGGCTCACAAGTTTTACTCAAATTGTATTTTAAAGAAAGATAGTAGCTTCAGATTTTAGTTATCGAAATTTCAGATTTTAGAGTAAGTCCTTTTTACACTTAGACAGTATGATTAAAGAGATAATACAAGTACAACTTTTAGAACTAAATGTTATGACTCACTAGATTTATAAAGCATGACTTGCTTCTCATGACTATTATTTTTAGTATCTCAGATATTCCAGCTTATGTGAGTCATTTACATTTAGCATGCATTGTTTATAAATGATGATTATGAGATGATATTTTACTTAGGCATTTCACCCCTATATACTCAGTACATCCTCAAAGTACTGATCTACATATACGTCTGTGTGCTACATTGTCTCGTGCAGTAAAGTTGTTCTCTCTGAAACTCCTGTTTACTCGTATGTTACCCCAAAATTCTTCATCTATGACTTATTCTCGAGATAACATAATCAGCAAGTTCTAATTTCTCTCCAAACAATGCTCTCAAAATTTACTAGCAGAAATGTTAAAAGTCACACAAGGGGCTTGAGAGGAGCTCCCTAGTGTGTTAAGTTCCTTAAGTTGAAAATTTTATGTTCTCATCCCTATGAGTTGTTTAGTTGAGATAGAATCAGATATGCATTCAGATTCCTCATTATTCCTTCAGTATAGATAGTGCTCATGAGAGGAGATAGTATAAACCTAGACTGTTAAATGTAGTGTGCATTCGAGGGATATTATGAACTTTAGTGTTAAGATTTATGACTAGTAGAACCTTATTATAAGTTGAAGTATGGGTATAAAGAGTAGTGGCAAGAAGAGTGAACATGACAATTGATAGAAAGTATAGGGATAGACTTATGCATGTTATTGAGTCATGTTAAGGTAATATACCATTGTTTAGTTTGGTGGAGGATAGAGAAGGAGTTATTAGTTAAGGTGAATTGTTGTTGGTTGAAGTACGGGAGGAGTTATTGATGATATTTATTGTATTTTAGGATATTAATGAAGTTTTGGTGATTGAGTATCATCAATTTAGGGATATAAAAGGGTGAATAGTAATGATGCGCAGAAGGAGGATGTGTTAATGGATTATGATAAGATAGACCATATAATTATGATTGATTATTGTTGTTACAAAGTTCTAATGGACTAGTGTTTCTTGATGTTTTATTTCATAGCTTCCAAGTGAGAATTGTATGAGAGGTTGGGTTGTTGAAATATGTTTAGCACTAGACATTAAGTTTGAACAGTTGATGGTCATCAAAGTGGATGTAATGATTTCTTGGTTAGTGGTGCTAGTTATATGGAAGTGATCTAGTAGGCTTGAACAGTGTATGCAAGAGTTTGAGTTCAGTTATTTATAATTAAGTATGATGTTGTATGTATGATGAAGAAGTATGCTCAAGGTGATATGGGGTTGCATTATTTTCTAAGGTTATTACATGTTGTGTGTGATTAGTAGAACCTTTGAATTGCTAAGTGGAAGGAGACTAGTTATATAGTATATGTTATTCTAAAGTTAAGGAGTTTTGATTGATGATGTTGAGCCTTTTTGGTATGATCTTGATTCTCATGGTTTAGAAATACAAGTTTAGAGATGTGATATTAGTAATGCTATGACAATAGTAGTTTGGTTTATTAAAGGTTGATGATATCCATGTTAAGTGCTAGAATCTAAGTTTGAATCCTTGAAGATTGAGCAAACAGAAATAAAAGTTGAAGCTCTAAATGGTATGAACTCAGGATATACTGATACTCATGAAAATTCTAAGTTAGTAAGCGTTCAAGATATTATATGATGACTATTGGTCTATAGAAAGATAGAGTTGTATCTCTGATGGAGGTATTAGCAATGGGTGTTACACGTTAAGATACAGTCCTTCAGGGTAAGTTTAGTTTTATGTGTCGAGTAAAGTGATTGCAGTTTAGACTAAAGTTTATTTAGTGGTTCACAGACCTAGAGTGATGGCTTAAAGCTAAGGAGAAGATGATAGAATAGGTACCAAAGTCAGACTTCCAGATTCTAGTAAGTAATGCCAGTGTAGTATAGAAAGTCAGTAAGAGAGGATGATGCTCGGCCCATTCTCATCTTAGTATAAAGTTTCATACTTCAGTTATTTCAATATTTACTCATGCCTCACGCGCCAGTTCCCTGACCATAGCTCATGTTCATGCATAATAGAGAGCCATGTACTCTCCAGTTCCTAGTAAGAGGAGTTCCAGTTCATCCAACAATTGGAATCACATTCCATAAGTTATGAACTCCAAATTCAGGTCATGCAGCTCATGACTCGTGTACTCAGGCCTTACAGTAGGTTCAGTTCCAGTACTCATGCAACACCCTTAACGATCAGCAAAATCCAGAGTTATATCATGTACGTCCTCAGATTAGATCTCTTTAGTGAATCCATGACGTGAATATTCTATTCCTCAGGCCTCAGTAAAGTGTCAAGTTCTGCTTAGTATCCCTTCATATTTTAGACCCTGGCATTCCAACCTTTCAGTGACCTCCCCTAGGTCAAGAGAGTGATGATGAAAAAAATTATATAAATAGGAGAGAGTGAATGGGGTTATGTGGGAAAACAAAATAGTTATATGCTTGTTTTATATAAGTCTACAGGTGAAAAATATTGAGGTGAAATTTTTTTTGTGTATGAGTTGGTTAGTTGAGAATATTTTATGTATATTATCCTAAGAATTGAATAGTGCGTGGAAGTTGTTATTGGTAGAGGTATTAGAGAATATGAGAAAGAATCTCTTATGGGTATTTGTTTAGAAGTGCATGCGGTTATGAAGATAGGCTTGAACGTCATGTTGGTATATAAGAGGTTAAGTGTGTTTTGCATTAATTGATTCCTAGTAAGAGGTTGAATTTAGTTGTTAAAGTGATAAGAAGAATCATCCTAGAGTGAGAAGTTATGACAATGCTTGGGGTATTGAATCCATAGTTCAAGACTAGTATTATGGCGTTATGTGTAGTACCTTGTGATTTCGAGTTAGGCTTGACCATGATGAAAGAATTTAGTTCAGTTTAGACTTTAGTAGACAGATTTATCAATGCATGTAAGAATTATAAGTTGAATCAAGCGAGTATGGTATTTGAAGGGAATAATATAGTTGAGGGAGTGTTTGAGAAGTGTTACTAAGATTGAAAGTAAGAAGTTACATTACTTAAGGCCAAAAATTCTATCCTGACTTATGATTTATAGGTCTAAGTTCCATGCTATAGAGTCGTAGCAATGTTGTAGTTTCTGTTTTGTTCAGATCATGCCCACAGTTCTTTACTCCCTAATAGCATTAAAAGTTTATTAGAAGGGTGTTGAAGAAATACTCCATCAGGGTATAAGCGTTCGGTATAATTCAGTCCGTATAGCCAGCAATCCAGCTTAACAGTCCGACAAACAAATTTCCATAGTTTTCCATTTTCCAATTTAGTCTAGTCTTACTACCTGAAATTTCATGAGTATAGCCATTTCGAGAGGTAGTCTGTTCGCATCCATGTAAATTGCGAATTCAGCTCAGTATATGCAGCATGCATCAGTTTCAGATTCAGATATTAAGTCACGATTCAGTTCGTAAGTATCCTGTGTATCATCTTAGTCTTTTCGTAGTATTCCAACCAAATTAGTATCATTTGGGGACGAACGATCCCAAGGGGGAGATATTATAATACCACGAGTTTTCATGTTATAAACCTCTTATCTTTATCTCACAAAATCAGATCCAGCCTAAAGTAATGGTTACTCGTAAGCTGACTCTCTCGTTTCTATCTCAGCCATATAGTTATTTTCATGAGAATTCATGCACTCGCAGATCAGTTCAGTAGCTCATTATATTTAAGATTTAGCTATTCAGTTTATTTTAGTTGTGCATGATAGCTTATAGCCTCAGATTCCTCAGTATTTTTAGCTTAATTAGCCGCATTCGAGGATGAATGTTCCCAAGGGGTAGATATTGTAAAACCTCGTACTTTTCCTAGTTTAAATTCGTCCTGAGAATGTCAAAAATTTTCTTCTAAGATGAATACATTTTATTTCATATGGTATTTTTAAGATTTCGACTTTCCATTGTGTGGGAAATTGAATAAGCTTTCCATCGATATAAGATTCGCCCAAATCCGACACTCGATGAAGGAGTTATGATATTTTTAAGTTGACAGTGTGCCACCTGGGCACTTGGCGCGTCGTGGAGACAAGCAAAATGACAATCGTCAATTCCAGTGGCCCTCCGAGATAGCCTCGCATCGCGGAGAAGCCCCAATTCCCAATTGTCCCATTCCAGTAGACCGGCGCGATGATGGCACGGCGCGCCGAAAGCCAAATTGGAATTACTATAGAGCACCGCAATGGTGGCGAGTTATGTTAAAGTTCCAGGTCCCAATTGTCAAAATCCAGTGGGACAATGCAATAGCTTCGTGTCGCGGAGGTCCCCCATTTCCTAGTCGTCCTTTTCCAGAGAGCCACCACGATAGTGGCACATCGCGGTGACCCAGTACATCGAGATTTTTGGTCGATTTCCAGTTTCAATTTAAAGTTTAATAGGGGCATTTTGGTCAATCCTCAAGGCCCCAATCCGTCCAAAACACATCATTAAGTATACCAAAGCACTTTTTGCTTATTTCATCACTTTTCTCTCAAAAGAAAACCCTAGATCATCAAAGCTCCTTCTCCTAGAAAACCCAATTCTTCCATTAATTCTCCATGGAAATTCAAGATTAAGGATTCCCAATACAAAAACTCTAAGAATTCATCTTCAAAGCACCAATAGAAATCCAAGATTCAAGTTTTAGCATCTAGTTCATCAATTGAGGTATGTGGGGTTATGAACAAGGATAATCCTTTCATCCTTGTGTCCAAAACAATTTTAATTACAAATTTACTGAAACTTTATGTGATTTCTCATGAAATTAAACTTAGGGTTTATACCCAATATTTCTATTTATGAGTTTATGAGATTTCCAATGATTTAGAAGTTGAATTGCATGTTTATGTTCACATTTTCATGTATATTGCAAAAATTTCCAGATTTTAAGTTGATTTATAAATGTTTACATCACCAAGCATGAATATTATTATGTTTTAACATGAGTTTGATATGTGGGTCATTAAGCCCTAATTAAGATTGTTATTTCAAGATTGTTGTGCTATGAGCACCCTGAGCTGGGATTATTCTATTTTTCTATAAAGATTTGACCTTTTTAGTCCTGAGCTAAGCTAAAGAATCCACTTTTTTCATATGACTTGAGATTTAAAGAAAGAAAGAGCATAATTGATTTTCTTGTAAACCCTTGTGCTATATTTTTTGAAGTGGATTTCTTAAGATCCTGAGCATAAGAATGAGGGTAGTATTTAGCACCAAGATGGGTATGCCACCAAGGTTTCATGCCCCAGAGCTACGTGCCACCCTAGGATTAAACTATTCCCACTTCTACGCGGATGACTAAGATTGTGATCATAAGAAGTTTTATTCCGATGACAAAGGTAAAACAGCTCAACCCAACCTAGGCAAGACGTAGAACTCCATGAATGCTCACATGGTTTATGTCCGTTAGAAGAACCTCTCAAAAAAAAGTCCCCTACTCTTAAGCCAGGCTATTGGTTTAAAGCCTTAAGATACAGTGTTTTCCTCAAAGCTTAATGGTTAAGATTTTCAGAATAGTTTCTCAGAAAAAGAATAACAGAAAAGCTTTTAAAAAACTAAGTGTAAAGGCTCACAAGTTTTACTCAAATTGTGTTTTAAAGAAAGATAGTAGCTTCAGATTTCAGTTATAAGAATTTCAGATTTTAGAGTGAGTCTTTTCTATACTTAGACAGTATGATTTAAACAGATAATACAAGTACAATTATAGAAATAAATGTTATGACTTGCTAGATTTATAAAGCATGACTTGCTTCTCATGACTATTATTTTTAGTATCTCAGATACTCCAGCTTATGTGAGTCATTTACATTTAGCATGCATTGTTTTATAAATGATGATTATGAGATGATGTTTTACTTATGCATTTCACCCTCATATACTCAATACATCCTCAAAGTACTGATCCACATATACGCCTATGTTCTACATTGTCTCATAATGTAGGTACAAGTTGTAGTATGTGCAGACAGAATTAGAGAGTTGCAGATTCCAGCCAGCAAATAATGAGCCCTCCTACTTCGAGGACTTTAGTTAGATGTTATTTATATACTTTACTTTCTTACCCATATGTATTGATTAGTGGTAAATGGAGTCTCGCCCTAGCAATCTATAGTCAGTATAGTAGAGGCTTCATAGATGTCAGTTAGAGTCAGTTATGTAATTTCATTTCCATTTTTCAAACTTTATTAGATTGTAAAATGGTATCAGTATTGTATTTTTCACAGATTCCATCATTTTTATGTTTCCGCACCGCAAGCTCAGTCACTTTATACATATTTTCTCAGTTGCTTAACAGTATGCCAGTTCATGGGTCAGCTTGGGATCACTTATGGTCCTAAGCACCATGTAACATCTCGAAACAGATTTTTGGGGCGTTACATGTATATACTTGTACTATTGCTTTGTCGTATTCTATCACTTTTTTACCCCTCTCCTCCTCCCCACTTCCCCCTCTTCATATTCATATTGTCATGGTTCTACTGGCTCCAAGGTCTTTGGATAAATCGGGGGGTTGAGATTGATTTGGGGCACCAAGATATTTGAAACACTTAGGTGCATGTATATATATATATATGGGGGAGGGAAGAGGAGGGGGCTATTGTGTGAAACATAAAATGAAAAGTAAAACATAAGATGTAAAGTACATTCTGTGCCTTGGGACGAAAGATTGCTTGTAAAGATCCTGATATTATTGTAAGGAGATGTGTTTTCATATGGCAGATGTAATGAAGTTTCGTCTATTTTGACAATAGATGATAAACTTGAGCATGTATAATGAATGATTGTCATATTTAGCTAGACGACAAAGATTATATGAAAATTCTTGCAAGGCTTTTAAGTGATTTCATATAATAGTACTTCAATGATTGTGAGATTGCTTAGCATTTAAAAAAGGATCAATTCAGGAAAATGGTTAGAAAATAGCATATCATAGTCAGTTAATGCACTTATATATCCTACTATTACTGTACATGACATAATATATTGTTTTATCATGAAAGATATAACTTCACATTTACGTCAAAAGATTGTTGGTTAGGCAAACGCAGCAAGATTAGTTTTACTACATAACGTTTGATCGCACAAAATTTATCTATTTGCATATGAGGGTACTATGATATAGTCATATTCTACAAAATAATCAATTTTTGATACGCACTCAAGCCATGCCAAGAGCAACTTCTAATGCAAGTGACTAACACAGAGAAAACATGTGATTTTTCTTTCAAAAGATGCAAGTGACTCAACACAAAGAAGGTTCCAATATTGTATGAAGACAATGTTGATTGCAATCTTAACTGAAGGGTGGATACATAACAAATAATAATTCACCAAAGTTCTTTTTCATGCGTGAACTCTTAACAAAATAGTTCTGTAGACGTTCAACAAGTTTGTTTCGTAGATGATTTTGCATAATAACAAGGTCTTACTCTAATTTACATTTGAGAAGGTACACAAGATTGGAATACATCATCTTCGAGAAATAAAGTGCGTTTTATGCAGCATAGTTTGATCAAGCACAAAGTTTAAAAAATAAGAAAAGACTTCGGTGATATTTACCAAATTGTCCCTTATTAAAAAACGAACTACTCTTTCTTTAATTAAGTGAGACCAATAAGGATAAAAGTGAAATTGTGTCTTTTAAGTAGTGTTACCAAATAAGAAAAGATGACATTATTTTTTAGATGAACCAAAAAGGAAATAACAACCAATGGCTATAGTCATAGCGATCCTCCTATTCAACTACTTCGACCATTTCCGAGCACCTCATATCTTTTTCGGGGCGTCCGAAGATTCGATCATTTTTGTATGATTTCTCTTGCACTGCCCTTTCCAATGGGTTTCGAAGATAAAAATCAACGCATAAAATGAAACAAAGGGAATAATGTTTTATCCAAGGAAGTAAAATATGCACTGCAGTCTTTTTTGCTAAGCTAAGATTTTACTGCACCAAAGTTTTCTAGCAGGGTTTTTAACAAGACAGCTCTCAATACACATTTAAAATATGTACTTTTTTTTACTAGAATTTTTCCTAGTCAGGTTTTAATGAATTTAATATTTGGTGGATGTCCAGGGACCAACATACATTGTAACAAACTTGGTTTCCAATATACTTGACGCTTACAAAATAGCCTACATCGTATTAAATTACACGTTGATATACAGAAAAACTACTACACTATTTTATATTTCTCTCTTCTTGTCACTCTATTTGTTTCAATGTCTTATTTATAACATATTTAAACACTCTTTGCGCCTTTTTTTTAATTAAAGCACACGCTTTATTTGTGCTTATACAGCTTTTTTGCACTTTTTTCTTTTGATAACATCGTCGATAAGACGTTTTCTACTCTTGCTGGAGCATAAAAGAGTACCATATTTCTTCCTGTCCATATGTGAAATTATAAGAAGACAGTAATAAAACGAAATAAAGGAGAAACTTACCTGCACAAATTCAGTTGGTACTAGGTCAGCAAGTAGATATCAAATTTTTTATGTTTCGTAAGTTTCTCACTTCACACAATCTATACAAGGGCCTACGGAAAGCTTTATGAACGCTCATCCAAATCCTCGCTTTATGTTGTCGTATTGCGCCTCTTCAAGTGAAGCTTTTTATTCAATAAAAAGGTAAGGAACCCATAGTTGACAAACCCATTAAAATTTGTAAACCATGTTCTCCGTAAAGCCCACATCCTTGAGTAGTCCAGTTAACTGAGATTTGCAAACATAAATATGATTGAAGGCAACAACGGAATACTTAGAAGCAGGAAATTAAATTATTTTAACTAGATGGAATGAAGTACCTCGCCTTGCTCACGAGGATTTGGCTTTTCGCCAGATAAATGTTTTATCATCCCAGGAGGCCCACATACCTGGAGACCAACAGAAAGTTCTGATGATTTCCATAAGAAATCTTTAAGTCGAACCAAAAAAAAATTCAGGAAATCAGTGATTCTTCTTGCGCTGCATCAATCTTGTAGTGTACCACTTATCATTTTCCCTAACCCAGTCACTTACATCACCAACTTCTCAATAGCAGTCCCCACCGTCAGAGGCGAACCCGGGATTTAAGCTTGACGGGTGTACCTCTATATTTAAATATAGTAATTAATAGTGTCAAAGTTCCACATACATTTCTTTGAAAACTTATTAATTATAATATTTTATAAGCAAAATTTTAATATTATTGAATATCATTAATTAGATTTAATATGACAAAAGTGTGTTATTCACTGTATTTAAATTCAAAATACTTTTATATTTTGAACAATAATAGAAAGTTTTCGAAAAATATGAAATTTGAGAGATTTGTTTGCTAGATAGTTGCAACCGGTAACATATTTGATTTAAACCTATCTCAAACTTTAAATTGCTAATTTTTTAAATAAAAAATTACTCAATGATCAAAAGATTAAAAGAAAATAAATATTATACAGTATAAGCTAGGGAGAATATCTACCTTTTGAAGTTGGAGAGAAGCTTGTATTTTGAAATAAAATAAAAAATAGCTCAATAATATCCACAATACATAAAAGAAAAAAGGAAAAGTATGAAATAAATGACTACTAAATAGGAAATCTTTTTTAATCAAAAGATAAATATATACATTTGCACAATAAGTGTAAAGAAACTTGGAAAATGGAAAAAGGAGCAATAAAGAAACATTGTTGTTGGGGTCCGAACCTGAGCAATCACGCAATAGAAAATTGAAAAATGATAAAAGGAGCAATAAAACGTTGTTGCTAGGGCTCGAACTTGAGCAATCACACATTAAGAGCAACTTTCAAGTGGCATACCAAACCATCTCACCAGCCAACCTAGTTGTTATTGTGGGTGCACAACATATATTTAACATAATACTCTGATATATACATAGATATACAAACCATATATACAGAGTTTTTCTCGAGGCTAGCGGGAGCACGTGCACCCGCTAGCCTCAATGTAGGTCCACCTCTGCCAACCCTCACCCCCTCAATTATCATGAACAGCAAAAATACTACAATACTAAACCAACAACCAGCTACAGTCCTTGAAGTTACCACATATACTGGAGTACCTTGAGAGTTGTATGTAATCTGTTGTAAAGGCCACCAAGTTAGTTTTAACATCTTACAGTTTTAGTTCAACCTTTATTTCTTTGCATTAGCACCCTTTTTTAGTAGTAAGATGTTACTGATGTCAGTGTGTTAATTGCACGAGCCCTTCACGGAGAATTCTATGCTCTATATAAGCTGTAATTAGTGTCACTCCCTGTCACTGGGAGTACGACAAAACGAAAAATACATCTATTTTCTTCTCTATCCCTTCTCTTTTCTTTGTGCTTCGCCAAATCCCTTCTGACTCTCCATCTCTTCTGTAATTTTAGCTCTATTGAGTTGCAATCATGACAGATGGTATCAGGGTCAATGCTCCTCGACATTCAATCTGTTGCCATGTCCCGACGAAGCTTCTGCTTCTAATTCTCTTGCTCTATTTCACCTTCATTGCTAGGCTCAGGAAACGAGACAAGCCGACTTCAGTTCGGCTCAGCTCGGTTTCCGTCAAAATTTGACTCGACTTGGCTCGGCTCGGCCTAAGCTCTCTCTGATCAAGCTCACACTTGATTCAACTCAGTTGGCTCGCTCTAGTCATGTAATACTTCCTCCCTTTCAATCTTTTGGCCAATTTTTACTTGACACAGAGAGAATTTAGAAAGAAATGATAGAATTCGAATAAAGAAAGCGATTAGTCAACTACCAAGTGTGTCGAATAAAGAAAGCGATTAGTCAACTACCAAGTGTATCAATAGAAGAAGTGACATTGAACTCATACAAGAATTACTTACTTGAATTTTTAAGAGGGGTTTAATAGAAGAGATAAAGGGTTTCCTGATACAAGTTAAGCAATGAGAAGAGAAGTTGAGCTGGAAGCTGCGGAATTAGTTACATAACAGCTCATTTCATTTTAAAAGTCTGTTAATACTGTAGCAATACAGTTAACACTGTAGATACAATACCGAGTCCAAATGTTAGTTGGTAGTTTAAGTTAGTTAGTCGAGTCGGTTATTAGTTGATGATCACACTTGATTAGCAGTAGCTATATAGTCCCAGTTGTAGTGATTCCATATTCACCCGTGAAAGATCAATATAAAATTCTCATTCTTTGGTCTTAATA
The DNA here is from genome assembly GCF_002878395.1 of Capsicum annuum. Classification (NCBI taxonomy): domain Eukaryota; kingdom Viridiplantae; phylum Streptophyta; class Magnoliopsida; order Solanales; family Solanaceae; genus Capsicum; species Capsicum annuum. The sequence goes on along the minus strand of NC_061115.1, from coordinate 140,516,379 downwards.
TTTCTCTCAACAACAACAACATACCCAGTGTATTCCCACATAGTGGGGTCTGGGAGGGTAGCGTGTACGCAGACCATATCACTACCTCAGGTGAAGTAGAGAGGTTGTTTCCGATAGACCCCCGACATAGGACCGATAACAGTATACCAAACACAAAAGATAAGTGCATACAAACTAGTACAGTACGCAAAATAAACTAACAGTATAACAAACACCAAAGATAATTGCATATAAACTAGTACGGTATGCAAAATAGCCACACGATAATACTACCACGAACAAGAAACTACAGATAGAAAAGAACGCTCCACTACTATTACCAACGCACTCCCACCCTCTAACCCTAATCCGCGTCCTCCACACCTTCCTATCAAGGGTCATGTCCTCCATAAGTTGTAACTGCTCCATAGCACGTCTAATCACCTCCCTCCAATATTTCTTCAGTCTACCTCTACCCCGCCTAAAACCATCCATAGCCAGTGTCGCGCACCTCCGCATTGGAGCATCAGAGCCCCTCCTCATCACGTGCCCGAACCACCATAACCTCACTTCTCGCATCTTGTCCTCCACCGAGGCAACTCCCACCTTCTCCCGAATAATCTCATTCCTCACCCTATCTTTCCTGGTATGTCAACACATCCATCGCAACATTTGCATCTCTACCACCTTCAACTTTTGGGTGTGGGAGTTCTTAACTGGCCAACACTCCGCTCCATACAACATAGCTGGCCGGACTACCACTCTGTAGAACTTACCTTTAAGCTTCGGGGACACCTTCTTATCACATAGAACTCCCGAAGCGAGCTTCTATTTCAATCACCCTGCCCAAATACGATGCGTGACATCCTCGTCAATCTCACCATTGCCTTGAATCATAGACCCCAGATACTTGAAACTCTCCCTCTTCTGAATGACCTCGGAGTCCAGCTTCACAACCACTCCAGCCTATTGCAACACATCACTGAACTTACACTCCAAATACTCCGTCTTGGTTCTACTAAACCGAAATCCTTTAGACTCAAGAGTTTGTCTCCAAATCTCCAACTTATCATTAACTCCACTCCGAGTCTCGTCAATCAGTACCACATCATCTGCAAATAACATATACCAAGGCACCTCCCCTTTAATATGCCGCGTCAAAACATCCATCACCAAGGCAAATAAAAACGGGCTAAGAGTCGATCCTTGATGCAACCCAATAAAAACTGGGAAGTACTCTGAATCTCTACCTAGCGTCCTCACACGAGTCTTCGCACCATCATACATATCCTGAATCAACCTAGTGTACGCCACGGACACCCCTCTAGCCTCCAAGCACCTTCACAGAATCTCCCTGAGAACTCTGTCATATATTTTCTCAAGATCAATAAACATCATGTGCAAGTCTTTCTTCCTCTCCCAAAATTGCTCCACTAATCTCCTCACAAGGTGAATGGCCACAGTGGTCGAGCGACCTGACATGAAACCGAACTGATTCTCAGAGATCGTCATGATCCTTCTCATCCTCAACTCTACCACCCTTTCCCAAACCTTCATACTATGAGTCAACTTAATACCTCTATAGTTGTTGCAACTCTGGATGTCTCCCTTGTTCTTATACACTGGAATCATCGTTCTCCACCTCCACGCTTCAGGCATCTTCGTCGCCCTAAAAATAATGTTAAACAACCTTGTCAATTTGGCTAATCAGTTGAAGAACCCTAGATTAGCTATTTGAAGAACCCTAGATTAGCTATTCTTTCGGCGATTAACCTCCTGGATTTATTTGATTCCTTCAATTGTGTAACATTTCCCCATAACTCACAAAGAATCTTCATCAACAAAATCATCCCAAAAGGTGATGAACCAAACCAGAAGGGTTACATTAGGGTCTACATAAACTGCCCAAAGTGTCCCCAAAGCTAAAAATAAACACTAAATAGAACTCAAGAAGATGATGTAATAAGTCAAGGCCCTTGTGTGGTCGCACTTTACTCTGTGCATATTTATTAGTCTTGGTCTCCTCCTTGTAAATATTCAGCTACGCAAGTTAATGACTTTGAAAGCTTCGTTCATTGCTGCTTTAACGCACTCCAAGTTCTTAATGATTGGGAGAAAGCTTCCAAGTCCATAATAGCCACTTTGGGTACAATCAATTGTGTCCACAATGTTGAAAACAAAAACTTTTTTAATCAGTATGTAATCCTTGACCAGATAGCCAAAAAAACGTCTAAGCATGAAAATATCATACAAAAAATATTTAACAGTTTAACAGTTTGGCCTTTGAGGCACTGTCAATTAAACCTCTTTCAGAAAACTTACAAGGATAAGTGTATCATCACCAGGCGGAGGTAGTCCTTTTATAATCATGTCCTTCGATACGTAACCTATGCTGCCTCTCCAATCATTCGTTGGGTTATCTACAGTGTAAAATACCTGGATATTTCCATAGAGAACATTTTGGTTTAACCAGGAAAGGGAGGGCAGAAGAATGATATTTCGTATTAAACTCTGTTACTACCTTGAGATTTGGATGGGTGGCTGCAAGTACATCAAGTTTCTTCTTTAGCAGTATGTCATCAGGTGACAGATTAGCATAAACTAACGAGACCTTAAAGGAAAAAAGAAAGGCCCATGAGTGTTTATTAACATGTTATTAAAGGAAAACTCGCTAAGAACACACCACAGGCAAATGCTGCCAGCAAAGTACATTTTGCCTTCTGAGTGTTGAGTACAGTCAGTTAAGTTAAATTTGGACAGTTCAGTTGGCTTTGAATTAATCTGAGTTCAATTTAATAAGTTCACTGTTCACTTGACTCAATAGATTGGGTAAACAGATTACTGAACTGATATAGTCTCGATGAGTTTTTCAGATTCTCTTCGGACATAATTGATTGCTTCAAATAACAAACTTCATTTGCCTAAAATTTGTAAAAATTAATTACCATACCTTCTCCAATCAATTAAAATATTAATGATAGGTCTAATATTGGATAATTATGTTAGAAAAGATAAACAGGAAACTTTTTGTACAGCTAACGGTCATTTAAACTTAGAATAAACTTAGAACCCCAAAAATCAAAATCCTGAAAGTGAAAAAACCAGCCGTAAAAACTAAAAGACTTTCAATCCGGTTGATTTACTTGGCAAGTTCCAAAGTGATGCACACCCTACCATACTGACTTGTGGATGTCACATGTCACATGCACAAAAAGATTAGATAAAATTAATACCTGAGTATTATCATCAGGGTTCTTAAGAATGGCCTCTATCACCTGGAGCATTGGAGTGATGCCGCTGCCCCCTGCAATCTGTAATTGGAAGAATGAGTTCAACTCTATTATATTTAAGACCAGATACACATGAAGGGATGCACATCAGAATTCAGCCCTAATGATATCTGATAGAAATAACTATTGTGAATTGTGAGTAAATCGCACTAGGTAAGAAGATTTTATTAAAATAAGAGAATTCTTAAAATTGTCATGTCCTCAAACATGATGATTCACGGGCAAAGTTGAGCTTTGTTATCCACAAGCAGCATATAATTAGACTTAACAAATAGTTCTTTAAAATGGGTTATTACAGGCACCACTGTTGTCGAAAATAATAGGTCAGTATCGGCAGGCATTGTTGTTTCTCATCAACGGATGAATTTGTTAGTAAGGTTTAGTGATGGATAAATTATCCTAACATGATCTTCCCAACCCGCCCAAATTTGGACGGATTAATGACCCGCTCATTTATTAGCTTAGCCCATTGTGACCCGCTCAATTCAGCCCATCTAAAAGTTGGGCTGGTATGTAGCCAAAATTAACCATGAGAAATTTTTGACAACATTTTAATAGACTTCTTTTTTGTTTCATATGTTTTTTAAAGCCATAATAAAGGGGAAAATTTAAGCAAATAAAAAGAAAAAAAACATAGATGCTAAAACTTGGTAAGAGTTGGGTGCGTTGGGTTACAGTGGCCGATGCAATTTTATTAAATTTAAATTCGTACAAAATTCGGATTATATTAAATTCAAAATATATTAGTCCCAAATAAATATTGCGGATTAATATAATTGAATTAATTATTTAAATCCAAATAGGTATGGATTTAAATAAGGCCCAATATTTATTGGGTTAGTCATTAATTTGAGCTACAAATGATGAGCCCACTTTACTAAGCCCAAGATATTGTCATATTCTAGAGGCCCAAATAAGCATCACATGTCAAATGACGTGGCATGCCAAGTCAAGTGAAGGAGCCAATAGGACCGTGTCACATGTCAAACTGATGCAGCAGACCCATGAAATAAAAGCCCATAAAAGGCGCCACATCACTTAAATCTGATTGATCAAAGGAAGTCCATATTCATCATGACTCTTCCTTTCCTACAACTATAAATAGGTGCCTCATAATTCAGAAAAAGGCCCCCCCAGATCTCTAACAAGTAGCAAGAAAAAGCTCGTGGATCAAACGCCGCAATTTCTCTAAAAAGCTCAAGCATTCAAATCAAATTCATCAAGATTCAAGATCCAAGATCGCAATATTCAAGAACAAGCTCAAAAGCCCTTGAATTCAAGCACAAGTCAAGATCAAATCAACAAATCAAGTTCAAAAGATCAAGCTTCAAGCTTCAGCAGATTTGTTCGCTAAACTTACACTAGCAAGTACGGTATTTTCTCTGCAGTTTTTACTTTGTTAACAAACATCATGAAGAGGACACAGCAGAAATGAGTGTTATTCAATTGAAAGCACTAAATCTGCTGAGTACTCTGCTTGCAGAAAATTCATCCCAGCAAAATGAGTAATATCTACATCACTTCCTAATCTTGCCATGAATTAAGAGTTTCAACCTAATCATATTGTACGCATTCTAAATTGCAGTCACGGAGAACACTTGGATGCAAGCTCTTACCATGCCTATATGTTTCTTCAAGTTTGGACTGTAACGCAATTTCTCAATAGGCCTGCACAAATAGAACGCCATTATTGACTTGTAGCTAAACAAGAATAATCCAATAAAGAAAGGTCTCTGCTAGAATGTACTAAGTGTATAACAGACCCTTTCACTTGAAGTACATCACCCGGCTTCAGTCTTGCAAAATGCTGGCTCATTTTCCCTTCTGGATAAACCTACAGTTTTAATATAGTTCCAAAAAACATTGTAAAAGAAAAGCTAGTTAATGAACATGTTCTGCCAAATCAACAGTAAGGTGATATAATGTAGGAATACTAAAAGCACACCTTAATTAATAAATCAAAGTATCCCTTGGCTTCTGGATCGGATATAGGAGTATAACTGAAAACAGGAACATAATTCAGGAGATTTCGTACTGTTTAATTTTGAGAATCTTGTAATATTCCAAAAATATAGAGGGCCATTTTGGATAAAATAAAAAAAAGCAAGATACAAAAAAAATTATTTATATATATAGAGAGAGAGAGAGATGAGATTGACGAGGATGTCTCGCACCGTATTGGGGCGGGATGGATGAAGTGGAAACTCGCGGGGTGCTGTGTGATAAGAAGGTGCCGCCCAAGCTTAAAGGCAAATTCTACAGGGTGGTAGTCCGTCCGGCCTTATTGTATGGAGCGGAGTGTTGGCCAGTTAAGAACTCCCACATCCAAAAAATGAAGGTGGCAGAAATGCGGATGTTGCACTGGATGTGTGGACTGACTGGAGGGGATAGAGTTCGGAATGAGACTATCCGGGAGAAGGTTGGTGTGACTTCAGTGGAGTGCAAAATGCGGGAAGCACGATTGAGATGGTTCGGACACGTGAAGAGGAGGGGCATGGATGCCCCGGTCCGTAGGTGTGAGAGGCTAGCGTTGGATGGTTTTAGGCGGGGTAGGGGTAGGCCGAAGAAGTACTGGGGTGAGGTGATTAGGCGGGACATGGAACAGTTACAGCTCACCGAGGACATGACCCTAGATAGGAAGGTCTGGAGGGCGCGAATTTCGCCAGAGGATTAGGGCCAGTTTGGGTCGCTAGTGTAGGGAATTACTTGGTGGGGGTTTTATTCCTGTTATGATTCCGTGTTCCGTGTTCCATGTTTTATTACGAATCTGTGTGCTTTCCTCTGCTTTCCTCTGTTTTATATTACTTATGGGTGTCGTATTTATGTTATGTAATCTGCTTCTGTGCTTTACTATGTGTTTGTGTGGTATCTCGTGCCTTGAGCCGGGGGTCTATCGGAAACAGCCTTTCTACTTCATCAGAGGTAGAGGTATGGACTGCGTACATCTTACCCCCCCAGACCCCACTAGGTGGGAATACACTGGGTTTGTTGTTGTTGTTGTTGTTGTATAGAGAGAGAGAGAGAAGATCCTGTGTAAAGCAAAGGGAAAAATGGAGCGAAGAAAATAAAATAAGCTTCTTCAGAAGGAAGCTTTCCTTTTGTGAGGAAATACAACAACATACCCAGTGTCATACCACAAAAATTGGGTGTGGGGATTTTAAAGTGTACGCAGTCCATACCACTACCTCAAATGAAGTACAGAGGTTGTTTCTGATAGACCCCCGGGCTTAGGATAAACAACAGTATAACAAACAAAAAATAAAGATAGGAATAAAGAACTTTGGCTGCAGGTGTGGAGGAGATTTAACATAGGATTGATCTATAGCAATGGAATCACTGAATTATGGCTAATCTGAAAATGCATCGCGTCCAGGATTGACCCTGTTGACCAAGGGTTGACTTTTTACTTTGATCAATAATTATATTTAAGAGGAGAATCCTATAAGGGTAACTGACTTTGGTATTGAATGTTTTGAGTAGATTGCAGCCATTCTACATAGATTGGAACCAATAGAGAAGTTGAACATTTAGCTAGGATACGAGTCAAGTGGAGTTCTTAACCCCTCAATTGCTTGTATTCTTAAAAGCATGATTTCTTATGTTGCATTACTGCTTTAGAAATACGTTTTGACCTTCTGGTGTATGGGGGACGAGTGTTGCTTGGCAGTTATTGTTTTTGAGATATATCCTTATGCTTTCAGACCGTTTTTATCAAATTGACTTTGCTACTATTATTGATAGCATCAGGGGCGGAGCCACCTTTGGACAAGGGGGTTCATCCGAAACCCCTTTGACGGAAAATTAAACTATTTATGCATGATTAAAATTATTTTTTATGTATTTATAGTAGATGTTGAACCCCCTTTCACTAGTTCGTATGTTCCCTTCTGAACCACCTTAGTGAAAATTCTGGCTCCGATTGGATAGCATGATTATGATATTATTTTTATGATATGCATGATTATACATGCTTTACTACACTGAGCATGAGCGTGTAATTGCCCTTCATGGTCCTTCATGCTCCACCTCCTAACTAAATTCCTCTCTACTTTTGAAGCTTCAATAAATACCAACACTAGCCACTTCAAGACTGACTTGACCTTTCTTCATTACATTTCTACTGCACTCAAACCACTCATACCAAGTTTCAGCACCAGATTTGCACTTAGTGATATCATATGACTTAAAACCAGCATTGTAGAATATTGTGTTTTCCTCCAATGAGCTACGTCCGGCCATATTTGCTGGAAACCACCCAGAAAAAGGACAGAAACTAAAGTTGGACTAAAGACTGGCTAGCTTCGGGACTCGTACCTGGGAGCATTCTCACTTTTGATATCGCACAGTATACTGAAAGCTGTTGAAGGAGGATCAATAATGACGACTTTAATCTGGAGCATTCTCACGTTTGATATTGCGCATAACTGGTTGGTTGAGGTGATCCTACGAGAACTGGTTAAAAGGAGTTGAAGAAGAGGATGAGAATAGGAGACGGAAATTTGATGGAACGAAGTGTTACGAGAAGAGGAAAGATGAGAGGCGGACGGATAATTAGCCTTCACAAGAGGAGAGAACACTGGGTGGCATTACTGTGGATTAAACTTAGCAATTTCTTTGGTGCTGATTTTTAACATCTATAAAATTTGATGTTCCTTTTTAGTTTTTAATTAACTTGAAAGTCACAATATACAAGGGTGGTGACTTGGCAGGCAATAAAAAAGGAATTGACTATGGAAGATCAAGATTCAAATCCCAGCAGAGGAAAAAAAGCTAGGTGGATTTTTCCCATTTCCTTGGTAGTATGTCACCTAGTACTTCTACGGGTAGAAGGTTGCAGATGATCAGTGATATAGACTAGGCGCACGCAAGCTAGTGTAGACATTATTGCCATTAAAGGATTAAGTGGAAAGCATATTATCTGAACTGAAATAAGATTTAGTCACCCTTCACTATAGAGTTACTTCTACTCTCAATCAAATATATATCCTTTTCACTTTTTAATAGAACATAGACATTATTTTGGTAATTACAATTACTACCCACATAAAGGTGCAACAAAGTAACGACAGCTTTAAGTTCATACAGCTGAAAAGCAGCTAATAGGCGTTCAAATGGATAAAATAGTAGAACTGTGAAAAAGAAGAGAAAAAACACTACTTGATTATTCCCTCAAACTATCACAGTTTAAATAATGACGTCCACATGTTCTGACTACATCATAATTACTGGAACAGAAGCAATCTAAATGATCCTAACTGGGGTATACTATTACAAGATCCTATTCATATCTACAAGATCTTAACAAGAACAAAATATGAAAAGGGAAAAGGCTAAGAAAGAGAAATTATAAAAGTGAAACTTACGGCCGAATGGCGTATTTTGGTTTTCCCTCAGCATTTTCTCCCATTGGTGCCCTAAATGAAAAGTGTATTCCTATTAAAGAATGTCAGAGTAATGACCCAGAAACCATCTTCCCATAACTCTTTTTGATGAAGCCCGTATTCTCATAATTCTTGTATCACAGCTTCCAAATATTCTTATGTTACAAATATACTAAGTAAATGAAATTTAAATGTAATGGAACTTACCTCGTAAGAATGCAAGATGCAATATCAAGACCTAACTTTGAAGAAGGATCAAACGAAAACCTAAAATTATGGAGAAAAGAAAGAGTAGATCAATATCGTAACCAACAACTCAGCATTGACTGCTCTTCTACACCCAAAAACTACAAACTAAAAGGGGATTCAAACAGTCATATAACCAAATATCAGACTCAGCTTTGGATACAAGAGAACATTGGATATAACTGCAGTGCAAAGTCTACCTAATTCTAGCATAGAACAACAACAACATACCTAGTAAAATCCCACAAGTGAGGTCTGGGGAGGGTAAAGTGTACGCAGACCTTACAACTACCGTGAAGAGGTAGAGAGGTTGTTTCCAAACGACCCTCAGCTCAAGTGTAGCAAATTCAGGTACAAAGAGGAGGAAAACAGAAAAGAATATATAACAACTAACAAGCAAACAGTGTAAAATCTACCAGAAAAACAATAATCAACCACAAAATAGTGTGATAATCGAAACACAATAAATAACAGCAATGATAGATATCACAACCAGGGATCAGCTCCAACTCAACATCAATGACAAACCCTAAGCTACCATACTACGGCTAATGCATGACGACAATCCTACTCAACTAACCTTCTCCTCTAATACCTAGTTCTAACATAGAAGTCCAAAACGAAAAGGAAAGACTCTTTAGCGTCTTTATTAACAAACACAACAAATGGAAACAAAAGCGAAGTTACATAAAAATCCAATTCCTTAGCAACAGAAACAAGCAACGAAAACAAAAGCAAAGGTTCTATTTTTCTAACCCAAGTGCTAGCCTGGTCCATACATTAATAGTTGTAACCCCGACCCCCCACAAAAATCCCAAGAAAGACGAAAAAGGAAATGAAGCAGATATATGATGAAGCAAATTTATTAGTTGACTCGTCAATTTTGTCTATCTTGACAACCTTTTATTAAAATCTTCTAGAAACTCAGCTAGTGCTATGATGGAGGACAAATAGAAGACATTTGGGCTAACGGGCTAAGTTGTAGCGCAAGTACACATTCAATTCAGGTACTGAAGTATTTGGGCCTTGAATTGATAGAATCCATTGTATCTGTTTTCTTGATAAGTGATAGAATCCATTGTATTTTGCAGTGATGATGTCAGAGCAATTTGCTAAAACAATGTATAGGGTTTAATATATCTATTTGCAATAAACTTCGCAGTACGTTTCTTTGGACACAAGTCATGAGTCTTTGACTGCAAGATTCTTGGTCTCCAAGTAAATTTTACTATGATGTCCATGTGTCCTTCTCTTTTGGCATCTCAAAACGATCAATTCATTTAGTTCTTTCTTTAAATTGTTGCTGCCAGGGTTTGGGCGAGTTGCAAGAGCGCAACCCGTGAAACATGGATTAGGTGCGCATGTCACCAGTTCGAACTCCGCTAGTGGCTGCCCAAGACAAAAGCATGGTATTTAAGTTGAGAAGGGTAGAGGGACGAGCCCATTATCTACTAAATCTCAAACCGTGTAATATCGGCCCTTGGGAACTGATGTGTCATGGTCGTATGGCACATTCGCTGCTTAAAACCATAAAATATGCAAGTACTTAGGTTTGTTTTGGTAGATATGATGTGTTTTTGTGTCTTTTGCAGGAAACTAGGTTTTGGAGCTTGAAAGAAAAATAAAATTTGAAGTCGCTCAAATTGAAAAGGCTCCACTTACGAGCCTACTTACGTGGCGTAAGTACTACTTACGGCCATCATAAGTGGCTTCGTACGTTCCAGAGATGCCAAGTCTAGAAACCTGAAAGCTGATTTTCGTCCTGACATTGACGAAGGGCTACTTACGTCTCGTAGGTACTACTTACGGCGCCGTAAGTGCCAGCCCAAGTATCAGAAGTTGAAGGTTCAGAGAAGCTAAAGATTGAAGAGATTTCTGACACCTACGATGGGTCACTTACGGGACGTAAGTACTACTTACGCCCCATAAGTGCCTTCGTAAGTGGGCCACTTGCAGTTTGAAGAATACAAGTCACTTATGACACCCACTTATGGGGCGTAAGTGCCACGTAAGTGGGTCCGTAAGTGGCCACAGACCCAGTTTTCCCTATTCGTTTTGGTTAGGATTTTTAGTGTTTCTATGTATTCTATAAATACCCTTTTGACGTTTTTGTATTAGTCTATGCGTTCTTTACATTCACAAACATATATTGATTTCATGATTCGACTTTTGATCTTGGAATCCTTTTGTTCTTGATTTCTTGGTTGATTATTAATTTGAGAATTTGGTTTTTGTTCTTCAATTATTGTAAGATTGTTCTATGCTTTCTTTATTGAATTCCATGGATGTTCTTGCAACTATGCACGGCTAAACCACCTAACTAGGGTTGTGGGAACCCTGGCTGAATAATGAAGTAGAGGAAGTGTAAGGTCATTCTAAATCAGTGTTGGTGAACGTATTGTGATCTTCTTCGGATCGTATGCTTTCTTAACTACTACAAAAGTTAAAGAACTTGCCAGTATTAGAGATCATCTTCACAAGAGAGGTCGGGATTAGGAAAAGAAGGTTACAACAGTACTTCTAAGCTACCAACCCTCGTCTATGCAACTTGACACCCAAAAGCAGATAGTTGAACTGGGATCAAAGACAAGGGTTAGCACGGCGACACTCTGAGACTCACAAGGTAAAGAGTGAAATTTACCAAAGCGTTCACAAGACGGTTGGTGATACCTATCTTGTTAGATTCTGCATGCATTGCATTGAGTTAGTCAAATTGAGCACGATAAGTCTACAGAGTCAGGAAGCCAGGGGGATCACAGTCCTAGTATTCATCTCAGATTGATTTCAACTAAAGCGATCAAGACTTGTTGCTACTTTACTGTTTATACAACAAAACCCACATTCATTTTTCCTGCATTTTCCCAACTACTTCAACAGATTCGTGAGAGATATTCAACCTATTCCCTGTGGGTTCGACCCCAACCTCTATTAGGTTACTATATTTGACATCGACTGCATTATACTTCAAGGAGGTATAGTTTTGGGCGACATCAAATTTTGGCACCGTTGCTAAGGAATACGATTACGGATTGATTGTCAGAGTTTGTTGGGTTTTACTTTTCTGTTCTTCTTGGGGCATACACAGTGTACGCCCAGTACTAGGAGTCAAGGCAATCCATTGATCCCATTTGATCCAGAGCTTGAAAGAACCCTACGACAAAATCGTAGGATGTCGAAACACGGTCGTGAAGCTCATCATGAGGGGCTTCGAGACGATCCACTTGACTTGCCTCCCCACCTCCGCATGGTGTTCATGAGACAGTTGTGCAAATCACTACACGGTTATTAGAAGCAAATGCGAGGAGGGATAATACGGCTACCCGTCGTGCAGTTCTAGACGAGAGACAGAGACAAGAAGCTGATCGTCGAGCAGAACTCGACAGAGCTAGAAGATATAGAGCTCTTGTGCTCCCAGCTTATTAGTACGTGCAAGCATATAATGATCCAGAGGATGACTTGGGGTATGTTGAGCCCATAGAGATGGAGCTATCATTCCTCCCGAGTTGCCCCAGGGGACTAAGTTTGATATCACAAGTGCAATAATTCAGCTGCTAAATTTGAAGGGTGTGTTTGCGGGTTTGCCAACATGCACATCATAAAATTTGTTGGAATTTGCACTTCATATAATATACCTGGGGTGAGTCAGGAAGCGATAAGACTCAAGTTGTTCCAATTCTCTCCAACTGACAAAGCGACATTATGATTAGGGGAACTACCTTGTGGGTCCATTAACTACTTGGAACGAGTTGCAGTAGCAGTTCTTAGACCGATTTTTCCCTCCTGCCAAAATGCTGCAATTGAAGGACGAGATCTATAATTTCAGGCAATTGCATTCTGAACTAATGAATAAGGCATGGTTTCGATTTAAGAAGTTGATGATAGTGCCTAATCACAAAATTTCGGGGAGAAATTTGTTGGAAATTTTCTATCGTTCGCTGAATACCAGTTCCAAAGTTGTTGCAGACAATATTATGGGTGGAACTTTACCAGTTCCAAACTTGTTGTGGACAATATTATGGGTGGAGCTTTCATGAGCCTGTGTTGGGAAGCAACATCGAAAATTTTAGTTCAAATCTCTTCTCTTACCAACAGAGGGTGGCATACTCGAGAGGCAGAAAGAGGTGCCGGCATTATGCTATTGGTGCTTCCAGCGATCAGAGAATTGTAGATGATAATGTGGCTCAAGAAGTTGCGCAGCTGAGGGCGGAGATTGGGTTACTGACTAAACAATTCACAACTATGAATTTCGAATAGGTGAATGTTATGAGCGCAAGCACCTAAGTTGTATGATTCTGATATTGAAGAAGAGGTTAAGAATCTAGATAGAAAGTTGGCAGGTTTTCGAGCCAAGGGCCAAGGGTCTGCTCAAGACACTTGGAACTAGAGTAAAGGAATCAAGGTCGAAACTATTATGGGGACAGATATAGGGATCGAAGTGGAGAGAGATGGTGACCGAAAGCGTAAAGACAATGTTGTCAAAAATGGTAAAGGGTTACGAAAGTCAACAGAGTTGCCTTAAGGACATTAAGGCAGATATTTCGGTACTCAGCCAAAAGGGCGAATCGCATGCTACTGCAACAAGCAGCTTGAGCAGCAATTTGGTCAAATGTCGGCAACGTTGAATCAGCATTAACCGGGCACTCTTCCAAGCAACACTATGTAAAATTCGAAGAACGACGGTCATTGTCTAGCCATCACCACTCAGAGTTGGGTAAGGCTACTATTGATCCCCCTATGCATGTGGTAGATAAGCCAAGAGATGATGTGGTTGATATTTACGAGGCACCCAAAGAGGAATCAAAAAAGCTGGTGGCTAGTGGTGAGTCATCACAAAAATCGACGGGTGTTCATAAACGTGTTAAAAAGGATAAACGAAAGGGGAAGAAAGTCAAGCCTATAGTGAAAACCATTCCACGACCTCCCCACCTTTTCCACAAAGGTTGAAGCAAAAGAAAAAAGGTAAGTATAAAAAGTTTATTGCTATGCTGAAAGGGTTGAATTTGAATATCCCTCTTCTTGAAGCTCTTAAGCAGATGCCTGGGTATGCGAAATTTATGAAGAATTTGGTAATGAAGAAGAGAGCTATCAGATATGAGGACGTTGGTGCGTTGCATCATTGTAGTGAGGTTACATCTCGATCTCTGGCGCAAAAGAAATGTGATCCCGAAGCTTTCACGATTCCTTGCACCATTGGGACATCTAGAATTGCCAGAGCTCTGTGTGACTTGGGTGCCAGCATTAACTTGATGTTGCTGGCAGTGTTCAAACAATTGGGCATAAGACCACCCGAACCAACGACGATGCGGTTGTTGATGGTAGACCGTATGATGAAAAAGCTCGTGGGCATATCATTTGATGTTTTGGTAAAGGTGGACAACTTCATCTTTCCGGCCGACTTTGTTGTCTTGGATTGCAAAGTTGACTTTGAGATGCCCATAACTTTAAGGAGACCATTTTTTGCCACGGGTAGAGCATTGGTGGATATGGAAATGGGGGAGCTTAAGTTCAGGATTAATGATGAGAAGGTCACGTTCAATGTTCGCAAAACCATGAAGCAGTCGACTGACATGAGGGTGGTCTCGGTGATAAGCTGTGTTGATGACCCTGGAGGCCAAACCTTTGGCTACCGTGATTAAGTCTAAGTAATCAAGGTACCCACGTTGTGTCGCGACGTTAAATCAAGCGTTGTTTGAGAGGCAAACCAAGATATCTTGTATTTTTGCGCTTGTGATCATTCGTATTAGTGTGATTGACGTCAAATCTACGCACAGGTATGTTCCTAACTCTCTTACTTTGTAGCGGCCAAATGCACTGGGGACAATGTATGTCTATTTGATGGGGGTGGTGCAACTTGTGGGTCTAGATGTCCTATTATGGTTTTTGTTGTCGTGTCTCTTTTTCCCGGAGTCTGTTCTTAGTAGATTCAGCATGTTTAGGTTGTTTTGTGTTTTTGTCGTACATGTGGCTTGTTTTGTTTGTGTTTAGGAAAAATAAGTGACCTACGGGCAGTTAATATATTATTATTATATTTAAATGTTTGAGAAAAATGATACCCCTCCGAAATTTATGCTTTGAACTACGTAATGTGTTTGTATTTGTGACAACTGTGAATTTTGTTATGGCATTAGGATTAGGGACATAATAATCATAGCTTATAGCATTTGCATGAACAGGATAGGTAGTGGTTGGTAGCATAACCCTGTATTATGTGTGAGATTGCTTACCAAGTTCCCTTTGTGCATTTAATCCAAAACTTTCCCGGTTAATCTTGTCTAGGTTGTAGGATAGTCGGTTAGGAAAGGATCTTAGGCTGTTCTTGAACTCTTAGCCTAGAGAACCTTCCAAATGAAAATAATTATCCCTTAATCCCGATTTTGAGCCTACATAGACCATTTTCTTGTTTTCACCTTCCCAGTTAGGAACAATCAACCTATTTTGGCCCTAGTCCCTCTTTGGACATTGTGCACCTCAACTCAAACAAATCACCTAAGTTGAGGATGGTTATCATAGGGGTGCGTAATTAGAATTGGTATGAAGAAGGGTTTGAATAAGAGAAAAAGAAAGTAGGGTTAGGTGTGGTAAGGAAAAAAAGAAGAGAAAAAAATGGAAAAAAGGTGAAAAGAAAAAAGAAAGAATAAAAGAAACTGCCCCCAACCTAAATAAGCAATAAAAAAAAAAGGGAGAAATAAGGAAGGAATAAAGGAAAAGTTGGTTAAGAAGTGGACCCCAAAATGTAATTATAGTGTTAAGGAGGATTAGTCACTGAAGTCCTAAATGTACCATACCAACCCCCAAGCTTACGTTACATGCCAAATAAAGTCCTATAGTGATCCTAGTCTGACTATCCGAAAACTAGAAAATAAGGGCAAGCCTATGGTATTCTGTGCGCATTGATTGGAACTTCTTTTGTAAGTGTGAGTGACTCGTGACCGCCCCTGCATTCACATGCATAATCATATTGTGAGAGTGGGACTTCTTTGTTGTGAGGGTACATGGGTTGTGCTGCTAGTTGCTTATCCGTCCGGGTAGTGTAATTTGTACATATGCTCGGTTGTTTATTGCTAATGTAATGTCATAGCTTGATTCCTTTGTGTTGCACTAGTAGGCTACATAGATCCACACAGTTGGTTTTTGAAAAGTTAAAAATAGGAGGTGGTGAAAAGTTTTGAGCTAAAATTGAGTCGACTGCCGTAGATACTTAGGTTTCTTTTGGTTAAGCATTGTCGTGTTGTTTTGTTCTCTTTTTGTTGCCTGAGGACGGGCAAATGTTCTAAGTTGAGGGTGTTGATGTGTCATGGTCGCAAGGCACTTTCGATGCTTAAAACCGAAAAATATGCAAGTACTTAGGTTCGTTTTGATAGATATTTTTTTTGTCTCTTTTTTTACATTTGTTCGTTTTGATAGATATGGTCTGTTTTTTGTGTCTATTTTGCAAGAAACTAGGTTTTGGAGCTTGAAAGAAGAATAAAAGTTGAAGTTGTTAAAATTGAAAAGACTCCACTTACGAGCCTACTCATGTACTTACGGCCATTGTAAGTGGCTTCGTATGTTTTAGATATGCCAAGTCCGGACAACCTAAGAGCTGATTTTTGTCCTGACATTGACGAAGGGCTACTTACGTCTCGTAGGTACTACTTACGGCACCGTAAGTGCCAATGCAAGTAGTATGAAGGTTCATAGAAGCTGAAGATTGAAGAGTTTTCAGACACCTACAATGGGGTCATTTACGAGACGAAAGTACGTACTAATTACGCCCTGTAAGAGCCTTCGTAAGTGGGCCTCTTACGATTTGAAGAGTACAGGTCACTTACGACACCCACGTATGGGGTGTAAGTGCTCATTGGTAAGTATAAAGGTTCAGAGAAGCTGAAAATTGAATAGTTTTCAGACACCTACGATGGGGTCACTTACAGGACGTAAGTACGTAGTTTTCAGACACCTACGATGGGGTCACTTACGGGACGTAAGTACGTACCATTTACGCCCTGTAAGAGACTTCATAAGTGGGCCTCTTACGGTTTGAAGAGTACAGGTCACTTACGACACCCACGTATGGGGCATAAGTGCCACTTACGACCCGTAAGTGTGTCCGTAAGTGACCGTTGACCCAGTTTTTCATGTTCGTTTTGACTAGGATTTTTAGTGTTTCGATGTATTCTATAAATACCCTTCTGACGTTTTGGTATTAGTTTACGCACTCTATATAGTTTACGCAATCTTTACATTCACAAACATATATTGATTTCAAGATTTGACTTTTGATCTTGGAATCCTTTGTGATTTCTTAGTTGATTATTAATTTGAGAATTTGGTTTTTGTTCTTCAATTATTGTGAGATTGTTTCTATGCTTTCGTTATTGAATTCCATGGATCTTTTTGCAACTATGCACGGCTAAACCACCTAAGTAGGGTTGTGGGAACCCTGGCTGAATAACGACATAGAGGAAGTATGAGGTCTTTCTAAATCAGTGTTGGTGCATGTATTGTGATCTTCTTCAAATTGTATGCTTTCTTAATTATTGCAGAAGTTAAAGAACTTGCCTGTATTCAAGATATCTTCACAAGAGAGGTCAAGACTAGGAAAAGAACGTTACAACCTATGTTGCTCGAACTCGTCAAAAATGTCAATGGGTGCATGTCGAATTCACCAAGATTAGTATATTTTTGAAAAATCCAACACGGGTGCGGCATCAAAAATGAAGAGTCCGCTCAACTTAGGTTACGATAGTAATTCGAGGCTACCAACCCTTGTTTAATCAACTTGACCCCCAAAAGGAGATAGTTGAACTGGGAGCAAAGACAAGGGTTAGTAAGGCGACACTCTGAGACTCATAAGATGAAGAGTGAAATTTACCAAGGCATTCACAAGACGGTTGGCGATACCCATCTTGTCAGATTCTGCATGCATCGCATTGAGTTAGTCGGATTGTGCAAAATAAGTTTACGGAGTTTGGAAGCCAGGGGGATCACAGTCCTAATATTCATCTCAGATTGATTTCAACTAAAGCGATCAAAACTTGTTGCTACTTTACTGTTTTCACAGCAAAATCCCCTTTTTACTTTTCATGCATTTTTTCGGAAACTTTCACAGATTCGTGAGAGATATTCGATCTATTCCCAATTGGTTCGACCCCAACCTCTGTTGGGTTACAATATTTGGCATCGGCCGTATTATACTTCAAGCAGGGGTAGTTTTGGGCGACATCAGAAACTATTTGTTATTCAAATAAGTTTGTGTACATTCTACCCTTCTAGACCCACTAGTAGGATTACACTGGGTATGTTGTTGTAAAGAAAGGTCAACCTAGAGACAGGTCATGAGTTTTTCGTTGCAAGATTCTTGGTTTCCAAGTAAATGTTCTTGTATAAGGTCTGTGTATCCTTCTTTCTTAGCATCTCACTCCCCATTAATTTTTTTAGTTCTATTTTGAAATTGTGGTATAAGAATTTTGTTTGTTTCTTCTTGTTCCATGTTGTGTATTAGAAATGCAGAACATCCAAGCCTTTATTTTGTTAATTCCGACATGCAAGTATTTTTTGGGTAGTTTCTAAGTTATAATCTATAACAACTTATCTAAGGAAAGACTAAGGAAATATAAGTTGAGTTTTGGATTAAAATATCTGAACACTATGACAGTTCACAAAGTTTGACGAAACCAAATGTTTATAATGCACAGCGAGGTTGCAAATCAAAATCAAGGATTACCATTAGAATTCAGGATTTCCAAATAATGGGAGTGAACTACTGCAACACCCACTACTATTGGATAGAATAAGAATAGGAATACGATTAGCATATAGTATCCCACGTGGAAAATGATCGAAATGTAGTGTCTATAAATAGGACTCGGTGTAATAATGTCGATAAACAATTTTATAATGTTTTTTCGTATATTTATAACATGGTATCAGAGCTACCATGAGAAATCTCCCAGATAGAAAAGTCAAATCACAACGCCTTCTTTTTGGTGGCTTTCACTCACATCTAATTTGTGTCAGCTCCCTCTCCACCAATAATTTGCGAGAATTAACACCACCATAGTGTCCACAAAGTTGCAAGCGACCAAACCCCACAAAATATCTCCACAGTCACTTTATTAGCTTCTGTTTTTCTTGTCGAGCTCACGCAAAGGTTCCGACCAGATTCCTATTACACTTCGTTTATTATGTTCAATTCATAATTGCTCATAGAAGTGTTAAAACTCCATATTGAGCTTAATGAACTTCAAATTTCTTTGGAAATTGACTCGAGGTGGGTTGTATATGCTAGGGGGATTATAAAGGAGAGAGTGGTCGAGTGGAGGTTGAGGAGGATAGTGTCTATTTCAAAGAATCAATTTGGATTTATGCCCGGTCGCTCGACGACTGAGGCAATTCACCTGGTGCGGAGACTGGTGGAGCAGTATAGGGAAAGGAAGAGGGACTTGCATATGGTGTTCATCGACCTAGAGAAAACATACGACAAAGTCCCTAGGGAGGTTCTTTGGAGATGCTTGGAAGTGAGTGGAGTCCCGATGGTGTACATCAGATTGATTAAAGACATGTATGATGGAGCAAAGACTCAGGTGAGGACGGCGGGAGGAGATTCAGAGCATTTCCCTGTCTTGACAGGGTTGCATCAGGGATCGACTCTTAGCCCGTTTTTGTTTGTGTTGGTGATGGATGTGTTGACGCGACGTATTCAAGGAGAGATGCCTTGGTGTATACTTTTTGCAGATGATGTAGTTTTGATTGATGAGACACGAGGGGATGATAAATTGGAGGTATGGAGACAAACCCTTGAGTCTAAAAGGTTCAGGTTGAGTAGGGCCAAGACAGAATATATGGAATGCAAGTTTAGTGACTTGAGGCAGGAGAACAAAGTGATAGTAAGGTTGGATTCTCAGGTTGTTTGTAAGAAGGACAGTTTTAAGTATCTCGGGTTTATGATTCCGGGGAATGGAGAGATTGACGAAGATGTCTCCCACCGTATTGGGGCAGGATGGATGAAGTGGAGGCTCGCTTCTGGAGTGTTGTGCGATAAGGTGTCGGCCAAGCTTAAAGGCAAATTCTATAGAGTGGCAGTTCGTCTAGCCATGTTGTATGGAGCAGAGTATTGGCCTTTCAAGAACTCTCACATTCAAAAGTTGAAGGTGGCGAAAATGCAAATGTTGCGTTGGATGTGCGGGCTTACTAAGAGTGATAGAGTTAGAAATGAGACTATCCGAGAAAAGGTGGGAGTAGCTTCGGTGGAGGACAAGATGCGGAAAGTTAGGTTGAGATGGTTCGGGCATGTGATAAGAGTACTCAACACACTAGTTGACCCTTGTGAAAACCAAGGTAAGTCTACGTTGGTATGTGAGTTGTCGACAACTAGTGAGGATATGAATAATGATCAACTTACTCATGAATGTAGTCCATTACTTGAGCATGTGTATGGTGTGTTTGATGAGTCTCAAGTTAGTGATGATGTTAATAGAGTTGATCATGAGATTGGAGACGATTCTTTGAGCATGTTGTGTGATGAAAGCCTTATTTTTGCTCATGGAAATTGTGAAGATGAAAATGTTGTGAAGAATAACCAATTGGGTAAAGGTGACCTTGATGTGCTTGAATGTTTAGGCAACCCGATTAGTGTTTGTTCTTTGAAAAATGATTTTGATTGTGATACTTTGTATGACAGCCCACCCTAGCTTGATAAAGATAGGGATGAATTGCTTGACCCATGTGATAACTTGAGTTGTGATACCTTTGATGTTAATAGTAGTTTGTGTCTACTTGAGGAATGCCCCTTTGAAAGAGAAGGTGATATTTTCTTAGAAATTCCCTCAACTTTTTCTTTGTGTGATTCCTATGTTGAGCATACTAATGGTGATGAACTTGAAACTATTGAGTACATGCATAAGGACACCATCGTTGAAGTCGACTTGTGTGACACCTTTCTCTACCCTCTTTGTGCTCATGATATTTCCAATGGTGATATAGAGGGTGTGCCTAATTTTGGGGATGGCACCATAAAGGAAATTAGGTATAGCCGATACTTAGGTCCTTGGCTACTTCACCCATTTGACCCTGGTAACCTCTTGGGATGTAGAGAATGTTATACATCCACCTTGATGCTTGGTCAAGACGACAAGCAAGGTTTGATTGTGAGTGTTGGTATCCTTCCCTATGATGGAAAGTCGTTCTTGTGGCTTTACAACCCACTTAATAAACCCAAGTTGTGCATGGGGGAAATTTCCAGCAAGGTTAAGGGTTCACTAAAGAAGGGAGTAATAAAAGGAACCAAGAGAGTTCACCCTTAAGTGTTTCCACTCTTGACCAAGGTATCACTACTTATAGGTCAAGAGGAGAGTTCCCTCATGAAAACACTTTAGATGAATTCCATTCTTATGATGCCCTTCTTTGTGACTTGATTGTGATACGAGACCCCTTTCTCAAAGGTGGTCACGAGATTAAGAACCCTAGGGCAATTGTGTCATTACCTCTTAGGGATATTATTCATGTGCTTGCATCAATATTTGACACATTTGAGCTTAAATTGTGTGGACTACAACTTGTGGATGCTAAGTTGAATTCTCGTTTGTGGAAGAGTCCAAGGATGTTCACAGCTTCTTGTCACCTTCATAGGGTTGGACAATTTGAAGTATCTTGTGGGACTCTTGGGAGCATGCTTAGCATCATTAGAAGAGGGAAACAAAGTTCTTGAGAAAGCTACTTGTCTTGGATTGATTTGCTGCATAGAAGTTTCTCTAATCTTCCTAATTGCATGGCTCCCTTGATGGAATACCTTCCCTCTGGAAGTTGTTGGAAAAAGAGAGGTCCTACATGCTTACAATGTCTCTTTCTCTCTTTGTGTGTTCCTACTTGTGAATACATCTTTGATGAGAATAGTGTCCTTAGTACCTTTCTTCATTACCTTTATACATATGATGATATTCATGATCTTGTTGAATATACATCGTATATTGGCATGAATTGCCCAAAAGGAAAATTTGTATGTACTTAAATGATTTGATTTCATACTTATGTACTTCAAGTGCTAAGTCACAGGTCACACTGAATGATACCTTTACATTTGATTCCTTTCTATACTACCTTTTTGCTTATGATGACATCTATGATAGTTTTGGATCAGCTTTATGTAGAGGTAGGATATTTGTTGATTGGTCCACTTGTTTGAGTGACATTGCTATATGTTTTCCGTGGACTTTAATTTCAATTGAGGCACCACTCTTGATGTGGCCTTTTAAAGAGGTGATGAAGCAATTGTGTCTTATGGCTCCTAAGGTAAAGGTACCCTTACCTTTTGTATCTATTGATGCCATTATGACCATTGTGGTTTCCTTACCTCTTGGTGATTTCCTTAGCCAAATCCTTTGTGACATTTGTACTAAGCTTTTCATGAGTAAAACAAAGGATTCGTGGTTATATTTCAAGTGTATACCACCTTGGCATGATGATGTTATTTGTTGCACTAACCCTAATCCTCATGTCATGAGGATGTTCTGCTTGTTTGTCCTTTCTGTGATTTTGCAAGATATGGATTCGAGGTCGAATCCTTTTCAAGAAGGGGAGGATGATACGAGCCAAACGGCCAGGTAGCTTTTGAGGACATCATACGAGGCCAATACATGAATCTAGTCGTGGTCATATTGAGGGCACGGGAACTCGCATGGGGGACCCATTTTAAAGCCACAATAGAAGAATTTCTGTGTGTGGAAGGTTGCTTAGGAGCTTACCTTTGATGCCTACCCGAGAACACAAGTGTTTGAAGTATGAACCACCCACGGTTTTGAGAGCATTAAAGAGGCACCCTGTTCATCAAGACCAAACACACCATGGCCGCTTCTTCATTAAGGCTATTTTAGAGATTGCACATGGTGTCTTAACACACCATGGCCGCCCTTCTCATTAAGGGCAATGTGGTCATTTTATCTTCAATTGTAATAGACTATAAGTAGAACATTTTAGGGTTATTTCACTTAGTTTTGTTGAATATGGATATTTGAAAGAACACATTTTCTCTCTTGTGAGAGTAGCCCTATGTTGCTCGGACTCAGCGGTTTTGCCACTGAATCCATCTCGACACGAGACTGAAGCAAGGTGTGGGTGCTTCCGCCGTCTCTGATTCAGTCAAACAATTTCGGAGACATTGACCAAATTAAAGAAGAAATTTGAGGGTGAAAATTGAATAATTAACCGGCGACTTACTGAAAAAATACCGACCAGCGACCACCGGAACAGAGACGGCGTTGTCGATGTGCCACCGCCGTCGCTGTCGCCAAGAAACCGTTGTCACCGTCCCACCTCAGTCGCCGTCGTCAATCATCCGTCGTTATCGATGTGCCACCACTGTCGAGGTCGGTGTTTTATTTGTTTGTGTTGTTATATATATATATATTTATATTCATTAATATTAATATTTCTTTAATAAAAATAAGACAGCACCATTAATATTTGTTTATTTGCTTGTGTTGTTATATATATTTATTAATATTAATATTAACAATATATATTTTTTAATAAAAACTAGACAACAGCATGTTTATTTATTGGACTAACAGCAGCCGACTTTTGTATTTTATATTCTTTATGATATAAAAATAATGTATATTAATATATAACATTAATATGAAGAAGATGCGTAAGAGTAGTTAACTTAAATAACTTGATAGTGGACATTTCTTTTTTTCTGTTAGTTTTGAATTAATATTTTAAGTTGGTTGCTTTCTTGTTTTTGTTTAATAAAGTATTTTTAGAATATCTTTATAACTCTATATTTATAATATTTGATTTTCTTTAGCCGAATCCCCGCACCCGTATTCATACTTGATTCGCACCCCTGAATCTCAAAATTTATATTTTGACGAATTCAACTCTGAAATCCACACCCGTCTCGGATACCCGCACCCGAGTCCGAGCAACTTAGGATTAGCCCCACCCGAAACTAGGGCAAGATAAGTGTGGATTCACTTGTGTTGCATTTTGGCTTAGAAACGTAGGTTCTTAAGGCGATTGATTTCCCTCTTGGGTCACGTAAGAGTTTGGTGTTTGATATTACGGGTTGTAGGGGTCTTGACGTTTTGATACACGTCTTGGTTCTTAGTTTCTTGTATTTTCTTATGTCACACTACCTATCTTTACTTTATTGCAATTGTTGTTTTTCTTATCTTGTCTCGTTTGTGTGTTACTACCGAAGCTAGTTTTTCATCTTGTTCTCGGCTCGTTCTTGTGTTGTTGTCCGTTTTCGTGTGTTCGTAGTAGAGCCCGTATCAACGACGGAGCGAAAACTCGTGTGAGGACGGTAGGAGGAGATTCGTAGCACTTACCTGTCTTGACAGGGTTGCACCAGGGATCATCTCTTAGCCCGTTTTTATTTGCCTTGGCGATGGATGTTTTGACACGGCGTATTCAAGGGGAGGAGCATTGGTGTATGTTATTTACTGTTGTACTAATTGACGAGACCCAGGAAGGAGTTAATGTTAAGTTGGAGGTTTGGCAACAGACCCTAGAGTCCAAAGGATTTAGGTTGAGCAGGACTAAGACTGAGTACTTGGAATGTAAGTTCAGCGATTCGATGCGTGAGGTTGACGTGGTAGTAGAGCTGGATTCTCAGGCTATTCGAAATAGGAAGAGTTTCAAGTATCTTAGATCTATGACTCAAGAAAATGGAGAGATTGACAGGGATACACACATCGTATTGGTGAAGGGTGGTTGAAGTAAAAGCTCACTTCAAGTTTTGTGTGATAAGAAGGTGTCACCTAAGCTTAAGGGTAAGTTCAACAGAGTGGCAATCTGATCGGCTATGTTGTATGGAGCGGAGTGTTGGCCAGTTAAGAACTCCCACATCCAAAAGTTGAAGGTGGCAGAACTTAGGATATTGAGATGGATGTGAGGACTTACCAGGAGACATAGGGTTAGAAATAAGGTTATTTGTGACAAAGTGGGAGTGGCTTTGGTGGAAGACAAAATATGGAAAGTGAGGTTGCGATGGTTTGGACATGTGATAAGAAGGGGCACGGATGCTCCAGTACGGAGGTGCAAGAGGCTATGGATGGTTTTAGGCGGAGTAGATGTAGGCCAAAGAAATATTAGAGGGAAGTGATTAGACATGACATGGAGCAGTTACAGCTTACGAAGGACATGACCCTTGACAGGAAGGTGTGGAGGACGCGAATTAGGGTAGAGGGTTAGTAGGTAGAAATGCGTCCGTAGTAATAGAGAGGAGTGTGTCGTTTGTATCTATGCCTATAGTTTCGTGTAGTTTCATGTTCTGAGGATGTTTATGATCTCGAATAGATAGTTTATAGTATTACTCTGTCGATATCTTATTTCCTTTATTATCTAGCGGTGTGTTATCTCATTTTTATTGTTTATTTTTATGTTTTTGTGGTTGTACTGTTATCTGTCCTCGGTTAGGGGTCTATCAGAAACAGCTTCTCTACTTCATCTAAGGTAGTGGTATGGACTGCGTACACTTTACCCTGCCCAGACCCACTTTGTGGGAATACACTGGTATGTTGTTGTTGTTGTTGTAGTAGTAGAAAAAGTTGAGATATGATTTGAGAGGTGATATCTACAAGACAGTTTTGCATTTATTGTGTTCGAGACAAACATAGTACTTATGGCATTTGAATATAGATTAATTTAAGGGGCTTGAAATTCTGAGATTTCAATAAATTGTATGGGGTAAAAATCAGCCCTATTAATAATGCAGTATGAAATAAAACAGTTATGTTGATGGTGATGGTACATGATATAGGTGTTGGTGGCTTTTCTTTCTTTGAAGTGATCCGCGCATCGCGCGGGTACGTTTACTAGTAGTAATTAACGTTAGCAACCGAAAGCCAATCAAAAACATGATTTCATGGAGTATGTCCCAGCACTCAGAGGCAGAATTACCTTATCAATTCTATATCAAAAAGCTGAACCCTACACATTCAACCACCTTCGGGAGATACAAATGGGCTAGAAAGTTTTGTTTTATATACTGCAATTGGTGTAAGACCACTGTTCCAGCAGTGGTAGAATGAACTCAACTTGCCGACAAAATTATCAAACCAAACAAGCCAGGTTTAGTTCACAAGAAGGGTCATCATGGAATGAGTAACAGCACAATTAATAGGTTAAAGCCATAATTATAAAATAACCAAAGAATTTAAAAAATAACCTGAACAGATGACTGTTGTGGCTAACTGATGCTCGATCTTCCAGCTTAAATTCAATCCACTTATCAGGATTTAGAGCTGAAAATGGAGACAACAGTAAAATCGAGTTAGTTCCTTGTTTAACTGCAACAACTGTGGCAAAGAGACAAATCTTCAAATGTTCTGATATTACTGAAGCACTTAATGCTTGTTTGGGATTGCTTATTTCCCGATAAAAAGCACTTATTTTAAGAAAAAACATTTTTTTGAAAAGAATGGTGTTTGGTAAACTTACAAAAGTTCTTTTAAAAAGGAAGCAAAAACGCTTCTGAGAAGAAGCAGAAAATTTCTGCTTTTCAAAAAAAGCAGAAGCCGAAAATTACTTTTTTCATGACAAAAATATCCCTATCACTCACACACACATATAATACCCCTTATTAATTAATTAACATATCTTATAAGTTTGATTTTAAAATTTTATACTTTATATTTAAATCATAATTCTTTATTTTATTTTATGATTTATATATTATTATTTTATTTTCACTCATTTTCTTTAATTTTACAAGATTAATGATGAATCACGTTATTGACAGATGAATCACGTTACAAAATTGTATTTTGACAGCACTTGTAAATTTTTTCTTGAATATTTAATTTTAAATAAATAATTAATGAAAAGTGACATATCTGTTACCATGTAGTGTACATATATGAATATGATGATTGTTTATTCTTAGTAAATTTTGACACAGTAAAAATATATACCAAAAAAAAATAAGATAACAAATAATAGATAGAATCTTATTTAAAACATTTATTATCATGCAGTGTACGTGTATATGAATGTGTTGCTTAGTTTTAGTAGTAAAAGTCTATTGATACATGTCCGTTTTGGTCATTTGTCTCGAAAAAACACTTCTTGAAAAAATTATCCAAACACAATCTGTTTATCAAAAACACTTTTCAAATGAATTTACCAAAGATAAATTGCTTTTTTTCAAAAGCACTTTTCAGAAAAGTTATTTTATAAAAGTACTTCTCAAATAAGCAGTTTTGTAACAGCAATCCCAAACAGGCTCTTAAAATGGTCACCAAAAAGCATGAACTCGAAGAGAATTCTAAGGGAGAGGATATATTCACAGATTAATGAAATAAAAAAGCTCACATGTATCAAATAAATTAGCTTATAAGTAGAAAAACCATGCAAGTTCTTCAGACAAAAGTATATAGAAGTTATTTGGAGTCATTCCTTAACCTGCTGCACCCAAAGAGTTTCTTATATCTTATCTCTGGTCCCCCTTCTTAACTAATTTCAAATGATAAGACTTATAATTCATTACATTGAAGTCTATGAATATGAAAGCCCACATTTTCAACTTTCCACTTAACTGCATCCACAGAAAACTTATATCACAGACCCTAATTTAAATTCAACACTATTGGCTAAAACAGAGAGTTTTGATTGCGATGGTGTTCCCACAAACTCCATGAATCTCTTGACTAAGCATAACCTTAAGAGAGGCATAAAAAGAGAAACTAACCAATTTTTTTACCAGAATCTTCATTGATTTGCTCCGAGTACACCTGTATTTGGAAACTTTTCAGCTTGCAAACGAATGAAGTATACAGTAGAACAGCTAACCTTAGAGATGCCAAAATTTCTCAAATCAGTCAATTAAGTAGGCACTCTAAGTCACAGAAATAAAAATCATGAAGAGACATTATTCATTAGCTAATAAGCAATAACATGACGCTTCAACATCTGAATGAGAAACAAATAATCTAGGGTGTAAAATTAGGAGAATCTAATGATTTAACTTTCATTTCCAAACCAATTAAGGCGAAAGGAAAGACGACCAAAGGAAAATGCTCTAAGGCACTAGTTTCGAGGCAACACACTTAAATTGCTTTTGAGTTTGTGGGATATGACTCCAGTAGTTCCTCCGATCACTGGGAATCACTTCTCCTTATTTCTTTCTGAGTTTCAGATGGGGGAAAAATTTCCTCTCTTTCGTCTCAGGAGGCAAATCGCTCAAGTTAATGGACACCAGTTAAGACAGACTCACATGGTTCAAATGGACGCAAGGTAGCAGATTCACGAGCAGAATTAAAATTGACAGGGAAATTATCAGATGGAAACGTGGACAGATGCTGCAGCCTTCCTGTGGCTCTGGGTATTTATACAGGAGATGGGGAAGAAAGATCCAAGCTTTTTTGTATAGGATGTACCAAAACTAGTATATGGCAGATACATTGTAATAGTCACCTGGATCAGAGATAAGAAACCTTCTATTATTATTACTCCAGAAAATGATTACAACAGAGGCTGCAGAAACATAGCTCACAAAATATTACAATTCCTGGGAAAACTTCCAACAACAAATCTCGCAATGGCCTCTAAAAGTTGCTGAGAGTAATGGAGACAAAGATTCATCAGCGGAGGGCCATCAATTTCTCCCCAAATGTCTGATTGGGTGTGATAGCATCTGTGGTGGCATATCTCCATTAAAAGACTTGGATGAAGCTTTGGAAATTAAGATCAAGGAGATGCTTCTAGTAGATGAAAAGCCCTAGAAAAATGACGATGAGTAAGCTAGATGCTACACATATTTCATGGTTCAAGGCCGGGGGGGATAAGGACCAACATGAAACCCCAAAGGAACTCACAGACGCTGCCTTTTGCATGCTGACATGAGGGTCCCAAGGAGAGTCAAAGGAGCTAATGTTGCACGCCACCAGGAAGGCCAGAAGAGCTAAATTTGGATGTTGTTTATGGTAGGCTAAGGTTTCATCTATTAATTTTGATGATAACAAACCAACACAATTAATAAAAGAATATTTACTTGTGGTAAATTTATTTTCGGTACAGGTTTGTTCGATGAAGAAGGATTTAGTGAAGATCTCAACAAATATGGGGGAAAAAAAATTAGACATGGAATTACGAAAGCAGATATGGAAGAAAAGACTTGTCAAAATCAAGGTACAAGAATCATGGAAAGAATATTTACTATGATCCCCTTTTTTGATAACCATGGTATACAGACCAGCTTTCGCACACCTCGACTAAATCCACGGGATACCTGCCACCTCCCACCAGCAATCGATATCAGGTAACTCTGTCCACCAAGGCTAAGACCGATGGAAAAAATCACCTAGTATTTTATTGTCTTTGCTAGGATTCGAACCTGAGACCTCATGCTTTCAACCCACTTCATCGACCACTAGGCCACACCCTAGGGTGCATATTTACTACGATCTTACGGAAGAAAAATATCCTTCAAGAGGAAAAGATCAAGATCTTGTTATTTACGGAAGGTCTAAAATCTATGAAGTAATCAACTTTACAAACGAGTCCACATTAGGTGTGATCAAAATCCAAATTCAAGAAAACGAATCTGATTACATTTGAATAATATAAATCAAGATATAAGGTGAAATAAAGAAGGCCTTGAAATTCTTTGGGTTGCTAAACTAAGAGCTCATACTTGAATTGTCATAAGAAGGACAATTCAAAGAATTCATCAATCAAAGTTGAGGATCTAAACAATCAGTGACACAACGAGAAGGATGTCAAAAAATAGATCTCAAAAGAAGAAAGGAAACTGCATGCGCACAAGGAGAGGGAGGGAAGATATCTCATACTAGAAATCGAAGGGCAAGAAACTACGAAGTGCTATGATCCTCAAATGCACGAAAACACCACTCAACTACCTACGAACCTTCTACCCTAATCCTTGACCTCTGGACCCCCATCCAAGGCCATGTTTGATAAGTTGAAGGTGTGTCATATCCTGTCTAATCACCTCACCTCAATACTTCTTTGGCCGACCTCTACATCTCCCTAACCCCAACACTACCAATCTCTCACACATCCTTATTGAGAATTTGAGCATCTCCTCTTCACATGACCAAACCATATTAGTCTTGCTTCACTCATCTTGTCCCCTGTGAACGTCACTCCTACCTTGTCTCGAATATCTTCATTTCTAATCTTGTCTCTCCTAAAATGCCCACAAATCCCCCTCAACATCCTCATTTTCACAGCTCTCGCCTTCTAAAGATGAGAGACCTTGAATGGCCAACACTCCACCTCATACAACATAGTCGAGCTAACTACCGCTCTGTAGAACTTGCTTTTAAGTTTTGATGGCACCTTCTTCTCACACAAGAATCTAGAGATACGCCTACATTTCATCCACCACATGCCAATGCGGTGTGCGACATCATCGTTGAGCTCACCATTTCCTTGGATTAAGAACCTAAAATACTTGAAACTTCTTTCTTAGGATGGCATATGTATCAAGTCTCACTTCCACGTCAACATAAGGCGTAACATCACTAAACTTGCACTCTAAGTATTCAATCTTGGTCCTGCTCAATCTAATCCCTTTAGACTCCAAAGTTTGTCTCCATACCACCAGCCTGGCATCTATTATGCTAGTGATGAAAATGAGAAAATGTCTACTTGTAAAACTAATAACGAAATATAGGGCAGATTGGAAGTTATCCATGAGGGCGCCATCAAAACCAAGGAAGATCACGAAAATTGGTTAAGATATCCAGAAACATCAAAAGGAAAATAATAAAGAAGTGGAAAGAAAGCTCAATCCATCCAATAAATTCAAGAGACCAAAAGAATGAGGTCCCACAAGAGGGAGCATACAATGTTATGAATGTGTAAGCTTCGACATTAAATTAGTGTCCTAATCTCAAGAAGAAAAATTACAAAATCTCAACTGGGAATTCTCAACTGGGAGCAATGAGAATGAATGTGATAAAGAGAAAGATCAAGAAGAAATGGTGATCATATGCCTCATGGAAGGAAAAGAAACCAACATGAACTGTAGGACATCAACTTGGAGCGATAAGGATGAATCTGATAAAGAGAAGGATCAAGAAATAATGGTGAGCATATGCCTCATGAAAGGAGAAGAGACCAACGAGAATTGTAGGACTTCAACTTGGAGAGACGGAAAAAAAATGGTGAGGTAAGCTTATTTCTATTACGACTTGTAACAAATGACATGCACTATAGAAATTAAGACAAGAAAAGAAAGACTTAGATTTTCGGCTTAAAGAACGTCAAACTAAACATGACTTACTTCAAGAAGAAAATACAGAGTTGCCCAAGCAAATGAAGAAAATACTGAGTTGCGCCAGCAAATGAACACTTTGCAGAAATTTTTCTACACCACTATGATCCATCAAAATTGACTCATCTCCTTAAACTACCTGTTGACTAAAAAGGCCTGTACTAGTAGATGCTCTACTTCAACCAAGTCAACTGAGATAAGTATCAAGTCGACTAATAAGGCAGTTGCAGGTAAACAATCCCCTCCTCGTGCTACATGCCATTACTATGGTAATTCTAGATGTAAAACATTAGGCTGTAATTATGCGAGAAGTCATTTAAGATCTAGAAACCCAAACATTTACATGCATCACCAACTACACAAGCTATGAACCATGAAGAACCCAAGAAGACTTGGTACCAAAAGCAAACTAATTTGTTTTGCAATAACTCCTTGAGCCATAAAGAATCATTGATATTTGCATAGCAACTGATCAAGGAACAAGGCTAAAGATATGTTCATATGTTTCTACAAAAATGAACTCACTCTAACATATGGTAAAGTTGAAATGACTGGTATTAAATAAAGTTTATTCAAGTTTCTCTCACTACATTAGGTGATGTATGTCTAGTTGTTATTTTAAGCCTAGTCTGGTATTAGTCAACTATATATGGTTTGAGTCAACTTACTATATCATGCTACTATTTGTTGATACTGGTTATAACCTTAACCTAGAGACCTTGAATAACTTGAATACATGTCTTGCACTTTTTAATAAAAATAAATAATGTCATAAGTTATTAGGATAGGCAAGATGGGATGGCAACATGGAGGAGTGGGGCAGTTGCAGAGTAGATTCAGTTTAAAACCCGCCCCACGGCCTACCCTGCCCCCGCAAAAACCCGCGTCAAAATCTCTACACTTATATTTTCATCTTGCTTTGCTTTTTGTGGTGTATCAAATTTTAGAGAGAAGTATATTTTGAAGGAAGGTAAAATTGAGCTTGGTAAACATCCCATAAAATAATAATTCCCCATTAAACTACCTTCATTTTCTTGCAAGACCACTATTAAACTTTTAAAACATTGTGGTGATGTTCTAAAATATAAGAACAAACACACCTCAAATGATATTAAGAAAGACGTCATGAAAATAGGAAGAATCATAAACTCATTAATGACGTTAGAAATTTGCTTAGTGACACCAACTAATAGAGCACTTTATGAGTAGGAATAACCATAGAATTATTGATTTTATCAAGAAAAGACAATCTACTCTGAACAATCACAAATTTCTCTCCATGATAAATCATGCATTTACCTAGTAAAAATACTTTGAAAAGTTTCTTATAAATATATTTAGACAAGATGTAATTTTTAATGTCTTTGCAAGAAGTTTAGTATCAGTAAACTTCAATTTTTAGTTTTTTATTTAAAACCACAAATCACCCCGCTCCGCATCATTTTAAAAATGATTGCTTCAACCCGTCCCGCACCCGCCCAACATATCCTTAAACTTGAACTATCCCGCACAACCTAAAACCCACACCACCCCGCACGCGCACCCCTCGTTAACATACCTACAAGAAAGCATGCAATCTTTATTAATATCATGCAAATTTGATTCATATATGTGCGTCTAAGATTATTCTTGAACGAATCAACATGTGTGACATTTGCTCTCCTGGTAAGAATAGTAATGCTTCATTCAAGCCAAAAATATTGTACAACTCGAGGCCTCATAACCTCTTCATATGAAGATATTGTAGAAGTTCATTACTCCTATAGGTTTTTGATGTAAAGAACAGGATATAGATGAGGAAATTCGATTAGTGGATTTTATAGGCCCTTTGTAAGTATTTTCTGTTTACAAATGTAATTTCTTTGGAGGTGGCCAACATAACCTTAAAGCTGAGGAATACAAAATTACCATTTTCTAAAAAAAATAATGCTTCTGTAAATGATGTAATTTCTTTTGTAGATTTCATTGGCTCCCTTAGCCTGGCTTAGTAGCCCTATTTGCTTTTGGTTAGCTCCCTATGCTTTAAGGCCTATTGTTGTTGGAGCTAACATATCTTTTATAACTTTGAATCTTCTTGATGCCAGTTACACAAAATCTTACTTCATCAAAAAAAAAAAAAAAAAAGGAAACACAAGCAAGATGTTCCCAGGAGTTCTATTGCACTGAGACATCTATTTATTTCGAGGCACTCAATTGAACAATCCAGTAATTAGTAAACACAACTTCGCCCCTATTTTATGAAGAGGAATTGCAATTACATTATTTTAAATGGAAATTCATCGATATAAGATCATTTTTCCACTATGGTACTTAGTTAAAATATAGCAAGCGAAGGACAGGCTATTGTGTTGTTCAAGGACGACAAATATTGATGTATGCTAAAGAAAATGAAAGCAATATGTTGGCATTTGCCAACACTATAAATTATAGCACATGTGTATACATTTAACATTCTAAGCCATTAGCCTAGTAATGGTCAAATCCTAAAAAGGAGATCTCCTATCTAATTTTTTTTTTTTGAAACCGAGATCTCCTATCAAATTATTCCTTTAGATTCAGGGTAACGTCGACTTTGTGGCGTTTGAGCAACTTCACATCACTTACTCCCTCCATTTTAATTTGTTTCGCCTACTTTCCTTTTTAGTCCGTTTCAAAAGAATGACTCTTTCCTTTTTTTGCAGCCCTTTAATTTCAATTTTCCACATGACATGTTTAAGACCACAAGATTAAAGGGTATTTTGGTACATTTGACATATCTTGAATTTAAGACTACAAGATTCAAAATTCTTTTTTACTTTCTTAAACTTCGTGCCAAGTCAAAATAGGCCAAGAAAATTAAAACGGCGGGAGTATTTTCTTTCATTTGATCACGAGTAGCAATTATATCAAGATGGAAGGATATCCAAGCAAAGGAGAAGAGACAAACCAGTATAGTAGTTTCAGAATCCTTCCTGTTACCTCCTACATTCTAAACATGACAAATCCTAACAGATTCTGATTAGTACTGAGCACTGAGAATTGGCTTACCAATAGAAAGACTACATGTCTTATTACATAGATATATCCATACGAGTCACATCTTTCAACTATGAAAAGTGAAACTTATTATCTTCTCAATGTACTTAATCATGTTGATATATTTATAACCAAGAAATCCTGAGGGCAGTTTGTAACTCGATGTATAATGAGCCTGTCCTTCTATCCTTCTCCACTTAAATACTCACCTTTTATGAGTTGCAGGGTTTGAACACGTGTTACGCACATCTAATCCACACACATGACACATCATACACTGACCACTGTGATCTTACCCCTCACTAGGACAATTATTGTGTTAATAGTGACGAGAAAAGATAGTAAGTTCGCCAATCACGTCAATAGAAGTATCAAATATACATGAAGATGTTTTAAATTCTTTTTGTGGAGAAAAAAAATCATCATGAAGATAAAAGTCAGCCAAAATAGGACAAGATCTGTCGCAAGAACCCATTTCAACATACATAAAATCAAATTTG
This sequence comes from Capsicum annuum, assembly GCF_002878395.1. Lineage (NCBI taxonomy): Eukaryota > Viridiplantae > Streptophyta > Magnoliopsida > Solanales > Solanaceae > Capsicum > Capsicum annuum. The sequence continues at coordinate 140,481,743 of NC_061115.1, read as the reverse complement.
AAAACACCATTGGAAAATGACGGTCAGATTCATTCAAGTCAAGACATTGTAAAATGAAATGAAATGTGAAGAATACCAAATTAGGAGAAGAATAGCAGTAATAATAAGAGACGCAGCCAGCAACGGCTGCAATAGCTCCAAATGGAAAGCGAGGATCAGCAAAATTTGATTTGGAAGCGCCACTGAACGCCACGGGTGCAGCCTTCGCTAGCTTACCCAACAACGCTCTCATTTTCACCTGTGGAGAAGAAGCTTTAGGATTTGATGTAGCCGCTTCAGTTCTGATGAATTGTGAATGAGTGTTACCTTCTTTAATTTTATACACTTTGATTTTTGCAAACGAGTAATTTCAACACCTTCATCTTATGGAATGTTACGCCGAAATGGATTAATATAGTTAAAATAAAAATAAAATATAAGATATAAAATTAATGAATAGTTTTAAGATTTTTTTAATCCTTTTAAAGACCCTTGAAGCAACATAAAAATATGTTGTGGTTATTTAAATCGACTATTTATTATTATAAATTAAAATGGTGGAAAAAAAAATTATAAAATGTTTTGAGAAAATTTAGTGTTGAAAATTAAAATGACAGAAAAAGAAATTGTAAAATATTTTGAGAGGGAAATTAAGGGATATTAAGGTCATTTAATAAGTTAATATATGTGTTAAAAGTTTTTGTACTACTAATACACACTTTAATACATAATAGAGTGTATAACCAACGCTTGCATTAGTTATACATAGACAAAAAGACGTACCAAACAAGGTACTACTAATACATATTAACTAATGCATTCATTATATTTTTCAATACACTCCACCAAACGACCCCTTACAATATATTAAATACAATATATTAAGGAGCCGTTTGATAGAACATGATATTTTAATAATGTATATATATTAAAAGTATGGTATTATTTAATACATTATTTGATAGTAAATTTAAAGCAATATATAACTAATATACACCTCACATGATAGTACAGGGTGTATAAACTAATACACCTAATTTGATGAAATTAGTAATTCATAGATAAATATGTGTAAAAATAAAAATGCCCTCAAATTTTTTAAAATCTTTTCTAAATCTATTTCAATTTATTCAATATGAGTTATTTCTTTTCAATTTACCAAGATGATAATATCCTTCCAAATAATTTTAGTCATAAAAAAACTACTTCAATAACTTAAAAAATGCTTATTAGTCAAAACTTGAAAACAAATTGCATGATTGCATACAGGCTTTAATTTTGTAAAGAGCACATATCACAAATAAAAATATTTTTTTGCTTAGCTTTAACACTCTATGGAACACAATTTTAAATTAACAACGATTTTACTGTATCATTCAAAAGTTATACGTACCTCTCTCCAACTTAAGAATACCACAAAGTGGGAACAACAAACAAATGATGAACAAATAAAGAAAAAATAACAAAAAAAAAATAATTTCTGCAAGTGAATGATTAAATCTTAAAATTTCAAAGTAAGTTATTAGTTATATTGTTGATTTTTTTATTTTTAAAAAGGAATAATAAAGCTTTGCAAAGAAAATACACAAAGTTTAGTATGTTGGGGGTATTTTTGGAAACAAACAATATTATTTTTAAAAAATAACAATACATATTGTTTTCAATACATTAAACCAAACACTACATAAAAATAATCCTGATATTATCAATTCCAATATTACTAATCTCAGCACTATTAATCCCAGCATTACTAATACATCCTATTCAGTATTATCTTATACATTTTATCAAAAGACCCTTAAATGTATGAAAATCCTTAGAAAAGTAATTTGAACTTTTTAGCGTTCACTAAAAGACGCTTCTTAAGACAAAATTGTCATTTACTATTTTTCTTATTATATTTTTTTTAAAAATTCTTATGTTTTGTAAACTAGACATATAATACGAGTCATTACAAATATTGTCTTATTTTTGGCAAAATAAAAATATACAAGTATAAGCTTTCATTATTTTTGACAATGTAAGAGTTATACATATAGTAGGAATTCAAAGATATTGTCTTTTTGGCAAAACAAACACGTAGTTTTGGCAAAACTAGAAAGCTACCTTTTTTGTGGAAAATAAAAAAACTTTTATTAATATTTTTGGCAAAATATTTTTAATTTGCAAAATTAAATTAAGGTAGGAGTCCTTTTTTCTCTTTCACAATCGATAGTATCCTAATACAAATTATATAGGAATCTAAAATCATTTTTTTTTTGGTTTATGGATACTTTTCTATAAAAGGAGTTGCTTTGTGTAGTGATAAATTACGTGAATAAAAGGTACGTAGGAATAGTTTTCCTCTTAATGTTTTCATTTCGTTGGTTCAATTTTTGTGCAATTCACATTATTGTTATGTTGTCAGTTGTGTATTTGGATTGATAATAAATCATTACCAATTTCTCACAAACTCAACTCCAAATTGATGATTAGCTTAGGTTATTTAACACTGAAAAGTGGTGGGCTCTGCTTGAATGGTTGTTATCTATTATATTGTATTATGTTCTTAGTTAAAATACAATGTTTGATTGTTACTTAACTTTTATTTTTATCGTATCTATCATAGATCTGAATCATTCGACTCTTTTAAACTCATTGTGATATTTTTTAGTAGAAAATAGATGAGTGTAATGAATTAGTGTCCAAATCATTCATATTAAAAGCATACAAATGAAGCCAAAATTATTATTTAAATTTATTTAAACCTCAATTTATCTTCTAACTTGACTTGTAGAAAAAATAATATCAGTAGTTCTTTTCGTCAAAATAAATTGATAAGTTTATAATATTTTTGAAACACCTCGGATTTTTGACCCTTGAAAATTTCTTGACCTCTGAGCTCACTGCCCAAACTACGACTCATCATACGAGTCATAGGGTGTCACTACGAGTCGTAGGACTCTAATTGTTGTCTGACTAGTGTGTTTAGCTAAGTCTCTGCACTGGCCACGATTGGCACCTAACGAGTCGTATAGTGGTTCTCGTAGCCTAACCAGTAAGGATGCCCAAATGTTTCTGCCTTGACCTAGACCATGTAAATCGTAAGGTCTGAGTACGAGTTGTAGGGTATAACTCGTAGTTAGATCAGTATGCATACCCCATGATACCGTCCAGATTACAAGTCTAAGGGAAGACTCGTAGCAATCGTTACGAGTCGTCATGTGACTCGTAGCGACTGGGCAATCAATTTTTAGTCTATTTATTAAGGGAATTTTGGTTATATTCTTTTTTCCCTACTTAGACCCCATAACCATAAGACACCTTTGGGGAATTATTTTCAACATTTATTATTCATAAACGCTCTCTCAAACTCTCTCAAATCCCTAAGGTAAGAACAAGCTAGGGTTTCAAGAAATTAGCATCTAGAACTTCCAAGGGTTGATTTCTTTCCGTAAATCTTGATATCTTAATGTTACTCTTCTCCAAATCTTATTTTGTGAAACACATGTGTTTTAAATGGTTTAATTATATGAATTTGAATGTGGGTTTTGACATGGGTTGAGGGTTTTGAAATGGTTGATACTTGAATGGCTTTCCTATCGTTTTCACGAGTTATTCATGCTTTGAATTGAATGTTTTTAAACTAATAGGGTGCATGGCTGTGCGAATTAAAGTAGGGGTCGAGGTATCCCCCAAATTGATGTTTCAAACTTGGAAATTAGTTTGAATAATTGTGTTTCCTCAACCCACTTGTGGAAATGGCTCTGAATTATGAAATTGTCTCTTGGTTAGTTTACTTACCTATTGCATTGCATAAATGGTTAAATAATGAATATGGATTTGAAGGCCTTGTTGGTTATGTTTTAATTTAATGAACAAAGGGTATCGAGGCATTTTCCCTATTTGATTTGATAAACTAAGGGAGGTCGAGGCACCAACATTGATTTAACGAACAAAGGGAGTCGAGGCATCCCCTAAGTTAATAAAATTGTGATGGCGTATTTATAAGCTTACAATCTAAATGGTATAACGATACTTGTGTGTGCCTTAATATATAATTCCTTAGTTAATGAATGAGTTATATGAAACTTGTTTTAATTAGGCTTAATGGGGGTATGTAGTTAAGGTGTGAAGGTGTGAGTCTTGAATAACTGATAGTGAAAACTCATATTTGCCGATGTGAGGGTTGGTCTTAGTGACCGTGTGCATGGTTCATAGTCACGACTCAAACCAAGGCCTGACCGTGATGGGCATCTCAAGTCTCACATGAACCGGAGACCACCCCTTGCACCTAACCAAGTAAACACAACATCCCCAAGGTTGGATGAATTCTAAATATATAACAAGATAGCATAAGAATAATCTTAATGATATTTAAATCATGTCCACAACCGACAATCGATAACTGACCAAATAACCTACCAACATCACCTAAGTTCATAATATCCAATAAAGCCTTTTAACAAAAGAATAAAAAACCAGTCTTGATTGAGATATGCCCCCGATTATGACAGATGACAGTGAAAATGATAATGTTAATAATAACAAAAACTATCAACTCAAATCTAAGAATGGAAACTGATGAAATGTCTAAGCCTTTTGAAGAATGAAGGCTTACCACTTTACCACAACAAACTAACGAACCGAGCTGATCCACCTAACTCTGCGCAAGAAAAGTAGAGGTATCTCTATTGCCTGCATCGCATGGAGATACAGCGTCAGGAGGCTATTAGTGGGATGATCACTAGCATGTAACTTAGGTATAAAGATAACATAATGTCGTGATCAACAGTTCAAAATCATTCAAAACCAAGGCACATAATCAAATGTATATACATACATACATACATACACATATATATCACATACTGGGATAGGGAACAAAGCTTAACATGCACTTTAAAATTTTAGCATGGATTGTATAGCTCAACCTTCGTCATATAAGAAGGCACCCACGGGCTATATAGGCTCAACTTACCCCTAGCTGGTAGGGCCCAGTGCGTGGGCCACATAAAGTAAAGGGTATATATATGCACTATAGGGGACTCGAACCTCCCAGCATATCAAGGACACAAGCACCAAATCATGTGGTATATTATGGGGGACTTAAACCTCCCAATCATTTGATAATAATAAAGAGGACTCGAACTACCTGTTCATATAGTCCCCCGCATCGGCAATCACAATTTTCAGTATTAGTCCCCTGAGACCTCAACTTTCATGACTCAGCTGCACAACCCTCATTAAAGCCTAATTAAATCATTTATCACATATTCTCATTCATTGAACCATATTACACATTAAGACATACATTGTTGGTATCGTCATATCAACTACACTTGTGAGGTAACATCAATATTCCAAACCAATTACATCACTCGGGGGAATTCATAAACACCCTCCCCCCTTTTTGGTTTAATTTAAAATCATTATGCTTCATTAGTTTTCACCTTTGGCAATAGATTAAGAGTAGTTCAATATGCATACTTTTCATATTCAAAAACCAATTTTACAATATGAGACTGAGGTCATAACCACTTCAAAAGTCACAAGTTTGGGGAAATCACAATCCTCACTTTATTCACCATACCCATGAATCAAATTGATTTTAAAACCACCGTTTAAACGTAGCCCACGTAGGGACAAACATGAAATAACATATAAATAATAATTATTCAAGACCCCCAACCCATGTTTCAAAACCAACATCAATACCATCTGAACACTTTAAAACATATGTTTTAACAAATCAGTAATTAGGGAAGAGAAATATGCTTGAAATATCTAAGTTTATGGAGATAATTCCACTCTTGAGCCCTTGGGAGACCTACTTCTTGGAAACCCTATGTATGGCTGCTTGAGAGACTTGAGAGTGTTTTTGTCATAATCTGAGATGAGGCCCTGGGTCGTGACGGGCATCCCATACCACGAAGGTCCGAGAGACCCTTTAACCCTGTCCACTAGTGGTATTATCCGCTCTGGTTCCAGGCCAGCACGGCTTTAAAATGCGTCACTAGGGAGTAAGGCTTGCTTACTTATATACCCAGCATCCCCCCTGTGTTTTGCCGATATGGGACTTCTTATCCTAAATTAGGGTGTTACATACACCCCCTCTTATGGACTCTGCGTCCTCACTGAGGTTTCCCCTATCGAATGGGATTTGCCTAGACTTAGGACTAAGGTTTGCCTCGCCTTACCGAAATTTTCCTAAACTCAGTTTGAACTCTAGCCCACATCGACAGGATTGACATAGGAGCGGCTCTGATACCATTCATCGGTTCTGATGCCATTATTGTCACGACCCGAGTCGAGGCCCCAGGCTGTGATGGGCATCCCCAACCACAAAGGCTCGAGAGATCCCTTAGCCCTGCCCACTAGTGATATTGTTCGCTCTAGGCCCAGACCCGTATGACTTTAAAATGCGTCACTAGGAAGTAAGTCTTGCTTACTTATATACCAGCACCCCTCATGTGTTTTGCCGATGTGGGACTCCTTAAGTTAGGGTGTTACAGTTTTAGAAGTGTTTGATTATGTTATAAATGAGAAATAACCCCCTTAAGTGCTTTATGAACGCGGGGTTTTAATTGGGTAAGAAGGGAATTGTCCAAAGTGCCCTCAATTTAAAAACTAAAATTTAGTTGTTAGTAACTATTGGTCACTATATGACTCGTAGAGACTCATTACGATTCGACACCACGAGTCATAGACAAGACAGTTTCCAGGGCACCCATACACTGTTGACCCTATGACTTAACTGATATAACTCGTTATGGGACCCTACGACTTATAGGGTCCAGTCGTAGTCAACACAGAACCCATTTGTGGTAAATACTAGACATCCTACAATTTGCACCCAACAACTCGTAACAAGTTCTTACGACTCTTAGTGAGCCACTCATACTCGGAGTAGAACTTAGTCACACAGTTACTGTTTAGGTTATGATTTGAGTTCAACAACTTACTCATACACTTACTGTTTAGGTTACAATTTGAGTCCAATAACTCGTCAAAACGACCTACGACTCTAGGGTAAGTCGTAGTCAAGGCAGTGAGGATAAAATTTTAGAAAAAAATTTCAAGGACCAAAAACCCGTGGAGTTACACACTCTCCCCCCCAGATCATTCATCCTCAAATAATAGGACAAGGCATTTATTAGCATGATTTGATTCCAATATACCCACACTTACCTTTAACAAAGACAGAAAACAAAGAGACAAGAAATTTATAATTCCCTTTAACAAAGTCAGAAAACAAAATGTTAAGGAATACTCATACCTCAAGCACGATTATCCGGAATGGGGAACAAGAATGGATACTTGGACTTCATGTCCTCCTCAGTTTCCCAAGTAGCTTCCTCAACCTTTTGGTTCCCCCAAAGAACCATTACCGAAGCCACATCCTTAGTTCGCAACCGATAGACTTGCCGATCTAAAATCTCGAGTGATACTTCCTCTTAGGACAAGGAATCCAAAATGCTCACTTTTTCTAAAGGAACAACTATTGAAGGATCATCCTCGCACTTTCTCAACATCGAAATGTGAAACACCAAATGAATGAAGCACAAATTAGAAGACAACTCCAATTTGTATGGAACATTAGCAACCCTCTTCAAAACTAAGTACGGACCAATATAACGGGGACTGAGCTTTCCCTTCTTACCAAACCACATCACTCCCTTCATCGAAGACACCTTCAAAAATACCCAATCACTAATAATGAACTCTAACTTCCTTCACCTTATATCCGCATAAGACTTTTGGCAACTTTGGGCGGCTTTAAGTTTATCCCAAATCACCTTCACCTTTTCCATGGCTTGGTGAACTAAATCAGGGCCAAATAACTTATTTTTACCAACCTCAAACCACCCAATAAGATACCTATACCTCTTACTATATAAGGTCTCAAACGGATCCATACCAATAATAGAGTGATAACTGTTGTTGTAGGTAAATTCTATGAGAGGCAAATGGTTAACCCAACTACCACTAATATCAAATACATAAGCCTGAAACTTATCTTCTAAGGATTGAATTATCTTTTTTGCTTGCCCATCCGCCTGCCCATCTATCTACAGGTGAATAACGATACTAAGGGTTACCTTAGTCCCCAAACCTCGCTAAAACGACCTCTAAAAATGAGATGATTATTAGGTGCCTCAATCAAATATGATAGAAACTAGAGCACTATACAACTTCACGATCTCCACAATGAATAACTTGGCATAATCATTAAAAGAGAAATTAGTCCTCACTGGCAAAAACTGAGTAGACTTAGTCATCCTATTGATAACACTTAACTTACACATTAATTTAAGTGCAAGAAAATCATCGTCCATATATTTACCCAATTTTGGAGTTAGGGTCGAATCCATGGGGAACAATGTGAGTAGCGATCAAATTAATTTGGAATGATAGTTACAAGTTAAATTCAAACAAATAGTATAAAAAGATAAAATGAGGGAGGTGAGATCCTACACTAATGTTTCTTTTTTGGGATTTTATAGTATAAATTTGGAGATATGAATAATTAGAGTTCTAGTAGTTATATATGGATCTTGGGATTATGTATTTCTAAGGGAGTGATATATGGGACTTAGTTATCAACATCAATTTAGAAAGTCAAATATGGGTAGGCTTGGCTATGGATTTTGATATTAGTCTTTCAAAAAATACCAAACTTTCACCCATTATGATACAAACATGAAGAGCATAAAAGAATACAAGGCATGGTCAAAGGCTCAAGATTGGGAATTGGCAAGTGTTTGGAGCCTTTTAAAGTCTTGTCAAGTTGAAGGAGGAGAAGGGAATCAATACACTCAAGAGGTGCGTCACTTGAAGGGAAAGAAGGACTTTTTACCTTATATTTCAATACCCAAGAGGCGCCCTAAGTTAGGGCTATTATGGTCCTTTAATACTTTTTTTACACTACAAAGGAGCACCCTTCATTAAGGGTATTTTAGTGTCTGTTTGTAATAAGTATAAATAGACAAGTAGCCTTCTATTTTTATTAGTTTTTGACATAATGGATCGAATGACTTTTAGATTGTAATTGTAATCTTCTTAGCTTGTAGTCTTCTCCTTCTCCTTAAGAGAGAGAAACCAAAACTTGAAGGTTCTATGCAAGTGGGGTAGATTCACTTATGTTGACTATTTGGCAAGAAAGGTGGGTTTTGAGGAGTGTGAATTTCCTTGGTCCACCTAAGAATGAAGTGTTATCCATCCATGGTGAAGTGTGTCTAGTTGTTTGATACACAATTAGGTGCAAATCATTAAAGGTGTCGTATGTTTCATTATCTATCTTTACATTTATGCAATCTTTTTCTTCATCTCCTTTTTATGTGTTGTTTTCCTTTTTGTGTGGTTGCTGATTTTTGTTCATGAAGTACTTAATTTTGGTTTTAGGTTTAATTTTGTATCATTTGGTATCAAAGCCTTGGTTAGGGTTGTTCCTGCATCCCTAAATCTGGGTTTTAGTGTCCTTATTAAGAATATCTCAACAAAAAAGAGTCAAAAAATCTGAAAATCTCAAAAAAATTGGTGTTGTCTTATGTTGTTTGTGTAGATCCAAAAGTTGTTGGTTAGATCTACTAAATTTTACTGTGTTTTTTCGGTTTCAAGTGCTAGATCGTTGTTCTCTAGCACCTAGGGAGTCTAGATCTACACTTGGAACAAGATTTGGTTGATTTTGAGCTAGATCCACCATGGCTATGGCGGTTTGAAGCTTTGAGAAGCTAGATCCATTTTAGGTTTGAGTGGGAGACGTTTTTTGTGACTTGTTTGTTGATATTTGAGCTTACCTTGGCCTAAGGAACCTAGATCTAAAAGAAAATTAGAGATTAGGGTTCATTTGGTTAGGAATCAAACTTTGGTCAACTCTTAAATATTCATCTTGTTCTTCCATATTCACCAAGTCTTGCTATGGAAGAATATTCAAAGAGTGTGTTTAATATAAAAAGGGAGAAGAAAGAGAGTGTACTTGGTGTTTGTGAAAGAATATTCCTTGGTATATTCATATTCATCCAAAAGAAAGAAGAGACAAAGGAATAACCAAAGTACAATTCCAAGTATAATCCAAGTACAAAGGGGGGACCATTATTTTTAAATTCATTTTAAAGCTCCAAAAAGGCTTTCAAATCTTTATTTTTCCCTCCCAAACAAAAATTCTTCTTCACCAAAGGGGTTCTAGGTTGAGACTTGAGAATTTGGCTAGAAAAATTGAAAACTCAACATCCAATCAATGAATGCCACATCATCATCAACCAAACGGCCAAATTGATTTCCTAGTTAGATATTCTAGTTTCTTATAAGTTAATTCTTTCCCTAATTAGTAATCTAGTAAGTACCTACTAGTTTGGTAATTAGATTAGAGTCTATTTGTTTCGTGTCTTTGATTTTTGTGTGTTTTTCTTATTTTTAATTTATAGTAATTTTATTGGTTCAAGTTCGTGCATCCTTTTATTTGAGTCTTATCAGACAAAAATTGATTTCGGACCAAGGATTATTCACCACTCACTTTTCGAGTATTTCCAAGTTTTCAACACTTGTGAGACCAAGTGTGAGGTAAGATACGAGTGTGAGTGTGGTAAGGCCTTTGAACTAATGTGTTTGTTTGTTTTGTAGGTTTTCCTTTTGCTATTTTTTTGGCTTTTGTTAGGTACATTTGAGATTGAATCCGAGGGTACCACATCTCAACCCTTGGGTAATGATGTTTTGGGAGCCTTGATGGCTCGATTTGAGGCCTTTACCCGAGATATAAAGGGTGACATAGATGCTAAAAAGAGAGATATGAAGGGTGATATGGATGCTATGAGGAGAGACATAAAGGGTGATATGAATGCTTTGAAGGGTGGCGTGATTAGAATGTAAGCGGAGGTTGATAAACTATGTTATAGACTATGTCCACCAAACCCTCCATAAGTTCAAACCCCTCAAAACCAAAGATCCTACACTCCCTCAAATCCAAGGCCACCAATTCAAGTCCTCCTCCAACCAAACCCGGTTTCCCCTATCCAAACTTCCCAAAATCGAATTCCCTCCATATAAGTAGAAGAAGAGGAAGAGTTAGAACCCAATAAAAGTGAGTCCAAGACTCAAGATGGATAGGAAATGATAGTGAGGTACAAGAAGAATGTGAGAAAAGAAAAAAAGAAGGGGAAAGAGAGGTCTCGGAATGTGAGTTTAAAAAGGGAAAAACAAACTTAATTGTAGGAATTTCCCACAAGTGTGCCTTGTTACTTCCTAACCCAAGTTCTAGCATTTTTATTGCATTGATTCTCATTATGTGAATGTTTAAAATCATACATTCTCAAAGAAGAATCTAACAGGAATTCCACACACACATGGTTGATGAGTTAACAGAACCCTTGGCCGAAAGTTCTAATCTTGGGAAAAGTGATGAAGAAATGAATCAAAGGGGAAATATTGACATATTATATTTGTGATGTGGGGCATGATGAATGCCATGGTACAAAATCAAGTGAAGAAAACACTTCTCATGATTTACAAGGTAACAAAGCTATTTTCTACACTCCTAGAAACTTGAATTATTGTGATATGGCTAGTAGTAGCCAAAGTGGTGTAGCTTCGGATTGGCTTAGTGAAGAAGTGTATGAATCTCCCTTTTTTGATACTATTGGTGTTGATAAGTTGCATAAGGACCAAACTCTTATTTTGAGTACGCAAGCACTAGTTGATCCTTTAGATGACAAAATTAATTCTTTTCGTAAGAATGATTTATGTCTATCTAGTGCTAGAACTTATAACTTGAATAAGGCTCCATTACCATGTGACAAGAGTATTCACACACTACATGAACCTCTTGTATACGATAGAACCTTGGGTGATGTCTTCACACTTGATTCCTTCCTATACTACTTCTTTACCTATGATAATAACTTTGCTAATTTTGAAATAGTATTACGTAGAGGTAGTAAGTTTGGTGGATGGTGTCCTTGTTTGAGTAATGATGATATGTGGGTGAGGTGGACCTTAGGATTAATGGTGGCACCATATTTGATGAGGCCCTTTGTAGAGGTAATGAAGCAAGTGTATCTTATGGTCCCTAATCCAAAGGTAGCCTTACCTTTTGGGTATAATAAGACCTTTAAGACCATTGTAGTTTCCTTATCTCTTGCCATTTTTCAAAACCACCTCCTTTGTGCACTCCAAGCTAAGGCTTTCATGTCAAACACAAAGGTCCCATGGATGTATTTCAAATGTGAACAACCTTGGCTTGTTGGTGCTTATAATGTTTATCTACATATTGAGTATGGTCCTTTAAGTTTGTGTGATGAAAACCATGGCACTAATATTGTTCATGACTATTGTATGTTTGGAAAACTTATGAATAAAGGTGTGTTTGATCTTAGGGGAGAAATGCTAGGTCCCAACCCCTTTGTCTTGAATGATAGCTTTCCATAAGGGTGATTGTTTGGAGTAATTATGAGCATGATTGTCTAGTAAAAGGAATAGTTATAGTTGGCCTAGACCCTTGCTTACTCCTTTTCTTTGACCCCAGAATTTCTTTGAGATGTAGGAGGTTTAGTTTCAGATCATGCTCTTTATCTTTTCATGTTGATGCCCTTTACTTCCTTTGTATCCCTTATGCCAAGATTTTCATGTAAAATACCAAGGATATGTGGGTGTATGTAATGTGTGAACAACCTTGGAGTGATGGAATATGGGTTGTTAAGGGAACCTTCCTAAGCCATAGATGTCTAATTTTGAACGTTTGTCTTTCCTTGAAAATAAGTGACATATGTGTTGATTTCAGATTGTATCCTCCACTCATCGATATTTGCTTTAAGTGTGTCCTTTGTGATGTTAGGGGTCGGACTTTCTTACTCCTCACAAAGGATGGTTGGTTGTATTCTAAGAGTGTACCCCCTTGGAATGTTTACCTTACTTATGGTACTAATGCTAACCCTCCTACCATGAGGATTGTGTGTTTGTTTTCCCTCCCTTTGGTTTTGCAAGGTATGAATTTGAGGAAAAATTCCTTTTAAGATGGAGAGGATGATACAAGTATGAAGATCACAAAAGAATACAAGGCATGGTCAAAGGCTCAAGCTTGGGAATTGGGAAGTGTTTGGAGCCATTTAAAGTCTTGTCAAGTTGAAGGAGGAGAAGGGAATCAATACACTCAAGAAGCGCCTCACTTGAAGGGTAAGAAGGACTTTTCACCTTATATTTCAATACCCCATATGCGCCCTAAGTTAGGGCTATTATGGTCCTTTAAGACTTTCTTTTTATACTCCAAAGGAGCACTCTTCATTAAGTGTATTTTAGTCTTTGTTTGTAATAAGTATAAATAGACAAGTAGCCTTCTATTTTCATTAGTTTTTGACATAATGGATTAAATAAATTTGACATTGTAATTGTAATATTATTAGCTTGTAGTCTTCTCCTTCTTCTTAAGAGAGAGAAACCGAAACTTGAAGGTTTTATGCAAGTGGGGTGAATTCTTCACTTGTGTTGACCATTTGGCAAGAGAGATAGGTTTTAAGGAGTGTGAATTCCCTTGGTCTACCTAAGAATGAAGCGTTATCCATCCATGGTGAAGTTTGCCTAGTTGTTTGATACACAATTAGGTGCTAATCATTAAAGATGATGTATGTTTCATTATTTATCTTTACATTTATGCAATCTTCTTCTTCATCTCCTTTCTAGTGTGTTGTTTTCTCTTTTTGTGGTTGCTGATTTTTTTGCTTCTATTGTCAATTTCGTGTGTTAATATTCCTTTAGGCTATGAAATTGATCCTTTCAAATACCTAATGGGTGTGTTCAATAATTTGCAACAATAATCTCAATCAAGGCATCCCTATTTTTAGGATGACACCCATGGCATAGTCAACCTCACATTCACCCTTATTTCTAAGATAGTGAGAATTTAGCAAACTACACACACAATTGTCTATTATTGTTTTTGTCTCCACATCCCTATTTCGAGGATGATATAGATTCCTAAGGTTTACGCAAAACCCTTCTTTCAAAGATGGCATTGAGTTTTCTGCAGCTTGGAGCTTTCACTCATCAAACCCATGTGGGTATTAGGAGCTTTCGCTCATCAAATCCCAACCAAAATAGCATAGCAATAATAGAACCCATAAACATGAACTACCAAATAGAAGCTAACAATAACAACCTACACACACTTTAACCCCTATTCACACATAACCCCAAGAGGGAGATTTAGCTACACATAAGATAAATAAACATAAATATACCCATAATCTCCATTGAATTAATTAGTGGTAGATATAAGTGAATGTTACTTCAAACTTAGCTTTTTATCAATATTAACAATGGAAGTGAGAAAATCTTCCACTTGGAAAATCTCCAATGTATTCTTCATCCAAAATTTGTACAATACTTTTTTCTCCAGAAATGGAGGCTACAAAGTCTCAAAACTAAACCCTAGAAAATTTAGGGACAAGGAAATATGTTGAAATGAATCTTCTAATTAGGGTTAAAGTTATTTTGTTCAAATTGGGATCAACATGTAAAATTATAATTTTGCCCTTGGGCTGAACATTTCTGCCAAGCCACGATCACGTTAGTCTGGCTGCGACCGCGGCTACGTGACAGCGATTGACTTTCATGGCTGTGGTTGATTAACCATCTCGACTGACCGCAATCGTGGCTCATGGACCGCAACTGCGGTAATTGAGGCTAGTTCACTGCAGGTCTTCTGCTGCACTTGTTCTGCTACTTTTTGATCATTTCAAGCTTCAATCCACATCTCTTTGTCCTTTCAACTCTTATGCCTGGAACGAGTGGATATTAGTGTATTAAATCATAATTATGACTCATTAATCATTTGAGACAAAGTAATGTATACGAAAAATGAGTGCTTATGAGTGGTAAAATCATAACTTATCAACACCCCTAACTTAAGACCTTGCTTTTTCTCAAGCAGCACTACTTATTTACCATGAGCCACAATCATTTATGCCCACATTTTATGCCTTAAATGCCATGCCGACCTTGACTTGAGTTACAACCACAAGCAGCTCATCACAATTATGCTAGGGTAATTTCTCAACACCCATCATTATAAAAAGTAATATTCTAGGATGCATCAAACTTTAAGGATAAATCAAACTACAAAAAGCAATACTCTAGAAGTAGCTCACCTTTTGACTAAAACTAAACCATACTTCACTTGCCTTATTATCCGGGAGGTGATAAGAATCACTCACCTTAACTTATTTGCATGCCCACCTCACAAGAAAGATGAGTTTCACACACCTAACTTCCTAACAAGTAACAAGGCATTTTAAGTGCAAAATTCTCCCCTCACAAAAGAAATCTCAATGCAACAAGTGCCATGCTATAAGCTTGCCCCTATATTCAATCTCCACTACAAAGAAAGTAAATGGTTGGAGATCTCAACGGACTTTCTAAGCTTGTAACGTAGGTTCGGGTTAGGGTAGGATATTATTTAGGGAGCTGGGTTACACCTTACCTTGAATATCTACATCATACTTTACAACACTCCTCCTTTCGTATAAGAGCCACTACTTTGTTTTCTCTCTTTTCTTATGCCTACTTTTTGCTTCCTTTGTTCCCAATTTTCTTTCACTTCCATTTCCTTGCATTTTCGTGCAAGTTATCCTTTTGTTGGGCCCATTTCTTTTCTAAACATTTGTTTTCAACACTTAGGCACATTAGGCAATTCATTTACAACTTCGTATCCCCAAACTCACTTCCATAGATCTTTACCTCCCCCAATTTAGGCTTTTAGCCTCACAGTACATTTTTAAGTTCAAAGAGGGTAT
This sequence comes from Capsicum annuum, assembly GCF_002878395.1. Lineage (NCBI taxonomy): Eukaryota > Viridiplantae > Streptophyta > Magnoliopsida > Solanales > Solanaceae > Capsicum > Capsicum annuum. The sequence goes on along the minus strand of NC_061115.1, from coordinate 140,466,003 downwards.
GGTTCAAAAGAAGGATAAAAGAATGGTTTACGGCTTGTAACGTATTTGCCAAAGAAAGGTAAAAAGGCTCAAAGTAGGTACTAGGGATTACAATTATGCATGGGTAGGCTTTTTAGGCTATAGTGGATTCTAAAATCACAAAGAGGGCCTAAAATCATTTCTCCAACCAAATACAATCAAAATTAGTTTTGAAAGACTAATGGGAAAGTTTTAGATAACACAAGTATACAATAGATGATTGCAATATCCTCACCACACATGGCATGCAAAATTCATTAAGGGAGCTCAAATATCCCTTCTGATGGAAAAAATCATGGAGTATTTATCACTATTACAAGTAAAAAATTTATGGAACCATGAAAAGAGAAAATGATTTGTTCCAACATTGCTCACATCTCTGCCCAGGAGTTTTAAGAATTTTGGATGAAGGGGGTTTCTTGATTTGCCATAGCACCATGCATAAATTGCTAACATGTGAAAATGACAACAACCAAAGCCTTAGTCTCACATCTTGGCTCAAAATGGGCAAACTAACCACATGGCTACTCAGAGGCCAATGGTGTATAATCTGATCTCAACTTTTCAAAACAAAATAAAATGACAGTTGTGCTACTGGTACTCAGAATTTCCTTGCACACTTGTCTCAACATCACTAAGATCCATAATAAAATTTAAAGTATGTATAGAAAACTAAAACTAGAAATAAATGGAAAGCATGATAATCCATGAAGCGTGGGAACCATTAGAGCGCTTAAAAATATAGCATCTCAACACACAATAAAGAAAACATCCAGAGTGTCATCCAAAACACTACCCAAGGACATCCAAGTAGTATAAATATAGGAACATGCACCCCTAACTAAAAACTTGGCAGCGCCCTTATTGCCTAGTTAGCAAGGTAAGAGTAAAAGATTCTCCCTGAATCAGCTTCATCATCTCCGGTATATTTTGCATTATTTCCACCATTGTTAGCACCAGACCTCTCAGTAGTAGCTCCATCATCACTGCCGCTCCTCGACGAAGGTAGATGTTCTATAGGCTTAAGCACCTTAAAGATGCCTTTTACTCTTCTTCATAGCTTAGTGAAGAATTTTTCTCTTTTCTTGTTCCTCTTTCACAACCTTTCCTGTGACTCCCGGAGGGTTCTGTGTGATATTGCCAAGGTCGAATATGCCCTTTCTAATTTGGCGACCGTAGCACCCTGCTTCTTCAGCTCCTCTTGATATATTTCATAGTCGGATTGAGCTGCATATTAATGGCAAGTGTTGGAGGATCCTCCAACCCTCTGGGGTCATCCTGGAGCATGTTCCCTGGTAGTAGAAATTCTATTAAAGAAATCTTGGAACTTCGCTGGGGCTTGGTCCATAGAAATACTCCGTTCTAAGTATAGCTTGGACCTTGGGAGGTTCTTGTAAAACTGGTAGTGGCTTTCTAGAAGCAAGGCTCTAGACTCATCTAAGTCTCCCATTCCGTAGCTGAGTACCTGTATATACGACACTTCAACCATTTTAATATTTTCAAAGCAAAATGTATGCTAGATTAACAAGAAAAGTACATATGGAACTACTATAGAAAATTCTAGGGTGAAAAATGGATTTGCAGAAAGTTGGGTTTCTCTAGGCAACTACCCTCTGGTATGGAGATCGTGGAGTATTTACCGCGATCGTGTTTCTGCGGTCGCAGTCATCAGGATCACGGTCGCGATACCTAAGACTGCAGTCAACAGTTCTTCTATTGCTCAAAAGGCATAAACTAAACACCAACTTTGTCTGCTAACTAGGTGTACAATATCAAGATCAGATAAAATAACCCTAGATAGTAAGATTACAACTTCAAATTCGAAGGAATTCATGTTGGACTAATTTGGGCAATGAATGGATACCATTACACAAGTCAATTACAACCAATCTAGGTTAGAATATGGGTACTCAAGACTTTCCCAAATGATTTATAGACGTCCTACAGTTGCTAACCACAATTATAATTACAAATAAGCATAGTTTTGGCATTATAATACTCTTACAAGCTCGTTTCTAGCTGCATGTCCTATGCCTATAATAACAGTGAATGTAAGGGAGTTTGAGACGACATACCAGGTAACTGATGTAAACGATTTGAAATAAAACCTTAGATTATCTTGAGAGACCAAACTTTCGAGGGAAATTATGAGAAAATTTAAAACTATGGTGCATGAGTGCATGACATTCGTATGGTCTTTTTAATCTGAGTTAACCGCGATCACGGTCCAAGTTACACGATGACGATCACATGATCTCCACAATCATGGGGCATAAACTACGATTGCGGTAACTGAGATCAAGTATCCGGGGTTCCTGCAAGACCTACTTAGTCCATTTGCCAAATTCACATATCCCTTCTTTCCAAATTCAAACAAAATGCCCCTAAGCACCAATATTTTATGGACTATGTATGCATACGAACAACTACGCAAATCAAAATCTACCCTAGTATGTGTAAACAAAAAAATACAGGCCACTTTTTGTGGCATGATGGGTTGCCTCCCATCGAGCGCTTAGTTTATTGTCATAGCACAACACCTCCATTCATCTCTTTTGTGTCTCCTATTAGAAAATTTAAATTTCTGTCCCAGCTTTTGTTCATTAGTCAGTGAATGGTAGAAGGACAAATGATTCAAATCTTCCAACATGGCACTTGGAAGAAGTGGAGAGATGATAAAAAAGCTTTAATCCCGCCATTTTAACGATTTGAACCTTTTACCCAAATTCATATCAAATTTCAAATTGCTTCCGTGGTTAAAAGCATGGTCACTATTGGCTTTTCCTTGTACTTTGGAAGTTGAGTTTCTTGGCCATTGATGTGGGGGTTCCATATGCTCCATTAGAATGTCAAATTCAACAATAAAGGGAGGAATTCATTCTCTCCAAGGCTCATCATTAACTTGGGTATATAGACTCCCATTCGATCCAACAAGCATAATGTTGAAAAATGGTTAGAATGGGTGCCATCCTTTACGTTGAGAATTGCATCCAACGGAATGTACTCACCCTAAAATGAGCTAGAGTCGTTCTGAGCATAGTGCATTGTTTCTTTTTTTGACGCTATACTCATTTCCTTTATTATGGCTCCTTTTCCCTCGTATGAGCCGGATGATTGGAAAGTCATTGAGGAATCTTTGCTACCAAGCTCATCATTATAGCTTTGTTTCTCTTCATGATAAATCTCATCTTGAGTAATGGGAAAGGTAGTAATAGTGATACGAGAACAACAAGGGAGGCATAAAACACACCCCAAATAGTCCACAAATTTAAGAAAAATTGTGGACCAAAAGGGGACCTCACTCAGATTTGACAAGTATAACAAGAATACAAGAAATAAGGGTGTATTTGACACCCAAAAACAGCCAACAACACAACAATAATGAGATGAAAAAGATGACAACAAGAACAACCAGATTCGGATTCCACAATAATAAGATATAACATTACAAGAGTACAAAAGACAAAGGGATAGATAGTGAGACATAAACTACTATAATGACTTAGAACCTAAGTGTAGATGACACACAAAGACCCTTAAAAATGATAGTAGGAACATCTACACTCTTCAAAGAGACATAAGATGGACTTCAATCCTTCAAGCACCCCAAGTTCCAAGCAAACAAACAACAAAAGGGATTCCACCCTAATGTTGTAACCTAGTTTTGGCCAAGCCTCACAAGAGAGAGATCTTGTGTGATTCAAGTGTGTTATACCATTTTTAACATTCAATAACTAAGTGAATAAACCCTAATATGTTCCTTATATATTACAAAACAAATAGAAGTTAAAATGACCAAAAAAGGCCCTTCAAGAATGGGCCGCCCTTCTAGTGTATGGAGTGGGCTGTTTTGGTGTGTATTTGGGCCTTTAATTACACTTTTCTTGCACATACACTTGGATGCTATCAATGCACACCCACATAAGTCCATTTTTATGATTATTCTCGTATTATCCTCTCCATCTTGAGAGGAATTTTCCCACAAATTCACGGCTTCACTTCGTTCAATTTGCCACTTCAAAAGAAATTACTCAAAACAGTCCACAAAACATAAAGAACCCGAGAGCTCAATACGAACAAGTCTTAGCGAATATCTTCATTTAGAACCTTAGCTTCCTCTCCATCTTGAAACTTAGCTTTAATCTTATTCGACTCAAGTCTTCTTCCATCATATAAGCATCGTCATAGACTCCATATACTTGTGTCCCTTTCTCCCACACTGCTCTATATGGACATATCGGTTTTTGGGAAGTGGAGTTTCGGTTGAGGGGGCTGTTTTTGTAATGTGGAGATTCGGTTATGGAGATTGAATGGGAGGGAATGGGATTACAAGTCCTTCTTGTTGGAGTTGATCAACTTGCGGGAGAAGTGATCTACCTTGTTCTCGGTTTTGAGGGTAATTGGTAACTTGGATCATGGCATTTTGTGGTGAACTTGGAGGGTTGACTTTTGTAGGCAAAGTCTCAGGGTCAATGGTGATGGAAGGGTTTTGGTCATGTCCACTTAAGGAAACATGGAGTCGAGGAGTAGAAGCACAAGAGTTTCTTCGACTCTTCATTTGATCCAACCTCTCATTCATAGTAGACATATCTTCTTTGATTGAGGATATGTCTCCTCAAATTGAGGACATAGTCGTGAGCATACTTTCCATTCCTTGGTTGATAATTTCAAGTCTGTCTAAGATAGCACCAAGAACATTGTTGTATATTGTAGCCAAGAAGTTACCTACAAAACAATAAACAAGTTAGTGTTCAAAGAATGGTCCTCACACTCTCTCTTTATTCCTTTATCTCTCAGATTTTTCTCTTTTGATTTCATAAGTTTTGTAAGTTTGCTTATACTTCATGAGGCATTGAGAGGTGGACCAAGTATTAAAATGACTTAAAAATAAAAACTAACACACAAAGGACATGCACGAAGAATGGCTACAAAACTAACTTACAATTTAGTGTTAACTTGTAAGTTAGTAATGGAATCAATCAAGAGAAACAATAAAGCAAAACTAGAAGATCAAGTTTTTGAGCTTAAATTTTTGTATGAACAGTAACTTGGGTGACGTGGCAGTATACCCTTGGTCACGGCCCCACAATTAGTCACTAGTTGAAGTTTACAAACTTTAGTTACTTTGTAATGGAAACAATTGGTGTTGGAGGGATAGTATATGTCTTGAATCTCCTTTAAGTCTAATTTTCTTAGACTTTGTACAATTCCCATAAAACAAGGTCCCTTGAAACAAGGAAAGTGGTTGAAAAGTAGATGTCAGGTCAAGGAAGTGATGGCTCAAGTCATCTCACAAATAACTTTACAACTTGTAGGTTCACATTTTTGAATCTATATTACACTTTTGGTTGTCTTAAGTTGTAAGATGAGATGTAGAACAAGATGAACACCAAAACTATCCTTCAAGAACAACAACAATATCCATGAATTCAAGACCCTACCAGCCTCAACAAGTCACCAATTCTCGCCCTAGGTCCTTGATGACAACACAACTTTAACAAGTTCAAGCTCAAATATAGATCTAGACACCTTTTAGCGTTAGTGAATCACAAAACTAACACAAGAAACAAAAATACGCACCAAAGGACTACTAGATCTAGACACTACAAGTAACCTCGGCGTAGATGAACAACAAGAACAACACTTTGAACAATAAGAACACCAAATCTATTTTTTTTTATTTTCTTAGCAAGAAAACCCAAGATTGGTATTATAAGAACCAAACCAAAGATGGCTCTGATACCAAATGATACAAGAAAAACAAGGAAAGCACAAAACACACCCCAAAAAGTCCACAAATTTAAGAAAACCGTGGACCAAAAGGGGATCTCACTCGGATTCGACAAGTATAACAAGAATACAAGAAACAAGGGTGTATTTGACACCCAAAAACAGACAACAACACAACAATAGCGAGATGAACAAGATGACAACAAGAACAACCAGATTCAGATTCCACAATAACAAGATATAACACTACAAGATTACAAAAGACAAAGGGATAGATAGTGAGACATAAACTACTATAATGACTAAGAACCTAAGTGTAGATGACACACAAAGACCCTTAAAAATGATAGTAGGAACATCTACACTCTTCAAAGAGACATAAGATGGACTTCAATCCTTCAAGCACCCCAAGTTCCAAGCAAACAAACAACAAAAGAGATTCCACCCTAATGTTGTAACCTAGTTTCGGCCAAGCCTCACAAGAGAGAGAACTTGAGTGTTTCAAGTGTGTTCTACCATTTTCAACATTTAATAACTAAGTGAATAAACCCTAACATGTTCCTTATATATTACAAAACAAATAGAAGTTAAAATGACCAAAAAAGGCCCTTCAAGAATGGGTCGCCCCTCTAGTGTATGGAGTGGGCTGTTTTGGTGAGCATTTGGGCCTTTAATTACACTTCTCTTGCACATACACTTGGATGCTATCAATGCACACCCACATAAGTCCATTTTTGTGATTATTCTCGTATCAAATAGTTTCAATCTTTTCTTCTTTACCTAATAACTCTTTCTTAACACTCGTCCATTATTTGTACATGTATTCCATGTTTCCCCTCGTTGCATCTACCTAATCCAAGATAGATCGTAACCTTGGGTCATAACTACTGGACTCAGTGCATTGTTCTTTCAGTTTCTTATCATATGACCAAAGAAAATCATAAGAAAAACTAGTAATTTAATTAGTATAATAGGAGGAAGGGTTGTTTGGACACTCATCCCAATGTCCTTATAGACGGCCACACATAGGGCAACCATACTCCCAATCAGATTGAGATGGTAAAATCTCTCCCTGGGGAGCATACTTATAATCTCTCCTGAAGTATGGTCCATAACAATACGAACATGGGGGGGGAGGGGGGGTCACGATATGACTTCTGATTATTAAACTTATATTTTCTAGAAGATTCCATCAAGAAAAGTAAAAATAAAATAAAATCTACCTATAAAGCAAAATCACAAGAAAATATTTACAAGTTTGAATTCAAGCAAGTAACTAAGATTTCAAACTAACTTAATACGCCAAATTGTTCCCCGGCAGCGGCGCCATTTTTTATAACGCTCAACTTACACGTCAATTTGAGTGCAAGGCAGTCTTTGTTAATATATTTACCCAACTTTGGAATCTGGGTCTAATCCACAGGGAACAATGTGAGTAGCGGTTAAATTAATTTGGAATGATAGTTATAAGTTAAATTCAAACAAATGGTACAAAATGATAAAATGGGTGAGGTAAGATCCTACACTAATGTTTCTTTTTGGGATTTTTAGTATAATTCGGGGCTACGAATAATTACAATTCTAGAAATTATATATAACTAAGGGAGTGATATGTAGGAGTTAGTCATCAACACCAATTTAGTAAGTCAAATATGGGTAGGCTTGGTTATAGATTTTGATGCTCGTCTTTCAACAAAACACCAAATTTTCACCCATTGATCCTTTCGAATACCTAATAGGTGTATTCAATAATTTGCAACCACAACCTTAATCAAGGTATCCCTATTTCTAGGATGACACCTATGGCATAGTCAACCTCATATTCACCCTTATTTCTAAGATAGTGAGAATTTAGAAAACTACACACACAATTATCTATCGTTTCTTTGGTCTCCACATCCCTCTTCTAAGGATGATATAGATTCCTAAGGTTCACTCAAAACCCTTCTTTCAAAGATGACATTGAGCTTTCTGGAGCTTGGAGCTTTTACTCATCAAACCCATGTGGTATTTGGAGCTTTCGCCCATTAAATCCCAACCAAAATAGCATTTAATAATAGAACCCATAAATATGAACTACCAAATAGAAGCTAACAATAACAACCCCTACACACTTTAACCCCTATTCACACATAACCTTAAGTATAGATAAACCCATAATCTCCATTGAATTAATTAATGGTAGATCTAAGTGAATGTTACTTCAAACTTGGCTTCTCCAAAATATCAACAATGAAAGTGGGCAAATCTTTCACTTGAAAAATCTCCAATGTATTCTTCACCCAAAATTTATACAATATTTTCTTTTCCAAAATTGGATGCTACAAAGTCTCAAAACTAAACCCTAGAAAATAAAGGGAAAAGGAAATAAGTTAGAATGAATCTTTTAATTAGGGTTAAAGTTATTTTGTTCAAATTGGGATTAACACGTGAAATTATAATTTTGCCCTTGGCCTGAACATTTCTGCCAAGCCGCAATCACGTTAGTCTGGCTGTGATCGTGGCTACACCACCGCGATTGACTTTCGCGGTCGTGGTTGATTGACCATCTTGATCGACCGCGACCGCGGCACATGGACCGCGACCGTGGTAACTGAGGCTAGTTACTGCAGGTCTTCAGCTGTACTTGTTTTGCTCTTTTTTTATTATTTCAAGCTCCAATCCACATCTCTTTGTCCTTTCAACTCTTATACCTGCAATGAGTAGATATTAGTGCATTAAATCACAATTATGACTTATTTACTCAGTTGAGACAAAGTAATGTACATGAAATATGTGTGCAAATGAGTGGTAAAATCACTACTAATCACCTATCCACGATGACCTATATAGAATCTTATTGAAAAATGTATGGTTGCACTATGCTAGGAGGGACCAGTTCCCTTAAGTACAGTCACTGGCAAAACACAGTAAAGTTGTAAGGAAGCTAAAACTTTGCAGGGATTTAAAAACACAAGGATTTAACATGGAAATCTCGTTGCTCAAGGGAGGAAAAACCATGGTATGCCCTCACAAGCACTTCAACTATCCACTATAAGCAACATCTTGATTTTAACTTAACTTTAGGTTCCACCAATTTGTAATAACTCTACTATAAGCCTACCTTGACAAATCTGCCAAGAACACACTTCAATACTGATTAACTCTAACTAATATTGAAATCAAGTAACTCTACCTAAGCACTTTAAAAAAACAAGGAAAACGTTACTCTTATAACTTGAGTAATATAATTACAAACCAAGACTCGACTCATGAACACACACACTCTCTCAGCATACAAAGAATGAAACTTGAGCACTATTGCAAAATTGAGTTTTTGCCTCTTTCACTCTTTGAAAAGTTTGGATTGTGAAAAACTTCTTAATTTAGAAGCATTCTTTTCTTTCATAGTGGAATAATGATTAGGGTAGAGTTCTGATAGGGTTAAGTTTCCTAATGGTACACATCTCACTTGCACAGTTTGTTACACTAGATGACAAAACTATACAGGCCATGTGACAACTATATATTTCTATGAAGACCCAGGGAGTTGGTCCCTTGTTATCAGTTGATCATCATCAAAACAAGATATAGCAATTTCTCCCATTTTTGATGATGACAAACCACAAAACTTGGAGCATCAAATTCATTCGCCTTATTCAGTCAGAGTGATTACCACTATTGTTAGTTAGTGTTCCCCTATCATTACACACCATTCATCCCCCTATCATTATGCCATCATGCTTAAAAATATTCTTTCCTCTGTCACAATGCCATACCATCATGCTTCACAAATATTTAATATATTCAACACATATGCACTTGGTACCTGGTCCTATACACATCATGAAATACATACACCTGGTCCCTACCACATGAATTAAGTATTCCCCTTTTGGCATCATTAAAAAGTGATAACAGTAAACCAAGAGTAAAATAAGCACAAGTTAGTTAACTTGTGGCCACTGAGACAACACTAACATGAAGAACAACTTTAAAATTAAGGAAGAGACAGATAAAACACACAAACTGAGATTCATTCATGTGCAAAAGGTAAGTATCATTACAGTGCATAATTTAAATATTCTAGAGAAAAAGCTATAAGAATCAAGAAATATTAATAAGTAAAAGACTTGGGAAGTGGGTTTGGAGACGTAGGTCTATGTTATTGTTCTCTGTAGCATGACAGTGTAACAATTCCTTAGTTAGATACCTTATCTCTGCATTCAAGCTAAGAACCTATTAGTCAAAGTTGAAACTCTCTTTTTAGTTCAGGATTCTCAGTTCTAAGCTCTTTAGAGATACTTGGATCCTTTTTGGAAAGATGCTGAATTGTCACTTGGAATTTGTTAATCTATTCATCCTTGGTAGCTATGTTGAATTCTAACTCCTTTAATATCTTGCTGAGCTCATCTTAAGAGATGTCACCTAATTTTTTTAACACACTCAGTTTTTACCAGAGTCTTCATATAAAATTATTGTAGCACAGTTTCGCGAGTTTCAGTCTCACAGACAATACCAAAATGATCTAACACTTTGTTCAACCAATATTCATAAGGCATACCATGTTTTCTATTTTTCTCATGAACAACCTTATGCATGTGCTCCATCATTAAGGCTGGTAAACAAAGGAACTCAAAATCGCTAAGACACTCCATTACATGCAAATCAGTAGCTGAAGCAGTGTTCCTCTTTTGTGATCTAGGCAGAAGCACTTTGCTAACAAAATCAAAGACTAATTGGACTTCACTTTTGAGTTCTTTCCTATTCACTACAACCACAGTTTTTCTTTCAACCCTTAATGCATTTGTCATGAACTCTATTGATGGCTGTTGCTTTGAGACAGTCCTCACACCACTGATAGAAACTTGTAAAATTATCCAAAGTGATACAACATCAAGATTCATCTTTTACTCTTGAACTACAATCGTTATCTTCTGACTATCTTTAGAAAAATCCAATATGGAATATAATTCTTTGACTATCTCATCAAAAACTGTGGGAATGGGTCCTTCCATAAGATTGAGCCATCCATGATGTTTAACAAGCTCAACTAATTTATCATACCTGGTTTTCTTAGGACATTTGAATCAAAGATTCTCCTAGATAGTACTTTTTGATTTTTCAAAAACATGTTCCTCGCTTCTATTGACATAATCTTTCTTTCTTTTTCTAATTTTCTCTTTTGATGGGTTCTTCTACAGTCATTTTTTACTTCTTAGAATGAGGTCCTTTAGAAGTTTGCTGCTTTTCGCAAAACTTCTAGACTCCTCTTCAGGATTTCTTGTTATCTTATTGACATTTTGTTTCATAGGACCAAATACACTCTTTCTTGGGCTATTCGACAACAAGATGAGATTTTTAGCAACCCAGGCATCATCCATTAATATGGTGATAGAAACATTATAAAGTTTCAAGGATGATTCTTCACCAACGAGTTGAGTGAAGAAGGAATTTGGCTCTTAAAAAGTAGGAGAAAAAGGGGTTTTTTCAAGAGGAATTGAAAGGGGATTTTTATCTATGATAAACTTAGAGTCCTTTAAAAGACATGAGAATGGGGAATTTGCAGCCATTTGGAAGTCCTTTTCATAGGAGGGCTATTTTTTACTAGATTATTCCTTTTGACAAGAAGATTTAAAGAAACAAATAAGCACAAGGAATGGTTTTTATTAGACTGAGATGTGATTCATCCTTCCTTTTAGAATAGGACAATTTTTTAATACAGAGAGAGTGGACGTAACTTTTTTAACATAACACAAAAAATGCACTATCATGCCTCAAATCCTATTGGGGTGGACAGGAACCCATAGCCGTAAAAGCCCGAGAGAATCAATTCATAACCTTGTACTTCTCATGCATGTAACTATGACAAACAAAGGTTCTGACAAATAAGATATTATGCATCGATGAGAATATCTACATTGGCAAGCATAAAATTATATATACAACACTTGGCCGTTGGGGCCACCACATCTAAAAGATAAGACACTACCATGTTTAACTTTACATTAGTCTACAAAGCCTCTAAAAGATGCATAGACTTAGCTAGGGTCGGGACAAACCCCTGCCCTACTCTTGACTACTGCACAATACCTAAACATATGGAACAAACTCGGAAATCCCCGAATCAACCTGGAGCTCACCAATAGTCATTGAATAGCCTGTGCTTCTACTAGCAAGGTATATTAGCTGAAGCACCTGTGCCTGCAACATGAAATACAGGTCCCCCACAAGGGACGTCAGTACAAAAATATGTACTGAATATGTAAGGCTGAAGGTAATGACACATGATACAAGAACTCAATAGAAATCAAATACCAGTGAATAAGTAATGCTAGTAGACCACCTTTATTTATTTTTAGGATCAGGTACATTACATTTTTTTCTTTATTTTACATTTCTTACTTCATAATCTTTGTAAGACATACAATACAAATGATCAACTGATCAGTGGTGAATAGACAAATCGGGATCGGCCCATGATAGGCTTACACCCCTGAGCTACCACCCATAAATAAATATTGGGATCGGCCTATGCTATGCTTATGCCCCTGAGCTGCCACCCATATATAAAGGTATCGAGTTCGGCCCATGCTAGGGTTATACCCCTGAGCTGCCACTTATTTTACAGATTTGCATTACTTAGTTTGTTTAACCTTTGAGATTGTTACTTTGGTGGTCATAACATTAAGGTACCTTGAAATAGTAATCTACCAATAAGAGACATGTAAATGGGCACTTAATGTAACAACAATGAGGTAGGGATCTGTTGGCATACAAATGAAGTGTTTAGGAGCTGAAAATAACATATGGGTCTTATTTGAGTAAACAGAGAACTCCTAAAATTCTCTAGTAAAAATAGACGTGCAGGATTAATAATAAACATGTATTGAGGTGTTTTAACATGTTAGAGAGTGGGAACAAGGTCAATGACTACATGGGATATAATATGTTGCCATTATGTATCATTTTTATAGGATAATCTTGGAAGCTTACTTGATGGACCAAATGTCCGATTTTATGCCAAAGAGTGCAAAATAGAGTATGCCTTACATACCTGATTATATAACTCCGAAACTAACCAAACTCAACTTCCTGCCTTTTAGATTACTTATCTATAATAGAAGATATGGTAAACTACTATTAGCAATCAACTAACACGTTTGGGTTATTTAACTTCACCAAAATAGTAATCAAGCAGTAAGCTCTTAATCTATCAATTAAGGGTGTTATTTTAACCCTTTTCTTTTCCAACTACACCCACATACCATACACGTCCTTATAAGGTTCGCAGAAATCACCTTGGCTTCATTACACATTCCAAACAATACACAAAATAGATTGGCCAGTAAGCAAATCAATAATTAGTTCGATGGTGTACCGCTACACCTTTCTTCTATATTTCGTTACAAACTAATAACACATTTCTCTAACATCAACCTAGCAAACCATAACATATACATACAAAACAGTCTATAAAACAGTCCTAAATCCCTTTTATTATAGCGATTACTTATTGAACTCATCATCTCTTGAGTTCTCAATAACACATTCATAATTTCTCTCAAATACATATGTAAAGAGAGCAAAATAGAGAGCTTATACTTATACTTAATTTTGCAACTTATACTTAAATTTGAAATCCTCAAGAACTTCAACTTTCAGTTTCCTTCACACTTTAAACCAAAGAAGAAAAGAGATCTCTTAATAAAAAAGAAAAAGTGAGTAAGTAGCTGTTCTATATTCTGCCATGTATTTATAATTAGACACCTATAGCATGTTTTCCTATTCTTCCATGAGATAATTAAGATAAAACTTAAGTATTTTTACTTACCTTAGCTTGTAAAGATGAGGGTTTCTTCAAGAACCCTAGAAGGAATTTTAGGGCTGCTGTTGTTATCCTTGTTAAAAAAGAGAGAAAGCGGAAAATTAAAAGGGAATATTATGTTTAAAATGAGCAAAATGGCCAGCTATATTGATCTTATATTGAGCCCTTATTATTGACCTCATTTCTAGCCACAAATTAGTCAAGTAAGTGATGTACCTACGTAAGGGTTCAAGCTACTCAAAATTTCAAAGTATGTGATGCACCTACTTGCTTAAATTCTTATTTTGGGCTCAATTAACTTGGGCCTTTGACAGATTTAAGTGTTGGTCCATTTCTCTATTTTCTTCCTCTTTTCTTCAATTTGGCCCAAATGAGTACATTAGTTTAGGACCAAATCTGGTCCATAGCCATGGGTCCTTTAATTTGGTCCAAAAAGCTTAAGTAAGTGACTCACCTACTAGCCTAATTAAGTCAAGCAAGCACATCAATATTTCATTCCATTTCCAGCTCCTAATTCCTTTAATCTAACTTTCAACTTGTACAAACTTGGTCACTTTAAACTCTAGATCCAAATACCAGCTTACAATCCCAATTTTAAATAGTTGTATTGATGTTACTTGATCGTGTAACATAAAAATGTATGGGCAGTATCTATAATTTCATCTACACCATTAATACTTTCATAACAAATCTCATACATTACCTATACCACAAGGCTATACCAATTTACCTATAAATAGTAAAAGTACATGCAATATACGGGGTGTTACATCCTCTTCTTCTTAGAAACATTCGTCCTCAAATGTTAGCATAACTATACAACCAAAACAAGTTTATACCTAAGTTAAATATCCCTATTATCATATAGTACTTATATATAATACTAACTTTTTATTGCTCTAATTCAGCATTTTGGACTTTTTCTTTGTATTTGAACAAATGGTGGTACTTAGATTTCATCGCTTCTTCAACTTCCCATGTTATCTTTTATACTTGTTGGTTTCTCCAAAGCACTTTTACCGAAGCTATTTCTTTATTCCTTAACTTTGTAACTTGTCGATCTAGGATAGTAATAGGTGTTTCTTCATAGGTGAGATCTTCTGTAACTTGTACATCATCAGTAAGAGTAATATGAGATGGATTACCCATGCACTTTTGAAGCATTGGGACATAAAATACTAGATGAACAGTTGAGAGCTCTTGGGGTAGCTCTAATTCATAAGCAACTTGGCCAAACCTTTGAGTAATCTTGTATGGGCCTATATAACGTGGACTTAGTTTTCATTTCTTACCAATCTCATAACCCCCTTTATTGGTGACACCTAAGAATACCCAATCACCTATACCAAAATCTATCCCCCTTCTTCTAGTGTCTGTATATGACTTGTGTCGACTTTTGGCTGTCTCCAACCGCTGTTGTATCACTTTAACCTTTTCCATAGCCTGATGAATAAGATCTGGCCCAAATAAGACAATGTCACCCACTTCAAACCATCTAATTGGTGATCTACACTTTCTTCCATACAAAGCTTTATATGGAGCCATTTTGATACTTGAATGATATCTATTATTGTAGGCAAACTCGATGAGAGATAAATGATCATCCCAACTACCTTTAAAGTCCAATACACAAGATTGTATCATATCTTCAATTATTTGAATGGTATGTTCTTCTTGTCCATATGTTTGAGGGTGAAAAATTGTACTTAGATTCACTTGTATCCCCAAATTTCTCTAAAAAGACTTCCAAAAATTTGCAGTAAATTAATCTCCTCGATCTGATATAATAGAGATTGGTACTCTGTGTAATCGAACTATCTCTTTGATGTACAATTTGGCATACTCTTCAACTGTAAAAGTCGTATTAACCAGTAGGAAGTAAGCTGATTTAGTAAGCTTATCAACTATCACCCATATGGAATAAAACTTTTGAGATGTACGAGGCAAACCAGTGACAAAATCTATGTTGATCATGTCCTACTTCCAGATTGGAAGATCTATACATTGCATATAACCCCAGGCTTTTGTTGCTCTACTTTAACTTTTTGACAATTTGGACATTCGACTACAAATTCTGCAATGTTCTTCTTCATGTCACCCCACTAATACATTCCTTTAAAATTATGATACATTTTAGCTTACCCCGGGTGGATGGAATACCTTGAATGATGTGCCTTTATCATAATCCTCTTTTTTTGCCCATCTACATTAGGCACATATAATCTATTTTGGCACCAAAGTACTACCTCTTGCGTTAGCTCAAATGACTTTGTCATACCACATTGTATATTCTCCTTAAGTTGTAATAGTATGGGATCTGTATATTCCTTCTCTTTCACTTCAGCTACTAATAAAGATTCTACTGCGTTATGCACAATAAGCCCTTTATCTGGAGTTTCAAGAAGACAAACTCCCAAATTGGCTAGTTGGTACAATTGTTTAGTCATCCCTTGTCTTTCTATAGATAGTGCCATGGTCTTTCAACTTAACGTATCTGCTACCATATTTGCTTTCCCTGGATCATACAAGATATCAATGTCATAGTCTTTTAATAATTCAAGCCATCTTTGCTACCTCAAATTTAGATCTTTCTGATTAAAGGTATATTGCAAACTCTTGCGGTTGGTATATATGTCAACATGAATCCCATACAAGTAGTGATGCTATATCTTTAAGGCAAATATAACCGCTGCTAGTTCCAGATCATGCATCAGATAATTCTTATCATGTGGCCGCAATTATTTTGAGGCATATGCTATGAATTTACTATAATACATCAATACACACCATAAGCCAATTCTTGATGCATCACAATTCACTGCATACCCCTCTGTGCCTTCTGGAAGAACCAATATAGGTGTAGAAGTCATCTTATTCTTTAGATCTTGGAAACTCCTTTCATATGCATCATTCTATTGAAACTTGGAAGCTTTGTGTGTTAGCTTTGTTAAAGGTGTAGAAATTGAAGAAAACCCTTCAACGAACCTCCTATAATAACCTACCAACCTCAGGAAACTACGAACCTCTGTAGGCATTATAGGTCTTGGCCAGTTCTTCACAACTTTTATCTTTTGAGTATCAACCATTATCCCTTCATCAGATACAATATGGCCCAAAAGTGCCATAGATTTTAACCAGAACTCATATTTGGAGAACTTCGCATATAGCTTACAACCATGAAGAATCTGTAACACCTACCATAAGTGACAGGCATGGTTCTCCTTTGATCTCGAATAAACCAGAATATCGTCTATAAAAACTATAACGAACACATCTAATAATGGCTTGAACACCCTATTCATCAAATCCATAAAATATGCAGGCGCATTAGTTAGTCCAAAGGACATGACTAGAAACTTGTAATGACCATACCGTGTTTGAAAAGTTATCTTGGGTATATCATTCTCTTTGACCCTCACTTGGTGGTAACCTGACCTCAAATCAATCTTTGAAAAGCACTTGGGCCTTGCAACTGGTCGAATAAGTCATCAATTCTTGAAAGGGGGTATTTGTTCTTAATAGTCACCTTATTAAGTTGTCGGTAGTTAATACACATTCTCAATGAGCCATCTTTCTTAAGCACAAATAAAACTTTTGCGCCCTAAGGGGACATACTAGGCTTTATGAATCTTTTTTCTAGCAAGTCTTTTAATTGCTCTTTTAACTCCTGTAATTCTGCCAGGGCCATTCTATATAGAGGAATTGAGATTGGTTGAGCACCTGAAATTACATCAATACCAAACTCCACTTCTCGCTCTGGTGGCAAACCTGGAAGATCTTCAGGAAATACATTGGCAAATTTATTTACCACTAAAATAATTTAAAGAGTTGATGGCTTCACATCTGTATCTCTCACTCTAACTAAATGATATATGTAACCCTTGGAAATCATCCTTTTTGCCTTAAAATAAGAAATAAATTTACCTCTTGGCGCACTAATATTACCCCTCCATTCAAGGGCTGTCTCCCTTGGAAAATAGAAATACACCCTCTTAGTTCAACAATCTACTATGGCATAACAAGAAGCCAAAAAATCCATACCCATTATAGCATCAAAATCTACCATTTCTAACTCAACCAGGTTAGCCATTGTATCATGGCCACAAATAGTTATTATACAATTTCAATACACTCTTCTAGCTATAATAGATTCACCAACTGGTGTAGATACTTCAAATAGCTTAACTAGCAATTTTGGTGTTCTTTTGAACTTTCTAGCAACTAATGGAGTGACATATGATAATGTAGAACCCGAATCAATTAATGCATATACATCATGTGAAAAGATGGACAATGTACCTGTAACCACATCTGGAGAAGCCTCTAAATTTTGTCGATCTGCTAATATATATGTACGATTCTAAACTCCACTAGAGCTAGCTGCTCCTTTAGTACCTCTACCACGACCCATAGGCTGTACACCTTTACCTAAATAAGGCACCTATGATGATGATGCAACGGTTGATCCAGTAGGTAGTGCCATACCACCCATGACCCTTTGTGGGCATTCTCTCATCATATGCCCCAACGTACCACACCAAAATTAGGTATTTGTCCTAAAATTATATGCACCTAAATAAAGCTTTCCACATTATTTACATGGCTGTCGAGGAGGCCTTAATTGGCTCATACTCCCGCTGTTCGTGAACTCTGACTCTCACTTTTTTTCCAAACTGCTTGCCTTTGGACCCTTGAAACTATGGTGTAACACTGGCTATTGGATAAAAAGATAATGGCCTAGGCAATCTATTAGAAAACTAAGGCCTAAACTCACCCTGGGATCCTATGAACTGCCCCGTAGATCTAGCTTGTGTTTTTCTTCTTTGCCTCTGATCCTTTATTTTTTGTGCAAAAGCTTGTATCCTTGCTATGTCTATGTATTTATTCAAAGAAGTAATAGTAAAATCTCTAACCAGATATGGTTCCAATCTATCCACATATCGATGAACTCTATCATCCATAGTAGCCACTATATTAGGAACGTATCTATCCAAAGAGTTAAACCGGAAGCTGTACTCCCCCACACTCATATTCCCTTAGCAAAGATTCAGGTACTGATCTGCACAAGCCTTACGAATCTCAACTAGAAGATAATGATAAAAAATGCCTCTTTGAACTCTTTCCAAGTAGCTGAAGGTGCATCGATACCCCTAGATCGTTTCCAATCTTTATACCAAAATATAGCCTTACCTTTGAATCTATATGTTGCTAGCTCAACTGTCTCTTTACCCGATATATGCATGACATCTAGTGCCCTTTGGATTTGATCAATAAATTTTGGTGGGTCTTCATTAATATTTGATCCAGTGAATGTGGGAGGATCCAATTTAAGAAAATCCTGTGTTCGTAGGTTAGCTGCCCTATCTGCACCACTAGAACCTATGGTTTGAATAGTTTGTCCTTGATCTTGTCCAGCAACTATACAAGCCAACAATTTCACCACACTCCTTAGATCATGGTCAGTAACATTAATAGGTGGTTCTGAGGATGTGGTTCTTCTCCTCCTTAGTTCTTCTAGAGATAAAGGAGTAGAAGAAGTTTGTGATACAAACTCAGCTTGAGCCTCACTTTGATTAGCTTGTCTAGGTGGTGACTTGCTGTTCCCTTCTTCGGCAAACACATCGGATCGCTTACCTATATTCTTACTCCTTGTAACTAGTATCTTTACTATAATGAGAGAAAAAAACAGGTTTAGTGGTTAAATATGACTTCACCTACAACCTGGGCTCTATTGCACAATCTAAGATGTGGACAAAAAGAAACAACCCCTAAATGCCCATAGCATCTTATCTATAGATGTGGTTCACAACACACCCATAATCAAGACTCTACGTAGACATGACTTTGTAGACTCCCTAGAATGACCTACTCTGATACCACTTTTGTCACACCTCAAATCCTATTAGGGCAGATAGGTACCTGTAGCCGTAAAGGCCCGAGAAAACCAATCAATAACCTTATACTTCTTATGCATGTAACTATAACAACCAAAGGTTCTGAAAAACATGATATTATGCATCGATGAGAACATTTACATTGGCAAGCACAAAATTATATATACAACACTTGGCCATTGGGGCCACCACATCTAAAAGACAAGACACTACCATGTTTAACTTTACATTAGTCTACAAAGCCTCTAAAAGATACATAGACTTAGCTAGGTTCAGGAAAAACCCCCGACCTACTCTTGACTACTGCACAATACCAAAATATATGGAACAAATTTGAAAAGCCCCAAATCAACCTGGAGCTCACCCATAGTCACTGAATAGCCTATGCTTCTACTAGCGAGGTGTATTAACTAAAGCACCTGTGCCTACAACATGAAATATAGGTCCCCTGTGAGGGACGTCAGTATGAAAATATGTACTGAATATGTAAGGCTGAAGGTAACAACACACGATACAAGAGCTCAATAGAAATCAGATATCAGTGAATAAATAGTGCTAGTAGATCACCTTTATATATTTGTAGGATTAGGTACATTACATTCCTTTCTTCATTTTACGTTTCTTACTTCATAATCTTTGTAAGTCATATAATACAAATAACCAGCTGGTTAGTAGAAAATAGACAAACCGGGATCGGCCTATGCTAGGCTTATGCCCCTGAGCTGCCACCTACATATAAATGTTGGGATCGGCCCATGCTAGGCTTATGCCCCTGAGCTGCCACCCACATATAAAGGTATCGAGATAGGCCCATGCTAGGCTTATGCCCTTGAGCTGCCACTCATTTTACAGATTTGCATTACTTAGTTTGTGTAACCTTTGAGATTGTTACTTTGGTGGTCATAACATTATGGTACCTTAAAACCCGTAATATAATAATAAGAGATATATAAATGAGCACTTAATGCAACAACAATAAGGTAGGGAGCTGTTGGCATACAAATGAAGTGTTTAGGAGCTTAAAATAACACATGAGTCTTATTTGAGTAAACGGAGAACTCCTGAAATTCTCTAGTGAAAATAGATATACAGGATTAATGATAAGCATGTATTGAGGTGTTTTAACATGTTAGAGAGTGGGAACAAGGTCATTGACTACATGGGATATAATACGCTGCCATTATGTATCACTTGTTATAGGATAACCTTGGAAGCTTACTTGATGGACCAAATGTCCGATTTCATGCCAAAGAGTGCAAAATAGAGTATGCCTTACATACCTAATTATATAACTCCAAAACTAACAAAACTTGACTTACCGCCTTTTAGATTACTTATCTACAATAGAAGATATGGTAAACTAATATTAGTAACCAACCAACAGGTTTGGGCTATTTAACTTCACCAAAATAGTAAACGGATAGTAAGCTCTTAATCTATCAATTAAGGGTGTTATTTTAACCCTTTTTTCTTCCAATTACACCCACATACCATACATTTACTTATAAGGTTCACCAAAACCACCTTGGCTTCATTACACATTCCAAACAATACATAAAATAATTGTGCAGTAAATAAATGCAATAATAAGTTCAGCGGTGTACCGCCACACATTTATTCTATATTTCGTTACAATCTAATAACACATTTCTCCAACATCAACCTGGTAGCCCATTACATATACATACAAAACAGTCCATAAAATAGCCCCAAATCCCAAATTCATATATAAGGAGAACAAAATGGAGAAGTCACCTTACCTTAATTATGAAGCTTATACTTAAATTTAAACTCCTCAATAACCTCAACTTTCACTTTCATTCACACTTTAAACCAAAGAAGAAAAGAGATCTCTTAATAACAAAGAAATAGTGAGCAAGTAGCTATTTTATATTCTGCCATGTATTTATAATTAGACACCTATTGCATGTTTTCCTAATATTCCATGAGATAATTAAGATAAAACTTGAGTTTTTTCACTTACCTTAGCTTGTAAAGATGAGGGTTTCTTCAAGAACCCTAGAAGAAATTTTAGGGCTGCTGTTGTTATCCTTGTTAGGGAAGGGAGAAAGCTAAAATTTCTAAGGGAATATTATGGTTAGAATGAGAAAAATGGATAGATATATTGATCTTATATTGAGCCCTTATTATTGACCTTATTTCCAGCCATAAATTAGTCAAGTAGGTGATGCACCTACTTAAGGATTCAAGATGCTCAAAATTTCAAAGTAGGTGATGCACTTGCTTAAATTCTTATTTTGGGCTCAATTAACTTGGGCCTTTGGCAGATTTAGTGTTGGGCTATTTCTCCATTTTCTTCTTCTTTTCTTCAATTTGTCCCAAATGAGTTCATTAGTTTAGGCCCAAATCTGGTCCATAGCAATGGGTCCATTAATTTGGTCCAAAAAGCTTAAGTAGGTAACTCACCTACTAGCTTATTTAAGTTAAGCAAGCACCTCAATATTTCATTCCATTTCCAGCTTTTAATTTTGTTAATCTAATTTCAACTTGTACACACTTGGTCACTTTAAACTTTAGATCCAGATACCAGCTTACAATCCCAAGTTTAAATAGTTATATCGATGTTAACTTGATCGTATCACATAAAAACGTACGGGAAACATCTATAATTTCATCTACACTATTAATACTTGCATAAGAAATATCATCCATTACTTATACCATAAGGCTATACCAAGTTACCTATAAATAGGAAAAGTTCATGCAATATATGGGGTGTCATATGCACATTTATGATACTAACCTGAGAGATAGGACCAAGTCCCTCTCTTTCTTGAGTGAATCCTCAACTTTTTTCATGTCACATTTTTCCTCCACTAGAGTTGTTCCCATGGGTGTATACCTGTAAAGGTATGATATTGAGTTAGACCAAAAGTACATACTTTACCAAGGATACCTTTCTCTTAACCATAGCCATTTTTAGGAAGAAAACCTGCTTCATCTAGTAGGTCAGGTTATTTTGATCAATCCTAGCCTCATCTTGTTTTTCACAAATTGTTCCTTGTGAAGAGCCTTAGTAAATATTTGTTCTTCAATCTTGCAAAACTTCATGCAAATAACTCCTTTCTTAATATTGTCTCTCAGATAATGATGTCTCACATCAATGTGCTTGGTCCTCTTATGTTGTACTTGATTGTTGGCCATGTTGAGAGCACTTGTGTTATCATACATTAGAGGGATAGTTTTTGAGATAATCCCAAATTCTTTTAGTTACTATTTGATTCAAAATAATTGAGCACAATAAGAAGCTACAACCACATACTCAACTTCAACAATAGATAAAGCAACTAAATTTTACTTCTTAGAACCTCAGAAGATTATAAAAGAACCAAGAAAATGAGCCATTACCGAGGTACTTTTTCTATCTGCCAAATATCCAGCATAATTAGTATCGGCATACCTTACCAGATCAAAACTATCTCTATAAGGATAATATAATATCAGGTCCCCTGTACCTTTCAGGTACCTGAGAATTCTTTTTGCAGTTTTCAAATGAGACTCTTTTGGATAAGCCTAAAATCCTGCACATATTCCCACACTAAATATAATATCTAGCCTACTTGCAGTGAGACATAGTAAGGATTTAATAATCCCTCTAGGCATGGTTTTATTAACTAAGGGACCAAATTCATCATTATCCATCTTGGAGATGGTTCCAATTGGTGTTTCAATTGGCTTGGCATATCCCATATTGTATTTCTTCAATAGCTCCTTGATATACTTTTCTTAATAGATCATTGTCCCTGAGAAATTTGCTTGATCTACAAACCTAGGAAGAAACTCGGTTCTACCATCATGCTCATTTCAAATTCACTCTCTATTAGCTTTGAAATCTCTTTACATGGGGATTCAGAAGTAGCTCCAAAAAAATATCATCAACATATATCTGAACAATCAGTAATTTATTACCTATGGACATTAAAAAGAGAGTATTATCTATTTTTCCTATTTTAAATCCATTTTTCAGAAGAAACTTTGAAAATCTCTCTTACCAAGCCCCAGGAGCTTGCTTCAACCTATATAGAGCTTTGTCCCATTGTAGTATATAATGAGGAAAATCTTCATCTTCAAAACCTGGAAGTTATTCCTTCTTCCTTTAAGTTTTTATTTAGAAATGCACTTTTGACATCCATTTGGAAGAGTTTAAACCCCATATAGGCGACAAAAGCATTGAGAATCCTGAGCCGTCATTTACAGGGGAAAATGTCTCATCATAATCAATTTCTTCATCCTGGTTAAAACCTTGAACTACTAGCCTTACTTTATTTATGTTGATAGTTCATTGTTCATCCTGTTTGTTTCTGTACACCCCTTAGTCCCAATAATTATTCTGCCAACAGGTTTGGGGACCAGGTGCTAGACTTTACTTCTCTTAAATTGCTGAAGCTTTTCTTGTATTGCATTAATCTAGTTAACATATTTTAGAGCTTCTTTCACATTTTTAGGCTCAATTTGGGATAGGAATGCTGAGACTGCCATGGAATTTTTGGCTTGATCTCTTGTCTGGACTATAGATTCTAAAGGTGTAGTCAGATTCTCAAGTGGATGGAAAGATTTATGCCTCCAGTTTGACCTTCTAAGATTAGTTCTACTAGGATCAGGTCCTTGAGGAGTTTGACTAGATCCTTCCAGCTGTTCTTCAACTAGTGCTGGATTCTGTAACTGAGATCTAGGATCACCATCACTTTCATCAATCTCATCTGTATCATTTTCCTCTTGACCATCATTTTTAGTAATATTATTCCTTTAAATAGGAATGAGTTCTTCAATTTCTGATTCTTTAGCACCTCTTAGATTTATTAGCTTTCCTGACTTATCAAACACCATGTGCTCATTTTTTTCCAACAACACACAAAGTTTATTTGTTGAAAACTCTGTATGCCTTACTTATTGAGGAATACCCCACAAAAACTACTTTATCACTTTTGGAGTCAAATTTTCCTAGATAATTCTTCCCATTGTTTAGAACAAAGCATTTTCACTCAACAGGTCTAAAGTAGTCAAGCTTAGGCTTCCTATTGAATAAAAGCTCATATGGGGTCTTGTTCAGGAGCGATCTATTCTAGCATCTATTTGTCACATAGCAATAGTGTTTATAGCTTCAGCCCAAAAGTTCATTAGAAGCCCACTAGCAATCAACATGGTCTTGGCAATCTCTATGAAGGTTCTATTCTTTCTTTTAACTACTCTTATTTTACTAAGGAGTCTTTGAAGTAGAGAAGTTATGATTGATTCCACTTTCTCAAATTCAGTGCTATGATTAGATCTGAATTGAGCAATCTTACAATGTAGCTTTATTTGAATTTGCTTGGCAAAGGTAACCAGAACCTCATAGGTTTCATCCTTTGTTCTCAAGAACATTATCCAGGCGAACCTTGAGTAGTCATCCATAATCACAAACACATACTTCTTTCCTCCTCTACTTTAGACTTTAACAGGTCCACATATATAATGCCCTAAATCTGGTACCCAAAATGCTACGTGGTGCTCATGACCCCAAAGGACCATAAGCCAATCCATGACTGATATCTGTACCTGTACACTGCATAATATACTGAATAAATGCAAAAATAAAGGCTGAAAGGCCATAAGATTGAAATCTAATAAAATATAACATCTGGTGGGGTATGAAATACCCAGAACAACTGAGGTAACTGTCTAAACATAATAGTCTGAAAAGCCTCGTAAACATAACTGTCTGGATAAGGAGTTGATGGGACATATCCCCAACTAACTCCGCTGATTGAAATAACTAAGTACTGTAATAATGAAGTAACAAATCATATCATCCTCGGAGGATGAGGACTCACTGCTGACTAACTACTGATATCTAGAATCTACTGATGCTCTGGAGCTCGTGTCTTTGAACCTATGGTATAAGACACCATAGCACAAATGCATTAGTACTTTAAATGTACTGGTATGCATGTGAGGTAGGCTGAATACACGGGGTTTATATGTATGGATAATACTGGCTAACTGACTAGTATGAACGTGAGAATACATGCATAAATACATAGTACTATAGCTGAGATCGTGATAACATGAATTTACTGATAACTAACATGACTGGTAACTGAGTTCTGATGACTAATATGACTGATAACATGAGTGGCTGTATCTGACTGTCCCAAATTCTGAAGAACTATCTGAGTTCTTTTACTAAGACTGATACTGAGACTGTGGGAAGTAGTTATCTAATAGACATGGCCCAAATGCGCTATAATATCTGAGTTGGGGTCTAATCTGTTCCCTGATTGGAAGGGTATCAATACCGTACCACTGGTTGAGATAAGCTGTGGGTAACCCTCATCTGATAATGTCCCTAAAAGAGAATGATGGGGCTCTCATCTGACAGTGTTTATCCACCTCATCAACCCTCATCTGACAGTGTTGATATCTCAACCTATGCTGGCTACATAGTTCAGGAACGCAAGGATGACTTCTAAGAATCACACCCTCATATAACAGTATGTGTTCCCATCCTTGGGTTCACTTGGTGCTAATTCCTACACCCATCTAAATAGACTCTGAACATGATTAACTGGACTGAACTGACTGGGTTCATGAAGTTCCATTGATTGGCGGAATACTAGTGAGATTATTGAGTTACTAACTTTCCTGAGTCACATAACTGACTGAATTCTACTGAACATGGCTTGACTAAGAGTGTCATGAAAACATTACACTAGCTCTAGGCACACAACTATATTTTTTGGATACAAGTACCCCCAGGACTCGATAGAAGGACACTGACATATCATGACAATTCTTGATCATAGGAATAAAGTCCACAATTCATAGTGCCATGAGTTAGGGATTTAATACTACACAGTCTTTAAAATTTTATACATGGAAGGGAATGCATATAAAAACATGCCATAAGTCCATCAAATCTAGTTTCATGAACATCCCATCAACAATCATAATGCATACAATATCATAGAAGTCTTTGTTTTCATAAGGGTATAGCATGCACTGGTCATTTAGGCCACAATTTAGCTATAATAGATGATTTCTAATCTCTTAGGAATTTTATCAAACACCTTACATGCACAACTTAGGCATAGGTGAAATCATCAAATTATTCATCATGAATAACCAAATTTACATGTTTCTAATTCATATGATATCATAACTTCATAAAAACACACAAAGACCCTAACTTGGGGATTTTACAACATCAATTACATGAACAAATCAACCTACAAAATAATAACAAGGTTAATAATTTAAAAGAGGTTTCTTGAGCTTTATGGATGGAAGGAATCCAAAAATCAACACAACACATACCTTAGAAGAAAGTTCCTTAACGATCTATGGTGAAATCTTTTGGATTTGGGTCTTCAAATTGAAACCCTTGCTTTTGTTCTTGAGAGATATTGTTGAAAAGAAGTATATTTTGGTGTTTTTGTGACTTAATCACATGTTTTTGATATATATAGGGGTGAAAAAATGACCAAATTAACCCTCAAGACACGGAAGTGTAATGCTGAAAAACTGGGTACAAAGGCTACACAAAAGGGCGGCGCCTTTGGTAGAGACTTTTTTACCATGGGCGGCGCCTTTGGTGCTGATTTACCCACAAAGGATACACCATGGGCGGCGCCTCTCAATAGCCTTTGGCTACTGGTTTGGCACACCAAACGTGCCCTTACGCTACTTCAAAAATTCCAAAACTCACTCGGGATGTACTACAACCTTGCCCCATCACAACGCAACTTAAAAATCTAAAAACAGAGGTTGGGAAGGTCATCAAATAAATCCCTGAAGTTTGGAGGTCTAAAATGAGACTATGTTTTGAACACTTAGCTAAAATTTCTAAGTGTTGGTGCTTGTAAAGCTTAGGGAGCTGAATTTTAGACTTAGAGCTTTACGGGATCTTACAATATCTCCCCCTTGGGAATATTCATCCTCGAATGAGATTGACTGAGAGGGGAAATAATAAGCTTAACATGAACTGAACCTGAATGACTGAAACATGATCTCATGACTTACATGACTGATAAACTGAACATATCAAACATGCATATCTGATGCATGTAGAACTGATTTATGTATGCACGACTGAGTGTTCTAATGAACTAAGTTTCTCAAAATGAGAATGCATATCTGATGCATGATTATATGACTAAACCTATACATGAATGCATGAATGAATATCCAATGGTACTTGACACTAAGGTTATAATGGGAACATGGGCATGAAACTAGATATCAAGTTTGTAATGAATACTGGACATGAAGCTGAAAAGCTTAAGGAGAACTATTACCTTGAGCTTGACCTGAGTTGGCGGAGAAGAGGTGAGGATACTTGGTCCGCATATCTGCTTCTGCTTCCCAAGTAGCTCCCTTAAAGGACTAATTTCGCCAAAGAACTTTGACTAGAGGGACTTCTTTGTTGCTCAGTCTACGAGTCTGATAGTCTAGGATTTCTACTGGAATATTTTCATAAGAGAGGCTATTCTGAACATCTATGCTCTGCATAGGGACTACGACTGATGGGTCACCTATGCATTTCTTAAGCAAGGAGACATGAAATATTGGATAAACCAAGGCTAGATCTAAAGGCAACTCTTGCTCATAAGCTACTTTACTAAACTGACTGAGAATCTTAAAGGGACCGACATAGCGGGGACTGATCTTTACTTTCTTACCAAAGCTCTTCACTTCCTTCATAGGAGAGATATTTAGATAGACATAGTCACCTATCTTGAACTGGATATCTATTCTGCGGATATCTTCATAAGACTTCTGTCTGCTTTGAGTAGCCCGAAGCCTTTCTCTGATCAACTGAACCTTCTGTAAGGCATCAAATACTAAGTCAGGCCCTATGACTGAGGCTTCACTGACTTCAAACTAACCAATTAGAAATCTGTATATCCTACCGTAAAGAGCTTTGAATGGAGCCAAATGAATAATGGAATGATAGCTATTGTTATATGCAAACTCAATCAAAGGCAAATGGTCATCCCAACTTTCCTTAAAATTAATTGCACACACCCTTTGCATATCTTCTAGGGTCTGAATGGTCCTTTTTGCTTGACCACCTGTCTGAGGTTGAAAGGTTATACTGAGATGGACTTGGATACAAAGACCCTTTTGAAATGTTTTCCAGAAGTGAGAGGTGAACTGGGTACCTCTATCTGAGATAATAGCTAATGAAGTACCGTGCAATCTGACCAACTCTTTGATGTAGAGTTTGGCATAATCCTCGACTGAATAGGAGGTATGAACTGGAAGGAAATAAGCTAACTTGGTCATTCTGTCAACAATGACCCAAACTGAATCATGCTAATGACGAGTTCCAAGTAAACCCGTCATGAATCTATGTTCACCACTTCCCACTTCCAAGTAGGAATAGAGAACTCTTGTATGGAACCACTAGGCTTTTAATGCTCTAGCTTAACCTGCTGACATATAGAGCACTTAGCAACAAACTCTGAAACATCTCTTTTCATTCCACTCCACCAATAGATCTCTACAAGTCGCGATACATTTTAGTGGCCCCTGATGAATAGAGTTGAGCGCACCATGTGCTTCTGTAAGAATTTGTTATCTCAAGTTATCTACACCTGAAACACACAGACAACTCTGACAACGTAGAATACTATCTCCCATTTGGGAGAAAACCTCTACTTTCTGATCCTTGACTTACTTTTTTTAACTTAACAAGGATGGGATCTCTATCTTGCTTTTCTTTCACCTTGGAAACTAGAGATAATTCTGAACCCATATATCACCCTCTTTTGTGTTGACTAAGAAAATGCCTAGTCTGGCAAAATGATGGATTTCCTGAGCTAACTTCTTCTTACTTTCCTTAATATGAGGAAAACTACCCATAGACAGTCTACTGAGAGCGTCGGCCACAATGTTGGCCTTGCCCGGATGATAAAGGACACTCATGTCATAATCCTTCAAGAGCTCTATCCACCTTCTGTGAATAAGATTGAGATATTTCTCAAAAAAGACATTCTAAAGGCTTTTATGATCTGTGAACACATCTACATAAATGCTGTATAGATAATGCCTCCAAATATTTTAGGAAAATACTACGCTTCTAACTCAAGATCATAAGTAAGATAATTCTTCACATGGGGTTTAAGCTATCTGGAGGCGTAGGCTATGACCTTACCATGCTGCATGAGGACATAACCCAAAAATACTTTGGATGCATCACACTACACTACGAATCCATCTGAACCATCTGGAAGAGCTAAGACTGGAGCTGAGGTGAGTCGAGTCTTCAACTCCTAAGAACTCTTCTCGAAAGGATTTAACCATTGAAACTTGACTTTCTTTTGAGTCAACCTGGAC
This sequence comes from Capsicum annuum, assembly GCF_002878395.1. Classification (NCBI taxonomy): domain Eukaryota; kingdom Viridiplantae; phylum Streptophyta; class Magnoliopsida; order Solanales; family Solanaceae; genus Capsicum; species Capsicum annuum. The sequence goes on along the minus strand of NC_061115.1, from coordinate 140,436,216 downwards.
ATAGGGGATGTAATAGAATAAAATCCCTCAAAAAACTGCCTATAATAGCCATCCAAACCCAAGAAACTCCTGATGTCTGATGAAGAGACAGGTCTGGGCTAGTTTCTTACCGCTTCGTTGTTTTGAGGATCTACTCTAATGCCATCACCGAAAATGATATGACCAAGGAATGATACTGAACCTAGATAAAACTCACACTTAATTTGGTGAAAAAATGATGATTTCTGAGAGTCTGAAGTACGACTCAGAGATGGTCTGCATGATCACGCGCACTGCGGAAATAAACCTGAATATCATCTGTGAAGACTATGACGAATATGTTCAAGTACTGCTTGAACACATGGTTCATCAAGTATATAAAAGCTGCTAGGGAATTGGTTAGACCAAATGACATAACTAAGATTTTAAAGTGACCATATCGAGTATGAAAGGCTATTTTCAGAATGTCACATTCTCTGACTCTGAGCTGATGATAATCAAATCTGAGGTCTATCTTAGAAAAATAGATGGCACCCTGAAGTTGGTCAAATAAGTCATCAATTTTGGGAAGAGGATACTTGTTCTTGGCCATCACTTTATTGAGTTGATGGTAATCAATGCACATTCTGAGAGAACCGTCTTTCTTGTGCATGAATAAGATTGGTGCACCCTATGGAGAAATACTGGACCTGATGAATCCCTTATCTAAGAGATCCTTCAACTTTTGTTTCAGTTCCTTGAGTTCTGCTTGTGTCATTCTATATGTCGGAATAGATATAGGTTGAGTATCTTAAAGAAGATCAATATAGAAGTCTATTTCCCTTTCGGGAGGAATTTATGGAAGATATTTGGGAAAGACATCTGAATATTCATTCACGACTAGGACTGATTCAAGACTGGGAGTGTCAGAACTAGTGTCCTTAACTCAAACAAGATGATAGGCGCATCCCTTAGATATTATTTTCCTTGTCCGAAGGTAGGAAACAAGCTGACCTCTGAAATCTGATACACTACCCTTCCACTCTAGGACGGGTTTATTCGGAAACTGAAACTGGACTATTCTATTTCTGTAGTTGACTGTAGCATAGTAGGAATAAAGCCAATCTATGTCGAGAATAACATCAAAATCAATCATCTCTAATTCGACTAAGTCTACTAAAGTGACTAATTCCTGTATACCCATTGGGCTATGATGGTTTTACCCACTGGGGTAGAAATTGAGAAGGGCTCTGCTAGAATTTCGAGACTGGTTCTAAAATCGCCTGCTATATAGGGAGTAACAAAGAACAAAGAAACACCTGGATCTAGCAAAGATTAAATATGCAAATAAGAGATCTGTAATGTACTAGTAACTACATCAAGAGAATTTTCCCAATCATATCAAATCTGAAGAGCATAAAGAGAATTTGGGTGTTGCCCACTAGTAGCACTGGATGTGGTACCTTACCAATTCGGGTGACCAGACTGAGGTGAGGAATAGTTCTTCTAACCCTGATAACTTGACTGGGGACAATCTCTAAGTCTGTGTCTTGGCTTTCCACAACCAAAACAAACATCGATGCTAGCTCTGCAAATACCCTTGTGGTTCTTACCACAACTCTGACAAAGGGGATTGGTTCGGGCACTGCTAGCATTGCCCTGAGACTTAAAGCCTGGCGCCTTATCTTTGTTGCCTTCTATGCCATAAATCAACATCTCCACTTTGAACACTTTAGCAAGTTAATTCACTATCATCCATAGACTTTGAATCAGCCACATTCATATTTTTGATTCTTTTGGCTTTGAGAATAACTTTCACAGATTTTAAGCTTGACATAGTACATCCATCAACTGAAAATTTGACCTCATTGCCTTTGTCACAGATTTGAGAAATACTTAGAAGACTATACTTGAGGCCATTCAAATAATGCATAGCTTCTATTGCTTGATCAAATGATTTTCCAATCTTTCCCACACTATGAATATCCCTTTTTTCCATTTCAAAAAGAAACACCTCCACCTTGAAGTGTCTTAAGAGAAAGAAAGCAGTCAGTCCTCCCTGTCATATGCTTTGAACATCCACTATCCATGAATCAGTTCTGACTGCATTCCCCTCCTTTTACCTCAGTTTCTTATTCATCTTCAGTGTTTTCCATGAGATCAAATAAGGAATCATAGGTAACTAACATTCCTCCACAGCTAGTATGGATACATCTTCAGCTTTCACAGCTTTATCAGATTCAGTAGAGGAATCTCCCCATACTACTAGATCCTATCTCACTGCATAATCAATAATAACTTTTCTTTTTGATTTTACAAGTACCTGGTCCCTGTTCTTTTCTTTGTTACCTCTAGTCTTGAAATATTCCTGATAATCCATTTTGTGCATTGGGAAGTCCTTAATGAAATGCTTTGGACTTCCACATTTGTGACAAACTTTAACATTACCACCCTTTTTGCTGTTACTTCTTTTTCTTTGAAACTGACCACTTTTCTTCATGGATCTAACAATTCTTTATGATAAATAGAAAACATCAATATCTTATTCACTTGAATCTGATTTTGTCGCTGAGATTTTTCCCATTTTGCTTCCTTCTTCTCTTGTCCATAATGCTTTTTAAGCTCACGAGTCTTTAGATTACCAATGAGTTCATCTATAGTGAGAGTCTTCAAGTTTATTTCCCTAGTAATAGCATCAACTTTACTTTCCCAAGACTTAGGAAGAACACCTAGACTTTTTCTCACTTGCTTATACAAGGGAATCACTTCGCCTAAGCAGTGTAGCTTCTTTGTGATAGAAGTAAATCTTGTATGTATTTCTTAAATTGTCTCTCCTTCTTTCATGGTGAAGGTTTCATACTGAGTAGTCAACATGTCAACTTTAGAATCCTTCACTTCAGTTGTTCCCTCATGAGATGTCTGCAGGCAATCCCAAATTTCTTTGGCATTTTCACAAGCAAAAATCCCATAATAGGTATCAGGTAGTATGCCATAGACAAACAGTTTCTTTGCCTTGTAATTCTTCTCAACTGTTTTTTGATCTTCATAATAAAACTCTCTCCTATTTTGACGACCATCCTTGTTATGTCTCCTTCTTTGACTTCTCTAATAAGAACATGAGGACCATCAAGTATTATATCCATCGGCTCAGTATCCTCAGCTATAATGAAGTTGAACATCCTGGTTTTCCCCCACCCACAGTATTACCCATTAAATCGGTGTAGTCTAGTGGTAGATTGCCCTTCTTCCTGATTAGGTGGAGCATCCATGATCAATAAATCACTCTAGGTATGAATCTTTTAGAGTGACCTTGATCCGATACCAATTGTTGAAATATGGAAGGTTGTACCACACTAGTAAAGACCAGGTCCCCTAATGTCATTCATAGGCAATGACACATTTAAGCTGTAAGAAAGCCAAAACTTTATAGGAATTTAAAAACACAAGAATTTAACATGGAAACCTCCTTGCTCAAGGGAGGAAAATCCATGGCTTGCCCTCACAAGTACTTAAACAATCTACTATAATCAACCTTTTGATTATAGATTTGATTTGAAAATAACTCTAGGCTCGACCTGCTTGTAATAACTCTACTACAAGCGTACCTTGACAAACCTTCTGCGAACACACCTCAATACTGATTAACTCAAACCAATATTCAACTCAGGTAACTCTACTTAAGCACTCTTAAGAAAAATAAGGAAAACGTTACTCTTATAACTTAAGTAATCCAGTTACAAACCAAGACTCGACTCAAGAACACACACACTCACTCTCTCAACATACAAAGAATGGAACTTGAGCATTGTTGCAAAATTGAGTTTTTGTCACTTTTTCTCTTTGAATAGTCAGGATTGTGAAATCTTCTCAATTTAAAAGCATTATTTTCTTTTAATAGTGGACTAATGATTAGAGTAGAACTCTTATTGGGCCAATTGTCCTTACTGGTACACATCTCACCTGTGCAGTTTGTTACACTAGACGACAAAATTATGTAGGCCACGTGACAACTATATATTTCTATGAAGACCCAGGGACCTGGTCCCTTGTTGTTAGCTGGTCATCATCAAAATAAGATATAGAAAATCTAAATGCTGGAAAGACCGCAAAAGGTCGGTAACAAAATCCTTATTAATTATCTCCTATTTCCATACTGACAACTCAATAGCTTGAGCTAACCCACCGGGCCTCAAGTGCTTCACCTTCACTTGCTGACACACTATGCACTTAGCCACAAAATTCGCAACATCTCTCTTTATAGTATTCCACCAATAAATCTCCTTAAGATCATGATACATGTTCATCGATCCAGGATGAATCATATAATGTGACTTATGAGCTTCAGTCAAAATTCTACCTCGTAACCTATCAACATCGGAAACACATAATCTTTCTTGGAACCGCAAGATACCATAACCACTAATCTAATAAACCATCATCTTTTTTTTTCACCTCAACAGCAAGAGATGACATTATATAACACCCCGAGTCTGTACCCCGGACACTACACGGTGCTTATAATCCTAAGGGACCACAAGCTAACCTATGTCTGGTATCTGCTGTAATAACTGAATAATAATACTGTAATTATACAAAAATTAGGGGGAAACTTGACATAAGGATTAAAACTATAAATAAATACTGAGTATGATACATCAATACCAAAACTGAACATCTATCTATAAATACTCTAGTCTGAAAAACCTCTACTGTTGAACAAGGAGTTGATGGGACAAGTCCTTAACTAACTCCGACTACAAAAATAAACTGAGTACTAAAATACTGAAATAATAAATCTGTCCTCGAACAATAAGGACTCACCACTAGTCTACTGCTGATGGATCGAGATGCTAAGTATGATCGGGAGCCTGTGCGTTTGAACCTATGATATAAGACATCATACCGCAAAAGAAAGGTATGCGGCGGTACTTAAAATATAATGGTATGCTAAGTGAGGTAGGCTGAGATGCATGGGTTCATATGCATGAAAAATACTGACTGAATAACATGAGTATAACTGAATGAGAGTACATGCATGAGATATGTAAACTGTAACTGAGGTTATGGTAACACTGGATACTGCATTTAGAATTACGAGTTTACTAATATCTGAGTTTACTGATACTGTATTACTGTTAACTGAGTAACTGTATCTGAAAGTCCTAATTCTATGGAACTATTTTGAGTTCGTACTGAACTGAGTGACTGCGTCTAGCAGTCCTGATTTTTGTAAAACTGAACTGAATTCTATTATGAAGACTGAAACTGAAATTGTGAGAGGTAATCATCTAACCGACATGCCCTTTTCTGAATAGATTGGGGTCCAAAATGTAACCCCCATTGGAAGGGTGTCAGTACCGTGCCATGGGTAAAGATAACTGTGAGTTAACCCTCTCTGATAGAAAGCTCTTTCATCAACCCTCGCTGGCAGAAAAACTCGTATGAGATGTATCAACCCTAGTCTGGCAGGAAGATATCTCAACCTATGCTGGCTATGTAGTTTTGTAATGCAAGGAATGCTACTAAGGGTCAAACCCTCTGCTGGCAGAAATGCCCTCATCCCTGGGTTCGCTTGGTGCTAAATCCTACTCCCAACTGAATAGACACTGGACTGATTTCTAAACTGTACTAGGCTGGACTAAACTTTTCATGATCGTACTATCTAACTGAATTGAACTGAGTTCCATTAACTAATGAAGTACTACTGACTTCTGCTAACTAATGGGATACTACAGAGTTCTATTGACTAGCTGAATTTACTGAGGTCTGAATTGAATACTGAACTATAACTGTGGCTGATTACTGGAGCTATTGTTCGTGACACTACTGAGACTGTTCTGTAACTACCATAGCTCTAGGTAACAGCTAAGTTTTCGGGTATTGGATGCCCCCACGACTCGATAGCATGAAAAAATGAATCATGGTTAAACTTGAAAGGAATAACCATATGCACTTGATCATAGCTCATTCATAACATTCTATCAAACACTTGCATGATATAACTTGCACATAAGATAACATGACATGATTTTGTTCCTTTTTCTTTGTTCCATGAGCAATTTATCAAACACTTGGAGAACATAACCCATACACGTGACACTAAAAAACACATAGGCATCATAATTCAAATCCCCATTTACAATTTCAATGGTTTAGCATGGATTCACATGATTCTATACATATATCAAATAACTCCATAAGAAACTTATAACAAAACATGGTTTAGAAACCTAATTATTCATTATAGTAATGAATATAATCAAACCCAACATGAAATTCATGAAATCAATACACTTGAAGTTTTAAAAGTAGTTTCTTGAACTCCAAGGGTGGAAGGGACCCTTGAATGAACACTTAATATACCTTAACAATTAAATATTTGAAGATTGATGGAGTGTTCTTGAGAATTGATCTTGAAATTGATGTTCTAGGGTTTGTCTTGAGAGCAATTTAAGAGAAAAGAGTGTAATTTTGCTTTTTGAGGGCTAAATTTCATGTATTAGGGGCTTGGTCGAAGTGAGGAAAATTCCCAATTACCCCTCTGGATGCTATTTGAATTTTACTAAAAGCTAGTTTAACGATGTACAGACTGATATGGCACGTCGTAGGCATCAAAGCGATGGCCAACGCATCGTGTTGAGTCTGCGTCAGTTTACTAGAATTTGCACTGGGAGTTAGAGAAAAATATTTCATTGATGTGATGGGCGACGCGGCGCATCGAGATCATATCGATCCACCAATTTGAGCTTTCAAATATGATCCAAACAAAATCTGAAAAATCTATAACTTGTTTGAGAATACCCGCTGACATTTCTGATTATGATTCAACCTAAAAAAATCATTACTTTAAGGTCATAAGGGTCGTGAAATAGAGTCACCAACATATGAAGGCAAAAATAAGACTAAGTTTGAATACTTGGCTAAAATTTTCTATGTCTGGGACCCCTAACAAGCTTTAAAGGACTGAGTTTAAGCTTAGGATTTTACGGGGTATTACACATTGCCACCTCTTGAACAATTACACCACCATCCTCGGAATCTAAGAGATGGATTCCTAGATTAGCTAAACAGAGAATATCCTTCACCAAATCCTACTTCTCCCCATCCATATGATATAAGCTTCCCATGGACAATCTGCTAAGAGCATCAACAACCACGTTAGCTTTATCTGGATGATAGTGAAGACTCATGTCATAGTCCTTGAGCAACTCAACCACCTTCTTTGCCTGAGATTTAGCTCCTTCTAAGTGAATACGTATTGCAGGCTCTTAAGATCTGAATAAATATCAACATGGACCCCATAAAAATAATGTTGCCAGATCTTTAATGCAAACATCACGGCTAATAATTTCAAATCATGAATCGGATAATTCTTCTCATGAACTTTTAACTATCTAGAAGCATACGCAACCACGTTGTCATGCCGCATTACCACACAATCCAGTCCCATCTGGGACGTATCACAATAGACAAAAAAACCATCACTGCCCTCAGGTAGAGTCAAGACTGGAGCTGAAGTCAACTTATCCTTCAAATTCTTGAAACTACCCTCAAAAGAATCAGATCATAAGAACTTTACCTTCTTTTGAGTCAACTTAGTCAATGCGGCAACAATGGAAGAGAAACTTTCCACAAACCTTCTATACTAATCGGTTAAACCCAAGAAGCTCCGAATGTTTGTTGGAGTTGTGGGTCTAGGACACTTCTTAACCACCACAACCTTCTATGGATCCACCATAATTACTTCACTAGAAACAACATGACCTTGATAGGTAACAACGTTCAACCAAAACTCACACTTAGAGAATTTAGAATACAACTGCTGCTCCTTAAGGGTCTGCAATACTACGCGGAGGTGATCGACATGCTCTGCTTCACTCTTTGAATACACCAAAATATCATCAATAAAGCTAATCACAAAAAATCCAAGAACTGATGGAAAACCCAATTCATAAGATCTATAAATGTTGTTGGGGCATTGGTGAACCCAAAGGACATTACCAAAAACTCAAAATGACCATGCCGAGTTTGAAAAGTAACCTTAGGGTTATCTACCTCCATAATCTTCAGCTAATGATGACTCGATCGAAGGTCAATCTTAGTAAAGCACCCTGAAGCTGATCGAACAAATCATTAATCCTTGAAAGGGGATACTTATTTTTCACGGTCACCTTATTTATGGCGATATTCAATACACAACTAAAGGGACCCATACTTCTTATGCACAAAAAGAACAGGAGTTTCCTATAGAGACACTTTAGGGCAGATAAAACCTTATTTTTTAACTACTCCTTGAGTTTTTTCAACTCAGTCGGAGCCATTCTATAAGGAGGGATAGAAATAGGACAAGTGTCTGAAAGAAGATCAATCCCTAAATTAATTTCCCTGTCAAGAGGAATACCAGGAAGATTATTAGGGAACAACTCAAGATATTCACAAACCATAGGGACAGTTTGTGATGAAGGACCTTTAGTTCTAGAATCCTTAACATTCACTAAGTGATAGAGGCACCCTTTAGAAACTAATCTTCGGGCTTTAAGATATGAAATAAGCCTTCCCCTAGGTGCTAAGGAACTACCTTTGCATTCAATCATTGGCTCATTAGGGAAATAGAAATTGACCCTTCAGGTCTGATAATCACAAAGCACGAATGCAACTAATTCATCCCCAAAATTACATCGAAGTCTAGCATGTCCAAATCTATTAGATCCACCAAGGTCTCCCTATTATAGAACAACATTACACAAACCCTATAGATCCTTCTAGCCACAATAAACCCACTAGGGTAAACACAGAGAAGAGATCTAAAATACACTCAAGATCAAAACCAAAATGAATAGCCACATAAGGGGTCACATAAGGGAGGGTATACTTGGGATCAAGTAGATAATATACATCACGAGAGAAGAGTTTAAGCATACTAGTAACAATATTATGGGATACCTCAGAATCCTGGCGAGTGGCAAGAGTATACAGATAGTTCCGTCCAGTGCCTGAGCCAAAAGCAAAAGTAGCACCTTTTGGTGCAGAAGTTGATGAAGTAGCAACATGAATCTTATTTGCCCCATAAGAAACCTTAGAAGGACAATCCCTCTGTATATGACCAATCTGACCACATTTAAAGCACTTGTTCCTCCCCTTTTCACAAACACCTTGGTGCACCTGACCACATTTAAAGCACTTGTTCCTCCCCTTTTCACAAACACCTTGGTGCACCTGACCACAAAATCTACAAGGTGGATATGATGAAACTGACTGAGCCCTACTAGCCTGAGGCTGGGCTCCTGGTGCTCTAAACCCACTATTATACTGAGAACGCGGATCACCTGGTGATTTCAAATAAGGAGAACTTATCACACCCCATACTAGATGAGGTGGACAACAACTATAGGAACACATACTATAAAAACAAACTAGATGAGAAAATGAACCACTAAACAAATGGAATCACTGATAAAAAGCTATAGATATAATTCCAACCAATTAGCCAAATCGATACAGATGATATGTGAACCTATGAATACATATGACTGCTTTACAATGTCTACAAAGCCTCTAATGGAATCCATGACTATTAAACCATCAAAATATATATGATAAAGACTCAGTAAGGCCCCGAATCAACTTGGAGCTCACCAACAGCCGCTGAGTATCCTGTGTTCTATTGGGAAATCTACTCGCTAAAGACTTGTGCCTGCAACACAGGACACTGGTCCCCGTGAGGGACATTAGTATGAAGTAATGTACTGAATGTGTAAGACATGAGATAACCATAAGTGAAATAAGAAATTAATAAAACTCGGGGTCAATATATATAAACATATAGATAAGGATGAACAGACCACCTTTACTTACACTTGTGGAAGAATGTATATTAAATGCTTTTCTTTACTCTACTCTTCGTTGCTTTATAATATTTGTAAGCCATGTGATACAAATAACCAGCTGATTAGTGGTAAAAGAGGATGACCCATGCTAGGTATTATACCCCTGGGATACGTTCCTCATCAATATATAAATTGGGATTGACCCATGCTAGGCTTACCTTTCACCCCTGGGATACCACCCGATAATGGGATTGACCCATGCTAGGTGTTTCTTCCACCCCTGGGATACCACCCATAAATTAATAAATTGAGATCAACCCATGCTAGGCTCTCGCCATTGAGCTACCACTCACTCATAAGTATATTTACTTTACATCACTTCTGTAATCTTTTAGATTGTTATTTTAGTGGTCATATTTAGAGCTATGAACTAATAGAAGAAAGTATGCAATCGAGACAAGAAAAATGATATAGAAAATACGGGTAATACTTTGGAACTTATATGAAACCATGAGCCTCACTGGGCATAAAACATATCCACTAATAAATAAGCCAAGAAGGTATGTGACAAGCGAGGAGATGATTACCCGTAACAAATAAGCTAGTAAGGTGTATAACTAGTAAGCAAGTGACATTACATAACATATAAAGGTTATTGCAGATTCTAGGGATCTTACCTAGCATATAACAATTGGGGCAGATTCAAGTGTAGAAATTTAGACATTTCAAATTGGGGAATACGTGCATAGCAAGTTGAGATACGTAACTCCTCAACTAAAGAGGTTTGGAATGTACAATAAATACTTATTAGGTAATAACAAATAGAAGGGTACATGAGAATGGGTACAATTAAAGTATGTGGGCAAATTCTAATTAGGAACAAACGTATATCCCACATAAGGACATATAAACTATACACTAAATAGGTAAAGACTCTATAAGGTCACCTTATGCCCAAACACGATGGAAGTGATATTCGAAAAAAGAACATGTGTAGCCAAAAAAAGTATACAATTAATTAAAGCAATTTTGGACAGATTGTAATCCAACATGTGACACTCTTTAACTTGTATAATCTTGGATCTTATTGACTCATATAAGAGAAACATGTGACACTTTGAGACACTTTTAGACCATGGGCAGTAAATAAAAGGTCGATTAACTATAGTGGGGTTGGTACACTATCATAATGTATCTTTTAACATGAAAGATCATCTACGAAGCTCACTTTATTGTTACACAAGTATATGACACCATGCCAAAGAATATGAACTAGAATAAACTTACATACCTTGTTGTGCAACCTGATTATTACAATGAATTAGCCTTCTTTCCTTTAAGGTGTTAATCTACAATATAAGCACATAAAGGAGCTAATATTAGCAACTAATCACAATGTAACCCTTGTAAAACAGTAGCTAGACACTTGACGGGCAGTAAGACTATTCAGCCCCTCAAACACTTAGTGTATCACCACACCCTCCTTCTATACGTTAATATAACTCCACTTCACCATTCCATAAGGTTATCCACTGCCTCCAACAACAACACCTATAGACATCACCTAAACAGTCCCAAAATCCTTCAATAAAATATAAGATATTGAACTCACGGCTTCCGATCACCGTCCCTGAGTTCTTAACAACAGCATATATAAAATCCTCCATCAAGGCCTATACAAAAGGAGGGGTAAATCGGGGCAGTAACCTTACCTTTATTTCTAAAATTTGGTTTCTTAAAGTTCACTCCATCAAGACACTAAGTTTCCCTTCAAGTTGAACCAAATACTACTGGGAAATATTTTGGAGATTAAAGAGAAGTGGACTGCCAAGCTTGGAAAAAAAGGTCTGCCCTATACTTCAAACAAAACAATAACTTGATTTCTATAACTTCCCATGACATGATTAAATATAAACCATAGTTATTTTTACTTACCTTGGCTAGAAATAAGGAGTGTTTCTTCAAGAACCCTAGGAGAGAAAAGTGGCGGCTGTTTTAGGCTTGAGAGAAAAGAGAGAGGGAGCTAATTATAATCTGATTTTTTTGCAAGAATGAAGAGAAAATAAACTAAATGGACCTTATAAATCCTTCCACTTGACCGCCTCTTTTTTGCTCATTTCTAGCCACATATTGGTCAAAATTAGTCCAAGTAGGTGATGCACCTACTTGGATATTTAAGCTGCTCAAAAAGTCCAAGTAGGTGATGTACCTACTTGGTTTATTTCTAATTGGATCACACCACATTGGGACTTAAATAGAATAGGTATTGGGCTGGACATTTGGGCCTTAAATAGAATAGGTATTGGGCTGCTCAGTTGGGCCTTAAGTAGAATAGGTATTGGGCTGCTCATCTTTTCTTTTTTTCTTTTACTTAATTTGGGCCTTTAATATGTCCAATAATATAGGCCTTAATTTAGTCCAATAGTATAAGTAGGTGACGCACCTACTAGTCACCTATTAGCTTAATTAAGTCAAGCAAGCACCTCACTTATTTTCTCTTAATTTTTCTAAAATATTGATCCCTCTACTTAACTTAACACTTACCTTTAACTTTAAGCTCAAATACCTATCTCGAGTTTAAATACTTTCATCTATGCTAAGTTGTTCCACCTTTTTTTAGACCATTTCCCACCATCTCTACCACTTTATTAGTGACCTCCATCCTGATCCAAATATCAAAACCTTTTACTTTTCCTTTCACTAATCTCTATTTGCTTCTTCTTTTCCTCTTCCACTTGTTTTATATACACTATAAGTATAGAGATATCTATATCCTTGTTCAATAAAGCAGCCTTGATCTCCAAGATTAGCACACGAGATAACCCAGAAGCAAACTTTATCATCCTACCCCTCATGGTAGACACCAACTTAAGAGCATAACACGATAGTTGATGAAGCTTCAAGGCATACTCCTTTACTGTCATCCTGCCTTGTTTCAAATTCACGAATTCCTTAGCCTTTGCCTCCCTCAACTCCGAAGGAAAAAAGCAACTAAGAAAACCACTAGAGAAGCTGTCCCACAAAGCAGACTCAGTGTTATCACCCCTAAGCTACTTCCCTCTTCATATCATTGCTATGCTACATCTTTCAACTGATAAGCAGTAAATTCTACACCGTCCACATTCGTAGCTTGCATCACATGGAAGATCTTTTCCATCTCATTAAAAATTTTTGAGGATCTTCCTTAACTTTATTGAGGTTTTAGGTGGCTATACAAAATCCAAACTTGTTAGGTGCTCGAAAGAGCCAGTAAAATTTTAAGGACTCAAGCTCATTAATTGGCCAACTCTAGTGGCCTCAAAGGATGGAGAAACAAAAGCAACCACTTAGTCTGGAAAGCTACTAACTAGGTAAGTGAATGAATTAAAACTCTACATTAGACACATCAGCTTGAGGTGTATGAAAAGGGATAGGGAACCGGTAGAGCTCTATTAGGGCAATTAGGAGCAATGATCCTAGACCGATTCTGAACTCCTAGAGTAGGACGAGCTCCATCTACATTGTCCTCAGACGGGACAGAATGGTTTCCATAAACATCAGATCTTATGAGAGGCATGATCTGAAAAACAACATACAAGAATTAGAGAAGATTCAAGACCCTAGACTCTATCATCCAAAATAGAATAATAAGAAAGGGAAATATTCCTTAATGCCTCGTAACCTCTCCCTTATAAGTGTGGAGAGCTACATACCCAAATCCTAGACCTATTGGGTCTGTTTTCTCTTTGTAAATGTGAAATCTGGTAAAAAAACTTAGGGGTCAAAATTCCTTAACCCTCGCAAATTAGAACAAGGTCTCAAAATGTGAATAGAAAAATCCTCGACCTTCGAGAATGCGGTAAGGACTTATAAAATCAAAGGCTAATTTTCACCTACACTAGGTTCTATGCACCAACAACTTTGCTAAGTTACAAAATTTGACCCTCAAAATTCCTTTAAAAACCCATACACGCAAACAAACTATGCTAACCTAACAAATTTTGAATTAAGGAGATCACTGGAGACAAATGTGCAAAATTTGTATTCAGAAACTCCTTAACCATAAATATTCAATCATTTTATCCAAAAATTCTCAATGAGATAACTAATCTCGTTAGATCAATTAAAATTTTTGCTTCTTATATCAATTCAATTAATGTGATGAAAATATTGTCTTTGTGCATAAATCTGGTCATTTACAAAGTAAGCATGACTTGTAAAATTAGATGTCTTTGACTGAAATAATAAGAATAGTGGCTAGTGCACCTTGAGTGTTTGATCTTGCAACCCTATTTTGCTCGGTAAAGATAATTTATTTCATAGTCTATTTTACAAACTATGTAAATGCATGATGAGGTTGAGAAATCTCAAAATAATAAAGAAAACACATGATGAAGTTAGAGAAGTATGTTGATGCCTAATAATGAGTCTGAGAGTCCAACATATATAGTTCTAAGTAGAAGAAAAGCAGCCATCATGATAATCAATTGGTCATATCCTTTAATTTCATTAGTCTCTGCTACTTGACACATTATAACTACACAATTTACTATATGCTTATCCACTTTACCTCATTAATCTTCAACCTCGCCCATTTATTCCTATTTATAAAGACATAAAATCACTAATATAGTGGCCTTTTATGCCAATTGCTTCAGAAGATTATTACAAGTTTTGCAAATCTCTATGTGCTAAAAAAACTTGATCATAAGAACTTGATGTAAAGCCTACTCTATGAAAAACTGTTCTAGTTTCTCCATTGTAAACTTGTTCGTAGGTTATCCATGGATGATTTCAATTAGTTTAAGCATTATTTCAATATTATTTGTATAAGAGGTCGTTTATATGGGCTTTTAAAAAGCTGCTTTAAGTTAAAATCTTCCATAAGTAGGAGATTGTTACTTTTGACTTATTTTTATTCTTTTTTAGCCTAAAAGCAAGTGCTTAAAAGCATTTTTTTACTTTCTCAAACACCACCAAAACTTTAAAAAATGCTTAAAAGCCAAAAGTACTAAAAATAAGACCATCTAAACATCCTTTATGTAGTTTAAAGGTTACTAAGGAAGTATATGAAAGGTTAGGATTTGTGTCTCCCACAACCTGAAGCTAGATGAAGGATTTTGCTGCCATGACAATGCTAGGTCTCCATTGTCGCCAATCCTATTGAGAAAAAAAGAGTCAATTATTGGAAATCATTAAATTTAGAGGTTCTTATTTCTAAAAAAAAAGAAGAAGTCACGCAAGAAAAGAAAGATCAGGAAAATATAGATGAGAATATAATACAAGGATGTTTTTTTCTAAAATCAATTTTTGGAAAATTTAAAGGATGTTTTAGGTTAAGTGAAATGTTATCAGGATGCAGTAAAATTCATGGAGTAACAAGAATAATGATTTTGTCATAATCTCTAATTCTTAAATATGCTTTACAATAAGTTGTATATTTGTGTGGTAGTACATAACCTCATCAAAGATAAGAGTTTTTTTTGTTAATTTATATTATATATATATTTTAAAAATTACTCCCTTTTTTATACAAACATTGCCAACGAAAAGCATTTCATACATTTATTTTTACTTATCCAGTATATCATTAAAAATAGTTATCTAATTTTATCCATACAGTTTAAATAATCAAGAGTTAATTTTTCATTTTGTCCCCTTTTACTAAATATTATTTATTTTCTAATACTTACATTACTTACAATAATTTATTAAGGATGACATAGTAAACATGCAATTAAAGGGACTAAAGCAGACATGTCGACCATGAGCAATCTACTTCTAACTTCTTAAATGTGACTTATTATATAGGAGAATAATAATACCATATAGTAAAATTATAGTTGAAGTAACTGTCATAGGCATGTTGTCACGACCCGAGACTGCCCTCTAGTTGTAACACAATGCTATAGATTCACAAGTGACCACAAGCTAACCCATGGCCTAGTATGCATTAGGATACTAAAGAAAATTAACAAAATACTGGGTGGAAGCCAAACGAAAGTAAGTTGATGGGATAAGCCTCCAACTAGCTTCGACTGACTAAAAAAAGAAATGCTGAAATAAAGAAATGATAACTAGTCCTTGAATGATGAGGACTCACCAAACTGCTATTGAGTGGTATGGGAACGTGCTAAGTGCGATCCAAGTACTGAGCATTCAAACTTATATTATGAGACAATAAATGCAAAAGATTATGCAATCAATACTTTAAATGTACTGAGTATGCGAGATGAGAATCTAATAGGCATAAACTGAACATGAATGCATGAATATGTACACGGAATGCAAGAACAAGTATTAACATGTAATGGATAAAATTGAAAAACTGAATACTCGATCAAGCAAACCTGAACTGAACATAAACTGAAACCTGAACTGAGTATTATGAGAGATAAAAATAACCAATATATCCCAATCTGAGAAAATCAGGGTAAGCTTGTAACCCTAGTTAGAAGGTTGTTGATACCTTGCCAGGGGTACTAATACTAGTTGGCGTGAATCCACTAAACTAATATCCCAAAGGACTAGGGTGCCATGACTCATGACCCCTTATAACCTATAGTGGTGCTGTAGTTATGGATCTTTGGGACTTCTACTAATGGCCTCAGCCTAACTGACGGGTGGCCATCATCCCTGCATTCACTCGGAGCTAAGTACTACTCCCAACTGAAAGACACTGAAACATAAACTAAATTACTCATTATGATATCATTCTGAAATTATCAACTGTGTATAATTTAAAGTGCTTAAAGATATGTCCACTAATATATGCACGAGTCCTAGGTATCTGGTGTCCATAACCCATCTTCTTTGACTAATGCAAATTGAACAAGATAATAACGAAAGCTGATCATAATAAGGAATTTCATAATTTAAGACAAACTCAATAATTTATGAATAAAAGGGAATTTTTTTTTTTCTGAGTATGATAGGAAGCGACTCCAATAAAAAAACTTGAGTATATTAAGATGCTGCTCCTATGGGTACAAAGATAAATCGAAGGGATTAAGTAAACTCATATTTGACTTAAAACTCAATTATTAAAGGGGATATTAAGCTTCAAGATGAAGAATTTATTGGGACTCAAGGTATGGAAGGAACCTATTGATGAAATCCTACATACCTAGAGGTGGAAGCCTTGAATAAATCCTTGGAATTTAAACTTGAAGTTGAGAGACCTTAACTTGGATTTGGAGAAAAATAATCGCTCCTTTTTTTATTTCAATTGATCTTGGGACTTAATGGGGAATTTGGGGAAGTTTAGGCTTATATACCACCCTTAGGAAAGCCTAAATTACATGGGATAGGATTTAAAAGAATGGGAAAAGACTAAATAACTCTTTTTAAAACGTGCAGGAAAAAACTGATACCAGTCGTAACGATTGAGGTATGACTTATTAGGTTCGGTAACCATTTGTAGCCTGGAGTCGTTATAAGAGTTTCAACACCTTGGGACCCTTACTATTATGACAATGACTTCCCTCCTAATGACTTGTTGGTTCTGATAATTGGTTGCTAAGAGGAGTCGTTATCGGGGACTTGATTTTAGAATCTCTTTCTATTATGATGACAAGTCCATCTAATGACTCATTTGGATTGGTAATGGGTCGTATGTTGGACTCATCACCACAAATCTGAAATTTGGGATCCCTTACTGCTTTGGCAATGTGTCACGACCCATGGCTACTCCCTAGTCACGACATGATATTTAAGGCCACAAGTAACCTCAAGCTAACCCATGATCTGGTACTTGATGTGAGGAATGAATAAAATAATAATAGGATAACATGTTCAGAAGATAATCTAATGAAATGCTGGTATGATATAATGCTGAAATATAATTCAACATGTTTGAAACAACTTAAATAGACTAAAAACTAAATGACTGTCTGTCTTTCTGTAAGCCTCTAAAATCATAAGGAGTTGATGGGACAAACCCTCAACTAACTCTGAGTGACTAAACATAAAGAAATGCTAAAATAATAGGTGAGGATTCACCACTACTGCGGCTGAGAAATGCTGAACTATCTAAGGATGGCCGGGGAATTGAATGTACGAACCTATGTTATAAGGCAACATAACACAGAGAAAAGTATGTGTTCAGTTCTTTGAATGTACTGGTATGCGAAACCCAGACTACTGAAGTACATATAAAATCTGAACATGGATGAAAGAATATATAAAACTAAAAATAAAAGACCAAGTACCATACACACTGACATGATCAGAATATCTGAAATAATATGTGTAACTGGTTAAGTAAATACTGAAATCTAACTACTTGGTTAAGCAAATCTAAATTGAAATACACTGAGTACTAACTGAAATTGTGGGAGATATCATGTAACTGACATAAACCATGGGTGTTAGCATGGAGTCCAATATCTGAACCACGTTGAGGATGGCTATTCCATCCTTGCCATCAGAGTGGAACCTTAACTGGAGTGATCACAAAACTAAGCCCATATTGGGTCTCTAATATTTACTGGGGCATGTAGTTTCTTGGAAGTAGGATGCACTAAACCCACATTTCCCTCTCGGTGCTAAATCCTACTCCCAATTGAGTGAAACTGGTGTTAATCATGATTTAATTTAATATGGTACTGTACTGACAAGGCTCAACCTAAACTTGATATAGTAATGAAATCAAGGTCTGACTAATTTATAATTTGAAAGTCTGAGACAACAAGTAAACACATAGGTATTGGGTGTTCATAACCCACCAGCACTGAATGATTATGAAATCCCATAACAATTCTAGATCAAGATAATGAAGTTCAAATCAAAATATCAACCTTGTAGTTCAACACATGAATAAGGACAACTCTTACACTCTCTGGCCTTTTAATTCACAATATAATGTTACGCTTCAATTTATGAGAATTTGGGGATGAAACCTAATGTAAAACATGTAAGTTCACTCTTATATTCATGTTTTTTTGGGCACAAGAATGAAAGAATAACCTTGTTCATAAACCCCACATACCTGAAATTTCTTGACTTATGAAGAGATCTTAAACTTTAGAACTTAAAAGGTGACTTGGTGATATAAACCCTAATCTTGATGTTCTTGAATATGGAGAGAAGTGATACAAGCATAAGGAGCATTAAAGTACAAGGAATTATCTAAGGGGTTAAGTCTTCGAAATTAGCAAGCAATTGAAGACTTTTTGGAGTATTTTGAAGCCTTGGTCAAGAGAAGGAAGGAGGGGAACTTATACACTCAATAGGCACCTCAAGTGAAGGTTAATGAAGACATTTTTCACTCCAAGGAAACACTCAAGAGGCGCCCAATTCCCTTAGCTCATTGAGGGTAGTTTTGTCATTTGACATATAATTGTATAAATAGACCATTTTACTTCTCTTTTTATTAGACTTTTGATGATATTGAACTTACTCTTATATTGTAGTTTTTAGTCTTGTAGTGAGAGGTAGAATCCGAAATAGGTCCTTTGGCATTTGAAGTTAGGGTTTCACTTGTCTTGGATAATTTGGCAAGAAAGGTGTGCTTGAGGAAGAGTGTTTCCTTTGGGTCACCTAAGAGGGTGGTTTCTACTTACATGGTGATATGTGTTTGAAGGTTTGATATACCTCCTAGTGCTATTCATTAGTGGAAGTAAGGGTCACTCTACTATCTTTACTTTTTATGCATTCTTCTTCTTCATCTCCTTTTTTTGTGTATTGTTTTTCTTTGATGTGCTTGCTGGAAATTGCATCTTTTGAGTTCATTTTTATTAGTTCATAGCCCTTAGGCTATCAAGAAGGAAAATATTGTTAAATGATTGAATAAGGGAGAAGAATAACGCTCCTTTGGGAATATAGGTCGTGGGTTGGGAGTTAATAGAGGGGAATAGACTAGAAAGCCCTTTAACTAAACTTCACAGAAATTAGTTGTCAGTCTTCACGACTCAACCAAATGACTCATAGGTAAGGTACGAGTTGGCCCCCTGACTCTTAAGCTTGGCAGGATCCAATAGTGTATACACTATTCAATGTATGAGACTTAACCTACAACTAGTAACATCTCCATATGACTTATAGCCTCATTCTCGTAACTTGGACAAAATCTTAGGGAGCCTACACTACTGAACTCACAACGTTACTTTATACGACTTGTATAATGTTTGAGACTTTTAGGGTCAACTCATACCTTCAATAGAACTTAAATAACCCCATATTAACATGGGTACGACTCATTACATACGACTTGTATGATGTATGTATGACTCAGTGGACTGAGTCGTATGATACACAGAGGCTTTCAAACACGGGGTATTACAATATCTCCCCCTTGTAATATTTATCCTTGAATGTGATTGGTTAAGATGAGAATAGTAAGGAAACTAAGATCATGTACTGAATGCTTGTGGTCTAAAACATAGTTAAACGACTGAGTTTGAGTCATGATACATGGACTGAATTGAATTTCATGAGTGTATGTTATGACATGAGGATGACTATATGACTAAATAGAAAATAAGAGAGTCAACTTATGAGTAATCATTACCTCCAACTGGATATGGGTTCTTGAAGAATAGATAAGGATACTTGGCTTGCATATCTGCTTTCCTTTCCCAAGTAGCTCCCTTAATGAATTGATTTCACCATAAAACTTGAACTAAGGGAACTTCTTTATTCCTTAACCTAAGAAACTATTGGTCAAGGATCTCCATTGGAATTTCTTTGAATGTGATACTTTATTCACTTCCACACTCTCTAAGGGCATGACTGAAGCTGGGTCACCAATACATTTCTTTAACAAAGAGACATGAAACACCGGATGCACTGATGCCAACTCTGCAGTCAACTTTAACTCATAAGCTACCTTCCCAAAATGGCTCAAAATTTTATATGGGCCAACATAGTTGGGATTGAGATCCCCCTTCTTGCCAAATCTCTTCACCCTTTTCATGAGTGAAATTTTCAAATAAACCAAATCGCCAATCTCAAACTCAAGGTCTCTCCTTCTTACATTAGCATAAGATTTCTGACGACTTTGGGCTATCTTCAGACTTTCACAAATTGATTGAACTTTCTCCATCACCTTAAACACTATATCTAGTCCTATCAAAGCAGCCTTACCTACTTCAATCAAAATAATAGGATACCTTCATCTCCTCCTATAGAAGGCTTCAAATGGGGCCATCTTAATACTAGAGTGATAACTTTTGTTGTAGGCAAACTCAATTAAAGGTAAGTGGTTATCCTAGCTACCCTTAAAGTCAATAACATAGGCCCTAAACATGTCCTCTAACGTCTGAATGGTTCGTTCTTCCTGACCATCTGTTTGAGGATGAAAAGCTATACTGAGATAAATTTGGGTACCAAGACCTTTCTGAAAAGCCTTCCAAAAATATGAGGTAAACTGAGTACCTCTATCTAAACTGATAGTCAACGGAACCCTATGCAGCTTTACTAACTCCTTGAGATAGATTCTAGCATAATCCTCGGCTAAATACGAAGTATGAACTAGAAAAATATGGGCTAACTTGTTTATTCTATCTATAATAAACCATATCAAATCATACTGATGATGCATACGGGGCAACTCAATTACAAAATCCATGTTCACCACCTCCCACTTCTAAGTGGGGATGCTAAACTACTGAAGCATACCACTAGGCCTTTGGTGCTCAACCTTAACCTACTGATAATTCAAACACTTAGCCACAAACTCTGCAATATCTTTCTTCATACCACTCCACCAATAGATTTTCTGCAAATCACGATACATCTTGGTGGCTCCAGGGTATATGGAGTATTGCGCACTATGCACCTCAGCTAATATTTGCTTCCTCAAACCATCCGTACATGAAATGTATAGTATACCTTGACATTGAAGAACGACATATCCCCCTTAGGAGAAAACCTCCACCTTTCGATCTCTAACTGCCTCCTTTAGCTTGACCAAACTAAGATACCTATCTTATTTTTCTTTTTCTTCAACAATCAATGAAGATTCTGAACCCATATACTACCTTTGACCAATCAACCAACCAAACTCCTAACCTCACAAGATGGCGAACCTCACAAAATAACTCCTTCTTATCCTCTTCAATATGAGTAACACTACCCATAGACAATCTACTAAGGGTATCCACCATTACATTGGCCTTGTCTGGATGATACAACACGATTATATCATAGTCTTTCAATAATTCAAGCCACCTTCTCTGACAAAGATTTAGGTATTTTTACATTATCACATACTGTATACTCTTGTAATCTATGAAAACATCAACATGAACTCCATAAAGGTAATGCCTCCAAAACTTTAAGGCAAAAACAACAGCTGCTAACTCAAGATCATAGGTTGGATAATTATTTTCATGGGGTTTAAGATGTCTAGTGGTGTAGGCTATGAACTTACCTCTCTGAATGAATATACAACCAAGACCAAATCGAGAAGCATCGTAATACACTACGACTCCAACTCTTAAAAGCTCTTTTGGCAGGAATCTGGCCACTAAAATTTGACTTTCTTTTGCTCCCGTCTAGACATAGGAGAAGCAATAGAATAAAAACCTTCAACAAACCATCTGTAATAGCTAGCTAAACCCAAGAAACTTCTAATATCTGATGGAGAGATGGGTCTAGGCCAGTTTTCACTACTTCGGTCTTTTGAGGATCAACTTAAATGCCATCATTGAAAATTATGTGACTGAGAAAAACCACTAATTTCAAGCAAAATTTCCACTTACTGAACTTAGTGAATAATTGATTAGCTCAAAGAGTCTGCATAATCGTTCTCACTACAGGAATAGATAAGGATGTCACCAATGAATACTATGAAAAACGTATCCAAGTATTGCTTGAACACCTTATTCATAAAGTCCATGAAAGATGAAGGGGCATTCATTAGTCCAAAAGACATAATTAGGAATTTAAAGTGACCATACTGAGTTCTGCAAATTGTTTTTGGAATGTCAAATTCTCTGACTCTAAGCTGATGATAGTCAGATCTGAGGTCTATCTTAGAGAAGTAACTTGTACCTCGAAGTTGGTCGAACAAGTCATCAATCCTGGGAAGTAGGTACGTATTATTGATGGTAACTTTTCTTGATAGTAACTTCGTTCAACTGACGGTAGTTGATGCATATTCTGAGAGAACTGTCTTTCTTGCACACGAAAAGGACTGGAGAACCCATGGGGAAACACTAGGCCTAATGAAACCCTTATCTAGGAGATCCTTCAACTATTCTTTCACTTCTCTGAGCTCAACTGGAGCCATTCTGTAAGGTGGAATAGAGATAGGCTGGGTGTATGGAAAGAGGTCTATTCCAAAGTTGATCTCCCTTTCAGGAGGAACTACGAGAAGATCTTTAGGAAACACATTTGAAAATTTATTTACTACGAGAATTGAATCAAGACTCAGGGCTTCAGAATTTAAGTCCTTGAATCGGATGAGATGGTAAATACACTCTTTGGATATCATATTTTTTCATTAAGATATGAAACAAACTAACCCTTAAGAACTAAAATACTACCCCTCAAATTGATAACCAGCTTATTGGGCAACTAGAACTTGATAATTTTATTTCTATAGTCAACTAAGGCATAGCATGAGTGGAGCCAATCATGCCGAGAACGACATCAAAATTAGTCATCTCTAGCTCTAGAAAATCAACTAAAGTAACTTTCTGAGACATAGAAACTGAGAAAGACTTTACTAACATTCCGAGACTGACACCAAATTTGATAGCCATATAAGGAGTCACAAAAAAAGTGAAGCTTTAGGGTCCCACAATACATATACATGAAGATGGAAAACTTGAAATATACCTATAACCACATCAGGAGAACTTTCCTGATCATGCCGAGTTTAGTGAGCATATAATCTATTATGGCGCTGTCCATTCGTGGCACTAGAGATGGCACCCTACTAAGTAGGGCAAACTGATGGAGTCAAGGAAAAATTAAACTGACCCTATTGGCACAAATCACCTCCCTTTTGGGCTACCGCTAGACATTCCTTAATCTTACGGACTGGCTTGCCACACCCAAAGTACACATTATTGCCTGCTCGGTATTCTCCCTAATGGTTCCTACCATAATTCCTATAGAGTGGGTTGGTACAATCACTGTGTACACTATCGTGGGTCTTAGAGCCTGGCGCCCTATCCCTATATTTCTTCCTGAACTTAGGCACTGGCACACTGGTTGAAGATAGAGCTGGGGCTGAAATTTCTTGGAAAAATTGAGAACGATTATCGCTTTCTAACTTCGACTGTGAGAAGTTAAAACTAACTATCTTTGCCCTCTTATTTTCTCTTACTTCCTCCTTAAGTTTCTCCTCCTTAATATGTTGAGCATGGACCATAGGCTTAGACAGGTCCATCTCCTTAATCAACATGGCGGTCTTATATTCCTTGACCATACTATCATATACACCAGATATGTACTTACTCATCCTTGGCCTAGAGTCATCCTCCATAGTAGGAGCATACATACTTCCTCACACTCATACTACCCTGCTTCAAATTTATAAACACCTGAACCTTAGATTCTTTCAACTCCAGTGGAAAGAGCCTACCTAAAAAAGCAGTGGTAAACTTCTCCCACTCTATAGAACCTGCCTTAACACCTCTGTTTTCCTTCTACTGCTTGAACTAGGTGTGGTATACTCCCTGCAACTAATATGCAGATAAGTCTTCACTCTCACTAGAAGTGAAATCCATAATATCCATTACTTTCAGCACATTGTCCCAAAACTCTTGCAGATCCTCCTCAGACTTGGATCCAAAAAAGGAAGAGGGATTCATCTGAGTGAAGTCGCAAATTCTAGATGCACTGTACTCACCACTGTATTGGCTGGAGAAACAAACTGTTGGTTGTTTTGAGCAGCTATAGAATGGGCTAAGGCCATTAAAGTGGCCCTAAACTCAATGTGAGAGACATGGTCATTCAGGGGATCTTCCTGAACCGATGATGCAGGAGGATCCCTGTTCCTTCTTCCATTATTCCTTCTAAGAGGCATTGCTTGTAAACAGAATAAAGGACAAGTTATAAAAGAAGGCATTCAATAGATCTCCTGCTCGTTCGCATGATATGCACATCGAAAGAAGGGAAACTTTCCTAAAAAATCTCGTAGACTCTTTCCCATAAGTGTTGCACGCTTCACACCCATGCATAAGACTCTACTCAATGCTGATTTTAGACACCCTAGAATACTTTAAAATTGTAGGATCTGATATCAAGTTTTGTCACAACCCAAGGCTACCCCCTAGTCGTGACACGGTGCTTAAAGATACAAGTGACCCCAAGTTAACACATGATCTCTTAATTGCTGTGAGCATTGAATAAAATAATAATGGGATAACATGTATGAAAGATAATTTGATAAAATAATGGTATGATATTATACTGAAATATAATTCAACATGTCTGAAACAACTCAATAGACTGAAGACTAGCTGACCGATTGTCTGTAAGCCTCTAAAATCATAAGGCGTTGATGGAAAACCCCAACTAACTCCGACTAACTGAACATAAAAAAATGCCAAAATAACAAAAATAACATGCCATGTCCTTGATAGATAAGGACTCACTAATACTACTTCTAGGAAATGATGAACTGTCTAAGGATGGCTGGGGAACTGAGCATTCAAACCTATATTATAAGACAATATAGCACAGAGAAAAGTATGCAGTCAGTACTTTAAATGTACTAGTATGCGATGCACAGACTGTTAAAGTACATGTACAATCTAAACATGGATGCAAAAAAAACGTAAAACTAAAAATACAAGACCAAGTATCGTACACACTGACATGATCTGAATATCTGAAATAATCTATATAACTGGTTAAATAAATACTGAAATCTAATTAATTGGTCAAGTAAATCTAAACTAAAATAGACTAAGTATTGACTAAAAATATAGGAGAAATCATGTAACCGACATAAACCATGGGTGTTACCATGGAGTCCAATGTCTGACCCACATTAATGAGGGCTATTCCATCCTTTCCATTGGACTGGAACCAGAACAGGAGTGATTACCAAACTAAGCCCATATTGGGCAAGAAAATGCTCTTTGGTGACTCCCTAAGTCCTACGAGGGCACACAATTTCTAAGAAATAAGATGCGCTGAACCACACTTCCCTCTCAATACTAAATCCTACTCCCAAATAAATGACACTAGTGTTATTCATAATTTAGCATAACATGGTACTATACTAACAAGGCTCAACCTACACTCGAATATAGTAATGAAATCAGGGTCTGACTAACTTGTAATTTGAAATTTTAAGACAACAATTAAATACATAGGTATCGGGCGTTCACAATCCGCCAACACTGAATGATTAAAAAATTCTAGATCAAGATAATGAAGTTCAAATCAAAATATCAACCTTGTAGTTCAACACATAAATAGGGACAACTCTTATACTCTCTAGTATTTAATTCACAACATAATGTTACGCTTCAATTTATGAGAATTTAGGGATGGACCCTAATGTAAAATGTTTAAATTCACTCTTTAATTTAGCTTTATAGGAACAAAGATGAAAGAATAACCTTGTTCATAAACCCCACATACCTGGAATTTGTTGACTTGTGAAGAGAGCTTGAACTTTGGAACTTGAAAGGTGACTTGGTGAGATAAACCCTAATCTTAATGTTCTTGAAGATGAAGAGAAGAAAAGTGTTGTTAAATTGATTGAAAAGGGGAGAAGAATAGTGCTCTTTTGGTAATATAGGTTATGGGTTGGGAGTTAATAGAGGGGAAAAAACCAAAAGGCCCTTTAACTGAACTTCACAGAAATTGGTCATCAGTCTTCATGATTCAAACATGCGAATCATATGGTAAGGTACGACTAGGCCCCCTGACTCGTAATCTTGACAGGATCTAATAGAGTACACACTAGTCAACATAGGAGACTAAACCTATGACTAGTAACATCTCCATACGACTTATAGCCCCCCACTCATAACTTGGACAGAATCTTAGAGAGCATACACTTTTGAACTCATGACTTTACTTCATACGACTCGTACGATGATTGAGATTTCTAGGGTCAACTCGTACCTTGAACAGAACTTAAATCACCACACTCTAACATGGGTAAGACTTACTATATATGACTCATAGTAAGTATGTATTACTCAATAGACTGAGTCGTATGATATACAAAAGCTTTCAGACATAGGGTATTACACAACGATTCCACACAATGACTTGTTGTGTCTAAAAATGGGTTGTTGGCAGAGTTGTTGTCACTGGAAGTTGACAGTCCCTTAGGCAAATTATCCAAAACCCCTAGAGCTCAAAACCTTGAGGTATTATACATGTCGAATATGAGTAGTGATTTAGTTGCTCAACTGTAACTTGTTATATAGGAAAAATATTTATTTAATAAAATAAATATTATTTGATAATGTGTTTGACTTGTAAAATAAAGATTAAAGATTAAAAGTGATTAATTTAATTATATTTAGCTATATCAAAAATAGAAAAAACCAGTCAATAAAAGTATCTCAAACAGATAATGCAAACAAGGAATAAAGATATAAAATAAATATTCGTAAATACCATAAATCCGAACATCACAAACATTTGGCCTCTATTATGTTCATGTCATATGTGTAGATTTAAGATAAGATAATCTTAATTATTTACATTACTAAATAATTATATCGAATTTATCAAATATAATTTTTTATTAATAGTGATTAATAATATGTTATGATATTAAAGGGCTTTTTGTTTTATGTTTGAACAAGTTGCTATTTCTCCACCCATATTAATAATTGTTTATTGTAAAAATATGAGCAATATATGAAATAATTTAAAGCAAACTGGAGCTAATAAATACATGATATAATTCTTTCTTATTTCCTTTTTCCTTGTTGTAGTGTGTCTTTGTAGGATTAAACGTAACCATTCATATAGGGTAGAACTCCATCCAATAGTTACAACATATAAATAGTTTATTAAATACATTTATGAGAAAACTAAGATAGACATCCACTTTAATGCATATATTGAATTCATAACACCCCCTTGGGTGGCTATATATACTGTGCCTTATTATAACCTTACTAGGTAAATTCAAATAAACCAATCCTTGTAAAGGACAAGAGTACATAACATTTGCAATACGCCTTGAGTGCTGCCTCATAAAAATCATACTAGGAAAATCCATTGGGACAAAACTTGGTTAGGGGAAAAAGAGTACAATGTGTATCTTACTCCCCTTGATAAATACTTTACTTAATATCTCAGAGACGGTGCATTCTAATTTTATATCATAATTTCTCAAGTTGGTGGCAATGCCTTAGTGAGAGAATTTGCAAAGTATCACTTGAACTGATTTGTTGAACATCTATCTTACCATTTTTGTAAGATCACATGCAGAAAGAACTTTAGTGAAATATTCTTTGTTCTATCTTTTTTGATGTATCCTCTCTTCAGTTAAGCTATCTTTGTGCAAGAAGAATTATTTTTACACAATATTGTTGAAATACTTATTCGTATAGAAAGTCCACATAATTGCAAACTATATTGAGTCATTAATCTCATCCATACGTACTCTCGAATGGTTTCATGAATAGCTAATCTCTGCATGATTTGAAAGAGTGACAACTATTATTTTCTTTATCGAATACCATGATATAGTTATACCTACATATGTAAATAAATAGCCTTCCTGGGATCGAGCTTTATGCGGGTCAGACAAATATCTTGATCTGCATATTAGTTTTGGCTTGATGCATTAGAATAAAACAATCCTTGATCAATTATTCATTGAAGATATCTGAATATATGCTAAACACCTTTTTAATGTCTTCTTGTTGGGGAGGAGTTGAATATTTTCAATAAACTTATTGCAAAATAAATACCTGATTAGGTAATTACATTAAGATATGGTGTTTCATCACAAAGAAACGTTTCACCTTCTCTTTTGGTCGAAAAAGATCTTTATTTGTGTCAAGCAATCTCACAATTATTGAAGTACTTAATAGATGTCACTTATCCATATAAAGTCATCGTAAAACCTATTTAGTATATGTTAAAAAATGGAAAAATATTCAATTTACAAAATGCTCAAAGTATACATGCAGTAATACTCCATTCTAGTTGCCTCACTAAACATTTGGTAAAAAAAATTCAATGGGAAAAAACCTTAGAAAAGAAAAAGATTAGAACCCATATTAAACTCGAACTAATAAAAACATCAATTTATTCTTGTAGATGAAGCTCCCGAATATAAAGTGCACTAACTGCACTAAAATATGGTACTTTTTAAAAACATTTTCATGAGATCCATATTGATCTTTATTTATTGTAATGCCCCGAGTCTGTACCCAGAAGCTACACGGCTCTCATAATTCCGAAGGACCACAAGCTAACCCATGACTGGTACCTGCTGCAATAAGTAAATAATAATACGATAAATATACGTAAAGTAGGTGAAAAACTGGCCATAAAGTTCAATAATGTAAATAATACTGGATATGGTATCACAATACCAAAAAACATGAACATCAATACTAAAAACAGAACAACTATTTGAAAATACTCTAGTCTGAAAAACCTCTAAACTGTCTGAACTGTGGAGTTGATGGGACAAGTCCCCAACTAACTCCGACTACTGAAAGTGAACTAAAATATTGAAATAAATAATCATGTCCTTGAACTATGAGGAATCATCATTGAATCTGTCTGCTGATAATATGATTTGTTAAGGATGCTTTGGAGCCCGTGCGTCTGAACCTATGATATAAGATATCATAGCACAAAAGAAAGGCATGCGTCAGTACTTTGAATGTACTTGTATGCTCAGAGAGGTAGGATGGAATGCATGGGTTCATATGCATGAACAATACTAACTAAATATCATGAATATAACTGAATGAGAGTATATACATGAATATGGAAACTGTACTGAGATCGTAATAATAGTGGATGCTGAATCTGAATACTGATTAAATGATATCTGAGTGTACCAATACTAAATTACTGGTAACTGAATGACTATATCTGACAGTCTTGATTCTGTGGAACAATACTAAATCTCGAACTGAGCTGAGTGACTGTGTATGACAGTCCTGAATCTGCAGAACTGAACTGAGTTCCATATTGAGACTAAATTTGAAACTGAGATTATAGGAAGTAATCATCTAACCGACATGCCCCTTCTCTAGCTGATTTGGGGTCCAACTTGTAACCCAGTTGGAAGGGTATCAATAGCGCGCCATGGGTAAGGACTAGTGCTGAGTCACCCTCATCTGGCAGGTGCTCTAAATGAGAATGGTGGTACCTTCAACTGGCAGGTAGATTACCTCATCAACCCTCAGCTGGAAAATTGATGTCTCAACCTATGCTGGCTACATAGTTCTAGAATGCAAGGACTGCTTTTAAGGATTTCACCCTCTACCGGCAGGTAAGTTCCCATCCTTGGGTTCACTCGGTGCTGAATCCTACTCCCAACTGAATAGACATTGGACTAAATTCTAAACTATACTAGGTTAGACTAAACTGTTACTGATCGTACTGTATAACTGAACTGAACTAATTTTATTAAACTGAACTGGACTAATTTTGAGTTCACTGAGTTTTCCTAAGTTCTGTAACTGATTGAATTCTACTAATCAAGACATGACTGAATCTACTCTGTGAATGACCATGGCTCTAGACAAGCAGCTAAATTATCGGGAATTAAATACCCCTGGGACTCGATAGCATAAACTTAAAAGACATGGCATAATCTTGAGACCTAGTAACTAACTACTTAGTCATCATTGATTGATTTGGGCATTCAAGCAAACACTTGCATACATGCTATAACATGATATAATTTCACTATTCAACTCACATGAACAATTCATCAAACACTTGTGGGGCACAATATATGCACATAATACTAAAACAACATGTAGGCATTATGATTCAAGTCCAATCACACAATTCCAAGAGTTTCAATATGAATTCACATGATAAAGCACACACAACAATGAACTCTTCATGAATCTTGTAATAAATCATGAATACACTTTAATTCAAATCATGAAAATCATAAAATCATTCTACATGAACTTTAAAAGAGTTTCTTGGACTCCAAGGGTGAAGGAACCCTTGTATGAATACTTCATATACCTTAGTTGGTAAATTTTGGAAAATTAATGGGGGAATCTTGAGCCTTGAATTTGAATTTAATTCACCTAGGGTTTTTATTCTTGAGCAATTTATGAAAAATGAATATAAATTGTTAAAAGAGGGCTAAATTTCATGTTATGGGGGCTGAAGGGCATGGAAAAAAGACTTAATTAACCCTAAGGAAGCAACTTATTAAATGACTGTAAACTGAACCATCGACACGCAGGTCGATGCGCCGCATTATTGGCATCGATGCAATAGCCAACGTGCTACGTCGAGTCCGTATTGGTTTACTGGAATTGGAAGTTGGGAGCTAGGGAAAACATTTATCAATGCGATAGTTGATGCGACGCATCAAGATTGTGTTGATCACTGCTTTAGTATTCCAAAGGTGCTTCAAATGAAGTTTGAAAAATCCAAAACTTGTTCGGGAATATCTATTAACATTCCTAATTATGAATTAACTCAAATATCAATATTTAATGGATGTAAAGGTCGTGAAATAAGATTGCCAACTTTCGAAGGCTAAAATAACACTAAGTCTGAATACTTAGCTAGAATTTTATAAGTTTGGGACCCCTTAACAAGCTTAAAGGACTGAATTCAGCTAAGAATTTTGTGGGGTCTTACATTATCTCCCCCTTGGGAACATTCATCCTCGAATGAGACTGACTAAGCTGAGAATACTGGTAGACTGAACTTACTTACTGATCATGAACACCTGAAACATAATTATCTGACTAACATTACTGACATACTGAATTTCATATTAAACAAGCATTTCTGATGCATGAATACATGACTGAACTGACTCACGAACATATGACTGAATATGCAATGGTAACTGATACCAAGTTTGTAATGGAAAATCTGAGCATAAAACTGAATAAGCTTAAGGAAAACTATTACCTTGAGTTAAATTTAAGTTTACAGAGAAGAGGTGAGGATACGTGGTCTGCATATCTACTTCTGCTTCCCAAGTAGCTCCCTCAATGGATTGATTTCGCCAAAGGACCTTGACTAGAGGGACTTCTTTGTTCCTCAATCTGCAAATTTGATAATCAAGGATTTTGACTAGAATCTCTTTGTAAGAGAGGCTGTTATGACCATCTATGCCTTATTTGGGGACTACAGCTGATGGGTCACCTATGCATTTTGTTAGCAAGGAAACATGAAACACCGGATGGATTGAAGATAGATCTGAGGGCAACTCAAGCTCATAAGCTAACTTTTTGAAATGGCTGAGAATTCGGTAAGGACTGACATATTGAGGATTGAGTTTTCCCTTCTTACCAAACTGCTTAACTCCTTTCTTAGGAGAGATATTCAAGTACATATAGTCACCAATCTCGAACTCGAGATCTTTTTTGCACACATCTGCGCATGATTTTTGTCTGCTCTGAGTTATCTTAAGTCTTTCCCTAATCAACTGGACTTTCTATAAGGTATTAAATACCAAGTCAGGACCTACCACTATGGCCTCGACCACTTCAAACCAACCAATGGGAGATCCATACCTCCTCACATAAAGTGCCTCAAATGGAGCCATCTGAATACTTGAATGATAGTTGTTTTTGTATGCGAACATAATCAAAGGCAAATGGTCATCCCAACTACCTTTAAAGTCTATTACACATGCTCACAACATATCCTCTAAAGTCTGAATGGTCCTTTCTACTTGGCCATCTATCTGAGGGTGAAAGGCTGTACTGAGGTAAATTCAGGTACCAAAACCCTTTTGGAATGCTTTCCAGAAATAAGAGGTGAACTCTATCCGAGATGATGGACAATGGAACACCGTGCAATCTGACCAACTCCCTGATATAGAGTTTAGCGTAATCCTTTACTGAGTAAGAGGTATAGACTAGTAGGAAATGAGCTGATTTGGTTATCCTATCTACAATGACCCAAACTGAATCTTGCTGATAACAAGTGCGAGGCAAACCCGTCACAAAGTCCATGTTCACTTCTTCCTATTTCCAGGTGGGAATGCTAAACTCCTACATGGACCGACTAGGTTTCTGATGCTTTATCTTAACCTGCTGACATGTTAAGCACTTAGCCACAAACTTGGCAATATCTCTCTTAATCTTCCTCCACCAATAAATCTTCCGCAAATCACGGTACATCTTAGTGGCCCCTGGATGAATAGGGTAGTATGTACCATGTGTTTCTGCAAGGATTCGCTGCCTCAATTTATCTACACCTGGCATACATAGTCGACCTTAACAACGCAAAACACCATCTCTCCCTTAGGAGAAAATCTCTACCTTCTGAACTTTGACTGATTCTTTCGACTTGACCAGACTAGGATCCCTATCCTGTTTTTTCTTCACCAAAAACTTGGGATGATTCTGAACTACTCTGCACCCATACACTACCTTCTACTGAATTAACTAAGTAGACATCTAGTCGGGATAGCGATGAACTTCCTGAGCTAAGATTTTCTTACTGTCCTTGATATGAGCAATACTACCCATAGACATTCTAGTGAAAGCGTCGGCCACTACATTGGCCTTGCCCGGATGATACAAAACACTAATGTCATAGTCTTTCAACAACTCCAACCACCTTCTCTAACGAAGGTTGAGATCTTTCTGAGTGAATACATACTCTACGATCTTATAGTCAGTGAACAGATCCACATGCACATCATACAAATAGTTCCTCTAAGTCTTTAAGGCAAACACTACTGCTGCTAACTCAAGATCATGAGTAGGGTAATTCTTATCATGGGGTTTAGGCTGTCTAGAGGCATAGGCTATGAACTCTCTGCATCAGAACACACCCCAAGCTAACTTTGGAGGCATCACAATACACAATAAAGCCAACTGAACCATCTGGTAGGGTAAAAGCTGGAGCTGTACTGAGTCGAGTTTTCAACTTTTGAAAACTTTTTTCACAAGAATTTAACCACTGGAATTTAACTTTCTTCTGAGTCAGTCTGGACATAGGGGATACAATAGATGAAAATCCCTTAACGAACCTTTGGTAATAGCCATCTAAGCCCAAGAAATTCCTGATATCTGAAGGAGATATGGTCCTGGGCCAGTTTCTTACTGCTTCAGTCTTTTGGGGATCAACCCTAATACCATCACCGGAAATTATATGGCCAAGGAAAGCTACTGAACTTAGCTAAAATTCACACTTACTAAATTTGGAAAATAACTGATGAATTTTGAGAGTTTGTAATACTATTCTGAGATAGTCTACATAGTCGTGTTCACTGCAAGAGTAGACAAAAATGTCATCTATGAAGACTATGATGAACATGTCCAAGTACTGCTTGAACACACGGTTTATCAAGTCCATGAAAGCTGCTGGGGCATTTGTAATACCAAAGGATATAACTAAGAATTTGAAGTGACCATATCGAGTTTTGAAAGATGTTTTTGGGATGTCACACTCCCTGACTTTGAGCTAGTGATAGCCTAATCTGAGGTCTATCTTAGAGAAGTAACTGGCACTCTAAAGTTGGTCAAACAAGTCATTGATTCTGGGAAGTGGATACTTGTTCTTGACCGAGACTTTATTTAACTCATGATAGTCAATAAACATTCTGAGGGAACCGTCTTTCTTATGCATAAATAAAACTGGTGCACCCCACAGGGACACACTAGGTTTGATAAATCCCTTATCAAGAGATCTTTTAATTATTTTTTTAATTCTCTGAGTTCTGCAGGTGCCATTCTTTATGGCGGGACAGATATGGGCTGAGTATCTAGAAGAAGGTCTATTTTGAAGTCAATTTCCCTTTCGGGAGGAATCCCAGGAAGATCTTTGGTAAACATATCTGGGAATTCACATGCTACTGACACTGATTCAAGAGTAGGGGTTTCTGAACTAAAGTCCTGGACTTGAACAAGATGGTAGACACATCCCTTAGATACATTTTCCTTGCCCGAAGGTAAGAAACAAGCTGACCCCTAAGTGCTGAAGTAATACCCCTCCACTCTAGGAAGGGTTCATTTGGAAACTAAAACTGGACAATTTTGTTTTAGTAGTCAACTGAGTCATAGCAGGAATAAAGCCAATCCATGCCGAGAATGACATCAAAATTAGTCATCTCTAATTTGACTAAGTCTACTGAAGTGACTTTCTAAGATACCATAACCAGATAGTTCCTGTATACCTATTGGGCTATGATAGATTTACCCACTGGGGTAGAGACTGAGAAAGGCTCTGCTAGGATTTTGGGACTGACTCCAAAATCGATAGCTATATAGGAGTAACAAAGTACAAGAAAGCTCTTGGACATACTATAAAGAATGAGTACATAAGTCATGAGTTGCATGACCTAAGTTTGGAGTTCATAAATTCATGAACATGATTCGTACTGCTAAATAGACCGGAACTCCTCATACTAAGAACTGGGAAAGTACATGATTCTCTATTATGTGCATGAACATGAACTATGATCATGGAGCTGACTAGTAAGGCATGAGTAGATATCATAAGGACTGAAGTTAAAAACCTTTCATTGATGAGAATGGGTTGGGCATCTTCCTCCCCTACTAATGTTTAATAATACACTGGCATCACGAATAGAATCTGAGAGCCTGACTTGGTGACTTGTTCTATTATCCCCTCTTAGCTTTAATCCATCATTCTAAAGTCTATGAAACCCTTTACTAAGCTCTAAACTGGACTACAATCATTGTACTCTAGAGTCTGGAATATAACAATACACATAAATAATAAACTCACCCTAAAAGGCTACACTCGAAAATGTAAGACCCACTGCTAATACTTCCTTCTGAGATACAACTCATAGCTTTCTATAGCCCCAATGGTAATCATATAATAACTTGAACACTTACTAACTTAGAATCTTTATGAGCACCACCATATCCTGACTGCACACCATTTAGAGCTTTAACTCTAATTTCAATTAGCTTAATCTTCAAAGATTCAAACTTAGATTCTAACACTTAACATGGATATCCCCAAACCTTTAATGAACCATACAACTTCCATCACAGCCTACTAATATCACATCTTTAAACTTCTATTTTTATCTAAACTATGAGAAACAAAAATCATACCAAAAAGGCTCAACATCATCTATCCATAATTCCTTAACTTAGTTATTAAGAACACCATATACTATATAACTAGCCTCCTTCCACTTAGCAACTACTACTAACCACACACAACACTTAATAACCTTATAAAATAATGCAACACTATATCATATTGGCCACACCTCTACATCATACTTACAACGTCATACTTAGTTATGAATAACTGAACTTTAACTCTTGCATACACTGTTCAAGTCTACTAGATCACTTCTATATAACTAGCATCACTAACCAAGCAATTATTACTTCCACCTTGATGATTATCCGTTGTTCAAACTTAATGTCTAGTGCTAAACATGATTTACAACCCAACCTCATATACTGTTCTCACTTGGAAGCTATAAAATAAAGCATCAAGAAACACTAGTCCACTAGAACCTCATAATAATAATAATAATTGATCACAATCATATGACCTATCCTATTATAATCCATTAGCACATACTACTTCTACGCATCACTACTATTCGCCCATCTGTATACCTCAATTATATTCATATCGCTTAAAGAATCAACCAATCTTATTTTTCATAGCCACGCGGGGAAGACTATATTAACAATCCTTAACCACCAAATACTTTCATTAATAACCTATACAATTCTAACACAATAAATACCATCAATGACTTCTTTTCTACTTCAAGCAAGCAATAATTCACCTTAACTAATAACTCTTTCGCTACCTTTAACCAAGGAACCAGTACCACATTCGTGTAACGCCCCGAGTCTGTACCCCAAACTCTACATGATGCTTATAATCCCAATGGACCACAAGTTAACCCATGACTGGTACCTTTTGCAATAACTGACTAATAATACTGTATTATGCAAAAAATTACCATAAGGTTCAAAATTGTAAATAAATTCTGAGTATGGTACATCAATACCAAAACTGAATATCTATCTATAAATGCTCTAGTCTGAGAAGCCTTTACTATTTGAATAAGGAGTTGATGGGATAAGTCCCTAACTAACTCTGACTACTGAAATAAACTGAGTACTAAAATACTATAATAAAAAATCTATCCTCGAATAATGAGGATTCACTACTAGTCTGCTGCTAATGGATCGGGCTGCTAAGTATGATCGAGAGCCCATGTGTTTGAACCTATGATATAAGACATATAGCACAAAAGAAAGGTATGTGTCAGTACTTTGAATGTACTGGTATACTAAGTGAGGTAAGTTGAAGTGCATGGGTTCGTATGCATGAACAATATTGACTGAATAACATGAGTATAACTGAATGAGAGTATATGCATAAAATATGTAAACTATAACTGAGGTTATGATAACACTGGATACTGAATTCTAAATTACTGATTTGCTGATATTTGAGTTTAGTGATACTGTATAACTTATAGATGAATGACTATAACTGATAGTCCTGATTCTATGCTGAGTTTCATATTAAACTGAGTGATTGTGTCTGATAGTCCTGACTTCTATAAAACTAAACTAAATTCTATTCTGCAGACTGAAATTGAGACTGTGGGAGGTAATTATCTAACCGACATGCCCCTTTCTGAATAGATTGAGGTCTAACCCATAACCCCAATTAGAAGGGTGTCAGTATCGTGCCATGGGTAAAGACAACTATAAGTTAACCCTCTTTGATAAAAAGCTCTTTCATAAACCCTTGCTGGAAGGAAAACTCATATGAGATGTATCAACCTTAGTCTAGAAGAAAGATATCTCAACCTACGCTGGATACATAGTTCTATAATGCAGGTATTGCTATTAAGGTTCAAACCCTCTGCTGGCAGGAATGCCCCCATCCCTGGGTTCGCTCGGTGCTGAATCCTACGTCGCGTTAGGTATAGCGATGGGCACATCATCGTATTTTGGTGAAGGTATTTTCATCTAGTTCTTGATTTATAATTTGAATTTATATGTCATAATCTTTATCTTAGTGTGTAAAGTGATTATGAGGTAAAGGATGTTCATAGGAATTACTTAGAACAATGTTGAGCTGAGAGCCTTTGATTCATCCAAAGTTTGGTATTCAATTCTATAAGGGTCAACTTTAAACATGTATAACTGTTGATATCCATGAACTTTTTCAGCTCAAAACCCACTAAATTGTAGACAATTGAATTAGCTTTCCAACAATACCAATTTTTCCTTAATCCGATACCTGAGCGAAAAGTTATGATCATTTTTGTTAGAACTAGTAAGCCACCGCGATTAGATCGCGTCACAATAAACCTTTAATCCCAGTCCAGTTGAGAATTTTGGTTTAAATTATGGAGGGGAAATTGAGTCTTTTCCCACCTCAACCCAATTTGTAAAAACATGATGTAATGCTTCAGTTAGGGCATTATATGCCTATGTTCTCCAAATTTCCTCTAAAAAACAAACCCTAATCATCCCCAAGTTCATCCATTCCATCATTTCTCTTCAACAAAAAAACCAATAATTTAAGTTTCCTAATCTAAGAATTTTAAGAAATCTTTCAGATCATCTCCAAGGATTTCAAGGTCAATTGGAGGTACAGTTGTAGCACATCATAGTCAGACAGTTCGCAGCTTCCAGCCAGCAGGTGATGAGTTATTTTGATTCAAGGACTCGAGTCAACTATAGCTTCAGTATTCATTCTTTTGTTCAGTTGTATTGATTAGAGATAGGGTCATGTCCCTATTATTAATAGTCAATATTAGTAGAGGCTTCATAGACAGTCAGTATAGTTGATGTATTTAATTTTATTTTTGTTTTGTATGACCAGAGTTGTAATCATTTTAAATAATTCGGCTTTGAACATATTTAGCAAAGGCATCTCTTTCTTTTATTTCTTTCAGATATGTATCTTATTCAGTTACTTATGAGTTATACCAGTACAAGGGTTAGCTTGGGATCACTTGTGTTTCTAAGCACCGTGTGACGTCCAGGGGGTAGTCTTAGGGCGTTACAGAAACAATGGACTTAAATGACCTAGTAAGCTTTTTCAAGCCCTTGTGCAGTCTCTTAATTGTCTAATGGCTCTATCTAAGAGCATCATTTTGATAAGAATATTGATCTTTAATATTTATAACACCAAAAAAAAGAGGTATAGTCGGTGGAACTTAGAGAAACACACAAATCTGTATAAGTTTCTTAGGGTACAACTTTATTGCATGATTAAGAGCATAAAGAACTTGAAACTTTTCTTGAATGTCAGTAGACCTTATCTATAGAGGTGTTAGTAGTACCATATAACTAGATCATATACATATGACTTCATAGACTCTTTATAACACTTGAACTTTGTGCTATGATACCAAGTTGTCACGACCTGAGACTAGGCCCTAGACGTAATTAGCACTTGGACCCATAAATGGCTGAAGAGAACCACTTGTATTTGCATGAAACATAATATACATACCAATAGAAATATGGAAGATAAAACATGGGCTGAAGTATTGTAAAATAAAGATAAACAAAATTTTATTAACTTAGACAAAGAATTCCTTAAAGTTTATTACAATTGAACTGTACTAACTGACTATTTGTCTATGAAATATCTACTACATGCTAAGCATTATTCACCAAGAAATGACCTCAACTACATTTATATAATACAACTAACTACCAATAGGAGTAAAATTGATGACCATGTCTAGGTCCTCTGAATGCATAGGGTTAATAGAATGTCTAACCATAAGCCTGAGTTTAGGAATTAGAATCTGTATCATGAAATAATCTAGCACAAAAGTAGAATCAATCCAATTGAATGTATTGGTATGAAAGATACAAATTGAATATATAGGTACAGCATAGTTAAAACACTATAAACTTGATGAAGAGAAATCAAAGTTAAGACTTGAGAGATTATCATTTAAAACATTTTAATAAGCTGATGGCAAAAAATAAGATCTTAACACTAAAAAGTTGGAATGACTACTAAAACTACTTGAATGAAATATAATAGTTGAATAATCAAGATTGAGAAATAAGTAAAATGTCTTATAATTTTGTATAATGTACACTTAGAAAATTGATGGCCTAGATTGATAAATAATACTTTAAAACTATACTAAAAATTGAAAACTAAGTAGCTAGATTGCAAAATAATGGAATCATAATGTTGAATTGAATATCTTTAAGTAAAACATTATAAATAAAACTCATCTTAATGCTGAAGGCTTTATGCAAAAATAATCTTTCTTGAATATAATTATATTTTCTGACCTAGGGAATTTCTTACAACTGACATATATCATGTGAGCTCATGATGTCCAAAGTCTAACCTAGTTCGAGGTTGCCCTATATCTTTTCAGGGTATAGAACCTGTCTATCTAAATATAGATTCACTACTAAGTTTTTTAGGCTAAGAGGAGTAGATCGTCATGCAGTGTTATTCTTAATCTTATGGTGGAAACATAGTTAAGGGACTTGGCTTGTATCAATCCATATTCTTATCACAACCCAAACTTGGGTCTGGCTGTGATAGGTATCTTAAGCCCATCATGGGCCAGAGACCACCCCCTTAGCATTATCTCAAGAGCACATAAATATTAATAACAGAAGTTAACACAAATAGCAATAAGATGGGTAGATAAGTCAAATGAAAATTCTATTCAAATAAAAAACCAACCCATACTTGTCCACAAGAGCCACTAAAACCATAAATACTAACTAAGTCAGGACATACCATGACTATGAACAAAAAATCCAAAATGAAATACCAAGACCATACTAAAGATAGTGAAATGATCAGGCCTTCCAAAAGATGGAGGCTCACCACATCACAGTAGATCCACAGGAATATCGAATCACCTAACACTACATAGTAGTAACAGAAAAGCCCTCAAGACCTACATTGAGAAATGGTACAGCATCCAAGGACAGTCAATGGGGAGATCACTGGTATGTAACACGACATAGGCATAAAATAATATAATTATCAAAATCCAGTCACACACCATATGCACCATATTTATATACATATATATAGGATGCCGGGATAGGGACAAAGGCCATGAACATAAGAGTTTATAGTATTAACCTGAACTATTGCTCCATCCTAAAGGCTCCCATGGGCTATGTGGATCCATCTACCCCACTGGAAGAGCCCCAGTGCCTGTTATCTGCAAGATTCAAGGAAAGGCTAAAGACACAAAGGGTATATCCCTCACAAAATATATATAATGTGTACAAAAAGCACACGGTCACATGGATCCCCAACTCCAGCAAACATGGTTTCCAATGTTGATCCCCGAGAACTATACCTTTACGGTAAGTTACATAATTCCATTTAAGCCAAAATTAAAACACTTTGCACATAAACCAACCATCAATCCAGGAGTCATTTATTAAGGCATTTACCAATTTGGTATCGTCAAACCAATAAGCTTGCAAGATAATTCAATTATGCCAAACCATTTTATTTAACCAAACTGACTCCCATGTTCCATTAAAAATATAATACCATGCCACCAAGGCCATCAAAAACCATATTCATTCATTTATCCTTTAATACAATGCAATGGGTTCAAAATACAAGTTAAACCATGGAATTGTCCATATTCAAAATCAAGTTTACCAAGTGAGTTGAGGTTAATACAATTATCAAGCCAAAATCCCATTAGTTTAGGGAAAACCATGTCCGCAATTCTAACCACTAAAAAAATACACCAATTCAGTCCCAAAACATCAATTATAACATGAATAATCCATTTAAAACATGGGGAAAACAATTCAAGAAAATTCAATCAAAATCCCTCAACCAAATTTTAAACAAACAATTTAAATCACATGAATATCCAATCAATTTATGCCATATTAAAGTTAGGGGAAGAGAAACATACCTGAAATATAGAACAATTTGAAGAGAATTCAAAGTTTGGAGCTTAAATGTTGAATTCTCTATAAAACTTTCTTGGGTTTTGAGCTAAAGACGAAAAAGAATGATTTTGATCTTTGAAAATTGAATAAAAATGGGTTATTTTATGTTTAAAATTTGTACAAGGGGTAAAAATACCAAAATCCTCTCACCCCAAGCAAACAACACAAAATAGGGCATTTTTAACACAGCGGTGTGGCACGCCAATATGCAAAGACTAGCCTCTGTGCCACGCTGCTATCACGGAGCTCCACTGGCTTGGTGAACCAAGTTAGGATCAAACAACCTAATCTCACCAACCTCAAACCATTCAAAAGGAGACCTATACCTCTTATCATAAATAGCCTCAAAATAAGCCATTTGGATGCTAGAATATAACGATTTGTAAGATAACTCAATAAGAGGTAAATGGTCAACCCAACTACCTTTAAAGTCAATCACACAGGCCCTTATCATATCCTCCAAGGTCTGAATAATTTGTTTCACATGTCCATCTATTTGAGCATGGAAAGCGGTGCTAAGGTTCACCAACGTACGCAAACCTTTCTGAAAAGCACGCCAAAAATGAGATGAAAACTGTGTACCTCAGTCTGAAATAATGGACACCAATGCTCCACGCAACTTTACTATCTGTTAAATGAACAACCTAGCATAATCCTCTCCTGAGTAGTTAGTCCTTACAAGTAAGAAGTGAGCAAACTTGGTCATCCTATCCACAATAACCCAAATGAAATCATACTAATTGTAAGACCGTAGAAGACCCATAATGTAATCCATTTTAATCATCTCCTATTTCCACATGGGAAACTCTATCTCTTGAGACATACCACCAAGCCTCAAATATTCTACCTTAACTTACAGATAAACTATACATTTAGCCGTAAAGTTTGTCATATCTCTTTTCATATTATTCCATCTGACGATTTAATTCAAGTCATGATACATTTTAGTTGAACCCAGAGGAATTGTATAGTTAGAATCATGAGATTTGGTCATAATCCTTGCCCGCAGCCCATCAACATTAGGAATATACAAATTTTCTTGATACCTCAAGATACCATCTTCCTCAATCTCGAAAGACATAACCTTTTGCTGTCCCAAATCATCCTTAATATACATAAGTATGGGATCTAAATCCTACTTCTCCTTCACCTTAGCACCAAGAGATAATTTAACCACTTCTTGAACAACCATTCCTCCATCCTTAGAGTCCAAAAGATGAACTTCAAAATTAGTCAGCCTGTGAATATCCTTTGCCAACCCCCTTTTATCCTTATCTATATGAGATAAGATCCCCATGGACAACCTGCTAAGATCATCAAAAACCATATTAGCTTTACCTGGATGGTAGTGAAGGCTCATGTTATAATGCTTAAGTAGTTCGAGCCCCTGCCTCTACCTAAGATTTAATTCTTTCTACGTAAACACTTACTTCAAGCTCTTATAGTCTGAATAAATATCCATATTCACCCCATATAGATAATGGCACTTGATTTTCAATGCAAACACCACAGTTGCCAACTCTATCATGAGTCGGGTAATTCCTTTCATGAATATTAAGATACTTAGAAGCATAGGCCACAACCTTACCATGTTGTATTAAATGAAAACCCAGTCCCTTATGGGATGTATCACAACATACCACAAAACCATCAGTACCCTTGGA
Source organism: Capsicum annuum (assembly GCF_002878395.1). Classification (NCBI taxonomy): domain Eukaryota; kingdom Viridiplantae; phylum Streptophyta; class Magnoliopsida; order Solanales; family Solanaceae; genus Capsicum; species Capsicum annuum. The sequence continues at coordinate 140,392,773 of NC_061115.1, read as the reverse complement.
TAGATTCAAAATAAGAGCACAAGTTAACATATCCTTCAATTTCTCAAAACTACTCTCACAAGCATCGGACCACAAAAATTTTAGTATTTTTCTAAGTTGACTTCGTTAGTGGAACAACAATAGGAGAGAAACTCTCCATAAATCTCCTATAATAGTACCTAGCCAACCCCAAGAAGCCCTAATGTCAATTAGAGTCATGGGTCTGGGCCATTTTTTAACTGCCTAGACTTTTTGTGAATCTACCTTGATACCCTTACTAGAAATAACATGCCCTAGAAAGGTCACAACACTTAGCCAAAATTCACACTTAGAAAACTTAGCATACAATTTTTGGTCCTTAAGAGCCTGCAACACAATTTGGAGGTGATTGGAGTGATTCTTGTCATGCTTAGCGAATACCAAGATGTCATCAATAAAGACTATAACAAACAAATCAAGAAACTTTCTAAACACCTGATTTATGAGATCCATAAAATTTGTTGGAGCATTAGTCAACCTAAATGACATAACCAAAAACTCATAATGGTCATACCAAGTTTGGAAAGTAGTCTTTAGAATATCAACCTCCCTAATTTTAAACTGATGGTAGCCCCAAAAAAGATCAGTCTTAGAGAAACACCCATCACCTTGAAACTAGTCGAAAAGATCACTAATCCTAGGAAGAGGAGACTTATTTTTTACTATAACTTCGTTCAACTTTTTATAATCTATACATATTCGAAGAGACACATCCTTCTTTTGCATAAAAAGCATAGGATCACCCCATGGAGAAATACTAGGATGAATGATGTCCTTATTAAGAAGATTATTTAACTGCTTCTTCAATTCCTTTGGTTTAGCTGAGCCATCCTATAAGGAGGAATAGAAATGGTACGGGTATCCGGTAGAAGATCAATTACAAAATCCATCTGCTTATCAAAAGGAATTCTAGAAAGATCATAGGGAAAAATTTTAGGGAACTCATTAACCATATAGGACAAATTGCAAAGAGGGACTGTCAGAGTTAGAATCCTTAACTTGAACTAGATGATATAAAAATCCTTTACAAATCAACTTTTGAGCTCTAAGATAGGAAATAAACTTCCCTTTAGGTACTAAGGAACTTCCCCCATTCAATCACAAATTTATTAGGAAAGTGGAAACTAACCTTTTGGGTCTTACAATCCAAAGAAGAATAGAACAAATGAAGCTAATCCATCCTAATGTTACATTAAAATCTACCATATCAAGCTCCATCAAATACACCAAGGTCTCCTTATAAAAGATAGACACCATACAACCCATATAGATTTTTCTAGCAATAATAGAATCACCCATCAAGGTAGACATAGAAATGGGGTCCAAAATATTTTCAAGACCAAAATCAAAGAGTACATTACGCATACGGAAGGGTAAAAAATAAAATGGTTAAAATTTTGTAGGGTCTTACATTATCCCCCCTTAGGATCATTCATCCTCGAATGAGAAGTTAGGATATTTTTAGCATGATAATAGTAACAATATGTCAAAATCAAATGAAAAATTCAAAATGTGACAAGGGGGGAGACGAACTCATACCTTAAGCATTATTATCCAACCCAAGGAACAAAAATAGGTAATTGGCTCTCGTATCTTCTTCAACTTTCTATGTAGCCTCTTTACCTTTTGATTTCTCCAAAAGAACTTCACTGAAGCTATATCCTTTGTCCTAAGTCTATGAACTTGCCTATCTAGTATCTCAACTAAGACCTTCTCATAAGACAGAGAATCTAAAACACCAATATCCTTAATAGGCACTATCAAACAAGGGTCACCCACACGTTTATTTAGTATAGACATAGAAACAGGATGCATAAAAGGCAAACTTACTAGCAAATATAACTCATAAGTGACATTCCCAATGCTTGTCACAATCTGATATAGACCAATATAATGAGGACTGAGCTTCCCCTTTTGATATGGGCGCAACCACAAAGATGGATGAGTGCGAGAGTGAATTGACCCGAGACTTGGAATGTGTAAGCAAAGTGCAAAAGAGGGATAAAATTTGCACAAAAACCATCCACACATACTCCAAGGGAATCTTTGTTATTCACCCTTTATTAAGGGGTCCTTTTGGTCATTTTATATTTTATTTGTAACCTACTATATATAGAAAATTTTAGGTCATTTACTAGTTAGTTGTTCAATGATATTATAAATAAGAAACACTCCTGAAACATTTCCTCTCTTGTGAGAAGGTCCTTTGGCTGAAACTAGGCAATATAGAGTATGGATTCACTCTTTTTGGTTTCATGGCTTAGAATGTTTGGTGCTTGAGAGATTGAGGTCTCTCTTGTGTCCACCGAAGATTTTAGGTGTTCATATTACATGTTTTAAGGGTCTTGGTATTTGATACATACTTTGGTTCTTAGTGTATGTAATATTTCATGTCACACTATCTATCCCTTGTATTTGTTGTAATCGTGTAGTTTCTTGTTCTTGTTATTCAAAACCGTGACTTCTTGTTATTGTTATCTTGTTCATCATTTTGTATTGTTAATCTAGTTTGTGTTGTTGGCTGCAAATAGGTGCTAAAACACCTTGATATCTTCTTGTTCTCTTGTTGTTATTGAAGCCAAGACTAGGTTTCTTTGAGCTCTCGAGTTCCATCTTGTTTATGGACTGTTTTGGAGTCATTTTTGGTATGTACCAAGTTTGTATCTTATCATTTGGTATCAGATCTTGTAGTTGATTTTGTTCCAATAAAATCAATCTTGGGCTTGCTAGAAAAAAATGAAAAAAATAAAAGTGTTCTTGTGTTTGGTGTTCTTGGCAGAGAACTAGTGTTCTTGTTATTGTGTCTTGGCCAAATGTTATGTGTCTAGGTATAGGATTTATTTTGTTTGTCTTGTTGTTTCTAGTGTTAGATTCTTCATCTCTAATACTAAAGAAGTCTAGATCTAGATTTGAGCTTTAAATATTGATGTTGTTGTTATGAACTTGAACTTGGTCGTCCATTGTTGAACATTGTTGTTATGGTTTCCACCATGGTCGTGTGTTGATATTGTTGCTCTAAGCTTGGACTTGTGTTGTTGATTGAGGATTGTTGGGATAAGAACAATTTTGTGAAGTTGTAGTAGCCTTGGCCTTGAGTTGAAAAAAAACTTTGTATTGTGGATTTGGAGTTGGCTGTGTGGGTTGTTGTTGGTTGTTCATGAGATTTTTGTTGTTGTTCTTAGTGAATGTTGTTTTTGTTCTTGATTTCATCAACACCTTCATATATTGTTGAGTATAAAGTGCATTTTAGATACATAAAGGTGAAGGAAAGAGGTGTAGGACTTGTTAGTCTTGAAAGACTTCTAAACCACCAAAGACTTTAACAACTATTTTCCAACAACTTTCCATGATTCAAGGCCCATGATTTAAGGAGAAGTACAAGAAAAGTTGATAGAGGAATGACCTAAAGAGATAAATACTAAGAGAACCAAGATAAAAAATAAATGCAATAAAGTAAGATAGATAGCTTGACATACGAGATTACAAGAAATAGGAACCAAACCGTGTATCAAATGATAAGACCCTTAAGACCCGCAATAACAACACCAAACTCTTACGGTCACTGCTAATGGAATCAACTCCTCCTTACAACCATGTTTCTAATCAAGGATCAATAATGGATTTTCCAAGCCCTAAACTACTTGGCTTTTCCAAGCCTTAAACCACACTCTCAAAGAGAAGAAGAAGTCTTTCAAATATCAATAATCAACTAAAGAGCAAATGACCTAATAGAAGACTATTTATAGGCTATCTTATTACATAGAAAAATGGTCAAAATACCCTTAATGAAAGGGGTGGTAATGGAGTGTATTTCCAACAAATGTAATCCCCAAACCCTTAATGAAAGGGGTGGTAATGGAGTGTCTTTCCAATAAGTGTAATCCCCAAAATACCCTTAATGAAGGGTGGTTCTTCAATGCTCCAAAACCAGGGGTCATGCTTCAACACTTGTGGGCTCGAGTTGGCATCAAAGGTAAGCCCCAACACAGTCTTCCACACACAGGTTTGCTTTATGTCATACTCAAAATGGGTCCTCCATGCATATTTTTGTGTCCTCGAGGTGACTAATTCTTGTGTCTTTATGTATTGGCCACCAATGATGTCTTCAAAAGCATAGATGGCCATTTGGCTTGTATCATCCTCCACTTATTGAAAAGGATTCGACCTCGAATCCATACCTTGCAAAACTAAAGAAAGGACAAATAAGCATAACTTCCTCATGGCATGAGGGTTAGGGTTAGAACAACAAATAACGTCATCATGCCAAAGTGGTACATACTTGAGATATAACCACGAATCCTTTGTCTTAGTTATAAAAAGTTTAGTAAGAATGTTACAAAGGAAATGGATATGACAAGTATCAAGAGATAAAGAAACTACAAAGGTCTTAATGGTATCACTAAGTCCAAAAGGTAAGGCTACTCTTGTCTTAGGAACCATAAAGCACAATTGTTTCATTACCTTTTTAAGTGGCCTCATCAAACGTGGTGCCATTCTTGGTCTTAAAGTCCATCAATCCCACATAGCATTATCATTCAAACAAGTGGACCAACCAATAAGCCCCCACCTCTACTTAATGCAAACTCAAAACTAGCATAGATGTCATCATAGGCAAAGAGGTAGTATAGGAAAGAATCAAGCATAAAGACGTGCACGGGTGAAGACAAAGCATTTAAGCACGTACATGCTTATCCCTTAAACAAATAAACAACTTGGAATCCACAAGTTGGGATTCATGCAACTTAAGAACTAGTGTGTCAAGCAAGGATGTACATTTAGAAGCATTACCCCAAGGAGACAATGACACTTTTTCTCTTGGGTTTTCAAGAATGACAATTTGCTTGTCATGTAAACCAATCAACGAGTTGGGTGCGGCAACATCATCATATCCACATTTGGCACCGGGGTCAAATGAAAAGAGTTACCTAGATATGGGTCTAGACAACACTCTTTTTCTCCATAGGCTTCACCCAATCTAAAAGACATACTCTCTACAATAGCATACACATAATCAAAAGCAAATAGAGAGTAGAGAAGGTATCGCTTGAGTTAACTTCAACTATGGTGTCCTCATGTATGTACTCACTACTAGTTTCAACATTATCACCATAAGTACCCTTATCAATAAAGTCACACATAGTAGAAGAAGAAATAATTTCCAAGAAATGGACACTTTCTCCTTTTATGGAAGAACCCTCAAGTAGACATATACCACCACCAAAATCAAAGGGATTATTAATTAAGTTTTCACAAGAAGCAAGCAATTCATCCTCATATTAATAAAAAATGGGTGGGGTTTCATACAAAGGATCACAACCACAATCCATTTTCAAGGAACAATCACTTATTGGGTTTCTTAAGAATTCAAGCAAGTTAAAATTATCATCACCCAATTGATCATTCCTTTCCAAGACCACACATTCCTTTCCCTTAAGAGTACTCTCAACTTCCAAGAAGAGATTTCCATTTTTAGGAGGAATGATATCACACCATAGCGGGTTACCATATAGGTTATAGTTTTTAAGACAAGCTACACCTTTAACTTCATTCTCACCACTAGGTTTATTAGGAGTGACTATATCATCTTCAAAAAAGATATTATACCTAAAAAGAGTAGGATCTACTTCCCGGGCAGATTCGGAACAAACACGTTCACCACTCTCTAAAAAATCAATATCAAGTTTCAAAGAGATCTCAAGTACAAGATTATCCTAAGAATAGCTCTCGGGTTCACTCCTATTTTGTTGACCAACATCTTCAAGTATTTCACTCACTTGAGTTCTATTAAGCATATCACATATATAATCAAGTGGTGGGAAATATTTACAAATAAGTTGATCATTAATTACACAAAACGATGTACTTCTGTTCAATATATAGGCTTCAACACTAGATGGACATAAATTAATCTTACAAGAAGATTCAATTTGGTCACAAATAGGATCAACTAGTGTATCCATACTCACAACATGTACATCATCAACAATTGGCAAAGAATCAACATATGATGTACTTTCATTCAAAACATTGGATTCAACATTAGGTTGACTTAAATTGATCTTACAAAAAGAGTCAATTCGGTCATCAATAGGATTAACTAGTGTATGCACACTCACAACACGTACATCATCAACAAGAGGCAAAAATCAATATTCTCACAAATAGGTAAGCTACTACTCACACTCAATGGGCTACTAGCTACACAATTATCATTCACATGCACAAAAGTGTAATAATTAGCTATTTTATCTTGAAATTCTTGAGTAGATACTTTTTTTATGTGGTGTGAAGGTTTCCCACATAATTCGGTAACAACTTCTCCTTGGACTTGTGCTCCTCCGCTTGCCATATTTGTACCTACACAAATGTCCTTAGAAATAGAATGACAAACATAGTTAGCATGGTTTGGTGGTAATCCCCTCACTTCACTCCACATAACCTCTCTTTTTTACACTCTTAGATTTCCACCTTGCACACCTTTACTCCTCTCAATATTTTGTCTCTCATAATCATTCAACTTGGAGTAAGTGTTCACATCTCTTTGTGGTTTGGGAAGAATTGAGGTAAAGAGATAATTTCCCCAATGGTCCACTACAACCTTGGGCCAATTTAGCATATTTGGAACTCTATGTTGTGCAAAACAATCGGCACCCAAGCATACATGACCTACTGTCAAGGGAAAGATATTGCACCACACTTCCTCATAGTATTCAAATTGGGTCAAGACAATTCTCACTCTCTCGATAACCTTATATCCATCCAAGAAATATGGAATAAGTAAAAATTCTTGAAATAACCCTAAATAGTCAACCATGTGTGACACGATGTAGTTCTTATGGAGCCAATCATCTAGCATAAGAAAGTAGCCTGATACCCCATAAATGCTTACCTTTTTGGAGTGAACACTTCTCCTAGGATCAGTATTGTAGAGTTTAGGATAACCCATGAGCACATGAGTACCCCTCAGCCTTGGCAATGTATTCTCTCTTCTTTTTATGGGACAACCTACACTATAGCTAGTATACCTACTCACACTACTTCGACCTTGATAAGATGTACTACAAGGTGAAGATTATGAATCTTTATGCTCCACACGTGCACTCTCACCATGTCTCTCATAAATATTGTGAAGGAAGGGGTTGTACCTTACACCAATTCTAGGTTTGGAGTAGGAAGTGTAAGACTCCTCACATGCCCCAACTTTATCATAAGAACCATCACAAGGCCCTACGTCATATCCATATTCACCATAAGTACTAGGAACTTCATTCACCTCATTTTCTCCCTCAAAACCATAACTCTCAATTCTGCCCATGTCTTGTTCATGGCTATATTCATAGCCCCCGTAATCTCTAACATTATCGTAGCCATAAAATCCCTTATTGCAATCATAGTCTCCCATATTGTAGTCATAATAATCCAGGATACCAAGATATATTTCCCTTATATCACCTTATACCTACAAAATGAACAAACAAGATTAGTAGTAAAAGCTCCTCACCAACACTCGTATACACTCACCTTTGTGATCCTTATAATTGGAGCGGCGAATATTGAAAGTTGCTTATACTCCAGTAGTCAATAAGGTATTAATCACTACTTAGTGGCCGAAATAGATTCTTGTTTGATCGAATCAAGACATAAAATAGAAAAATATACTTACAAACTCAAAATAAAGAATTTTAATGAATTAAAATGAGAAAAGCACACAAAGAACAAAAACATGAAGAAATGACTCAAAACTAATTCACAACCGAGTAGATAGTTACTAGTTTGTCAATTAGTGATGGAATCAACAAAAATACAACTAAGAAACAAGAATAGAAACTAAGAATCCAAAAATTTGAGCTAAAAATATGGGTGTGCAAAGTGATGATGTGGCAGCTTGTGATTAGACGATAATTTGCAATTTTTTTTGTGTTCTTCACTTTGAGTTTCGGTCAATCTTTAATTCCAAGAGTGTATATTCAGTTTGGGGGGGGGGGGGGAATTGCAAGGTTTTTGGAGCCTTTTCAAGCTTCAAATGAATTTGAATTGAATTGGTCCCCCCTTGTACTTGCACTTGTACTTGCACTTGCACTTGATTATTCCTTCCCTTTTATTGTTTTCTTTCTTTTGGATGACTAGGAAGGTGCTTGGAAATTTCTTTGAATAAGTACTACACTCTCTTTCCTTCTTTTTCAAGATCAAACACCCACTTTGAATATTCTACCTCAACAAGATATGAAGATGAGGAAGAACACCAAGAACATTCAAGCGTTGACCAATGTTGACCACAAGGCAAATGACCTCCAAATTTAAATTTTCTTGAAGATCTAAGGTCTCTTTGCCAATCCAAACACAAATATCACAAAATCAGTCCAAAAATATCACAACCACAATAGCCCAAAATGTGATCCACCCTCAAATAGCTTTAAACACAAGCTCAACAATGGTGGATGGTTCAAAACACCTTCGATTTAGCTCAAATCTTAGATCTAGACTCTATTAGTGCTAGGGAACAAGGATCTTACACTAGAAACTCACAAAACACACAAAAACAAAGTAGATCTAAGATCTAAAATTTTGCCCAAACATAAAAAACAGGATTAACAACTTTTTTTGTGAGATTTTCAATTTTTCTACACTTTGTCTAGTGTTAGGAATAAGGATCTAACACTAGAAACACACAAAACACACAAAAATCAAGTCTTAAAAATTGAAAAACCCTAAAAATATGAACAATAACTTTTTTCTTTTTTTTTCTTCTTTTTTTTTTAATTTTCAAGATAACAACCACAAGATTGATTTTGTTGGAACAAAATAAAACCTTGCTTTGATACCAAATGATAGAGGAATGACCTAAAGAGATGAAGACTAAGAGAAAAAAGATAACAAACAAATGAAATAAAGTAAGATAGATAGCTTGACATATGAGATTACAAGAAATAGAAACCAAATCGTGTATCAAATGATAAGACTCCTAACACCCATAATAATAGCACTAAACTCTTACGGTGATAGCTAAGGGAATCAATTCCGCCTTACAACCACTATTTCTAAGAAAGGATCAATAATGTCTTTTTCAAGCCCTACACTACTTGGCTTTTCCAAGCCTTAAACTACACTCTCAAAGAAAAAAGAAGAAGTCTTTCAAATATCAATAATCAACTAAAGAGTAAATTACCTAATAGAAGACTATTTATAGGATAGCTTACTACATAGCAAAATGGCCAAAATATCCTTAATGAAAGGGGTGTTAATGGAGTGTCTTTCCAACAAGTTTAATCTCCAAAATACCCTTAATGAAGGGTGCTTCTTTAATGCTCCAAAACCAAGGGATCATGCTTCAACATTTGTGGGATCGGGTTAGCATCAAAGTTAAGCCCCCACACAATCTTCCACACACGGGTTTGCTTTATCTCATACTCAAAATAGGTCCTCCATGCATGTTTTTGTGTCCTTGAGGTGTCCAAGTCTTGAGTCTTTATGCATTGGCCTCCAATGATGTCTTCAAAAGCATAAATGGCCATTTGGCTTATATCAAAAGTCAAGTCTTGGTGTTTGAATTTAAAAAAGGCTATAAGACTTGTATTCCCTCTTTTAAACCAAATTTCACCAATCTAAATTGAAAATTGACCAGGACTTCAACATTGAAAAATAACAACTTGATAAAACCAAACCAATAGTGAGTTGCCACATCACTTTTTTTTACTGTTCACGCAATAATTTTACGCTCAAATTTTGATTTCTTAGTTTCATTTTCTTGTTTCTTAGTTTTCTTTGTTGATTGTAATAACTAATTGACAAGCTAGTAATCTCCTACTAGATTATAAGTTAGTTTTCGAGTCCGTTTGTTCATGTTTGCATTTGTTGTATACTTTTATCATTTTGAATTCATTGTTAGTTCTTGACTCAATTCATATAAGATCTTATTTGAATTTCAGACCAAAATCTATTTTGTACAAGAGTATACTTGACCCTCAACTCCTCATGGTTACTTAGCTAGCTTACAACACGAGTGAAGCTACGTGTGAGGTAATCAAAGAGTGAGAGTGTGGTGAGGTTATTTTTAGCTAACTAGTTTGTTTTGTTGTTTGTTGTTGTCTTTTATTTTAGGTACCATGGCTGCCAATAATTTCAATACCACGTTTGATCGCCTCATAGACCATTGTGAAGATATCAAATGGCACATTGAAAAGATACGCCAATTGATACCCAAACTTTTCCCACAAAATCTAATTTCTCTTGTCTAAACACATTATGATGAGAGCTTCCCAAAGGAAATATCGGCTACCCCAACCCACAACAAGGTAAATACCGTAGCTCATATGAGATACAAGGTAAAATCTCTACTTCCTACACTACCATAAATTTCGAATATTGTGATATGGTTAGCAATAGCCAAAGGGGTGTAGTTGCGGTTTTTTCTCTTACATAAGAGATTGAAATACCTTTGAAACTTGATAGTGAACTTATAGAGAGTGATCTTTCTTGTCCCAAATCTTTAGTGGGATAGAACCTTCTCTCTTTAGGTACAATGTCTTGTTTGAAGATAGTTTAATCTCTCCTAATAAACCTAGTGGTGCAAGTGATGTTGATGGAATAGATTGCCTTGGAGGCTATAGACTATATACAAACCCGCTATGGTGTGACAACATTACTTCTAAATATGGAAATCTCTTCCTGGAAGATGAGAGTACTATTATGGGCGAGGAATGTGTAGTCTCGGAAATGACTTCTTCTACTACTTTGCATGGCTTTATTATTGATAGTACTCATGGTGATGATTGGAAAACTAGTAGTGAGTAAACACACAAGGACACCATAGTAGAAGTAGACTTGAGTGCCACCTTTCTATACTTTCTCTTTGCTTATGATGATATGTATGCTATTGTAGAGAGTACGCCGTGTAGTTTGGGTAAAGACTACGGAAAAGGGGAGTGTTGTCTAGACCTGTGTCTATGGTCACTCTTCCCATTTGATACCAGGGCTATCCTAGGATAGGGAAGGATTACTATCGGCCTAGGTGCATTTTTTCTAGATATTTATCATAACCAAGTCCTTGGTGCATTTGTCAATGGCTTACTAATGTGTAACATGAAGGACTCTTGGTTATATGTTAAGTATGAACCGCCTTGGCATATTGACATTATGTATTTTGCTAACTCTAACTCTCATGCCATGAGGATATGTGCTTGTTTATATTCTCTTGATTTTGCAAGGTATGGATTCAAGGTCGAGTCCTTTTCAAGAAGGGAGGATGATACGGGAAAGATCACGAAGATGGATGAGTGAGAGAGTGAATTAACCTGAGACTTGGAATGTGCAAGCGAAGTGCAAAGGAGGGCCAAAATATGCCCAAAAACTGTCCATACATACTCCAAGGGCATGTTTGTTATTCACCCTTTATTAAGGGGTCCTTTTGGTTATTTTATATTTTATTTATAACCTACTATATATCGAACATTTTAGATCATTTACTAATTAGTTGTTCAATGATATTGTAAGTGAAAAACACTCTTGAAACATTTCCCCTCTTGTAAGAAGGGCCTTTGGCTGAAACTAGGAAATATAGAGTATGGATTCACTCTTGTTGGTTTTATGACTTGGAACTATAATACCCCATACTTTTTCCTAGCTCAGTTAGCTTCTAGTGTATTAAGGGTTAGCTTTGAAAGTGTATTACTCTTGATATATGCCAAGTTGTCGATAATTAAACCATTTTTCCAATGATACTAATTTTGCATTAATATGATACTCAGTTGAAAAGTTATGGCAATTTTAGTGAAACAATAGGGCATTTTGATAGGCACCGCATCGCGGTGAAGGACAGATTCGCGATTATCCGATTTCTAGTAAAGCACCGTGATTAGCCCGCATCGTGGTGAAGCTCTAGTTCTCATTTGTCCTATTCTAGTAACTCAACGTGATTAGCTTGTATCATACAAAAATTTCCAATTGGATATACACCGTATCGCGGAGGAGTGCATATTGGCACTTGTCCCTTTTCAGTGGTGCAATGCGATTATGCTGCATCACACTAAAGCCCAAAATGGAAATGGTCCCTTATCAAGTGAGTCACCATGATAGCCCCGCGTTGCGGTGGTATGCCAAATTAGGATTTTCTAGTTCTGAGTTAAATTTAACAAAGGACAATCTAGTCATTTCTCCAATCCCTAATTCGTGTAAAACACATAATTTAACCTATCCTAAGCACTTTATGCATACTTTTCATCAACTTTCTCTCAAAGAAACCCTAGAACATCAAACCTTTATCCCCAAGAAATCCAAATTCCACAATTCTTTTTCCAAGATAGCTCAAAATTAAGAATTCCCAATTTAAGAACTTCAAGAATCTATCTTTAAGAGCACAAATAGAGATTCAATATTCAAGTTTCTTCATCTAATCATCAATTAAAGTATGTAGGGTTTTTCAACTAGGATAATTCTTTCATCCTTGTGCCCAAAATTAGTTTTTGAAGATAATTTTACATGAATTTACATGAGTTTCAAATTAGGGTTCATACCCATTATTGTTATTTCAAAGATTATGAGGTTTCAAGTGATTTAGATGTTGAATTGCATGTCTACTAATGTATTTCATGCGTATTGCAGTAATTTCTAGATTTAGACTTGAATTATCAATATTTTCATTACTTAGCATAAGTTTTATGATGATTTGACATGAAATAGATGAATGGGTTACTAGCCCTAGTTTGAATATTGTTATTGCAAGAAGATTATGCTTTTAATCATCCCATGACTTGTTATATTCAAATTTGGAACAAAGATTTGATCTTTTGATCTCAGCTTAGATATAGAATCCACTTTACAAATTTAGTTATAGTTTGCAATAAACAGATTTACAAGAGGTTTTCATTATAAACACTTATATTAGTTTTTAAAAGTGGATTTCCAATAGAATGAGCATACAGATTAAAGGGAGTAGTGTTTAGCACCGAGTTGGGTATGTTTACATGCCCCAGAACTACAAGCCAATGTAGGTATAGATTATCTGATTATTTCTATTTATATATGGATGACAGATACAAATGTGATCACTTAGATTAGGTTATACTTCTTGGCAAGAGTATGATACCTCTCTCCAACGTGAGGTTTTTCCATATGGGAACTAGACATTGGACACTACGATACCTCACATAGTGTATGTCGGTTAGAAAAATCTCCCTAATAGAAAATTCCACATAATAATCGTAACAAAATAGCTTTCAAAAACTAAGTGTAAAGGATCATGACTTCATTCAAATATTATTTTATATAAGTCATTAGCTACAAGATTTTAGACTTCTGAATTTCAGATAAAAAGTGAGTCCTTTCTACACTTAGACGACATGATTTAAAGATAGAATACAAGTACAACTTTTAGAAATAAAATGTTATGAATCACTAGATCTATGTATCATGTTTTTCTATTCATGATTATGATTTTTTAGTTTTTAGATATTCCAGCTTATGTGAGTCCTCTAAATTTAGCATGCATTCTTTTACAAATTTATAATGATATTAAGATGATTTGCTTATGCATACACCCCTATATACTTAGTATAATCTAGAAGTACCGATCAACATACACGTCTATGTGCTACATTGTCTCATAATATAGGTTTAGGTACTCAGTTTTAGCAACATGAGTGATTTTGAGCATCTCCATCTACATCCAATAGTTGGTGAGTTGTCATAGTTCGGGGAATTAGTATTTCATTTTTTTAGCTCATTAGTATAGATGATTCAATATTTTCTGATAGTTTGAGTCAGCTGGTGGTTTGTCCCAGTGATTCTCTAGCATTAGTAGTAGAGGCTTGTCAGACTACTAGATATGCTTCAGATTTTCAGTGTTGATTCATCAGAATCTTGAGTTTAGTATTTTTAGACATTATATTTAGATAATTTTAGTTTATCTCAGAAAAATACCTATACTTCCATATTATGAGTTTTAGATTTAGTAGAAGGGAGATAGGGTTAGCTTAAGGCTACTCTTAGTATTGAGCACTTGTGATGTCTCGAGACCCATTTTTGTGGCATTACAATCTTTGTATTAGAGCCTAAGGATATAGGAGTCCTAAGGAGTCAAATAAGATGCATTACGTAGAGTCATAATCATGGGTGTGAAGTATGCCACATTTATGTGCAATAGGCTACAAGACATTTCTAGGAAATCAACTCTTTCTTTCATAATATATCATGCTTACAGTATCTTTATCTGCTTTTAACTCATGCTCTTACATAATATTTAAATATACCTCCTCATCGAGCTAATGCCCATAGAAATGATAACCAGCCCCCAGCCTACTGACCCTCTGAATGGGAATGTATCCCATGCTAAATTTTGGGTGGCCTTTTAAGCGTTGGCCCAAGCTGTGACTACTTATGTTCAAGGCAACCATTAGGCAGTAGTTACACTTCAGTAAAATGGGGATTTAGCAATAGCCAGAATTCATGACTTTATGAGAATGAATCCGCCAGAGTTCTTTGGGTCAAAAGCAGGAGAGGACCCATAGATTTACTCAGATGAGGTAAGAAAGATCACCCAGATTATGTATGATTTTAAAGAGGAGAGTGCAAAGTTAGCATCCTATAGATTGAAGGATATAACGTATGATTGGGTGGTTATGTGGAAGAATGGTAGAGGTGAGAGTGCAACTCTTATAAGTTGGCAGGTGTTTCAGGATGTATTTTTAGACAGGTTCTTTCCGCGTGAAATGAGAGAAGCTAAGGTAGAGGATTTTGTGAAGCTGAGGCAGGGCTCAATGATAGTGAAAGAGTACTGCCTTAAGTGCAACCAGTTGTCTAAGTTACCCCTAATATGATGGCTGACCCTAGGATGAGTATGAGTAAGTTTGTTACTAGAGTATTTTGCTTAGTAGTAAGGGAGTGTAAGATTGTCATACTTATTAGGGACATGGATCTTGCTAGGTTGATGATCCATGCTTAATAGATTAAGGTAGAAAATTTGAAGGGAAGTGAGAGAGGAAATAAGAAGGCTATAACTAAGTAGTTTGAGTATAGCCAAACAAAGTATGGAAGGGGAAATCATTCACAATTTTAGAATCATTCATCTATGCCAGCGCCAGCTTCAGCTTGTTCTCCCACTCCCAAAATTAGGCAAGAGCAGTAGGGTAAGACTTCTATGTCCAGATCTTAAAAAAGTGTGAGTGGAAAACCTAGTTATCCTCTATGTGCTAAGTATGGTAAGAATTATCTTGGTGAGTACTTGTTGGGATATAAAGGTTTTTATGGTTATGGTAAGTTAGGTCATAGAATCAAAGAGTATCCACATGCTAGGCAGGGAAATAGAGATGTTTATCCCCAGACTCAGTCTACTAGTGCACCAGCTCCTTTAGGTTATCCAATCCCTCCTCAGGGCTCATTATCTAGTACATGTGGCAATCAGCGCCAGAATTAGTTTTATGCTTTACCATCCTATTAGGAGCAGGATGATTTACTAGATATTATTATTGGTATGCTTCATCTCTTTCATCTTGATATGTGTTGTTAGACCCCGGGTCGAATTTCTCTTATGTGACCCCCTAGTTGCAGTAAATTTTGAAATAGGTCCTGAAAAGATCCTTCAGCCTTTCTTGGTATCTATCCTAGTGGGTGAGTTAGTTGTTGCCAAATAAATCTATAGAAAGTGTCCTATCACTGTCCTTTATAAAATTATGTTAGGAGATTTAATAGAGTTAGATATGGTCGACTTTAACCTTATTGTTGGTATGGATTAGTTCCACTCCTATTATACATCCATAGATTATCGCACTCGAGTGGTAAAGTTTCAAATTCCAAATGAGCCAGAATTTAAGGTGAAAGGTAATTCAATGTCTCCCAAGACTCATTTCATATCCTATTTTAAATCAAGAAAGTTAATCTCAAAAGGGTGTATCTATCATCTAGTTCGAGTCAAAGACACTAATTCTAAGACTCCAACAGTTCAGTCAGTTCATGTAGTCAATGAGGTTCTTGATGTTTTTGTAAGAATTTGCCAGGGGTACCTCCCGATAGGGAAATAGAATTCGGTGTTGAGCTTCTCCTAGATACTTGGACCATCTCCATTTATCCATATCGAATGGCTCCAGTCGAGCTTAAGAAGTTAAAAGAGCATCTTAAAAACCTCTTAGATAAAGGTTTCATAAGGCCCTGTGTCTCTCTATAGGGCACTCCTGTTCTATTCGCTCAAAAGAAAGATGGTTCTTTGTGAATATGCATTGACTATCGTCACTTGAATAAAGTCACAGTAAAAAACAAATATCCTTTTCCAAGGATTGATGACTGATTCAACCAACTCCAAGGTTCAAGTAACTTCTCCAAGATAGACCTTAGATCCGGCTCTCATCATCTTAGAGAAAGGGAATGTGATATCCCACAGATAATGTACAAACCCATTATGGTCATTTTGAGTTTCTAGTCATGTCCTTCAAACTAACAAATACCCCAGCAACTTTCATGGACTTGATGAACAGAGTGTTCAAATAGTATTTGGACATGTTTGTCATAGTCTTTATAAATAATATTCTTGTCAATTCTTGTAGTGAGGATGATTATGCAGACCACCTTAGAATTATGTTATAAACTCTTAGAGATCACCAATTGCTTGCCAAATTTAGCAAAGGATAATTTTGGCTAAGATCAGTAGCTTTCATCGGTCATATTATTTTTAGTGATGGCATTAGAGTTGATCCCCAAAAGATAAGAGCAATAAGAAACTGGCCTAGATCTATTTCTCGGTAAGAAATTAGAAGTTTCTTGGGTTTAGCTAGCTATTATAGATGTTTTTTTGAGGGTTTTTCTTCTATTGCATCCCCCATATCTAGATTGACTAAAAAAAAGTTAAGTTTTAGTGTTCAAATTCCTGTGAGAAGAGTTTTTAGGAGTTGAAGACTCGACTCACTTCAGCCTCAGTTTTAGCGCTACCTGATGGTACAGATTGGTTCATTGTACATTATGATGCCTCTATAATTGGTTAGAATTGTGTTTTGATGCAGAGAGGTAAGGTTATAGCCTATGCCTCTGATAGCTTAAGCCTCACGAAAAGAACCACCCTACCCATAACCTTGAGTTAGCTACTGCTATGTTTGTACTGAAGATCTAGAGGCACTATCTTTATGGGGTGCATGTTGATGTGTAACATCCCGTATTTTGCTTGTACTTGTTATAATTATATGAAACTAAAGCCTTTTGATATATATAACGTATGAGAATTGTTATGCAAGTATTAATAGTATAGATGGAATTATAGATGTTGCCCGTATAGTTTAATATGATGCGACTAAGTTAACGTTAAGATAACTATTTAAACTTGGAATCGTAAGCTAGTATTTGAATCCAAAGTTTAAAGTGATCGTGTATAAGTTGAAGGTTAGATTAAAGGGATTAGGAGCTGAAAATGGCGCAAAATATTGAGATGCTTGCTGGACTTATTTAACCTAGTAGATGAGTCACCTACTTAAGTTGTTTAAACCAAATTGATGGACCCATGGCTATGGATCAGATTTGGGTCTATGCTAATATACTCATTTGGGCCAAATTAAACAAAAAAGAGAAAATGGATAAGTGGCCCAACACACCAATCTGCCAAGGCCCAAATATAATTGAGCCGAACAAGAAATTAAGCAAGCAGGTGCATCACCTACTTTGAAGTTTCAGTAGCTTGGACCCTAAAGTAGGTGCATCACCTACTTGGACCAATTTGACAAATTTTATGGTCCAAAATGAAGCTAAGGAGGTGGAAAAGACAGGGCCTTTAAAAGGCCAAGTTGCTTATCATTTTACTTCACTTTTAAGTCACAAAAAACGAGTTTATTTCAGCAAATCTCTTACTCTCTCAAAAAACAACAAGAACAAATGACCTATTTTTCCTTCTAGGGTTCTGGAAGAGACCCACACCTTTTCAGCCCAAGGTAAGTGAAAACCACTTAAGGTTTTGTTTAATTATCTCATGGAAGATTAGGAAAACAAGTTATAAGTGTTTGACTATAAGTATATGGCTGATTATAGAAGAAGCTGTTTGTTCACGTTTCCTTGTTATTGAGGAACTTTTTTTCTTCTTCTTTGGTTTAAGTGTGAAGGAAAGTTCAAGCTCTTGAAGAGTTCAATTAAAAGAATAAGTTGCTGAATTGAGGTAAGGTGACTGCTCCATTTTGTTTTTCTTATATATGAATTTGAGTGGGGATTATGGATGTCTTGTTATTGAGATCTCAAGAGATGATGAGTTCAATATTTGATTGCTACAATAAAAGGGATTTGGGACTATTTTGTATGTATATGTTATGGGCTGCCAGATTGAAGTTGGATAAAGGTGTGATGAGTTTGTAATGAATTATAGAAGAAATATGTGGAATACCCCACCAAACTAATGTTTGTTGGCCAATCTATTTTGCGTATTGTTTGGAATGTGTAATGAAGTCGAGGTGGTTTTGGTGAACCTTATAAGAACCTATATGGTATGTGGGTGTAATTGGAGGAAAAAAAGGGTTAAAATAACACCCTTGTTTGATAGATTAATAGATGCTGCCCGGTTATTGTTTTGGGTGAAATTAAGTATCTCAAATGTGTTGATTGGTTACTAATACTAGTTTACCATATATTCTATTGTAGATAAGTAATCTAAAAGGCGGTAAGTCAATTCGGGTTAGTTTCGGAGTCAAATAATCAGGTATGTAAGGCATACTCTATTTCTCACTCTTTCGCATGAAATCGTACAATGGTTCCATCAAGGAAGTTTCCGAGGTTATCCTATAACAAAGTGCTACATAATGGCAGCACATTACACTCCATGTATCCAATGTCCTTGTTCCCACTCTCTAACGCATTAGAACACCTCAATACATGCTTATTATTAAATCTGCGCGTCTATCTTCACTAGAAAATTTCAGGAGTTCTCCGTCTATTCAAATAAAACCCATGTGTTATTTCAGCTCCTAAATACTTTATTTCTCTGACAACAGATCCCTACCTCATTGTTGTTGTATTAAGTGTCTATTTACATGTCTCTTATTAGCTTATTACTGGTTCAAGGTACTATTATGTGATGACCACCAAAGTAACAATCTCAAAGGCTAAATAAACTAAGTAATGCAAATCTATAAAATGACGAGTGGCAGCTCAGGGGCATTTGCCTAGCATGGGATGATATTGATACCTTTATTTGTGGGTGGAATCTTAGGGGCATAAGCCTATCAATGGCCAATCCCAATCTTTATATATAGGTGGCAGCTCAGGGGCGTAAGCCTAGCATGGGCCGATCCTAATTTATGCATAAGTGTAGCATGGGCTGATCCTAATTTAGTATTTTTAAAGGTGGTCTACTAGTACTACTTATACACTTGTATTAGATTTCTTTTGAGCTTTTGTATCAAGTGTGTTGCTACCTTCTACCTTACATATTCAGTACATATTTTTGTACTGACGTCCCTCATGGGGGACCTGCATTTCATGCTGCAGGCACAGGCACTTTAGCTCATACAACTCACTAGTAGGAGTGCAGGCATTTCAGGGCTATTGGTGAGCTCCAGGTTGATTCGGGGCTTTCCGAGTCTGTTCTATATATTTTGGTATTGTACAGTAATTCAAGAGTAGGGCGGGGGTTTGTTCCGACCCTAACTAATTCTATGTATCTTTTAGAGGCTTTGTAGACTAATGTAAAGTTATGGTAGTGTTTTGTCTTTAGATATGGTGGCCCTAACGGCCAAGTATTGTATAATATCATGTTTGTCAGAACCTTTAGTTGTTATAGTTACATGCATTGGAAGTACAAGTTTTTTGGAACTGGTTCTCTTGGGCCTTTACGGCTACGAGTGTTTGTCCGCTTCAATAGGGTTTGAGACATGACAAAATGATATCAGAGCGGTCTTCCTAGGATGTCTACAAAACCGTGTCTATATAGAGTCTTATTTATGGGTGTCTTGTGCACCACATCTATAAGCATGAGGCTATGGGCATTTATGGGTTGTCTCTTTTTCTTTATATCTTAGATCGTGCAATAGAAGCCATATTGTAGGTTAATTCATATTTAACCATTGAACCTATTTTCTTCCTCTTATTATAGTAAATATACCGGTTACAAGAAAAAGTAATAATGCAGGTAAGCGAAAGAATATGGCTGCCGGAGAAGGGACCAGCAACAAGTCACCACCTAGACAGGCTAATCAAAGCAAGGCTCAAGCTGAGTTTGTATCCCAGACTTCTTCTACTCCTCTCTCTCCAGAAGAGCTAAGAAGGAGAAGAACTGTATCCTCAGAACCACCTATTAATAATACTGTCCAAGATCTAAGAAATATGGTGCAATTATTGGCTTGTATTGTTGTTGGACAAGCTCAAGGACAAGCCATTCAAACTATAGGTTCTAGTGGTGTAGATATGGAAGCTAGCCTACGAATGCAGGATTTTCTTAAATTGGATCCTCCCATGTTCACCGGATTATATCTTAATGAAGACCCATAGGAATTTATTGATCAAATCCAAAGGTCTCTAGATGTCATGCATGTTTCAGCTAAAGAGACAGTTGAGCTAGCAACATATAGATTCAAAGGGAAGGCTATATTTTGGTATGAAGATTGGAAATGATCTAGGGGTATCGATTCCCTTTCAACTACTTGGAATGAGTTCATAGAGGCATTTCTTGATCATTACCTTCCATTTGAGATTCGAGAAGCCCGTGCAGATCAGTTCTTAAATTTTTGCCAAGGAAATATGAGCGTGAGGGAGTAAAACCTCTAATTTAACTCTTTGGCTAGGAATGCTCCTAATATAGTAGCTACTAGAGATGATAGAGTTCATCTATATGTGGATAGGTCAGATCCATATTTGGTTAGAGATTGTACTATTGCTGCTCTAAACAAAGACATGGACATAGCAAGGATACAAGCTTTTGCAAAAAAATAGAGGATCAGAGGCAAAGAAGAAGAGCACAACAATTGGAAAGAGGATATTCCAAGAGGACCAGGTCTCGGGATAGTTCACGGTATCCCAAGGAGAGTTTAGGCTTCAGTTTCCTAATAGACCACCTAGGCCATTATCTTCTTATTCTGCAGCTAGTGCTCCACCATAGTTTCAAGGGTCTAAAGGTAACTAGTTTGGTCAGAGGAATGAGAGTCAGAGTTCGCAAATAGAGGATGTGTGTCTATTTTCCAAGGGAGGCAGTCCTTGAATGGAGAGTTAATGTAGGTGCACCAAGAGGTAAATTTGTTTCTTATTTTAAGGAGAAAAAGATGATTTCCAAGGGTTACATATGTCATCTATTTAGTGTGAAGGATATAGATACGGAGCCACTAACTCTTCAAACTATTCCGGTGGTAAATGAATTTCTTGATGTATTTCCTAAAGACCTTCCAAGTTTGCCTTCTAAATGAGAAGTGGAGTTTGGTATTGATGTCATTTCAGGCACTCAACCAATCTCAGTTCCTCCATATAGAATAGCCCCGAAAAAATTACGAGAATCGAAAGACTTGCTAGAGAAAGGATTCATAAGGCCTAGTATGTCCCCCTGGGGCGAACCAGTGTTATTTGTGCATAATAAAGATGGTTCATTGAGAATGTGTATTGACTACCGGCAACTGAATAAGGTGACTATTAAAAATAAATATCCCCTCCCAAGAATTGTTGATTTGTTTGATTAGTCATAAGGCGCCAAGTGCTTCTCAAAGATTGATTTGAGGTTAGGTTACCACCAAGTGAGGGTCAAAGAGAAGGATATACCCAAGATATCATTTCGAACACGGTACGGTTATTACAAGTTCCTAGTCATGTCCTTTGGGCTTACTAATGCACCTGTAACTTTTATGAATTTGATGAATAGGGTGTTCAAGCCTTTCTTGGATGTGTTTGTGATAGTTTTTATAGATGATATTATGGTTTATTCAAGATCAAATGAGGACCATGCCAATCACTTATGATAGGTGTTGCAGATTCTTTGTGATCGTAAGCTTTATGCAAAGTTCTCTAAATATGAGTTTTGGTTAAAATGGGTGGCATTCTTGGTTTATATTGTATATAGTGAAGGAATAAAGGTTGATACTCAAAATATAGAAGCCGTGAAGAGTTGTCCAAGGCCCACAACGTCAATGGAGGTTCATAGTTTTCTTGGGTTGGCAGGTTATTATAGAAGGTTTGTTGAAGGCTTTTATTCAATTTCTGCACCTTTAACCAAGCTAACACACAAAGCGTCCAAGTTTCAATGGAATGATGCCTGTGAAAGGAGTTTCAAAATCTGAAGAATAAGTTGACTTCTACACCCGTATTGGTACTTCCAGAAGGCACAGAAGGGTATGAGGTGTATTGTGATGCTTCAAGAATTGGCTTAAGATGTGTATGCAGCATGGTAAAGTAATAGCATATGCCTCCAGACAATTGTGGCCACATGAGAAAAACTATCTTACGCATGATCTCGAGGTTGCACCTATATTTGCTTTAAAGATATGGCGCCACTACTTATATGGGATTCATGTTGACATATATACTGATCATAAAAGTTTGCAATATATCTTTAGCCAGAAGGATCTAAATTTGAGGTAGCGAAGGTGGCTTAAACTATTGAAAGACTATGATGTTGATATCTCGTATCATCCAGGGAAAGCAAATGTGGTAGTTGATATGCTAAGTCGTAAGGCTATGATGGAGTCTATAGAAAGGAAAGGGATGATTAAAGATCTCCACCAACAAGCTAATTTGAGGGTTCTCCTTCTTGAAACTCCAGATGAGGGGCTTATTGTGCATAATGCAGCGGAATATTCATTAGTAACTGAAGTGAAAAAGAAGCAATATGTATATCCAACTTTATTACAGCTTAAGGAGAATTTACAATGTGGTACGACTAAGGCATTTGAGCTTATACGAGAAGGATTAATTCAGTGCCAAAATAGATTATGTGTGACTAATGTAGACGGGCTAAGAAAGAGGATTATGACAGAGGCACATCATTCAAGGTATTCCATCCATCCAGGGTCAACTAAGAGGTATCAAGCTTTGAAAGAAATATATTGGTGGAGTGACATGAAGAGGAACATTGCAGAATTTGGCCAAATGTCCAAACTATAAAAGAGTTAAAGTAGAGCACCAAAAGCCCGGGGGTTATATGCAATGTATATATCTTCCAATCTGGAAGTGGTACATGATCAACATGGATTTTGTCACTGGTTTACCTCGTACATCTCGAAGGTTTGATTCCACATGGGTGATAGTTGATAGGCTTACCAAATCAGCATACTTTCTACCGATTAGTACCACTTACACTGTTGAAGAATATGCCAAATTATATATTAAAAAGATATATATCAGATCGAGGAGCTCAATTTATGGCAAATTTTTGGAAGTCTTTTTAGAGAAATCTAGGAACACAAGTGAACCTAAGTACAACTTTTCACCCTCAAACAGATGGACAAGCAAAACGTACCATTCAAATACTTGAAAATTTGTTACGAGCTTGTGTATTGGACTTTAAAGGTAGTTGGGATGATCATTTACCTCTCATCAAGTTCTCCAACAACAATAGCTATCATTCAAGTATCAAAATGGCACCGTATGAAGCTTTGTATGGAAGAAAGTGTAGATCACCAATTGGATGGTTTAAAGTGGGTAAAACTGCCTTGTTCGGGCCAGATCTTATTCATCAAGCTATGGAAAGGGTTAAAGTGATCCAGCAGAGGCTATAAAAAACCCAAAGTCGACACAAATCTTATGCAGATATTAGAAGAAGGGGGCTAGAGTTTGCTATAGGTGATTGGGTATTCTTGAAGGTATCACCAATAAAGGGGGTTATGAGATTTGGTAAGAAAGGAAAACTAAGTCCACGTTATATAGGCCCATACAAGATTACCCGGAGGTTTGGCCAAGTCACTTATGAATTAGAGCTACCCCAAGAGCTCTCAATAGTTCATCCATTATTTCACGTCTCAATGCTTCTAAAGTGCATGGGTGATCCATCTCATATTACTACTACTGAAGATGTAGAAGTTATGAAAGATCTCACCTATTAAGAAATACCTATTTCTATTCTAGATCAACAAGTGAAGAAGTTAAGAAATAAAGAAATAACTTCTGTAAAAGATCTTTGGAGAAACCAACAAGTAGAAGAGATAACATGGGAAGCTGAAGAAGCGATGAAATCCAAGTACCTCCATTTGTTCAAATACGAAGAAAAAATCCAAAATGCTGAATTGGAGCAGTGATAAGTAAGCGTAAAATATATAGGTACTATGTGGTAATAAGGATATTAAACTTAGGCTTGAACTTGTTTTGGTTGGACAATTATGCTAACATTCGAGGACGAATGTTTCTACGGGGGGAAGGATGTAACATCTGATATTTTTCTTGTACTTGTTATAATTATATGGAACTTGGTAAATCCTTTTGATATATATAATGTATGAGAATTGTTATGCAAGTATTAATGGTATAGATGGAATTATAGATACTACCCGTACAGTTTAATGTGATGTGACTAAGTTAACGTTAAGATAACTATTTAAACTTGGAATCGTAAGCTAGTATTTGAATCTAAAGTTTAAAATGATCAAGTGTGTATAAGTAGAAGGTTAGATTAAAGGGATTAGGAGCTGAAAATGGAGCAAAATGTTGAGGTGCTTGCTGGACTTATTTAAGCTAGTAGGTGAGTCACCTACATAAGTTGTTTGGACAAAATTAATGGACCCATGGCTATTGATCAGATTTGGGTCTATGCTAATATACTCATTTGGGCCAAATTGAGCAAAAGAGAAAGAAAATGGATAAGTATCCCAACACACCAATCTGCCAAGGCCCAAATATAATTGCGCCCAACAAGAAATTAAGCAAGTAGGTGCATCACCTACTTTGAAGTTTCAGTAGCTTGGACCCTTAAGTAGGTGCATCACCTACTTGGACCAATTTGACAAATTTTATGGTCCAAAATGTAGCTAAGGAAGTGGACAAGATAGGGCCTTTAAAAGGCCAAGTTGCTGGTCATTTTACTTTACTTTTAAGTCATAAAAAAAGAGTATATTTCAGCAAATCTCTCTACTCTCTCTAAAAACAACAAGAACAACAACCCTATTTTTCCTTCTAGGGCTCTTGAAGAAACCCTCACCTTTGTAGCCCAAGGTAAGTGAAAACCACTTAAGGTTTTGTTTAATTATCTCATGGAAGATTAGGAAAACAAGTTATAAGTGTTTGACTATAAGTATATGGCTGATTATAGAACAATCCGTTTGTTCACGTTTCCTTGTTATTGAGGAACTTTTTTTCTTCTTCTTTGGTTTAAGTGTGAAGGAAAGTTTAAGCTCTTGAAAATTTCAATTAAAAGAATAAGTTGCTGAATTGAGGTAAGGTGACTGCTCCATTTTGTTTTTCTTATATATGAATTTAAGAGAGATTATGGATGTCTTGTTATTGAGAACTCAAGAGATGATGAGTTCAATAATTGATTACTACAATAAAAGGGATTTGTGACTTTTTTGTATGTATATATTATGGGCCGCCAGGTTGAAGTTGGATAAAGGTGTGATGAGTTTGTAATGTATTATAGTAGAAAGATGTGGCGATACACCACCGAACTAATGTTTGCTGCCCAATCTATTTTGCATATTATTTGGAATGTGTAATGAAGTCGAGGTAGTTTTGGTGAACCTTATAAGAACCTATATGGTATGTGGGTGTATTGGAGAAAAAAAAGGGTTAAAATAACACCCTTGTTTGATAGATTAATAGTTGCTGCCCGGTTACTATTTTGGGTGAAATTAAGTATCTCAAATGTGTTGATTGGTTACTAATACTAGTTTACCATATATTCTATTGTAGATAAGTAATCTAAATGGTGTAAAGTCAAGTCGAGTTAGTTTCAGAGTCAAATAACCAGGTACGTAGGGCATACTCTATTTCTCAACCAGGTACGTAGGGCATACTCTATTTCTCACTCTTTGGCATGAAATCGTACAATCGTTCCATCAAGGAAGTTTCCGAGGTTATCCTATAACAAAGTGCTACATAATCGAAGCATATTACACTCCATGTATCCAATGGCCTTGTTACCACTCTCTAACGCATTAGAATACCTCAATACGTGCTTATTATTAAATCTGCGCATCTACCTTCACTAGAAAATTTCAGGAGTTCTCCGTCTGTTCAAATAAAACCCGTGTTATTTCAGCTCTAAATACTTTATTTATATTTCAACAGATCCCTACCTCATTGTTGTTGTATTAAGTGTCTATTTACATGTCTCTTATTCGCTTATTACTGGTTCAAGGTACTATAATGTGATGACCACCAAAGTAACAATCTCAAAGGCTAAATAAACTAAGTAATGCAAATCTATAAAATGACGAGTGGCAGCTCATCGGCATTTTCCTAGCATGGGCTAATATCGATACCTTTATTTGTGGGTGAAATCTCAGGGGCATAAGCCTAGCATGGGCTGATCCCAATCTTTATATAAAGGTGGCATCTCAAGGGCGTAAGCCTAGAATGGGATGATCCTAATTTATGCGTAAGCCTAGCATAGGCCGATCCTAATTTATCTATTTGCCGCTGATCAGCTGGTCATTTACATTATATGACTTACAAATATTATGAAGTAAGAAGGTAAAACAAACACAAGAATGTAATGTACATTGTCCCACAAGTATTTTTAAAGGTGGTCTACTAGTACTACTTATACATTTGTATCAGATTTCTTTTGAGCTTTTGTATCAAGTGTGTTGTTACCTTCTACCATACATATTAAGTACTTATTTTTGTACTGACTTCCCTCACAGGGGACCTATATTTCATTCACCAGGCACAGGCACTTTAGCTCATACAACTCACTAGTAGGAGCGCAGGCTTTTTAGGGGCTATTAGTGAGCTCCAGGTTGATTCGGGGCTTTTTGAGTCTATTCCATATATTTTGGTATTGTACAGTAAGTCAAGAGTAGGGAGGGGGTTTGTCCTGACCCTAACTAAGTCTATGTATCTTTTAGAGGCTTTGTAGACTAATGCAAAGTTATGGTAGTGTTTTGTCTTTAGATGTGGTGGCCCAAATGGCCAAGTATTGTATAATATCATGTTTTTCAAAACCTTTAGTTGTTATAGTTACATGCATGGGAAGTATAAGTTTTTGGAATTGGTTCTCTCGGGCCTTTATGGCTACGAGTGCCTGTTTGCCCCAATAGGGTTTGAGGCATGACATGATATGTTTACGGATAACAAAAGTTTGTAGTATGTATTTACTTAGAGGGAGTTAAATCTTCGTTAGAGAATGTGGTTAGAATTTTTGAAGGATTATAATATGAGTATGTTGTATCATCCGAGCAAGGCCAATGTAGTGGTAGACACCCTTAGTAGATTGTCTATGGGTAGTGTTGCTCATGTAGAGAATGATAAGAGAGAGTTAGTTCAGGAAGTTCACTAGTTACCTAGATTGGGGGTAAGGTTGGTTGACTCAGCTAAGGAAATATTTGGGTTCAAAGTAGTTCAGAATCTTCTCTAGTTTCTGAAGTGAAAGAGAAATAGGATAGGTATCCTAGTTTGCTCAAACTGAATGGGTCAGTTAAAGAGCAAAAGTTAGAGGTTTTCTCCCAAGGGGGAGATGGTGTGTTTGATACCAGAGTAGATTATGTGTGCCATGTGTTGTCGATTTGAGGCAGCGAATTATGGTAGAAGCGTATGGTGCAAGTTATTTCATTCATTAGGAGCCACCAAGATGTACCGTGACTTATGGGAAATCTATTGGTTGAGTGGTACGAAGAAGGATATCACAAAATTTGTAGCTAAGTGTGCGACTTATCAACAGGTTAAAGTAGAGCACCAAAGACTTGGTGGCACTTTGTAGGAGTTTGGTATTACCACTTGGAAGTGGGAATAGGTAAATTTGGACTTTATGACTGGACTACCCCATTCGCGTCGACAACATGATTCGATATGGGTTATTGTACATAGATTGACTAAATCAGCTTATTTCTTATCTGATCACATGTCTTACATAGCTGAAGATTATGCTAAGCTATATATTAGAGAGTTGGTTAGATTACATAGAGTTCCCTTGCCCGTTATGTCAAAAAGGGATACTCAATTTTAAAAAGCCTTCCAGAAGGGTCTTGGTACCCAAGTTCATCTCAGTTCAACTTTTCATCTGTATACAGATGGTCAGGCAGAGAGGACCATTCAGACCTTAGAGGGTATGTTGAGGGCCTATGTTCTTAACTATAAAGGAAGTTAGGATGACCACTTTTCATTGATCAAGTTTACCTATAATAACAATTACCATTCTAGTATTTAGATGGCCCTGTTTGAAGCTTTTTATAGGCAGAAGTATAGATCACCAGTAGGTTGGTTCAAAGTGGGTGAGGCTGCTTTGATTTGGCCAGATATGGTGTTTGAAGCCATAGAGAAAGTTTAGTTGATTTGAGATAGATTAAAAGCATCTTAGAGTCATCAGACATCTTATGCAGACGTAAGAAGGTGAGATCTTGAGTTTGAAGTAATTGATCTTATATATTTAAAGGTTTCGCCCATGAAGGGGGTGAAGAGATTTGGCAAAAAGAGGAATCTTAGTCCCAGGTATGTAGGCTCCTACAGGATTTTGAGTAGTGTGGGGAAGGTAGCGTATGAGCTTGAGCTACCTGCAGACTTGTAATCAGTCCATCCAGTGTTCCATGTGTCCTTATTGAAGAAGTGCATGGACGATTAAACTTTTGTAGTTCCTCTAGAAATCACAAATATTCAGAATAGCCTTTCATACGAAGAAGTTCTAGTAGAGATTCTTAGTCATCAGATCCGTAGACTAAGGAACAAAGAAGTTCCCTTGGTCAAAGTTCTATGGTAAAATGATACAAATCAGTCCACCAAGATGCCAAAACATTCTACAAAACGTGAGAAGAACAAGCAACACAAAGGGATACAAGATGACAAACACAAAAACACATGGATTTGCAAAATAATGAAAGTATAGATAATGAGACCAAGATTATTACAAGATTAAGAACCAAGCATATTTCAACATTAACCCCTAATGAATGTAGAATCAAAGCCACACTCTTACGGTGACCACCAAGGTAATCGACTCACCTCAAGATCCACCGTTTCCAAGCAAAGAACAATATTGGCTTTTCCAAGCCCAATACTAAGGATGAATTTTCCAAGTCCTAACTAAGACTATACTAAGGTGGTCTACTCTCAAGAGAGAGGATTTCAAGTGTTTCAATCTTTCATCTTTCATAAACTAACTAGCAAATAAACTAATAGAACCTATTTATAGTCTAACTTATGACATAACAAAATAACCACAATACCCTTAATCAAAAAAAGGGGTGGTCATAGAGTGTTACTTGGATAAGGATAAGTAACCAAAATGTCCTTAATGAAGGCCCTAAACCGTGAGTCCTCAATCTTCAATGCTCCGAGCAATCTTTCACACGTGGGATTGCTCTTTGGTGCACTCAAATCGGCCCCTCTATGTAGGATCCCATTTCCTTAATGTGACCAAAGCTTGATGCCCTACATACTGACTTCGAATGATGTCATTGAAAGGTAAGATGGCCATTTGAATCATATCATCCTTCCTTCTTAAAAAGGATTCGACCTTGAATCCAAACCTTACAAAACCAAAGAAAGGACACACAAATACAAACTCCTCATGGCACGAGGGTTAGGGTAAGCCCAAAAAATCACCTCAACATGCCAAGGTTGCACATATTTAGAATATAACCAAGGATCCTTTGAACTAAATATTACATAAATAATGAAAAATGCACAAAGGATTTGGCTATAGAATTCACCAAAAATGATACTTTCCTTGTCATGTAAACCAAGCAACAAGTTGGGTGTACCATTATCACCAATTCTATATTTGGTACCAAGGTCAAATGGGAAGAGTGGCCATAGACATGGGTCTAGAAAACACTACCCTTTCCCGTTCTCTCCACCCAAAATAAATGACATACTCTCTACAATAGCATACATATTATCCAGAGAAAATAGAAAGTAGAGAAAGGTATCACTCAAGTCGACTTCTACTAAGGTGCCCTCATGTGTGTACTCATAACTAGTTTCACAATAATCACCATGAGTACTCTCAACAATAAAGTCACATAAAGTAGAAGGAGAAGTAGTTTCCAAAACCACACGTCCCTTACCCTTAAGAGTACTCTCATCTTCCAAGAAGAGATTTCCATCTTTAGGAGGAATGTTGTCACACCATAGTGGGTTAGCATATCAGCTATATCTTATAAGGCAAGATATACCATTATTTCCACCACTAGGTTCATTAGGAGTGGTTATATCATCTTCAAACAAGACTTATAACTTAAGAGAGCAAGATCTATTTCACGGGCAGATTCGGAAAAAACACGTTCATCACTCTCTAAAAGATCAATATCAAGTTTCAAAGAGATTTCAAGTGCAAGATTATCCCAATAATAGCTCTCGGGTTCACTCCTACTCTTTGATCAATATTTTCAACATCATCACACACTTGAGATTCATTAATCACATCACACACATCCTCAAGTAGTGGGCAATTTTCACACAAAAGTTGATCAACATAAATTTCACAAGATGATGTACTTTCATTCAACACAATGGTTTCAACACTAGGTAAACATAAATTGATCTTACAAGAAGAGTTGATTCGGTCATCAATAGGATCAACTAGTGTATCCACACTCACAACAAGTACATCATCATCAAGTGGAAAAGAAATAATAGACTCATATATAGGCAAGCTATAACTCATACTCAATGGGCTACTATCCACACAATTATCATTCACATGCACAAAAGTGTAAGGGTTAGCGATTTTACCTTGACGTTCATGAGTATGTTCGTCTTTACCTCAGTGTGAAAGTCCATCACAAGATTGAAGGACATGACTAGAAACTAGGCATGAAGATAGTCTAGAACAACAAGAACTTTCAATTGAAGTTTGAAAACCTAGCCTCACGTTGAGCCTCCAACAATCAACAACACCTTTTTCAAGTTTAAAAACCACAATAAAATACCAAAAACACCTGCTTAAATCACCTTAAATTTTTGGTCCACATAACACTACCAATAATGTTCAAGTTCTTGAAGCCGCAGCAACAATACCAACAACAATGCTTAAGCTCAACTTGGATCTAGACTCAAGGGTGTTAGTGAAGAAAAAACTAACACTTAGAAACAACTAAGAAAATAAAAAACATATCTAAATTTAGACACAAATATCTGCCAAAATAACAACAACAACAACAAAAAAAAGAACACAATTTCGGCCAAGAACACAAAAAATGGACAAATTTGCCTCTTTTTTATTTTTTAGTTTTCTAATACTTTTTTTTATTTTCAAGTTTACGATCCAAGATTGATCTTGTGGGAATAATATCAAGCAATGCTCTGATACTAAATGGTATAAATCAGTCCACCAAGATGCCAAAATAGTCTATAAAACGTGAGAAGAACAAGCAACACAAAGGGATACAAGATGATAAACACAAAAACACACGGATTTGCAAAATAATGAAAGGATAGATAGTGAGACCAAGATTATTACAAGATTAAGAACCAAGTATACTTCAAAATTAACCCCTCATGAATGTATAATCAAAACCACACTCTTATGGTGACCGCCAAGGTAATCGACTCCCCTCAAGATCCACCGTTTCCAAGCAAAGAACAATATTGGATTTTTCAAGCCCTATACTAAGGATGACTTTTCTAAGTTCTAAATAAGACTATACTAAGGTGGTATACTCTCAAGAGAGAGTATTTCAAGTGTTTCAATCTTTCATCTTTCATAAACTAACTAGCAAGTGAACTAATAGAACCTATTTATAGTCTAACTTATTACATAACAAAACAACCACAATACCCTTAATGAAAAAGGGTTGGTCATGGAGTGTTACTTGGACAAGGCTAAGTAATCAAAATGTCCTTAATGAAGGCCCTAAACTATGAGTCCTCAATCTTCAATGCCCTGAGCAATCTTTAACACGTGGGATTGCTCTTTAGTATACTCAAATCAGCCCCTCCATGTGGGATCCCATTTCCTTAATATGACCAAAGTTTGATGCCCTATGTACTGACTTTGAATGATGTCATTGAAAGGTAGGCAGCCATTTGAATTGTATTACAAAATTAGTCTGTTGAGGGTGCTACTTGGGAAGTAGAAGAAGATATGAGTATCAAGTATCCTTACCTTTTCTACACGGACTCAGATTTAGCCAAAGGTAACAGTCCTTCTTAATTCAGTTCTTTTCCAATCTTAGATTTAGCTATATAGTTATATTTATATAAATTCATGCACTCCCAGATTAGCTCAGTCGCTAAGTATGTTTTAGATTCAGTCATGTAGTTTTTTTTAGTTGTGCATGCCAGCATATATAGACTCAGTTCCTCAGAATCATTAGTTTAACTAGTATTATTTGAGGATGAGTGTTCCCAAGGGGGAGATAATATAATACCCCATACTTTTTCTTAGCTCAGTTAGCTTCTAGTATGTTAAGGTTTATCTTTGAAACTATATAGCTATTGATACATGTAGAATTTTCTAGTTATAGACCCACCAAGTTGTAGATAATTGAACTAGCTTTCCAACGATACCAATTTTGCATTAATCCGATACTTGGTTGAGAAGTTAAGGCAATTTTAGTGAAAATAATAGGGCATTTCGATAGGTACCACGTCACACTGAAGGAAATATTTGCGATTGTTCGATTTCCAGTGGAGCACCTCAATTATCCCACATCATGGTAAAGCTCCAGTTCCCATTCGTCCCATTCTAGTAATCAATGCGATTAGCTTGTATCGCGCCAAAATTTCCAATTGGACATACACCGCATCGCAGAGGAGTGCATATTGGCACTCGTCCTTTTCTAATGGCGCAATGTAATCATGGGGCATCACGCCAAAGGACAAAATGAGACTCGTCCTTTTTCCAGTGGTACAATATAATTACGCCACATCACGCCAAAGCCAAAAATATCAATGGTCCCGTATCCAGTGAGCCACCACGACAGCCCCGCATCGCGGTGATATGCCAAATTAGGATTTTCTAGTTTTGAGTTAAATTTTACAAAGGGTAATCTAGTCATATCTCCAAGCCTCAATACATGTAAAATACAGAATTTAACCTATCCTAAGTACTTTATGCATACTTCTCATCAACTTTCTCTCAAAGAAACCCTAGAACATCAAACTTTCATCCCTAAGAAATCCAAATTACACCATTCTTTTTCCAAGATAGCTCAAAATTATGAATTCCTAAATCAAGAACTTTAAGAATATATCTTCAAGAGCATAAATAGATATTCAATATTCAAGTTTCTTCATCTAATCATCAATTAAAGTATGTAAGATTTTTCAACAAGGATAATTCTTTCATTTTTGTGCCCAAAATTAGTTTTTGAAGATAATTTTACATGAATTTACATGAGTTTCAAATTAGGGTTCATACCCAATATTGTTATTTGAAAGATTATGAGGTTTCAAGTGATTTAGATGTTGAATTGCATGTCTATTATTGTATTTTCATGCGTATTGTAGTAATTTCCAGATTTAGACTTGAATTATCAATATTTTCATTACTTAGCATGAGTTTTATGATGATTTGACATGAAATAGATGCATGGATTATTAGCCCTAGTTTGAATGTTGTTATTTCAAGAAGATTATGCTTTTAAGCATCCCATGACTAGTTATATTCAAATTATGAACAAAGATTTGATCTTTTGATCTTACCTTAGATATGGAATCTACTTTACAGATTTAGTTACATTTACAATAAACATATTTGCAAGAGGTTTCCTTATAAACCCTTATATTAGTTTTAAAAAGTGGAATTCCAATAGAATGAGCATACAAATTAAAGGGAGTAGTATTTAGCACCGAGTTTGGTATGTTTACATGCCCCAAACTATGAACCAATGTAAGTACAAATTATTAGATTTTTCCCATTTCTATGTGGATGACAGATACATATGTAATCACTTAGATTAGGTTATACTCCTTGGCAAGAGTATGATACCTCTCCCCAATGTGAGGTTTTCCCATAAGGGAACTAGATGTTGGACATTATGATTTATCACATAGTGTATGTCAGTTAGAAGAACTTTTCTAATAGAAAAGACTACAGAATAATTGTAACAGAACAACTTTTAAAAATTAAATGTAAAGGCTCATGACCTCATTCAAATATTGTTTTATATTCATTAGATACTAGATTTCAGACTTTAGATTTTAGATATAAAAGTGAGTCCTTTCTAAACTTAGATAGCATGATTTAATGATAGAATACAAGTACAACTTTTAGAAGCTTAATATTATGACTCACTAGATCTATGCAACATGTTTTGCTATTTATGATTATGATTTTTCAATTTTCAGATATTCCAGCTTATGTGAGTCATCTACATTTAGCATGCATTCTTTTACAAATTTATTATAATATTAAGATATTGATTTACTTGTACATTCACCCCTATATACTCAGTACAATCAAGAAGTATTGATCCTTATATACGTCTATGTGCTACATTATCTCATATTGTAGGTTCATGTGCTTAGTTTCAGCAGTGTGAGTGATTTCAAACATCTCTATCTATATCTTGACAGTTGGTAAGTCCTTATAGTTCACAGACTTAGTCTTTCCATTTTTCAACTTATTAGTATAGATGATTCAGTATTTTCAGAAAGTTTGAGTCAACTAGGGGTTTGTCCCAGTACTCTCTAGCATTTCAGTATTGATTGATCAGTCTCTTGAGTTTAGTATTTTTAGACATTATATTCAAATAATTTTAGTTTAACTTAGATAGATTTCTATATTTTAGCTTGATTATATACCTATAACTCATAGTCTTGAGCACCGTGTGACATCTTGGGACCCATTTTTGGGGCATAAAAGGAACGTTGGGTGCTTGAGAGATTGAGGTATCTCTTGTGTCCACTGAAGAGTGTAGGTGTTCATAATACATGTTTTAAGGGTCTTGGTATTTGATACATACCTTGGTTCTTAGTGTATGTAATATTATATGTCACAATATCTATCCCTTGTATTTGTTGTAATCATGTAGTTTGTTGTTCTTGTTATTCAAAATTGTGACTTCTTGTTATTGTTATCTTGTTCATCATTTTGTGTTGTTAATCTAGTTTGGGTTTTTGACTGTAAATAGGTGCTAAAATACCTTAATATCTTGTTTTTCTCTTATTGTTGTGGAAGCGAGACTAGGTCTCTTTGATCTCTCGAGTTTCATCTTGTGTGTGGACTATATTGGAGTTATTTTTGATACATACCAAGTTTGTATCGTATCACCTTCATCACAAATCTCATGACTCTTTTCATAGGATATACCTTAAAGAATACCCAATCGCTTAATTAAAACTCCAATCCCTTCGCTTCACTTCCGCATAGGAATTTTGGTGACTTTGAGCAGTCTTAGGTCTTTGTCTAATCACTTTCACTTTCTCCATGGCTTGGTGAACTAAGTTAGGATCAAACAACCTAGTATTACCAACCTCAAACTATCCAATAGGTGATCTACACCTCCTACCATAAAGAGCCTCAAAAGAAGCCATTTGGATGCTAGAATGAAAACTATTATTCAACCCAACTACCTTTAAATTCAATCACACAGTCCCTTATCATATCATTCAAGGTTCGAATAGTCTGTTCTACTTGTCCATCCATTTGAGGGTGAAAAGCAATGCTAAGGTTCACAAATGAACCCAAACCTTTCTAAAAATACACGCCAAAAATGAGACAAAAACTGTGTACCTCGATATGAAATGATGGACACTTGTCACGCCTCAAACCCTATTGGGGCAGACTGGCACTCGTAGCCGTAAAGGCCCAAGAGAACCAACTCCAAAAACTTGTACTTCCCATGCATGTAACTATAACAACTAAAGGTTCTGACAAACATGATATTATGCAATACTTGGCCGTTGGGGCCACCACATCTAAAGACAAAACACTACCATGACTTTATATTAGTCTACAAAGCCTCTAAAAGATACATAGACTTAGTTAGGGTTGGGACAAACCCCTGTCCTACTCTTGACTTACTGTACAATAACAAAATATATGGAATAGACTCAGAAAGCCCCGAATCAACCTGAAGCTTACCAATAGCCCCTGAAAAGCCTGCACTCCTACTAGTGAGTTGTATGAGATGAAGTGTTTATGCCTGCAGCATAAAATACAGGTCTCTCGTGAGGGACATCAATACGAAATATGTACTGAATATGTAAGGCAGAATCTAACAACACACTTGATACAAAAGCTTAATAGAAATCTGATACAAGTGTATAAGTATTACTAGTAGACCACCTTTAAAAATACTTATGGGACAATGTACATTACATTCTTTTCTTCGTTTTACCTTCTTACTTTATAATATTTGTAAGCCATATAATGCAAATGACCAGCTGATCAGTGGTAAATAGATAATTTAGGATTGGACCATGCTAGGCTTACGCCCCTGAGCTGCCACCTACATACAAAGATTGGGATCGGCCCATGCTAGGATTATGCCCCTGAGCTGCCACCCACAAATAAAGGTATCGAGATCGGCCCATGTTAGGCAAATGCCCCTGAGTTTCCACTCATCATTTTATAGATTTGCATTACTTAGTTTATTTAGCCTTTGAGATTGTTACTTTGGTGATCATCATATTATGGTACCTTGAACCAGTAATACGCTAATAAGAGACATGTAAATAGACACTTAATGCAACAACAATGAGGTAGGGAGATGTTGGCATACAAATAAAGTGTTTAGGAGATGAAATAACACATGGGTCTTATTTGAACAAATGGAGAACTCCTAAAATTTTCTAGTGAAGATAGACGCGTAGATTTAATAATAAGCACGTATTGAGGTGTTCTATTGTGTTTGAGAGAAGGGAACAAGGTCATTGGATACATGGAGTGTAATGTGATTCTATTATGTATCACTTTGTTATAGGATAACCTCGGAAACTTGCTTGATGGAGCAATTGTACGATTTCATGCTAAAGAGTCTGAAATAGAGTATGCCTTAAATACCTGGTTATTTGACTCTGAAACTAACCCGATTTGACTTTCCGCCTTTTAGATTGCTTATCTATAATAGAATATATGGTAAACTATTATTAGTAACTAGTCAACATATTTGAGATACTTAATTTCACCCAAAACAGTAAGCGGGCAGCAACTATTAATCTATCAAACAACGGTGTTATTTTAACCCTTTTTTCCTCCAATTTCACCCACATACCTTATAGGTTCTTATAAGGTTCACTAAAATCACCTCGAGTTCATTAAACATTCCATACAATACGCAAAATAGATTGGGCAGCAAACATTAGTTCGGTGGTGTATCACCACATCTTTCTTCTATAATTCATTACAAACTCATCACACCTTTATCAAACTTCAACCTGGCAACCCATACATATACGTACAAAATAGTCCACAAAACCGTCCTAAATCCCTTTTATTGTAGCAATCAATTATTGAACTCATCATCTCCTGAGTTCTCAATAACAACACATCCATAATCCCCTCTCAAATTCCTATATAAGAAAAACAAAATGGAGCAGTCACCTTACCTCAATTCAGCAACTTATTATTTTAATTAAACTCTTTAAGAGCTTGAACTTTCCTTCACACTTAAACCAAAGAAGAAGAAAAAAAGTTCCTCAATAATAAGGAAACGTGAACAGAAAGCTTGTTCTATAATCGACCATATACTTATAGTCAAACACTTATAACTTGTTTTCCTAATCTTCCATGAGATAATTAAACAAAACCTTAAGTGTTTTTCACTTGCCTTGGGCTGCAAAGGTGAGGGTTTCTTCAAGAACCCTAGAAGGAAAATTAGGGCTGCTGTTCTTATTGTTTTAGAGATAGTAGAGAGATTTGCTGAAATATACTCCTTTTTTATGACTTAAAAGTGAAGTAAAATGACCAGCAACTTGGTCTTTTAAAGGCCCTATCTTTTCCACCTCCTTAACTGCATTTTGGACCATAAAATTGGTCAAATTGGTCTAAGTAGGTGATGCACCTACTTAAGGGTCCAAGCTACTGAAACTTCAAAGTAGGTGATGCACCTACTTGCTTAATTTCTTGTTGGGCGCAATTATATTTGGGCCTTGGCAGATTGGTGTGTTGGGCCACTTATCTATTTTCTTTCTCTTTTGTTCAATTTGTCCCAAATGAGTATATTAGTATAGACCCAAATCTGATCCATAGCCATGGGTCCATTAATTTGGTCCAAACAACTTAAGTTGGTGACTCACCTACTAGCTTAAATAAGTCAAGCAAGCACCTTAATATTTTTCTCCATTTTCAGCTCCTAATCCCTTTAATCTAACCTTCAACTTATACACACTTGGTCACTTTAAACTTTAGATTCAAATACTATCTTATGATTCCAAGTTTAAATACTTATGTTCTTGTTAACTTAGTCACTTCACATTAAACTGTACGGGTAACATCTATAATTCTATCTATAACACTAATACTTGCATAACAATTCTCATAAGTTATATATACCAAAAGGCTATACCAAGTTCCATATAATTAGAACAAGTACAAGCAAAATACGGGATGTTACATCCTCCCCCCCTTAGAAATATTCGTCCTCGAATGTTAGCATAGCTGTCCAACCAAAACAAGTTCAAGCCTAAGTTTAATATCCCTATTACCACATAGTACCTATATATTTTACACTTACTTGTTATTTCTCCAATTCATCATCTTAGACTTTTTCTTCGTATTTGAACAAATGGGGGTACTTGGATTTCATCGCTTCTTCAGCTTCCCATGTTATCTCTTCTCTTTGTTGGTTCCTCCAAAGCACTTTTACAGAAGTTATTCCTTTATTCCTTAACTTTTTTACTTATCGATCTAGAATAGAAATAGGTATTTCTTCATAGGTGAGATCTTTTGTAACTTCTACATCTTCAGTAGGAGTAATATGAGATGGATCACCCATGCACTTTTGAAGCGTTGAGACGTGAAATATTGGATGAGCTGTTGAGAGCTCTTGGGTTAGCTCTAATTCATAAGTGACTTGGCCAAACCTCCAAGTAATCTTATATGGGCCTATATAATGTGGACTTAGTTTTCCTTCTTACCAAATTTCATAACCCCTTTATTGGTGATACCTTTAAGAATTCCCATGTCACACCTCAAATTCCATTGGGGCGGACAGGCACCTATTATGGGAGAACCAACTCTTAACTATGTACTTTTCATGCATGTAATTATGGCATTCAAAGCTTCTGCTAGTATGGATATGATGCATTGATAAAACAAACCACGTAAGTAAGTCCAAAACTACATATACAAGACTTTGCCGTTGGGGCCATAACGTTAAAATAAGACAATACTACCACACTTAACTTCACATAGTCTGCAAAGCCTCTAAAAGACACATAGTCTGCAAAGCCTCTAAAAGACAATGGACACTTAGTTAAGGTTGGGACAAACCCCTGTCTTGCTCATAACTACTACACAATACCAAAACATATAACAGACTCGGAAAGCTCCGAATCAACTTGGAGCTCACCAATAGCAGCTGGATGTCCTATGCTCCTATTGGGGTGGTCTACTAGCTAGAGTACCTGTACCTGGGGCATGAAACATAGTGTCCCCCACGAAGGGTGTCAATACAAAGAGTGTACTGAGTATGTAGGACATGAAATGACTAAAAATAAGACAAGATCTCAACAAAATAAGTTATCAATTATAACTATAAAGATAAGGATAGAATCCCAACTTTGCTTATGCTTATGGGATCATGTACATTACATCCTTTACTTTGCTTTATTATTCTTTACTTTATAAGATTATAAGGCATAATACAAATAACCAGTTGAACAGTGGTAAAAGAGGATGAACTATGCTAGGCATTTTAACCCCTGGGATATGTTTGTCATAAGTACACAAATCGAGATCGGCCCATGCTAGGCTTTCCTTTTGCCCCTGGGATACTACCCATAATATTGGGATCGACCCATGCTAGGTGTTTCTTCCACCCCTAGGATACCACCCAAAAGATATAGACTCACTTTAAATCATTCTTTTCATCTTTAAAGTTGTTTTGCTAGTCATGTATTAGATTTGGAAATTTGGACCAGTAGCAAAAGGTGTGCAAATATGCACTAGATGCAGTAGCAATGAGCTCGAATACAACAATAATAGAAATATAACACATAGGATCTTAGCTAACATCGTGGGTCATGTTAACTAAGAGAACAACTCGTAAGGCTTATTTTTGAAAGCACACATATCATACTAGTATTTAGAAAGAAAATGGACAAATCTAGTAACAAACACATCTTTAGGTACTTAACAACTTGACAAGTTAGAATAAGGTTGTTAACCACCTTAGGGGTTGTACGGTGTAGTATGTATAACTTGAAAGGAAGAACGCTTAGGAAGCTTACTTTGTAACAAAGGAGTTAGATTCATGCCAAAGAGCAGGATCAATGAACCATACATACCTTGCTGTACAACTGATCACACTTTTACTTAACGTCTTTCCTTTTAGATTACTAATCTACAATAGAATAAGATTAGTATTAGTAGCTAATTAACATATTCATGCCATTTAAACTTACTAAAATAGTAACCGGGCAGTAATCCACAATCAACTAATCTAAGGGTGTTCTCTCAACCTCATTCTTCTCCAATTACATTCACACGTGATGTAACTTTTTATAAGATCCCCTTAATAGTTTCATCATTATTGTACTCTCAAAACAGTATATCACGTGATGTGGGCAGTAAAATTATGTGACATTCAATTTGGTGGTGTACCATTATACTCTTCTTCTACCTTTCAATGGAAATTATTCACACTATTCCCCCAATCACATAGGATATCCGAGCCCATTACCTACCCCATAAGTCCATATCAAGTGACATATAATTAGAACTAGTACACGCGGAATATAGGGTGTTACAACCCAATCACCTATGACAAACTCTATCCCCTTTGTTCTAACATCTGCATATGACTTGTGTCGACTTTGGGCTATTTCTAGCTACTGTTGGATCGCTTTAACCTTTTCCATAGCTTGATGAACAATATCTAGCCCGAACAAGGCAGTTTCACCCACGTCAAACCATCCAATTGGTGATCTACACTTTCTACCATGCAAAGCTTCATATGGTGCCATTTCGATACTTAAATGATAACTATTATTGTAGGCGAACTCGATGAGAGGTAAATGATCATCCCAACTACCATTAAAGTCCAATACATAAGCTCATAGCATATCTTCAAGTGTTTGAATGGTACGTTCTCCTTGTCCATCTATTTGAGGGTGAAAAGCTGTACATAGGTTCACTTGTGTTCCTAGATTTCTCTGAAAAGACTTCCAAAAATTTGCCATAAATTGAGCTCCTCGATCTAATATAATAGATATTGGAACTCCATGTAGCCGAACTATCTCTTTAATATATAATTTGGCATATTCTTCAACTGTGTAAGTGGTCCTAATCGGTAGAAAGTGTGCTGATTTGGTAAGACTATCAACTATCACCCATATGGAATCAAACCTTTAAGATGTACGAGGTAAACCAGTGACAAAATCCATGTTGATCATGTCCCACTTCCAGATTGGAAGATCTATACATTGCATATAACCCCCGGGATTTTGGTGCACTACTTTAACTCTTTGACAGTTTGGATATTTGGCTACAAATTCTGCAATGTTCCTCTTCATGTCACTCTACCAATATATTTCTTTCAAATATTGATACATCTTAGTTGACCCTGGATGGATGGAATACCTCCAACGATGTGCCTTTGTCATAATCCTCTTTCTTAGCCCATCTATATTAGGCACACATAATCTAATTTGGAACTGAAGTACTCCTTCTCACATAAGCTTAAATGCCTTAGTCATACCACATTGTGAATTGTCCTTAAACTGTAATAAAGTTGGATCTACATATTGCTTCTTTTTCACTTCAGTTACTAATGAAGATTCCGCTGCATTATGCACAATAAGCCGCTCATCTGGAGTTTCAAGAAGGCGAAGCACCAAATTAGCTAGTTGGTGAAGATATTTAATCATCCCTTTCCTTTCTATAGACGCCATCATAGCCTTACGACTTAGCATATCAGCTACCATATTTGCTTTCCCTGGATGATACAAGATATCAATATCATAGTCTTTCAATAGTTTAAGCCACCTTCGTTACCTCAAATTTAGATCTTTCTGGCTAAAGATATATTGGAAACTTTTATGGTCAGTATATATGTCAACATGAATCCCATACAAGTAGTGGAGCCATATCTTTAAAGCAAATATAGCTGCTAGCTCGAGATCATACGTAGGATAGTTTTTCTCATGTGGCCGCAATTGTCTAGAGGCATATGCTATTACTTTACCATGCTGCATACATATCCTAAGCCAATTCTGGAAGCATCAAAATACACCTCATACCCTTCTGTGACTTCTGGAAGTATCAATACGGTTGTAGAAGTCAACTTATTCTTCAGATTTGGAAACTCCTTTCACAGGCATCATTCCATTGAAACTTGGACGCTTTGTGTGTTAGCTTGGTTAAAGGTGCAGAAATTGAAGAAAAACCTTCAACAAACCTTCTATAATAACCTGCCAACCCTAGAAAACTGCGAATCTCTGTAGGAGTTATAGGCCTTGGCCAACTCTTCACGGCTTCTATCTTTTGAGTATCAACCTTTATTCCTTCACTAGATACAATATGACCCAAGAATGCCACCGATTTTAACCAAAACTCATATTTAAAGAACTTTGCGTATAGCTTATGATCACAAAGAATCTGCAACACCTGTTGTAAGGGATTGGCATGGTCCTCATTTGATCTCAAATAAACTAGAAAATCATCTATAAAAACTATCACAAACATATCCGAAAAGGTCTTGAACACCCTATTCATCAGATCCATAAAAGCTGTAGGTGCATTAGTTTGCCCAAAGGACATGACTAGGAACTCGTAATGACTGTACCATATTTGAAAAGCTGTCTTAGGTATATCCTTCTCTTTGAAACTCACTTGGTGGTAACCTTACCTCAAATCAATCTTTGAGAAGAACTTGGCACCTTCTAACTGATCAAACAAATCATCAATTCTTGGGAGGGGATATTTATTTTTAATAGTCACCTTA
The DNA here is from genome assembly GCF_002878395.1 of Capsicum annuum. Classification (NCBI taxonomy): domain Eukaryota; kingdom Viridiplantae; phylum Streptophyta; class Magnoliopsida; order Solanales; family Solanaceae; genus Capsicum; species Capsicum annuum. The sequence continues at coordinate 140,349,688 of NC_061115.1, read as the reverse complement.
TTCATTTTCCGGTAGTCAATACACATTCTCAAAGAACCATCTTTCTTATGCACAAATAACACTGGTGCGCCAGGGGGACATACTAGGCCTTATGAATCCTTTCTCTAGCAAGTATTTTAATTTCTCTTTCAAATCTCGTAATTCTGCCGGGGCCATTCTATAGGGAGGAACTGAGATTGGTTGAGTGCCTGGAATAATATCAATACCAAATTCCACTTCTCGTTCAGGAGGCAAACCTGGAAGGTTTTCAGGAAATACATCAGGAAATTCATTTACCACTGGAATAGTTTAAAGAGTTGGTGGCTCTATATCTGTATCCTTCACTCTAACTAGATGACATATATAACCCTTGGAAATCATCTTTTTCTCCTTAAAATAAGAAATAAATTTATCTCTTGGTGCACCTATATTACCTCTCCATTCAAGGACTGCCTCCTTTTGAAAATAGACACACATCCTCTGTTTGCGAACTCTGACTCTCATTTCTTTGACCAAACTGGTTACCTTTAGACCCTTGAAATTGTGGTGGATCACTAGCTGTAGAATAAGAAGATAATGGCCTAGGTGGTCTATTAGGAAACTGAGGCCTAAACTCTCCTTGGGATATCGTGAACTGTCCCGTAGATCTAGACATTTTAGAATATCCTCTTTCCAATTCTTGTGCTCTTCTCTTTGTCTCTGATCCTTCATTTTGTGCAAAAGCTTGTATCCTTGCTATGTCCATGTCTTTGTTCAGAGAAGAAATAGTACAATATATAACCAAATATGGATCCAACCTATCCACATATCGATGAACTCTATCATTTATAGTAGATACTACTTAGGAGCATACCTAGCCAAAGAGTTAAATTGGAGGCTGTACTCCCTCATGCTCATATTTCCTTGGTGAAGATTCAGGAACTGATCTGCACGGGCTTCTCGAATCTCAAATGGAAGGTAATGATCAAGAAATGCCTCTATGAACTCATTCCAAGTAGCTGAAAGTTCATCGATACCCCTAGATTGTTTCCAATCTTCATACCAAAATATAGCCCCACCTTTGAATCTATATGCTGCTAGCTCAACTATCTCTTTACCTGACACATGTATGACATCTGGAGCCCTATGGATTTGATCAATAATAAAGTTTTGTGGGTCTTCATTAAGATCTGGTCTGGTGAATGTAGGAGGATCCAATTTAAGAAAATCCTGCGTTCATAGGCTAGCTGCCCTATCTACACCACTAGAACTAATAGTTAGAATGACTTGTCCTTCAGCTTGTCCAGCAACTATACAAGGCAATAATTGTACCGCATTCCTTAGATCTTGGTTAGTAGAATTAATAGGTGGTTCTGAGGATGCGGTTCTTCTCCTTCTTAGCTCTTCTGAAGAGGGAGGAGTAGAAGAAGTCTGGGATACAAGCTCAGCTTGAGCCTTGCTTTGATTAGCTTGTCTAGGTGGTGACTTGCTGGTCCCTTCTCCGGTAGCCACATCCTTTCGCTTTCCTGTATTCTTACTCCTTCTTGTAACCGACATCTTTACTATAACAAGAGGAAGAAAATAGGTTCAATGGTTAAATATGACTTCACTTACAACATGGGCTCTATTGCACGATCTAAGATATAAAGAAAAAGAGACAACCCCTAAATGCCCATAGCCTCTTGCTTATAGATGTGGTGCACAACACACCCATAAACAAGACTCTATATAGACACGGCTTTGTAGACATCCTAGGATGACCGCATTGATACCACTATTGTCACGTCTCAAACACTATTGGGGCAGACAGGCACTTATAGCCGTAAAGGCCCAAGTGCCTGTCTACCCGCTCTGATACCACTATTGTCACGCCTCAAACACTATTGGGGAAGACAGGCACTCGTAGCCGTAAAGGCCCGAGAGAACCAATTCCAAAAACTTGTACTTCCCATGCATGTAACTATAACAAGTAAAGGTTCTGACAAACATGATATTATAAAATACTTGGCCGTTGGGGACACCACATCTAAAGACAAAACACTACCATAGCTTTACATTAGTTTACAAAACCTCTAAAAGATACATAGACTTAGTTAGGGTTGGGACAAATCCCCGTCCTACTCTTGACTTACTGTACAATACCAAAATATATGGAACAGAATCGGAAAGCCCCGAATCAACCTGGAGCTCACCAATAGCCCCTGAAAAGCCTGCCCTCCTACTAGTGAGTTGTATAAGCTGAAGTGTCTATGCTTGCAACATGAAATACAGGTCCCCCATGAGGGACGTCAGTACGAAAATATGTACTGAATATGTAAGGCAGAAGGTAACAACACACTTGATACAAAAGCTCAATAGAAATCTGATACAAGTGTATAAGTAGCACTAGTAGACCACCTTTAAAAATACTTGTGGGTTAATGTACATTACATTCTTTTCTTCGTTTTACCTTTTTACTTCATAATCTTTGTAATCCATATAATGCAAATGACCAGCTGATCAGTGGTAAATAGATAAATTAGGATCGGCCCATGCTAGGCTTACGCCCCTGAGCTGCCACCTACATATAAAGATTAGGATCGGCCTATGCTAGGCTTATGCCCTTGAGCTACCACCCATAAATAAAGGTATCGAGATCGGCCCATGCTAGGCAAATGTCCTTAAGCTGCCACTCATCATTTTACAGATTTGCATTACTTATTTTATTTAGCCTTTGAGATTGTTACTTTGGTGGTCATCACATTATGGTACCTTGAACTAGTAATACGCTAATAAGAGACATGTAAATAGACACTTAATGCAACAAAAATGAGGTAGGGAGCTGTTGGCACACAAATAAAGTGTTTAGGAGCTAAAATAACACATGGGTCTTATTTGAACAAACGGAGAACTCCTAAAATTTTCTAGATGCACATATTTAATAATAAGCATGTATTGAGGTATTCTAATGCGTTAGAGAGAAGGGAACAAGGTTATTGGATACATGGAGTGAAATGTGTTTCCATTATGTAGAACTTTCTTATAGGATAACCTCAGAAACTTGTTTGATGTAACAATTGTACGATTTCATGCCAAAGAGTATGAAATAGAGTATGCCTTACATACCTGGTTATTTGACTCTGAAACTAACCCGACTTGACTTTCTGCCTTTTAGTTTACTTATCTACAATAGAATATATGGTAAACTAGTATTTGTAACCAATCAACACATTTGAGATAATTTCACCCAAAATAGTAACCGGGCAGCAACTATTAATCTATCAAACAAGGGTGTTATTTTAACCCTTTTTTGCCCTCCAATTACACCTACATACCATATAGGTTCTTATAAGGTACACCAAAATCACCTTGACTTCATTACACATTCCAAACAATACACAAAATAGATTGGGCAACAAACATTAGATCGGTAGTGTATCTCCACATCTTTCTTCTATAGTTCATTACAAACTCATTACACCTTTATCCTACTTCAACTTGGCAGCCCATAACATATACATACAAAACAGTCCACAAAATAGTCCTAATTCCCTTTTCTTGTAGCAATCAATTATTGAACTCATCATCTCTTGAGTTCTCAATAACAAGGCATCCATAATCCCCTCTCAAATTCATATATAAGAAAAACAAAATGGAGCAGTCACCTTACCTCAATTCAGCAACTTATTCTTTTAATTGAAATCTTCAAGAGCTTCAACTTTCCTTCACACTTAAACCAAAGAAGAAGAAAAAAAGTTCCTCAATAACAAGGAAACGTGAACAAACAGCTTGTTCTATAATCGTCCATATACTTATAATCAAACACTTATAACTTGTTTTCCTAATCTTCCATGAGATAATTAAACAAACCTTAAATGTTTTTCACATACCTTGGGCTGCAAAGGTGAGGGTTTCTTCAAGAACCCTAGAAGGAAAAATAGAGCTATTGTTCTTGTTATTTTAGAGAGGGGAGAGAGATTTTCTGAAACATACTCCTTTTTTGTGACTTAAAAGTGATGTAAAATGACCAGCAACTTGGCCTTTTAAAGGCCCTATATTTTCCACCTCCTTAGCTGCATTTTGGACCATAACATTTGGTCAAATTGGTCCAAGTAGGCTATGCACCTACTTAAGGGTCCAAGATTCTGAAACTTCAAAGTAGGTGATGCACCAACTTGCTTAATTTCTTGTTGGGCTCAATTATATTTGGGCCTTGGCAGATTGGTGCGTTGGGCCACTTATCCATTTTCTTTCTCTTTTGTTCAATTTGGCCCAAATGAGTTTATTAGCATAGACCCAAATCTGATCCATAGCCTTGGGTCCATTAATTTGGTCCAAACAACTTAAGTAGGTGACTCACCTACTAGCTTAAATAAGTCAAGCAAGCACCTCAATATTTTGCTCTATTTTCAGCTCTTAATCCCTTTAATCTAACCTTCAACTTTTACACACTTGGTCACTTTAAACTTTAGATTCAAATAATAGCTTATGATTCCAAGTTTAAATAGTTATGTTAACGTTAACTTAGTCGCTTCACATTAAACTGTACGGGCAACATCTATAATTCCTTCTATAACATTAATACTTGCATAACAATTCTCATACATTATATATATCAAAAGGCTATTCCAAGTTCCATATAATTAGAACAAGTATAAGCAAAATATGGGATGTTACAACACTGGTGCTTCATGCAACTTTACTATCTTCTGAATGAACAACCTAGCAAAATCCTCTCTTGAGTAGTTAGTCCTTACAGGAAAAAAGTCAGTAGACTTAGTCAAGCTATCCACAATGACCCCAATGGAACCATAATGATTGCGAGACCGTAAAAGACCCATAATGAAATCCATATTAATCAAATCCTATTTTCACATGGGCAACTCTATCTCTTGAGATATGTCACGAGGCCATAAATGTTATACCTTAACTAGCTGACAAATACATTTAGCCACAAAGTTTGCCATATCCCTCTAGATATTATTTACCACTAGACTGTCAAGTCATGATACATTTTAGTTGAACCTGGAGGAATTATATATCTAGACTCATGAACTTCGGTCATAATTCAACATCAGGAGCACACAAATTTGCTTGATACCTTAAGATGTCATCTCTCCTAATCTCGAAATCCATAACCTTTTGTTGGCCCACTTCAAGAATAACCACTCCTCCATCCTCAGAGTCCGAAAGGTGAACTCCTAAGTTAGCCAACCTATGAATATCCTTTATCAACCCTCTTTTATCCTTATCCACATGAGATAAGCTTCCTATGGACAACCTGCTAAGAGCATGAGCAACCACAATAGCTTTACCTAGATGACAGTAAAGGATTATGTCATAATTCTTAAGCAATTTAAGATACTTCCTCTGCATAAGGTTCAATTCCTTTTGTGTAAACACATACTGCAATCTCTTGTGGTCTGAATAGTTATCCACATGCATTCCATATAGATAATGGAATCAGATTTTAAAAGCAAAGACCACAACCGCCAACTCAAGATAGTGAGTTGGATAATTCCTTTTATGAACCATAAGCTTTCTAGAAGCATAGGCGACAGTCTTACTATGCTGCATCAAAACATAACCTAGTCCCACATGGGACGCATGGCAATATACCATAAAACCATCAGTACCCTTGGGTAGGGTTAAAATAGGTGCAGAAGTCAGCCTATCCTTCTATTTCTCAAAAATACTCTTATAAGTATCGTACCATAAACACTTAACCTTCTTCTAAGTTAACTTCACCAGTGGTGCAGCAATAGACGAGAAACTCTCCACAGATATCCTATAATACACAGCCAAGCCTAAGAGGCTCCTAAGGTCGGTTGGAGTCCTGAGTCTAGATTATTTTTTAACTACCTTAATTTTTTGTTGATCCACCTTGATCCACTCACTAGAAACTACATGCCTAAGAAAGGTCACAACACTTAACCAAAATTCACACTTAGAAAACTTGGCATATAATTTCTAGTCCTTAAGAGTCTGCAACACATTTCGAAGGTTATTGGCATGATATCCTCACTCTTAGAGTATACCAAGATGTCAACAATGAAGACTATAAAAAAAAAATCCAAAAACTACCTAAACACCCGATTCATGAGATCCACAAAAGCAGTCGAACATTAGTCATCCCAAATGACATAACTAAAAAATCATAATGGTCATACCAGGTTCAAAAAGCAGGCTTGGGAATATCAACCTCCCTAATTTTCAACTGATAGTAGCCCAAATGAAGATTAGACTTGGAAAACACTTATCACCCTATAGTTGGTCGAAAAGATCATCAATCCTAGAAAGAAGATACTTATTTTTTACTATAAACTTTTTCAACTATTGATAATCTTGTAACACCCCAAAATCTCATTCCAAGACATCACACGGTGCTTAAGGCTACAAGTAGCCCTAAGTTAACCCTTTGAGCCTGTTACTATTTCTAACACTTACTTTTAAGATGGATAAAGCAAAACAATGGCACTATCATAACATATCTCAACAAAAATAAGAAAAGAATACTGTCTGAATAGCAACATGCTGAAAAGTCTAAAACACCACTAACAGTCTAGTCTGACAAAGCCTCTACTACTCAAGAACTAGAGAGCCATTGGGACAGATCCCCAACTAACTCATACTCAACTGAAAAGTAATAACCCAACTACTATGAAGACTAAAATCATGGAAAATAGGTCCTCAAACCATGAGGACTCACCAACTATGGAGGTGTAGATCAAGGTACTCGGAGATCACTGGCGCTAGTGAGACTGAGCACCTGAACCTACATTGTGAGACAATGTAGCACACAAACGTATATGTGGATCAGTATTTTAAGGATGTAATGAGTATATGGGGATGTATATGATACTTAAAATAATAATATCATCAATCTTTATAGAAATCATGCATGCTAATATAACTGACTCACATAGTTAGAATAATCTCAAAATGCATATCTCGTAAATTATGAATAATGGAACACATAGTATAAATCTCATCTCAAGGAACATACTTTACTTTAGAAACAGATTACTTACTCTTACTAATAGGGAAAACTACTTTCTTCTTGGGAAAATTTTACTTTAAGAAACTACTCTGAAAAAATCTTACTATTAGGGAGGTTTTTTTAACCGACATACACCATGCGTGCTACATGAAGTCCAATGTTTTTTCCACCTAAGGAAGAAATATCATGTTAGGGAGAGGCGTCATACTCTTGCCAGGGAGTATAACCTCAATTCGGTGATCACTATCTCGGCCTCGGTCCCACAAATCTCAAACCTATGGTGGCACATAGTTCTGGGGTATGAAACCGTAGTAACTCCCTTTAGTTAGCTACGCTCATCTCATGGAAATCTACTTTAAAATAATCTCGTGGGTCATAAAAAACCCATCTATAAAATATATAATCTCATATTAAAAAGTGAATTTCAAAGATACTATGACTGTTAAGGTCAAGACTTTCTCAATAATCTCAAAATACTCAAATCATGGGTGCTTATAGCACAAAAGTTCTTAAAATTACAATCTCAAATAGGGATTAATGACCTATATATCAATCTCACGTTAAGACATATCAAAATTCATACTCGATATCATAAAGATTCATAAATCATATACAAATTTGGAAATTTTCAGCAATATACATTATAATGTCAACATACTCATGTACTTCAATTTCTAAAACATTGAAACCATCATAATCTCAAGAAATACAACATAGGGTATAACCCATACTTTAGTTTCATAAGAAAACATGTAAAACCATATATCTTTGTAATTAAAACAACTTTTGGGAACAAGGGAGAAAGAAGTGTCCTTGTTCAAATCCCACATACCTTAGATTATGACTTGTAAATGAACAAGCTTGCTTGAGACTCTTTTTTGTACTATTGAGTGAGGGTTCTTGAAGCTTTTGACTTGGGAACCTTGAATCTTAACTTAATTTGTAGAAACTATGGTGGAATCTTAAGGTTCTTAGAGAAAGATTTGGATTTGCTCTTGAGGGTTAATCTTGAGAGAAAACCCTAGTTCTTGATGCTTTGGATGATTTTAATGCTCTATGCTTCATTTTGATATATCTAGGTGTTAAAAAGGGTGGAAAAAAAACCAAAAAGCCCTTTTAAAAATGGCTTTAAAATGCTGAATGGGATCTATGATAGCTCATGCGACAGTTCGTCGCTGGCTGGATGGACCGTCGGTCCGACCATCGCACTTGGACCAGAATAGGGGCTCATTGCCTTAGTAGCAACGACTTGGGAGATGGTCCATAACAAGATCGACGATCCATCGGCCTGACCGTCATACTTGGCCAGTGGATGGTTTTACTACCTTTATTGCGATGGCTTGAGCGATGGTCCATCACAAGCTGATGGTCCGTCAACCTCCCCGTCGCACCTGGGCGGTTCTGGCAGTTCTCAGAAAACGGCCATAACTTCTTACTCCGATATCGTATTTGGATGAAATTGGTATCGTTGGAAGGCTAATTTAATTTCCCACACGACAAGAAGTGAAAATTAGAAAAACTCTATCTGATTTAAACACTACTCACTTTGGAATTCCTTCCTTAATCTTATAAAGATACAATTTAGACTTAAGGAAAGTTTAGGGTATTACAAAGCTATACATATCCAAAGAGACCCATCCTTCTTTTGTACAAAGAGCATTAGAGAACCCCACATAGAAACATTAGGACATATAAAGTCCTTATTAAAAAGATATTTTAACTACTCATTCAGTTCCTTTAGTTCAGCAAGAGCCATCCTATAAGGAGGAATAAAAATGGGATGGGTACCCGACAGAAGATCAATCCCAAAATCAATCTCACTATCGAGGGAATTCTAGGAAGATCATCAAGAAAAACTTCAGGAAACTCATTAACCACAGGGACTGATTGCAAAGAGGGACTCTCAGAGTTAGAATCCTTAACCCAAACTAGATTATATAGAAAATATTTAGAAATCAACTTCTGAGCTCTAAGATAGGAAATAAATATCTATTTAGGTACTAAGGAACTCCCCTCCCATTTAAGCACAAGTTCATTAGAAAAGTTGAAAATAACCTTTCGGTTCCTCTAATCCAGAGAAGCATAGCACGAATAAAGCCAATTCATCCCCAAGATTATATCAAATTCTCTATATCAAGATCTATCAAATCCACCAAGGTCTTCCTATGAAATATGGACACCATACAATACCTATAGATTTTTCTAACAATAATACAATCACCCAGTAGGGTAGATAGAGAAAAGGGGTCAAAAATATTTTCAGGACCAAAACCAAAGTATACAACCATATAAGGGGTCATATAAGATAGGGTAGAACCCGCATCAAGTAAACAAAAAGCATTACGAGAGAACATTTGAAACATACCGGTGACTATATCAGGGAATGGCTCATATTCCTGATGAGTAGCAAGTGCATAGAGACCATTCCAGCCAGTCTCATTACCTGAAGTGGAACCTTTAGGTGCAAGAGCTGAAAAAGTAGCAACCGAAACCTTATTAGCTCTAGTGGCAACTTTAGCTATAGGAAAAATTCATTGTAAATGACGAGGCTAACCATAATTAAAACATAAATTCCTTCCCTTCTCATAATAACCACGGTGAATTCGCCCACAAAACCAACAAGGAGGATAAGGTGGGGTCAACTAAGCTCCATTAACCTGAGACTAGGCACCCTGTGCCTTAGGTCCACTGCTAGCCTAAAAATGATAATAACCCAAAGGCATTGGATAAGGAGCACTAGCTATTGAATAAGAATTTCCCTTATTCTTTTTCTTGGTCCACTATATACCATCTCTCTTATTTTCTACTGACTTGCACTCTGCTCTAAATATCTAAACTTCTTGCTCTACCTCTCTCCCGCCTCTACCTATTTCTTTTTCTCATCCTCTACCTACTGTATATAAATCACCAACCTAGATCCATCTCACTATTTAACATCTCTACCTTACACTCTAATACAAAATCACAGGACAACCCAAAAACAAGTTTCCTCATCCTAGCCCTATATTAGACACCAACTCTGGATCATAACGAATCAGCTACTAAAATTTCATGGCATACTCTTTAATATGCAACTTACTCTACTACAAGTTCACAAACTCTTCAGCCTTAATTTCTCTCAACTCCTGAGGAAAGAAGTTATCAAGAAAAGCACCTGAAATGTCATCCGACACAGCCAATTCAGCATTATCTCTCCTTATACCACTAGTAAGCTATATCTTTTAACTAATAGGTAGCAAACTCTACACCCTATAAATCAGTACCATGCATAACCCTAAAAATCTTCTCCATCACATCAATAAACCCTTGGAATCCCTCTCAACCTTAGAGACAATAAAGGTTAGGGGATTCAACTTCATAAATTGGCCAACCCAAGTGACCTCGTATGAACTAATATGAGAATCAACATGATTAGACTGACGAGGTTGTGATGCCACAAATTGAGTGAGCATATGAATAGACTAACAAAACTCTACACTAGAGATATATCCCTGAGATGACTGAGCATAAGTATCACTAGCCTTGAAAGCTTGAGGAGTACTAGTATGGATTGGTAGAACCCTACGTGAAGCAGTACAGTCAGGAGCAGAGACCCTAGACCGAGTCTACACATCATAAATAGGGCGAGCTTCCTCCATATTTTCCTCAGTTAGGATAGAGTTTCTTGTAGAGTTTCTATGATCGCTAGATCATCAGGAATGCATGATCTAAAATGCGAGTAAGCCTGGAGTTAGAGGAGTTTTGTATCACTAGATTCTATATCCTTAAAATAGAACACAAAAAAGGGAAACATTCTTAAATGCCTTGTAGCTTCCCTCTTATACGTATGGTGCGCTGCAAACCCATAAAAAAGACTCTATTCGACATAGCTTTTTGGACACCCGAAGACCCTAAACCATGCTCAGATATTGAGCTTTTCACAAACTAAACCCAGGTATGTCAAGCCCACCGTGGACCGAGCACCACCCCCTTAGTATTACCTCTGGAGCACATAAATATAAATAGCAAAATCCAACCAAAATAAAAATGAGAAGGATAGATAAGTCAAATGACAATTCTAATAATTCAAATAAACTACCAACCCATACTTGTCCACAATAGTCTCTAAAATAAAAAATACCAACTAAGTCGGGACATGCCCCCAGCTATGACCGAAAAGAATCCAAAATAAAATACTAATACAATACTAAAGACAGTAAAATGACCAGGCCTTCTAAAAGATGGAGGCTTACCACTTAACAACAGATCCATAGGAATACCAAATCACCTAATGCTGCATAGGAGCAATAGAAAAGCCCTTGGAATAATCCCCTTAATTTGGGAAAACTCATGTCCCTTATTTCAACCATTAAAACATACACCAATTCAGTCCCAAAATCACCAATTATAACATGAATAATCCATTTAAAATACCGGGAAAGTAGTTCAAGTAAATTCAATCAAAATCCCTCAATCCAATTTCAAACCCATAATTTAAATCACATGAATATTCAATCAATTTATGACATAATATAAAATTAAATTTAGGAGAAGAGAAACATTCTTGAAATATAGAACAATTTGAAGAGAATTTGAAGTTTGGAGCTTGAATGTAGAATTCTTCATAAAACCCTTGAGCTTTCTTAAGTTTTGATTTAATAAGGAAAAAGAATTGTTTTGATCTTTGAAAAATGAAGGAAAAGGGGTTATTTTATATTTAAAAATTGTGCAAGCGATAAAAGACCAAAATCCCCTCACCCCAAGTGAAAAAAGCAAAAATTAGACAGTTTTAACACAGCAAAGTGGTGCGCTAATATTGCGGAGGCTAGCCTCTATGCTACACACTATTGCGGAGCTTTAGTGGCGTGGCACGCCATTATCGCAAAGGCACACTGCCTCAGAGTTTAAAAATAGCCCCAAACCCCTTTCGGAAATTCTAAAACTTTCCCAAAAAACCCTTTTAACACCCCTAAAGATAATTCAAGTCAAATTTGGCACTATGCACATGAAAGGGTTAAAAATAAACTGGTTGAAATTTTGCGGGTATCACAATTTTCCCGATGTTAAATAATCCTCCCTAAGCTATTATAATCAAATTCTCACAAATATTTCCAACATCTATCTATCTGAATGAAGGGTGTTATGACCCAAACTGCGACCCTAGTCATGACGAGCATCCCAAACCTTGAAGGCCTGGACGCCCTTCTAACTTGTAATCACATACACTATTCATAAAAAAGAATGCAGAAAGATATACTAAAATGGAAACATGCCCATTAAATCTGAATTAAAATCATAATAAAAGCTGTAATTCAAAAAAATATTCGAATAATATCTGACTCAATCTGCAAAATCTCGACTACATGCAAGAACCTAACTATCTGAAAATTGGGACAAGGCCCCCAGTAGACCAAAATATACTATTGATAAATGACGAAAGTATCTTGGCTGTCTGAAATATAGAAGGCTCACCACAGGACTCTGGACTTTTGCCTGGAGAAAATCTACTGCTTATCGGGACCCTTAGATTGAGCCTTAGAACCTGAAAGAGAGTGGATCAATACAGATGTACTGGTACGCAAATAAATCCAAAATAAAGCTTGTATATAAATAAAATAGTTGAGAGCTAGTCATAAACATCATGAAAGATGTAATTTCAAAACACATGGGCTTTTTTGAAAAAACAAAACCTTTCTGTCAATGCAATTTTATTCTTCATATTACTTTTGAGTTAGGTGGCACAACCCTACAAGTCTGATATTCCACGAGCTATATGAAATACTCCATTGACTTGGCGGGGAAGCCCCTAACCCAAGTGTGCCGCAAGGGTTGTAGTGTCTGAGTCTAATACGTCACAAGGCACTAGACCAGCGTAAAATAATATACATGGATCGGCAAATCATGATTTTGAGAACTGAGTTTTCTGAACTCGTGTCTTTTTTGGGGAACCATCTAAGCTTTCTTTATGCTCAATTTTAGCCTGTTTTGAAATATGTAACATTCTAGTTTAAAAATCTGAAAGTCTGATTTCAAACATGCATTCTATTCTGTTCTAAATTAACATGGCATTATCTATTAGTGTCGTCACACTAAGACTTATAAGTCCTATTTCTGAGTCATAATGCATCATGCATGATTCTTTCATCAAAAACTCAATTCAGACCACCTAAACATGCAAATAGTATAAGAGATTTCATGTTCTGAAAGCACAAGTCAAAACTATAAAAGGATTATCATTCTTTCAATAACAATGTAGGGTCCTGAAATCTTTGTCTAACCATGCAACTCTTTCCATTATATATTTATATTCAATATTTATCAATACAAACAACCCTCTCTTTTGATTCAAAAATCATATTCATGTCAAAGTATAAATCAATACATTTGGTATCATGCTATTCAAGATGCATTTCAAAACAATCCATATCATATGAAAAATGGGATAAATCATATCAAAAGAGGGATTTCATGTGAGTCATGCTCTCAATTCAAACATCACATTAAAACACATACATACATATACATAGGATTTCAAATCACTTTAGGGGAAGGCCTAAAGGCCAAACAATATTAATTAAAGCTTCTAAAACAGGCTAGTAATGGTAAAATTCAATCCCTTTCCGTAAAATCATGATTTCTAAATTTTTAGCATGAATTAAAGAAGGTTTCTTTGCCCATAAATTTTTAGGAAAACCCCACATACCTTAATTTATGACTCTTGAATAAACTTGTGCTTTAGGGATGCTATTCGAATAATTAATGGGTGCTTCTTATAGCCCTCACAATTGACATTCCGAATCTCAAAGAATTATTGAAAATCCATGATGAAATCTTAAGATATTTTGATCTTTGGGTTGAAACCCTAAGAAGTGTTCTTGGTGATTTTGAGAAAGAATGACCTTATTTTGGTGTTTGGAGGATTTAATACCGTGTTATGGATGAATATGAGGGTGGAAAATACCACTTTTGCATTTAAAATGCGAAAACAGAACTTGAAAATTGGGTACGTGCGACAGAGCATGCGTCGCACGTTAATCGCACGATGCTACTATCTCAGTAACGAAAATGACCATCTCTTTTCGCTTAGGTGTCAGATTTTGATAAAATTTGTATTGTTGGAAAGATAATTCAAAGAGAATTCATTTGATATCTAGTTGGACCTCTAATTCGTTATATACAAAGAGTTATAGTTGATTGAAGTTGACCCAATTTTCGACGCTCACTCAAACTCAAATGATAGGAAAGTTTTCAACTCGTCCTTGCATTAGGGGACTGCCAAATTTGCATAGAATTTATGGCTTTTGGATCATTTATGCATAGAAATGACAATTTTCGTTCTAGCCTGAATTGCGGGGTGTTACATTATCTCCCCCCTGGGATCATTTGTCCCCGAATGATGGGTAGAACGTTGAATCTTAAATATATGGAATAACGCGGACATGATGTTTCTTCTAAGAAAGGATATAACTAATCTGAAACATTTAAACTTCTATCATGAAATTGAATTCTGAGCTAAATTGCCCTTACTTATTTTAAGGAGCTGATTCATGCTGAGAGTTTAGGATTTCCCCGAAGTGTTTATGCTCAAATCACACATATTGGATTTGGAAGTGATAACTTATTTAAGTACGAATCATGAGGCAATAAGATTTAGATTGTGCAAAGGTATTACACTGCCTGAGCTAAAATAGCTAAAAAAAATTTGAGATTATGTGCTGAACTCCTATGAACTGAGTCATGACTAAATAACTGAATTTGAAACATGATGCTTGGACTGAACTGAGTTTGCAATTTACTCAGATAGAATAGATTATCTTTTGGGATGGTAATACACATTGGACTTTGAATAGTAGGACTGGGTGAAAAGGTGGAAAACCACAGTAACTTGTCTACCCGACTGTTAAACTGAATTATACTAGACACTTATACTTAACTGGAGTACCTCTTCAACTCTCTTTCTAAAGAAGTCGTAGTAGCATTAGGGAGCAAAGAATCTCTGACATGAGTTACACAAGACATCCAACTAAGGAATCACAACAATGACACTACTCTATAGCATGGAATATAGACATATAACCCGTAAACTAGGATAGAATTACCAAACCTTTGGCAATGCAACTTCTTACTTTCAAGATTAGCCACACTTCCAAAATACTCTCTCAACTATACTTTCCCCTTAAACACCATGCTCATTGATTCCACTTATTTTTCTCACATGGCCGCTGATATTTCCATTTACTAATATCTAAACTGAACTAAATCCACTTATCATCTTTAAGCCTAACTCAAAATCACAAGACGCACCACATAATACTATAGTACTAGTCTAAATCATGAATTCAGTACACCCTGCATTTCACAATTCCTCATCTCCTGCATAATTCTTATTGCCACTCCAGCAATCACTTTCATCTTCGTATTAGATATTCACAAACACTCAAAGCATCCATCCGTATGTACACAACTTGACATTCAAGCCTATCTTCGTACCCACATATGCACTTATAAACAAACACTCATAAAACATCTATCTTAAATTCTAAAATACTTTTACCCATAACAACTTTCCTGCACTATTCAGATGGTACACATAAAATATCCTCAACTAACCAAGCCACACATAAAAATTCACCTCAAAATTCTTTCAATTTATAGACTTACATAAAATAAGCATACAATAATTTTTCCTAAATATTACACCTGAAACTTCAAATAACCTTGACATGTATCAAAGACTTGGCCTCAATCTTACTCCACAATTACTGCCTTAACTCAAATAAGCACACAACCATCTTTCATCAACAAGAACTATTTACTCTTTCCCATCTAGACAATTGTTCATCATTACTATCTCGACCTAAGGGAAAAGGTAATTAAAAAATTAGAATATCAGGATCCAAAACATGAGGGGAGTACTAACCATAACTTGATACCCCACTGAGGCATGAGGAATAGAGAACTAATGGCATCGACTCATTAAAGAGATCTAATCTGAGGATGTACCTGATATAAAATTGAATTTTCACTGATCATTAAGAGTATCAGATGTGCACAATAGTCATGAGCTGTATGGCCTGAATTTTTGGAATTAATAACTTATGGAAAGTGATTCTGACTGTTGACAAACTGGGAACTCATCATACTAGGAACTAGGAGAGTACATAATTCCTTATCCTATGCATGAACATGAGCTATGATCAAGAAGCTGAAACATAAAGCATGAGTATGTATCGGAATAACTGAAGTAAACTGCTGATATAAGAATAGATGGAGCATCATTCTTTCTCACGACCAATTCCATAACTTACTAGCATATCTATAAGCATCTGAAAACTTGACTTGGTTACTCGTTCTATCATCTTTCCCTTAGATTTAAGACATTACTCTAAGCCTGTGAACCACTATATACACTCTGGTATAAACTGAAATCACTTTAGTCTAGAGTCGGGGATATAACAATACATATAAAACTAAACTTACCCTGTAAGATGGTATCTTCATGTATAACAACCAATGCTAATACCTCCTTTTAAGATTCAACCCTTAGGTTTCTATTGCCCCAAAAGTCATCATATAACATCTTAAACATTCACCAACTTAGATTCTTCTAACACTAAACATGGATATCACCAAACCTTTGACGGACCATACCACTCCGGTCATAGTTTACCAGCATCATGCCTGCAAACTTATATTTCTAAACCATGAGGATCAAGATTATACAAAAAGTCTCAACATCATTAATCATAACTCCATAACTTAGCTATTAAGAACATCACATATTATCTAACTAGTCTTTCTCTACCTAGCAACTCAATGGTACTACTAACCACACAACATGCAATGATCCTTGAAAATAATGCAGCCCCATAGCACCTTGGGCGTACTTCTACATCATACTTACAATATCAGACTTGATTACAAATCAAATAAACTTAGAGCTCTTGTATACACTACTCAAGCCTACTAGATCACTTTCACACAACTAACACCCACCACATTAATTCATTATATCCACCTTAATCACCATCTACTATTCCAACTTAGTGTCTAGTTCTAGCTAAGATGAACCACAACTTCACACAATTTTCTTACATGCCAAACATTTGAAAACATTAATCCGCCAAAACTTCATAACAGTAAGGATCAATCACAATCCTATGATCTATCTAATTTAAAATCCATTAACATATCCTCCTTCTACACATCATTACTATCTACCCCTTTCATATAACTAAACTTAGTTCATAGCTCTATAAGTCCCAACTAAACTCCTTCTTGCAACCTCAGGGGAATCTACATTAACACCACTCATCCACCAAGTACCTTTATCAATAACCTATAATTTTCTTACACGAAAAACACCATCAACAACTCTTTCCATAATTTAATTAAATGACAATTCACCTTAACTAATAACTTTTTCTCTACCTTACCTTCTACTAAATTAACACACAGGGACGTATCACTTTATTACTAACTCAATCTCATGCAAAAAGATTCTGCCACACATATATTCAATAAATTGCCCTTACCACTTTTCTTGCCATTACACCACTAAATTCACGTTCCAACCAACACAAGAACAACAAGTTTCTAGTGAATCAAAATAGGCCCCACACGGATCCACTAGACTTTGATTTTGTATTTTGAACAAGAAATAAGATGAATGAGAAGGCAACTATGCTAGTGAATCAAAAGAGCCCCACACGACTTCACTAGACTTTCAGTTTCAACAACACAATGATAACAAGATTACAAAAGATAGAAACTTGACATACAATATTCAATGATCTAAGAATACATATCTTACTCTGTATAAATCAAAAAATATTGAGTCAAAGACTTCCCCCACAGACTACCATAAAATCCACACATGCTACTAGCTACCACTTTAGTATATCACTATAAAATGGTAGATCATTCTCAAACATTAGTTATTCAACTAAACATATTTATCTTCACAAAATTCACCCTCACTCTGATTTCTATCCTTGTGACTTCACATCACCAATATTCTTGGTCTAATATCACTACCAATAGGTCATGACACTATCACTTTAACTTATACTACCACTGGGGTAGAAATACAAATCCAACATTCTGCTACACATCATTCCCCCTAAAGCATGACGTCTGCAACACAAATTTTGAAAAGGACTAAATACACATAATACTGCAGGTTGAAAAGCACGATTTTATTAGAATCAAAGTTCACACTAAAATTAATACACTATGAAGAAATAACGGACTCTTCTCAAGTTATTGCAAAAATTTTAAACTCTTATATGGCTTAATCAGAAAGGACCATACCATTTAGACTCTAAAATTCTGCACTTGAATCACCCCAATAATAAAACATATCTGAGCACATCAAAGTAAGGAAAGAATTGGGATGACTTTACTTCTGTATGGGCTACACCATAGAATGAATTAGAGTATGTAAGAGGAACATTCTGACTCCATAGCACAAACTAGAATATGAAGAAAGAGAAACATTCTTAAATTCCTAATAGCCTATTTTCTATAAGTGTGAGGTGACATACACCCATAAATAAGACTCTACGCGACATGATTTTACAGACACCATGAGACCATGAACCATGTTTTAATACCAAGTTTTGCGTGACCTGAATCGGGGCCTTAAGTCATGATGAGCATCCCAAACCATGAAGGCCCGGACGCCCTTATAACTTATAATCACATACACTATTCATAAAAAAATAATGCAAAAATTTATACTAAATTAGAAAAATGGTCATTAAATTTGAATTCAAATCATAATGAAAGCTACAATTCAAAAAAACATCCAAACGATATCTGACTAGTGTGTGAAATCTCTACTACATGCAAAAATCCAACTGTCTAAAAACTAGCACAAGGCCCCCAATAGACCAAAACATACTAATTATAAACGAATATAGTATCTAGGCCTTCTGAAACATAGAAGGCTCACCATGGGACTCTGTAGTTCTGCCTGGAGAAAATCTACTGCTTATCGGGACCCCTAGATTGAGCCTTAGAACCTGGAAGGGAGGGGGATCAATACAAATATACTGGTACACAATGAAATCTAAAATAAATCTTATATATAAATAAAATAGTTAAGAGCTTGTCATAAATATCATGAAAGATAAAATTTCAAAACACATGGGCATTTTTGAAAATATAAAACCTTTCTGTCAATGCAATTCTATTCTTCGTATTACTAGGGCACTAGGCCAGCATAAAGTAATATATCTGGATCGATAAATCATGGTTTTGGGCAATGAGTTGTCTGAAATTGTTCCTTCTTCGGGGAACCACCTAAGCTCTCTTTATGCTCAATTGTAGCCTGTTTTGAAACATGCATCATTCTAGTTTTAAAATTTGAAAATCTAATTTCAAACATGCATTCTATTCTATTCTGAATTAACATGGCATTATCTGTGCTGGTGTTATCACACCAATACTTGCAAGTCTTATTTTAGAGCCATAATGCATCATGCATGATTATTTCATCAAAAACATAATTCAGACCACCCAAACATGCAAATAGTATAAGAGATTCCTGTTCCAAAAGCATAAGTCAAAACTATGCAAGGATTATCATTCTTTCAATATCAATGTAGTGGTCCTTAAATCTTTGTCAAACCATGCAACTCTTTTCTTTAGATATTTATATTCAATATTTATTAATATAAACAACCCTCTCTTTTAATTCAAAACTCATATTCATGTCATAGTATAAATCAATACATTTTGTATCATACTTTTCAAGAAGCATTTCAAAACAATCCATATCATATGAAAAATGGGATAAATCATATCAAAAGAGGGATTTATGTGAGTTATGCTCTCAATTCAAACATCACATTAAAACACATAAATACATATACATAGGATTTTATATCACTCCGGGGGGAGGCCTAAAGACCAAACAATATTAATTAAAGCTTCTAAAATATGTTAGTAATGGTAAAATTCAAATCCTTTTCGTAAAATCATGATTTCTAAATTTTTAGCATGAATTAAAGAAGGTTTCTTTCCCCATAAATTTTTAGAAAACCCCACGTACCTTAATTTATGACTCTTGAATGAACTCATGCTTTAGGGATGCTATTCGAAAAATTGATGGGTGCTTCTTGTAGCCCTCACAATGGAGATTCTGAATCTCAAAGTATTATTGAAAGTCAACAGTGAAATCTTAAGATATTTTAATCTTTGGGTTGAAACCCTAAGAAGTGTTCTTGGTGATTTTGAGAGAGAATGACCTTATTTTGGTGTTTGACGGATTTAATCCCGTGTTATGGCTAAATAGGGGGGCGGAAAATACCACTTTTTCCCTTAAAAATATGAAAAAGAACCTGGAAATTGGGTGTGTACGACAGAGCATGCGTCACACTCTAATCACGTGATGCTACTATCTCAATTATAAAAATGGCCATAACATTTCATTCGGGTATCTGATTTTGGAAAAAATTGATATCGTTGAAAAGATAATTCAAAGAGATTTCAATTGATATATAGTAGGACCTATAATTCATTATATACAAAGAGTTATGGTTGATTAAAGTTGACCCAAGTTTTGATGCTCACTCAAACTTGAACGATAGGAAAGCTTTTAACTCGTCCTTGAGTTAGGGGACCTCTATGATATCACTTCATGCTCATATAGGTTCCCACACTACATAATTGATTATTATTCCAAATTTTCATAGGATTTATGGCCTTTGGATCATTTACGCATAGAAATGATAGTTTTTGTTGTATCCTGAAATGTGAGGTGTTAAAGGGTATGAGACTTTGCTCAAAAATATCTTTCTAATAATATGTGCTCAACTATGTTAATGCTAAGTTCTACTGAATTTATTTTTCATAAGATCCAAATAAAGAAAATACATACATTACAATAGCTATACAAGATTAAGAATAATTGAAATAAAACTGAAATAAAAATGAGGAAATTAGATTGATTTAGGGTAAAAACCCTAATTTAAAATCATGATAATCCATAACTTTTCAAAAACTTGGCATGAGAATGAAAAGATATCCTCACTACACTGTTACATACTTGAGAAGAATATATAAACTTGGTGATAATTTGGAAGAGTCTTGTTTGAAACCCTAGGTGCTTGGCTTCATGAGGAACTTGCTTTTGCCTTAGGGTTTGAGGGAAGAATAAGAGAGATTGACTAAATTATAACATATGAACCCCATTTGGTAGTCTTAACATCAAAGAATTGGTTAAAGAAAATAAAAGATTGATAAATATGCCCCTTTTAACACATTCGAAGAGTTTCAAGAAAATAGTCCTATAGTTTGTTCTATGGTTTATGGTCTGAGCCACCGACCTCTGTAGGAATTTTGATAAGTTCTTAGATCTATTTAATTGTTAGGTTTGATGGGTCATGATCCATTTTCATGGGCCCATATGTTAAGTCATTACGTATTGGAATAATTTTCAGGATCTCTTGATATGGTTCACAGTTTGATTCCATAGACCATGGACTAACATCATGGACCATGGTTGTGTCCATGGTAATATGGGACAACTTGAACTTTTTATAGAATCAACTCAATATCCAAATTCACGATCCATGATCTTGAATCACTAGTCATGGTTTTGTTCGTGGAAGTTTGGAAATTAGGGTTCATTCAAAAAATTGATTGAAGTACTGAATGAGCATGGGTTTGAATTTTGAGGTGTTATAAACATTAAAAATGTTATTGTGGATCTAGAACTCAAATCTGTGAAAAGGTTGGACAGATAAATATTCGATTGAATAAAATATGTTATTTTTGTTTTACTTGAAAAAGTAAATATTTGGACTTATAGTCCAAGTCAAGGTATAATTTCAGTGCGGTACGAATTTGTTTTTATGTGAAAAGTAAAATGAAAATTAAATTGTAAGATGTAACGTATGGTTTGTGTCTTGGGCATAAGGTATTTCACCAAATTTATGGCATTATTATTTGGAGATGTGTTCTCCTATGATGGATGCAAAGAGATTTATTTCAGCTTGATGATATTAAAAATCTTGAATACATACAATGACTGACTGTTGTATCTAGATAGATGCCAAAGGTTATATGTAAGTCCTTGAAGGATTTATAAGGTTTTAAGATAATTCTATTCAATACCCTCATGGTTGTAAGATTGCTTAGTATAAATGTAAAACCCCACAAAATTCTTAGCTTAATTCAATCCTTTAAGATTGTTAAGGGGTCTCGACTTATAAAATTCTAGCTAAGTATTCAGACTTAGTGTTATTTTAGCCTTCCAAAGTTGACAATCTTATTTAACGACCTTTACGTCCATTAAATGTTGGTATTTGAGTTACGTCATGATTAAGAATCTCAATAGGTGTTCCCGGATAAGTTTTAAATTTTTTGGACTTCATTTGAAGCACCTTTGGAATACTAAACCAGTGAATCAATGCGATCTTGACATGTCCCGTCGACTATCATATTGATAAATGTTTTCCCCAGCTCCCAGCATCCAATTCTGGTAAACCAACACGGACTCAACGTGGTACATTGGCTATCGCATCGATGCTAACGACGCGGCACATCGACCTATGCATCGATGGTTCAGTTTATAGTAATTTAAAAATACGCATCGTTAGGGTTAATTAAGTATTTTTTTTCACGCCCTTCAGCCCCAATAATACGAAATTTAGCCCTCTTTTAGCAAGTTATGTTCATTCTTTCACAAATTGCTCAAGAACAAAAACCCTAGGTGAATAAAATTCAAATTCAAAGCTCAATATTGCACTATTAATTTTCTAGAATTCACCAAATAAGGTATGTAAAGTGTTCATCCAAGGGTTCCTTCCACCCTTGGATTCCAAGAAACTCTTTTAAAGTTCACGTAGAGTGATTTCATGATTGAATTAAAGTGTATTCATGATTTATTACAAGATTCATGTAGAGTTTATTGCTGTGTGCGCTTTATCATGTGAATTCATATTGAAACACTTGGAATTGTGTAATTAGAATTGAATCATGATGCCTACATGTTGTTTTAGTATTATGTGCATATATTGTGCCTCATAAGTGTTTGATGAATTGTCCATGTGAGTTGAATAATGAAATTATTTCATGTTAGCATGTATGCAAGTGTTTTCTTGAATGTCCAAATGAATGAATGATGACTAAGTAGTTAGTCACCAGAGTAGAATCTGTCATGTCTCGATCAGTAAAATTCAGTCAGTTATAGAACTTAGGAAAACTCAGTAAACTCGGAATCAATCCAGCCCAGTTCAGTAAAATCAATTCAGTTCAGTTATATAGTACGACCAATCATAGTTCAGTCTAGCCTAGTACAGTTTAGGATTTAGTCCAGTATCTATTCTATTGGGAGTAGGATTCAGCATCGAGTGAACCAAAGAATGGGGACTCACCTGCCAGTAGAGGGTGAAATCCTTAGAAGTAGTCCTTGTGTTCCAGAACTACGTAGCCAGCATAGGTTGAGATATCAACCTACCAGCTGAGTGTTGATGAGGTGATATACCTTATAGTTGAGGGTACTACCATTGTTGTTCAGAGCACTACCAGATGAGGGTGATTTAGCACTTGTCCTTACCCGTGGCACGATATTGACACCCTTCCAACTGGGGTTATAAGTTGGACCTCAAATTAGTTAGAGAAGGGGCATGTCAGTTAGATTATTACTTCCCATAGTCTCAGTTTCAGATTTAGTCTCAGTATAGAACTTAGATCAGTTCCACAGATTCAGGACTGTCAGACACAGTTACTCATCTCAGTATGGGATTCAGTATAGTTCCATAGAATTAAGACTATCAGATATAGTCTTCCAGTTACCAGTAAATTAGTATCAATACACTCTGATATTAGTTAATCAATATTCAGATTCAGTATCCAGTGTTATTATGATCTTAGTACATTTTCCATATTCATGCATGTACTCTTATTTAGTCATACTCACGATATTCAGGTAGTATTGTTCATGGATATGAAACCATACATTCCATCCTACCTCACTGAGCATACCAGTATATTCAAAGTACTGATGCATGCCTTTCTTTTGCTCTATAATGTCTTATATCATAGGTTTAGACGCATAGGCTCCCGAGCACCCTTAGCAGATCAGATTATCAGCAGACAGAGTCAGTGGTGAGTCCTTATAGTTCGAGGGAAGGATTATTTATTTTAGCATTTTAGTTCACTTTCAATAGTTGGAGTTAGTTGGGGACTTGTCCCATCAACTCCACAGTTCAGACAGTTTAGAGGCTTTTTAGACTAGAGTATTTTCAAATAGTTGTTCAATTTTTAGTATTACTGTTCAGTGTTTTTTTGGTATTGTGATACGATATCCAGTATTATTTATAGTATTGAACCTTATGGCCAGTTTTTCGCCTAATTTCCACATATTTACCATATTATTATTCATTTATTACAGTAGGTACCAGTCATGGGTTAGCTTGTGGTCCTTCGGTATTATGAGCACCGTGTAACGTTTGAGGTATAGACTTGGGGCATTACAAACTTGGTATCAGAGTCTAAGGTTAAACAACATCCTAGGAAGTCTGAAATCCACATCTAATAGAGTCTTGTGCATGGGTGTGTTGCACGTCACACTTATGGACTGGAGGCTACATGATGTTTTAGGAAAAGTTTCCCTTTTTTCAGTATTCATGTCGTACGAATGAGCATGAGCTCCGGTTAAACTCTTAGTCTAATCCTTTCTCTTCTATTTATATAAATATGCCTCTAAAGAGGACTAAGGGAAGAGAAACAGGAGACTAGACAGGACACTAACCCGTCCAGCCAGATCCACTGGACAAACACGTCTCCTACGCTGAGTTTAGAGCAGCATTCACCACCCTAGTTCATTCTGTGAAGCCCAGAATAAATTCCCACCTACCATTCCAACCAACCCAGTAGCCAATACTGCCACTTCCAAGATTCAGGACTTCACCTGAATGAACCCTTTATCGTTTACTGGGTTTAAGTCAGATGAGGAACCTTAGGAATTTCTTGATCAGGTGTAAAAAGTTACTGATATTATGGGGTAAACCGCTGTTTAGAGTGATGAGTTAGTCACATATCAGTAACAGGATATGTCATACTAATGGTTTAAACAGTGGAAAGCATAAAGTGCCGTAGATACAGGGTCCATAGAGTGGTAAGAGTTTTTCACTGCTTTTCTGCATAGGTTCTTCCCACTGGAGTTGAGGGAAGTGAAGGTACTAAAATTTATCAATCTGAATCATGGCAATATGATAGTGAAAGAGTATTCTCTCAAGTGTACTCAATTAGATATTTATGCTCCTCATGTGGTGGCAGACAATAGATCTTGAATAAGTAAGTTTGTGTCAGGGGTGTCTGCAGCGTGTCAAGGAGTATAGGACTGCAATGCTTATTAAGGATATAGACATATCTAGGATCATGGTACATGCTTAACAGATAGGGGAGGCCAAGAATAAAGAGAAGAAGAGGGAGAGCAAGAGAGCGAGAACAAGTATTTTCAACTTCGCTCAGCCTGAGTCAGAGGGTAGGAATCATTCTCAGTTCCTATTGAAATCTTCAGTCCCAACACCACCCTCATCCTATAGTTTTGTGCTGAAATTCAGAGATGACAATAGAGATAGGGCATCAAGGCCTAAACCCTAGGGCAGTGTTAGTAGTGCCCGAACCAATCCCTTTTGTCAGAAGTATGGCAGAAACCACCAATGTATCTGTAGAGTAGGTAGCGATGTGTGTTTAGGGTGTGGCAAGCCAGGCTATAGAGTCATAGATTGTCCCCGGTCAGGTTCTTAGGGTCATTATAATCGTCCCCTATCTCAGTTCGGTCACCTGAATCAGCAGGGTGTTGCTTCCAGTGCCATCAGTGAGCAATGCCCAAATAGACTCTATGCTCTTCAGTCCCGACAGGATCAGGAGAGTTCTCCTGATGTGGTCACTGGTACGTTACAAGTTTATTATTTGCATGTTTATGCTTTTCTAGAAACTGAACTAGACTGATACTGAGTCTACTATATTTTTCCTGAGTTCTGAACTGACTGAGAGTACTACTGATAGTGACATGACTGAGATTATTTTGTAACTGACACTAGCTCTAGGTAAACAACTAAATTATCGGGTATTAAATACCCTCAGGACTCAATAGCATGACAAATAAATCATTGTATAAACATGAAAGGCATAACCATATGCACCTGATCATAACTCATTCATAGAGACATTCCATTAACCACTGGCATGATATAACTTACACATAAGCTAACATGACATAATTGTTTTCCGTTTTTCTTTGTTGACATGAGCAGTTATCAAACACTTGGAGAGCATGGGTATTTCACATATCAATAACATGTAGTAATATCATGGATTCTACATTCAACTTGCAATTCAAGAGTTCAACATGTAGTTCACCAAATTTAATTCACAATTGATGACTAGTTTGCATGAAACTTGGGACAAATCATGGAATTAGATCACTATAAACATCATAATCATTAACACATTCAAGATCCAACATGAAATCCATGAAATCAATTAACTTGTATTTAAAAAGAGTTTCTTGAACTCCAAGGGTAGAAGGAAACCCTTGGATGAACACTTTACATACCTTGGTATTTAAATTTGCAAAGATTGATGGAGTGTTCTTAAAGGCTAAATCTTGAATTAGAGATCCTAGGTTTTGCTTCTTGAGAAATTTTGAGAAAGATGAATGGATTTTGCATCTAAAGGGGCTTAATTTCAAGTTTTGGGGGCTGACATAAGGTGAGAAAATACCCAATTACCCCTGAGGATATGACTTTTTAATGACTAAAAGCTAGTTTAGCGATGTGCAGACCGACGTATCGCATTATTGGTATTAACGCGATAGCCAATGCACCATGTTGAGTCCACATCAGTTCACTGGAATTTTCACTGTGAGCTGGGGAAAAATACTCATTGACTGGATGGGCGATGCGACGCATCGAGATCCCATCGATCCACTGGTTTAAGCTTTCAAATATATTTCAAACAAAGTTTGAAAAATCCAAAACTTATTTGAAAACACCTACTGGCATTCCTAATAATGATTCAACCTAAAATTCATTAATTTATGGTCATGAGGGCCGTGGAAAATGATCGTCAACTTATGAAGGCTAAAATAACTCTAAGTATGACTTGGCTGAGATACTAAGAAAAAACTGAGATGATGCACAGGACACCTCTAAACTAAATCGTGACTGCATATAGGGGATCTGAAATTAATGTATGGCAAGTGAACTGAGCTAAACTAGCAACCACATAGTTGCTCGATCATGGAATAGTTACATTCACAAGACTTCGAATAGTGCAGTTAGATAGAAAGATAGAAAACCCAACCATATGGACATTGTCCGCCTAACTACTAAACTAAATTGCTAGTTTTGTAGACTAACTTATACTGAAAACTTATATTCAACTGGAGCCTTTCTTTGACACTCTTTCTATAGAGTTCTAGTGTCTTTAGGGAGTCAAGAGTCTTGGCATGGCTGAATAAAATAGCTGAATAAGAAAATCACATCCTGGCTAAAATTCTATAATGAGTCGAGGCCTACGAAACATCATCTAAGATAAAATAACTAAGCCTTATGCACTGCAACTACAAGTTTTCAAGCTTAGATATATCCCTTGAATGCTCTCTCAACTATAATCTCCACCTTAGTACAACACATCACCTGAGACTACTGAAAATATTCACATAGGTGCTGAGCATGAGTGCATAAGCATACTAACTTATCTGATTATCTGAATGGCTGATAGCTGAATACTTGGTCATGTAATATTGAACTGGACTTTGTCTAAACAACTGGACTGGAACTATAGAGTATTATACATATGAGGTAAGGACTAACTATGTAACAAGAGATAACTGAGCTTGAATTCATGAAAATTGTATTATTTGAGAATGCAACCAAGCATATAACATGATTTGATATATTTTGTAAACTGAGGTACTGAAATACTGATAACAAATAACTCATAATTATACACTATGGTCAAGTAAACCTAAAACTAAAATGATTTACTGATCTGATTACTGGACTGAGGCTGTAACTAAGACGGTAACTGAGACTCATACTAGAACTGAATACTGAGTAACTAATAGCTATTATTATTGATAATTGGGTAACTAACATAAATTGAGGATCTAAATAGACACTGACACTCTATATTTTCTCAGCTTCTCTTCTCAGGAAAAATTCTAATTTCCCCCCTTCAGCAACTACATATAACTTCTTGCTAGCCATTTACTGGCACACTAAATTGACATTAAAGCTTATCTTCATAGCTACAGCCTCATGTAAGACAAGCATACAAAAATCTTTCCTTTAGCATAAAATATTTATTCTCTCCCACCTAAGCAATCGCTCATAACTACATCATTTTATAAGAAGAGTCCACTGAAGGGTTAAAACATAAGGACCTGATGTATGGATAAATACTATACCAATCTCGACACTTAACTAAGGTCTAAGGAATAGAATATCAACACCATGGATTTATCAAAAGATCTAAACTGAGGATATGCATAATGAAATCGGAACTTAGTCGATCGCTAGAAGTGTATCATGGGTCATGGGAACTGAGCATACTATATATCATGACATGGGAACCTGAGTCATGAGTTGTATGACCTGAGTCTGGATTTTTTGTATTCATGGAATATGGTTCATAACATGAGTGAATTGAAATTCTTTATACTAGGAACAGTAAGTGTACATGATTTTCGCTAATGTGCTTAAATATGAGCCATGATCATAGAGCTAACATATACGACATGAACAGATATCATGATAACTGATGGGTTTCGAGAGTCTAAATTACGATTTGAAGATAATCTGCATGATCATTCTTACTACGAGAATAGACAAGAATGTCATTGATGAAGAATATAATGGACATGTCCAAGTACTGCTTGAACAAGCAACCCATTAAGCCCATGAAAGCTCCTGGGGCATTAGTACGACCCAATGACATGACTAAGAATTTGGTGTGACCATATCAAGTTCTGAAAGATATTTTCCAAATGTCACATTCTCTGAATCTAAGCTAATGATAGCCTGATCTGAAGTATATCTTAGAAAAGTAACTAGCACCCTGAAGTTGGTCAAATAATCCATCAATTCTGGGAAGTGGATACTTGTTATTGACTGTGACTTTATTTAGCTGACGGTAGTCTATACACATTCTGAGAGAACCATCTTTCTTATGCATGAATAGAACTGGTGCAACCCACGGGGATACACTGGGTTTGATGAATCCCTTATCTAAGAGATATTTCAAATGTTCTTATAATTCTAAGAGTTATGCTGGAGCCATTATGTATGTCAGAATATATATGGGCTGAGTATCTGGAACAAGGTCTATTCCGAAGTCGATTTCTCTTTCGAGAGGAACTCTGAGAAGATCTTCTGGAAATATGTATGGGAATTCACATGCTACTGACACTGATTCAAGATTAGGGATTTTTGAACTAGAGTCTTAGACTCGAACGAGATAGTAGACATATCCCTTATATATTATTTTCCTTTCCCTAAGGTAGGAAACAAGCTGATCGCTAAGTGCTGAAGTACTACCCCTTCACTTTAGGGCAGGAATGAAGCCAATCTATGCTGAGAATGACATCAAAATTGATCATCTCTAATTCAACTAAGTCTGTTGAAGTGAATTTCTAAGATACTGTACCCAAAAAGTTCCTGTATACCCGTTGGGCTATGATAAATTTACCCACTGGGGTAGAGACTGAGAAAGGCTCTACTAGAGTTTTACGACTGATTCCAAAGTTAACAGCTATATAAGGAGTTAAAAAAGAAAAGGAAGCTCATAGATCTAGTAAATCATAAACAAGCAAATAATAAACTTATAATGTACCAGTGACCACATCAGGAGAACTTTCCTGATCCTGTCAGGACTAAGAGCATAGAGTCTATTTGGGCGTTGCCCAATGGTGGCACTAGAAGTGAGACCCTACTGATTCAAGCGATCGGACTGAACTGGGGAATGATTTTCCTGACCCTGGAAACCTGACTGGAAACATTCTCTGACTCTCCCAAAACATACATCATTGCCATCTCTACAGATACCCTGGTGGTTTCTGCCACATTCCATACATAAGGGATTGGTTTGACCACTCTTTGGCCAACCATGCTATTAGGGAGGTTCTCTTAACTGACATACACCATGCGAGCTACATGGAGTCCAACATCTTGTACTCCTAAGGAAGAAAACTCAAGTTGGGGAGAGGCATCATACTATTGCCAGAGAGTATAACCTCAACTCAGTGATCACTATCTCAACCTCGGGCCTATAAATCTCAATCCTACAGTGGTAACTCAGTGATCACTATCTGAGCCTCGGGCCCATAAATCTCAATCATACGGTGGCACATAGTTCTGGGGTATGAAACCATAGTAACTTACCCAACTCGGTGCTAAATACTAATACCTTTAGTTATCTATACTCATCTCATGGAAATCCACTTTAAAATAATCTCGTGGTTTATAAAAAACCCAATTATAAAATCCACTATGACCGTTAAGGTCAAAACTTTCTCAATAATCTCAAAATACTCAAATTATGGGTGCTTATAGCACAAAAGTTCTTAAAATTACAATCTCAAATAGGGATTAATGACCCATATATCAATCTCACGTTAATACGTATCAAAATTCATACTCGATATCATAAAGATTCATGAATCATATAGAAATCTGAAAATTTTCAGCAATATGCATTATAATCTCAACATGTATGTAATTCAATTTCTAAAACATTGAAACCATCATAATCTCAAGAAATACAACATAGGGTATAACCCATACTTTAGTTTCATAAGAAAACATGTAAAACCATATATCTTTGTAATTAAAAAAACTTTTGGGCACAAGGACGAAAGGAGTGTCCTTGTTCAAACCCCACATATGTTAGATTATGACTTGTAGATGAACAAGCTTGCTTGAGACTCTTTTTTGTACTCTTGAGTGAGGGTTCTTGGTGATTTTGACTTGGGAGCCTTGAATCTTAACTAAATTTGTAGAAACTATGATGGAATCTTAAGGTTCTTAGAGAAAGATTTGGATTTGCTCTTGAGGGTTAATCTTGAGAGAAAACCCTAGTTCTTGATGCTTTGGATGATTCTGAAGTACTATGCTTCATTTTGATATATCTAGGTTTTAAAAAAGATGGCAAAATACCAAAAAAAACTTTTAAAAATGGCTTTAAAATGCTTAACAGGATCTGCAATGGCTCTTACGATGGTTCATCGCTGGCTCGATGGTCCATCGGTCTGACCATCGCACTTAGACCAGATTAGGGGCTCACTGACTTAGTTGCGACATCTTGGTCAACGGTCCATTGCAATCTCGATGGTTTATCGTCCTGACCGTCGTACTTGGCTAGTGGATGCATTTACTACCTTGGTTACGACGGCTCGAGCGATGGTCCATCGCAAGCTTGACGGTCTGTCAACCTGCCCGTCGCACCTAGGTAGTTCTGATAGCTCTCAGTAAAATACCTATAAATTCTCACTCCGATACTAGATTTGGATAAAATTGGTACCATTGGAAAGCTAATTCAGTGTGATCACATACACTAACTTGTAATCATATACACTGTTCATAAAAAAATACACTATAATCACATGGTAATCACATACACTTTTCATAAAAAATGTAATATGAAAATATATACTGAAATAGAAACATGGTCATTAAATCTGAATTCAAATCATAATGAAATCTGTAATTCAAAAAAACATCCAAACGATATCTGACTCAGTCTGCAAAATCTCTACTACATGCAAAAATCCAACTGTCTAAAAACTAGGACAAGGCCCCCAGTAGACCAAAACATACTTATGATAAATGACTGGAGTATCTAGGCCTTTTGAAATATAGAAGGCTCACCATGGTACTTTGTACTTCTGCTTGGAGAAAATCTACTGCTTATCGGGACCCCTATATTGAGCCTTAGAACTTGGAAGGGAGGGGGGGTCAATACAGATGTATTGGTATGCGAAGAAATCCAAAATAAAGCTTGTATATAAATAAAATAGTTGAGAGCTAGTCATAAACATCATGAAAGATATAATTTCAAAATACATGGACATTTTTGAAAACATAAACCCTTTATGTCAACGTAATTCTATTATTTGTATTACTTCTAAGTTAGGTGGCACTCCCCTACAAGTCTAATATTCCATGGGCTATATGGAATCTTCCATTGAATTAGGGGGAAGCCCCCAACACAAGTGGGCCATAAAGGTTAGAGTGTTTGGGTCTAATACACCACAGGAAACTAGGCCAGCATAAAATAATATACCCAAATCGATAAATCACGTTTTAGGTAATGAGTTGTCTAAAATCGTGCCTTTTTTGGGGAACCACCTAAACTCCCTTTATGCTCAATTTTAGCCTATTCTGAAACATGCATCATTCTAGATTCAAAATCTGAAAATCTGATTTCAAGCATGCATTCTATTCTGTTCTGAATTAACATGGCATTATCTGTGTTGGTGTCATCACACCAAGACTTGCAAATCTTATTTCAGAGCCATAATGCATCATGCATGATTCTTTCATCAAAAATTCAACTCATACCACCCAAATAAGCAAATAGTATAAGAGATTTCATGTTCCAAAAGCACAAGTCAAAACTATGCAAGGATTCTCATTCTTTCAATAACAATGTGGTGGTCCTGAAATCATTGTCAAACCATGCAACTCTTTCCTTTAGATATTTATATTCAATATTTATCTATACAAACATCCCTCTCTTTTCATTCAAAAATCATATTTATATCATAGTATAAATCAATACATTTCGTATCATACTTTTTAAGATGCATTTCAAAACAATCCATATCATATGAAAAATAGGATAAATCATATTAAAAGAGGGATTTCATATGAGTCATGCTCTCAATTCAAACATCACATTAAAACACATACATACATATACATAGGATTTCATATCACTCCAGGGGGAGGCCAAAGAACCAAACAATATTAATTAAAGCTTCTAAAACATGCTAGTAATGGTAAAATTCAAACCCTTTTCATAAAATCATGATTTATAAATTTTTAGCATGAATTAAAGAAGGTTTCTTTGCCCATAAATATTTAGGAAAACCCCATGTACCTTAATTTATGACTCTTGAATGAACTCATGCTTTAGGGATGCTATTCGAAAAATTGATGGGTGCTTCTTGTAGCCCTCTCAATGGAGATTCTGAATCTCGGAGAATTATTTAAATCCATGATGAAATCTTAATATATTGTAATCTTTGGGTTGAAATCCAAAGAAGTATCCTTGGAGATTTTGAGAGAGAATGACCTTATTTTGGTGTTTGGGGGATTTAATTCCGTGTTATGACTGAATAGGGGGAAATACCACTTTTTTCCCTTAAAAACACAAAAAAAGAACCTGGAAATTGGGTACATACGATATAGCGTGCGTAGCATGCTAATCGCATGATACTACTGTCTCAGTTATGAAAATGGCCATAACTTTTTGCTCGGGTATCGAATTTTGGCAAAATTGGTATCGTTAAAAATATAATTTGAAGATATTTCATTTGATATATAGTAGGCCATATAATTCGTTATATACAAAGATTTATGATTGATTGAAATTGACCCAAGTTTTGACGCTTACTCAAACTCGAACGATCGGAAAGCTTTCAACTTGTCCTTGAGTTAGGGGAGCTTTATGATCTCAATTCATGCTCAAATAGGTTCCAACACTATATAATTTGATAATCATGCCAAATTTGGATAGGATTTATGACTTTTGGATCATCTACGCATAGAAATGATGGTTTTCATTCTAGCCCAAAATATGGGGTATCAAAGGGCATGAGACTTTGCTAAAAAATGTCTTTCTAATAATATGTGCTCAACTATGAACTATTAATGCTAAGTTCTACTAAATTCATTTTTCAAAATAGCCAATTTAAGAAAATACATACATTACTATAGTTATACAAGATTAAGAATAATTGAAATAAACTGAACTAAAAAATGAGGAAAATATATTGATTTAGGGTAAAAACCCTAATTTAAAATCATGATACTTCATAACTTTTCAAAACCTTGGCATGAGGATGAAAATATATCCTCACTGCACTCTTACATACTTGAGAAGAATATATATACTTGGTTATAATTTTGAAGAGTCATGTTTGAAACCCTAGGTGCTTGACTGCATGAGGAACTTGCTTTTGCATTATGGTTTGAGGGAAGAATAACAGAGATTGACTAGATTCTAATATATGAACCCCATTTTGTAGTTTTAACATCATAGAATTGGTTAAAAAAATAAAGGATTGATAAATATGCCCCTTTTAACACATTTGAAGAGTTTCAAGAAAATAGTCTTATAGTTTGTTCCATGATTTATGGTCTGAGCCATCGAACTCTGTAGGAATTTTGATAAGTTCTTGGATCTATTTTATGGTTAGGTTTGATGGGTCATGATCCATTTTCATGGGCCCATATGTTAAGTCATTACTTATTGGAATGATTTTCAAGATCTCTTGATCTGGTTCACAGCTTGATTCCATAGACAATGGACCAACATCATGGACCGTGGTTGTGTCCATGGTAATACAGGACAACTTGAGCTTTTCATAGAATCAACTAGAAGTCCAAATTCATGATCCATGATCTTGAATCACTAGTCATGGTTTTGTTCATGGATGTTTGGAAATTGGGGTTCATTCAAAAATTTGATTGAAGCACTGAATGAGCAAGGGTTTGAATTTTGAGGTGTTATAAGCATTAATGTTATTGTTGATCTGGAACTCAAATCTATCAAAAGGTTGGATAGATAAATATTTGATAGAATAAAAATATGTTATTTTTGTTTTACTTGAAAAAGTAAATATTTGGACTTATAGTCCAAGTCAAGGTATAATGTCAGTGCGGTACAAATTTGTTTTTATGTGAAAAGTAAAATGAAAATTAAATTGTAAGATGTAACGTACGGTTTATGTCTTGGGCATAAGGTTTTTCACCAAATTTATTGCATTATTATATGGAGATGTGTTCTCCTATGATGGATGCAAAGAGATTTATTTCAGCTTGACGATATTGAAAATCTTGAATACGTACAATGACTGACTGTCATATCTAGATAGATGACAAAGATTATATGTAAATTGTTGAAGGATTTATATGGTTTTAAGATAATTCTATTCAATACCCCCATGGTTGTAAGATTGCCCATGGTCATTTGAAGCACCTTTGAAATCCTAAACCAGTGAATCAATGCGATCTTGACACATCACGTCGATTATCATGTTGATAAATGTTTTCTCCATCTCCCAGCATCCAATTCTAGTAAACCAACACAGACTCGAAGGGGCGCATTGGCTATCACATCAATGCCAATGAAGCGGCACATTGACCTGCGCATCGATGGTTCAGTTTACAGTTATTTAAAAAGTCTTATCCTTAAGGTTAATTAAGTCTTTTTTCCATCACCTTCCGCCCCCATAACACGAAATTTAGCCCTCTTTTAGCAAGTTATATTCATTCTTTCACAAATTGCTCAAGAATAAAAATCCTAGGTGAATTAAATTCAAATTCAAAGCTCAATATTCCACCATTTATTTTCCAGAATTCACCAACTAAGGTATGTAAAGTGTTCATCCAAGGATTACTTCCACCCTTGGATTCCAAGAACTCTTTTAAAGTTCACGTTGAGTGATTTCACGATTTCCATGATTTGAATTAAAGTGTATACATGATTTATTATAAGATTCATGTATAGTTAATTGTTGTGTCCACTTTATCATGTGAATTCATGTTGAAACACTTGGAATTGTGTAATTAGAATTTAATCATGAAGCCTACATGTTGTTTTAGTATTATGTGCATATATTGTTCCCCATAAGTGTTTGATGAATTATCCATGTAAGTTGAATAGTGAAATTATCATGTTAGCATGTATACAAGTGTTTGCTTGAATGTCCAAATGAATGAATTATGACTAAGTAGTTAGTTACCAAAGTAGAATCTGTCATGTCTCAATCAGTAGAATTCAGTCAGTTACAAAACTTAGGAAAACTTAGTGAACTCAGAATCAATCCAGCCTAGTTTAAT
The DNA here is from genome assembly GCF_002878395.1 of Capsicum annuum. Taxonomy (NCBI): domain Eukaryota; kingdom Viridiplantae; phylum Streptophyta; class Magnoliopsida; order Solanales; family Solanaceae; genus Capsicum; species Capsicum annuum. The sequence continues at coordinate 140,313,682 of NC_061115.1, read as the reverse complement.
AAAATCAATTTAGTTCACTTATATAGTATCGTAACAGTTCAGTCTAGCCTAGTACAGTTTAGAATTCAGTCTAGTGTCTATTCAGTTGGGAGTAGGATTTAGCATTGAGTGAACCAAAGGATAGGGACTCACCTGCTTATAGAGGGTAAAATCCTTAGAAGCAGTCCCTGTGTTCCAGAACTACATAGCCAGCATAGGTTGAGACATCAACCTTTCTGCTCTAGGGTTGATGAGGTGATCTACCTGCCATTTGAGGGTACTACCATTCTTATTCAGAGCATTGCCAGATAAGGGTGACTCAGCACTTATCCTTACCCATGGCACGATATTGACACCCTTCTAATTAGAGTTACAAGTTGGACCCTAAATTATTTAGAGAAGGGGCATATCAGTTATATTATTACTTCCCACAGTCTCAGTTTCAGATTCAGTCTCAGTATGGAACTTAGTTCAGCTCCACAGATTCAGGACTGTCAGACGCAGTCACTCAGCTCAGTATGGGATTAGTATAGTTCCACAAAATCAAGACTGTCATATACAGTCTTTTAGTTACTAGTAATTTAGTATCAGTACACTCAGATATTAATTAATCAATATTTAGATTCATTATCTAGTGTTATTATGATCTCAGTACAATTTCCATATTCATGTATGTACTATTATTCAGTCATACTTATAATATTCAGGTAGTATTGTTCATGCATATGAAACCATACATTCCAGCCTACCTCACTGAGAATACCAGTATATTCAAAGTATTGACGCATGCCTTTCTTTTATGCTATGATATCTTATATCATAGGTTCAGACGTACAGACTCCCGAGCACCCTTAGCAGATTAGATTATTAGCAGGCAGAGTCAGTGGTGAGTCCTCATAGTTCGAGGACATAATTATTTATTTTAGCATTTCAGTTCACTTTCAGTAGTCGAAGTTAGTTGGGGACTTGTCCCATCAACTGCATAGTTCAGACAGTTTAGAGGCTTTTCAGACTAGAGTATTTCCAAATAGTTGTTCAATTTTCAGTATTGATGTTTAGTGTTTTTTTTGTATTGTGATACCATATCTAGTATTATTTAAAGTATTGAACCTTATAGCAAGTTTTTTGCCTACTTTTTATATATTTACCGAATTATTATTCAGTTATTACAGCAAGTACCAGTCATGGGTTAGCTTGTGGTCCTATGGGATTATAAGCGCCGTGTAGCGTTTGAGGTACAGAATCGGGGTGTTACAAACTTTGTATTAGAACCTGAGGTTCAACAATATCCTAGGAAGTATGAAAGCCACATCTAGTAGATTCTTGTGCATGGGTGTGTTGCGCGTCACACTTATGGACTGGAGGCTACGTGATGTTTTAGGAAAAGTTTCCCTTCATTAAGCATTCATGTCGTGTGAGTGAGCATGAGCTCCAGTTAAACTCTCATTATAATCCTTTCTCTTTTGTTTATAGAAATATGACTCCAAAGAGGACTAAGGGAAGAGAAACAGGATACTAGCCAAGACTCCAGCCCATCCAGCCAGATCTATTGGACGAACACGTCTCCCATGCTGAGTTCAGAGCAGTATTCACCACCCTAGCTTTTTCTGTGGTAGCCCAGAATAAATTCCCAACTTTTGTTGCGACCAACCCAGTGGCCAATACAGCTGCTTCCAGGATTTGGGACTTACCCGAATAAACCCTCCATTGTTTACTGGGTCTAAGTCAGATAAGGACCCTCGGGAATTTCTTGATCAGGTGTAGAAAGTTACTGATATTATGGGGGTGACCACTGTTTAGAGTGTTGAGTTGGCCGCATATCAGTTGCAATATGTGGCACACTCATGTTTTAAATAGTGGAAAGCAGAAAGAGCCATAGATGCAGGGTCTATAGAGTGGGAAGAGTTTGCCACTACTTTTCTAGATAGGTTCTTCCCACTGGAGTTGAGGAAAGTGAAGGTTCTGGAATTTATCAATCTAAAGCAAGGCAATATGACAGTGAAAGAGTATTCTCTCAAGTTTACTCAATTAGCTAGATATGCTCCTCATGTTGTGGCAGACAATAGATCTCGAATAAGTAAGTTTTTGTCAGGGGTGTCTAGCAGCGTGGTTAAGGAGTGTAGGAACAATGCTTATTAAGGAGATGGACATAACCAGGCTCATGGTCCATGCTCAACAGATAGAGGCGGCCAAGAATAAAGAGAAGGAGAGGGATAGCAAGAGAGCGAGAACAGGTAGTTTTAGCTTCACTCAGCCTGAGTCAGAGGGTGGGAATCGTTCTCAGTTCTGCCCGAAATCTTCAGTCCCAGCACCATCCTCATCTAGTGATCCTGTGCTAAAATTCAAAGACAGCAATACAGATAGGCCATCAGGACCTAAACCACAGGGTAGTGTTCGCAGGGCCCGAACCAATCCCTTTTGTTAGAAGTGTGACAAAAACCACCATGGTATCTGTAGAGCAGGCAGCGATGTGTGTTTAGGGTGTGGCAAGCCACACTATAGAGTCAGATATTGTCCCCAGTCAGGTTCTTAGGGTCATTATAATCATCCCCCATCTCAGTCTGGTTACTTGAATCAGTAGGGTGCTACTTCAGTGCCACTAATGGGCAACACCCAAACAAACTATACGCTCTTCAGTCCCAATAGGATTAGGAGAGTTCTCCGGATGTGGTCACTGATATGTTACAAGTTTATCATTTGCATATTTACACTTTGCTAGAAATTGGACTGGACTGATACTGAGTCTACTGAGTTTTTTCTGAGTTTTGAACTGACTGAAAGTACTACTGATAGTGACATGACATAAATATTCTATAACTGACACTAGCTCTAGGTAAAGAGCTAAATTATCGGGTATTAAATACCCCCAGGACTCGATAGCATAAAAAATAAATCATTGCATAAAGTTGAAAGGCATAACCATATGCACCTGATCATAACTCATTCATAGAGACATTCATCAACCACTGGCATGATATAAGTTGCACATAAGCTAACATGACATAATTGGTTCCCCTTTTTCTTTGTTTATATGAGCAATTATCAAACACTTGGAGAGCATGGGTATTTCACATATCAATAAACATGTAGTAATATCATGGATTCTACATTCAACTTGCAATTCAAGAGTCCAACATGTAGTTCACCAAATTAAATTCAATATTGACTAGTTTGCATAAAACTTAGGACAAATTATGGAATTAGATCATCATTAACATCATAATCATTAACACATTCAAGATCTAATATAAAATCTCTGAAATCAATTAACTTGTATTTAAAAAGAGTTTTTGGAACTCCAAGGGTAGAAGGAAACCCTTGGATGAACACTTCACATACCTTGGTATTCAAATTTTCAAAGAATGATGGAGTGTTCTTAAAGGTTGAATCTTGAATTAGAGATCCTAGGGTTTGCTTCTTGAGAAATTTTGAGAAAGATGAATGGATTTTACCTCTAAAGGGGATTATTTTTGAGTTTTGGGGGCTGACATAAGGTGGAAGTCTTCATCAGTTCAATGGAATTTAAACTGGGAGCTGGGGAAAATAATCATCAATGGGATAGGTGACGCGACACATCAAGATTGCGTCGATCTACTGGTTTGAGCTTTCAAATGTATTTCAAACAAAGTCTGAAAAATCCAAAAATTGTTTGAGAATACCTACTGACCTTCCTGATAATTATTCAACCTAAAAATAATTACTTTAAGGTCATGAGGGCCGTGAAAAAGGATCGCCAACTTATGAAGGCTAAAATAACTCTAAGTATGACTTGGCTGAGATACTGAGGAAAACTTGAGATGATGCACAGGGCACCTACGTATTGAATCGTGACAACATATAGGGTATCTAAAACTGAGGAATAACACCTGAACTGAGCTGAACTCGTAACCACATGGTTGCTTGATCTTAGAATAGTTATATTCATGAGACTTCGAATAGAGCGACTAGATGGAAAGATAGGAAACCCAACCATATGAATATTGTCTGCCTAACTACTAAACTGAATTATTGGTTTTACGGACTAACTTATGCTGAAAATTTATATTCGACTGGATCCTTTCTTTGACACTCTTTCTATAGAGTTCTAGTGGCTTTAGGGAGTAAGGAGTCTTGGCATCGCTAAATAAAATAGTTAAATTAGAAAATCACATCCTGGCTAAAATTCTATAATATGAGTCGAGGCCTATGAAACATCATCTAAGATAAAGTGACTAAGCTTTATGCACTGCAACTATAAGTTTTCAAGCTTAGATATATCCCTTGAATACTCTCTCGACTATACTCTTCACCTTAGTACAACATATCACCTGAGACTACTGAAACTATTCACATAGGTGCTGAACACGAGTGCATAAGCATACTAACTTATTTGATTATCTGAATGGCTGATAGCTGAATACTTGGTCATGTAATATTGAACTGGACTTAGACTAAACAACTGGACTGGAACTATAGAGTATTATACATATGAGGTAAGGAATGACTATGTAACAAGAGATAACTGAGCTTGAATTTGTGAAAATTATGTTATTTGAGAATGCAACCAAGCACATAACATGATTTGAAATATTTTGTCAACTAAGGTACTGAAATACTGATGACAAATAGCTAATAACTATACACAATGGTCAAGCAAACCTGAAACTAAAATGAGTTACTGATTTGAGTACTCGACTGAGATTGTGACTTAGACTGTAACTAAGATGGTAACTGAGACTCATACTGGAACAGAATACTTAGTAACTAATAGCTGCGATTATTGATAATTGGGTAACTGACATAAATTAAGAATCTAAATAGACACTCACACTCTGTATTTTCTCAGCTTCTCTTCTCAGGAAAAAATCTAATTTCCCCGCTTCAGCAACTATATGCAACTTCTTACTAGCCATTTACTGGAACACTAACTTGAAATTCAAGCTTATGTTCTTAGCTACAGCCTCGTGCAAGAAAGCATACAAAAATATTTCCATTAACATAAAACCTTTACTCTCTCCCACCTAAGCAATCGCTCATCACTATATTATTTTGTAAGGAGAGTCCACTAAAGGATTAAAACATAAGGACCTGATGTATGCATGAATACTATACCAAACTTGACACTTAAATGAGGTCTGAGAAATAGAATATCAACACCATAGATTTATCAAAAGATCTAAACTGAGGATATACATGATGAACTCTGAACTTAACCGATCGCTAAAAGTGTAGCATGGGTCATGGAAACTGAGAATACTGTACATCATGAAATGGGTATCTGAGTCATGAGTTGCATGACCTAAGTCTGGAGTTTTTGTATTCATGGAACATGGTTCATAACACTGAGTGAACTAAAATTCCTTATACTAGGAACTGTAAGCGTACATGATTTTTGCTAACGTGCTCAAACATGAGCCATGATCATAGAGCTAACATATACGACATGAATAAATATCATGATAGCTGATAGGTTTTGAGAGTCTGAAGTACAAATTGGAGATGATCTGTATGATTATTCTCAATACAGGAATAGACAAGAATGTCATCGATGAAGAATGTAATGAACATTTCTAGGTACTGCTTGAACACATAACCCATTTATCCTATGAAACCTACTGGAGCATTAGTAAGACCAAATGACATGACTAGGAATTCAGAGTAACCATATCGAGTTCTGAAAGCTATTTTTCAAATGTCACATTCTCTGAATCTGAGTTGATGATAGCCTAATCTGAGTTATATCTTAGAAAATTAACTAGCACCCTAAAGTTGGTCAAACAATCCATCAATTCTGGGAAGTGGATACTTGTTCTTGATTGTGACTTTATTTAGCTGATGGTAGTCTATATATATTGTGAGAGAACCATCTTTCTTACGCATGAATAGAACTGGTGCACCCTACGTGGACACACTGGATTTGATGAATCCCTTATCTAGGAGATCTTTCAACTGTTTCTTTAATTCTATGAGTTATGCTGGAGCCATTATATATGGAGAAATAGATATGGGTTGAGTATCTGGAATAAGGTCTATTTTGAAGTCGATTTCCATTGTTATAGGAACTCTAAGAAGATCTTCTAGAAATATGTCTGGGAATTCAAATGCTACTGGCATTGATTAAGGATTAGGGGTTTCTGAACTAGAGTCTTGGACTCGAATGAGATGGTAGACATATCCCTTAAATATCATTTTCCTTTCCCTAAGGTAGGAAACAAGCTGAGCCCTAAGTGCTGAAGTACTACCCCTCCACTCGAGATGGAATCATTCAAAAAATGAAACTGGAAAATTCTATTTCTGCAGTCTAATGAGACATAGTAGGAATGAAGCCAATCCATGCTGTGAATGACATCAAAATCGGTCATCTCTAATTCAACTAAGTCTGCTGAAGTGACTTTCTAAGATACCTTAACCAGATAGTTTCTGTATACCCATTGGGCTATGATAAATTTCCTCACTGAGGTAAAGACTGAGAAAGGCTTTGCTAGAATTTTAGGACTGACTCCAAATTCAACATCTATATAAGGAGTTACAAAAGACAAAGAAGCTCCTGGATCTAGTAAAGAATAAACAAGCAAATAATAAACTTATAACATACCAGTGACCACATCATGAGAACTTTCCTGATCTTTTTAGGATGGAAGGGCATAGAGTCTATTTGGGTGTTGGCCACTAGTGGTACTAGAAATGGGACCCTACTGATTCAGGTGATCGGACTGAGCTGGGGAACAATTTTGCTGACCCTAGAAACCTGGCTGGGGACAATCTCTGACTCTGTGACCTTACTTCCCACACCCAAAACATACATCACTGCCATCTTTGTAGATACCCTGGTGGTTTTGGCCATATTTTAGACATAGGGGATTGGTTCAACCACTCTTTGGCCTAGATGTTCTAGCCCTCTTATTCTTTCTCCCTTTTTTCTTACGCCTCTCATCCTTACTCTACAGAGCATGAGACATAATCCTAGATAGGATAACAACCAAATGATTTGTCTGAGTAACTATTGAATGAGCTAAGACGGTGAAAGCAGCCCTAAAATCAGCATGAGAAACATGCTCATTCAGGGGATCTGCCTGAACGTGCGGAGGGGATGACTAGTGTTCATTACTTTTTTCATTAGATTCTCTGTAAGATATGTGTAATACTCCAAAATCTCATTATGAAATGTCACACGATGCTTAAGACTACAAGTAGCCCTAAGCTAACCCTTTGAGCCTGTTACTACTTCTAACACTTACTTTTAAGATGGATAAATCAAAACAATGGCACTGTCATAACATATCTAAACTGAAATAACAAAAGAATACTATTTAGAGTCTAGTTTGAAAAAGCCTCTACTACTCAAGAACTAGAGAGCCATTAGGACAGATCCCCTACTGACTCATACTCAACTGAAAAGAAATAACCCAACTACTATGAAGACTGAAATCAGGGAAAATAGGTCCTCGAACCATAAGGACTCACCAACTATGGAGGTGTAGATCAAGGTACTCAGAGATCACTGACGCTGCCGAGACTGAGCACCTGAACCTATATTATGAGACAATGTAGCACACAGCCGTATATATGGATCAGTACTTTGAGGATATACTGAGTATATGGGGGTGTATACGATACTTAAAATAATAATAATAATATTATTAATCTTTCAAGAAATTATGCATGCTAACATAACTGACTCACATAACTCGAATAATCTCAAAGTGCATATCTCATAAATTATGAATAATGGAACACATAATATAAATCTCATCTCATGGAACAAACTTTACTTTAGAAACTGATTACTTACTCTTACTAATAGGGAAAACTACTTTCTTCATGGGGAAATTTTACTTTAAGAAACTACTCTGAAAAATCTTGCTACTAGGGAGGTTCTCTTAACCGACATAAACCATGCGAGCAACATGAAGTCCAACATCTTGTCTTCCTAAGAAAGAAACCTCACATTGGAGAGAGGCATCATGCTATTACCAGGGAGTATAACCTCAACTCAGTGATCAGTATCTCGGCCTCGGGCCCATAAATCTCAATCATATGGTGGCACGTAGTTCTATGGTATGAAACCATTCTAACTTATCCAACTTGGTGCTAAATACTACTCCCTTTAGTCAGCTATGCTCATCTCATGGAAATCCACTTTAAAATAATCTCGTGGTTTATACAGAACCCAACTATAAAATCTGTAATCTCATTTAGAAAAGTGGATTTCAAAGCTACTATGACCGTTAAGGCCAAGGCTTTCTCAATAATCTCAAAATACTTAAATCATAGGTGCTTATAGCATAAAAGTTCTTAAAATTACAATCTCAAATAGGGATTAATAACCCATATATCAATCTCACGGTAAGACATATCAAATTCATACTCGATATCATAAAGATTCATAAATTATATAAAAATCTGGAAATTTTCAGCAATATGCATTATAATCTCAACATACTCATGTACTTCAATTTCTAAAACATTGAAACCATCATAATCTTAAGAACTGAAACACAGGGCGTAACCCATACTTTAGTTTCATAAGAAAACATGCAAAACCATATATCTTTGTAATTAAAAAAACTTTTGGGAACAAGGATGAAAGGAGTATCCTTGTTCAAACCCCGCATACGTTAGATTATGACTTGTAGATGAACAAGCTTGCTTGAGACTCTTTTTCCTACTCTTGAGGGAGGTTTCTTGAAGCTTTTGACTTGGGAACCTTGAATCATAACTAAATTTGTAGAAACTATGGTGGAATCTTAAAGTTTATGGAGAAAGATTTAGATTTGCTCTTGAGGGCTAATCTTGAGAGAAAACCCTAGTTCTTGATGCTTTGGATGATTTTGAAGTTCTATGCTTCGTTTTGATATATCTAGGTTTTAAAAAAGGTTGAAAAAAACAAAAATCCCTTTTAAAAATGGCTTTAAAATTGCTAAATGAGATCAGCGACGGCTCGTGTGATGGTCCGTCACTGGCTCGATAGTCCATCGGTCCGACCATCGCTCTTAGACTAAAATAAGGGCTCACTGTATTAGTTACAATGGCTTGGATGATGGTACATCACAAGCTTGACAGTCCGTTGTCCTGACCATCGCACTTGGTCAGTGGATGGAACAGCTCGAGCGATGGTCCATCGTAAGCTTGATGGTCTGTCAACCTTCCCATTGCACCTGGGTGGTTCTGATAGCTCTCAATAAAATGGGTATAACTTCTCACTCCGATACTAAATTTGGACAAAATTGGCATCATTGGAAAGCTAATTAAATTTCCCACATGACAAAAAGTAAAAATTTAAAAAACTCTATCTGATTTAAACACTACTCACTTTAGAAGTCATTCCTTAATCTTATAGAGATACAATTTAGACTTATGGAAGCATAATGAAGAGATGAATTAGACTAAGAGTTTAACTTGAGCTCATACTCACTTGCACGACATGAATACTAAAAGAAGGGAGACTTTTCCTAAAACAACTAGTAGCCTCTTGTCCATAAGTAGGAACGCTACATATCTCTACACAAGACTTTACTAGATATAACTTTCAGACTTCCTAGGAATCCTTTTAACCTTAGGCTCTAATACAAAGTTTGTAATACCTCGAGTTTGTACCCCAAACACTATACGGTGCTCATAATCCTGATGGACCACAAGTCAACCCTTAACTGGTACTTGCTGCAATAACTGAGCAATAATACTATATTATGTAGAAATTAGGCAAAAACTTGCCATAAGGTTCAAAACTGTAAATAAATTTTAAGTATGGTACATCAATACTAAAATTGAATATCTGTCTATAAATACTCTAATCTAAAAATCCTCTACTATTTAAATAAGGATCTGATGGGACAAGTCCCCAACTAACTCCGACTACTAAAATAATCTTAGTACTGAAATACTGTAATGATAAATCTATTCTCAAATAATAAGGACTCACCACTAGTTTACTGGTGATAAATCGGGATGCTAAGTATAATCAGGAGCCTATGTATCTGAACCTATGATATAAGACATCATAGAGCAAAATAAAGGTATGCATCAGTACTTTGAATGTACAGGCATGCTAATTGAGGTAGGCTAAAGTGCATGGGTTCATATGCATAAACAATACTGATTGAATAACATGATTATAACTGAATGAGAGTACATGCATGAAATACATAAACTATAACTGAGGTCATGATAATGCTGGATACTGAGTTCTAAATTATTGATTTACTGATATTTGAGTTTACTGATACTATATAATTGATAGATGAATGACTATAGATGACAGTCCTGATTTTGTAAAATTATGCTGAGTTTTGTATTGAACTGAGGGACTGTCTGACAGTCCTGATTTTTTATAGAACTGAACTGAGTTCTATTCTGAAGAATGAAACTTAGAATGTGGGAGGTAATTATCTAACTGACATGCCTCTTTTTGAATAGATTGGGGTCCAACCTGTAACCCCAATTGGAAGGGTATTAGTACCATGCCATGGGTAAAGACAACTGTGAGTTAACCCTCTCTGACAGGGTGCTCTTTTTTCAACCCTCACTGAAAGGAAAACTCGTGTGAGATGTATCAACCTTAGTCTGGCAGGAAGATATCTTAAACTACGCAAGTTACATAGTTCTGTAATGCAGGGATTTATGCTAAGGTTCAAACCCTCTGCTGGCAGGAATGCCCCCATCCCTGGGTTCGCTCGATGTTGAATCCTACTCCTAACTGAATTGACACTAAACTGATTCCTAGTTCATACTAGGATTGACTAAACTTTTACTAATTATGCTGTCTAATTGAACTGAACTGAGTTTACTGAGTTTCATTTTCTAAAGGACTACTACTGAATTCTGTTAACTGATTAAATTTACTGAGGTTTGAATTGAATACTAAACTAGACGGGATTGATACTGAGTCTACTGAGTTTTTCCTGATTTCTGTAACTGACTAAGAGTACTACTGATTATGAAATGACTGAGATTATTCTATAATTAACACTGGCTCTTGGTAAATAACTAAATTTTTGGGTATTTAATACCCCCAAGAATCGATAGCATAAAAAATAAATAATTGCATAAACTTGAAAGGAATAACCATAGGCACCTGATCATAACTCATTCATAGAGACATTCCATCAAACATTGTGATACAAGCATGAGGTGCACAAAATTGTATAAGGAATTGTTAAAGGTTTAAACTTCAGAATTGGCAAGTGTTTGAAGCATTTTAAAGCCATGTTAAGTTGAAGGAGGAGAAGGGAACTATTACACTCGAGAGGTGCCTCACTTGAACGAAAAAATATACTTTGCACACTATGATTTGACACTCAAGAGGCACCCTATTTAGGGCTATTATTGTCTTTTAAGACTCCCTTTTTACACTCCATAGGAGCACCCTTTATTAAGGGTATTTTTGTCCTTGTTTGTAATAAGTATAAATAGGAACTTTAGCTCTTATTTTTCCTTAGTTTTGACATAATGAATTGAGTGAATTTTTAGATTGTAATGTTAGTGTTAGCTTCTAGTATTATCCTTCTCCATAAGAGAGAGAAACCGAATTTGGGTTACCACAATTGATGGAATTCACTTGTATTGACAAATTGGCAAGAAAGGTGGGTTTTTAGGAGTGTGAATTCCCTTGGTCCACCTAATCAGAAGGTTTGAGCTTCTATAAGTGAGGTGTGATTGATGGTGCGATACACCATCTTTAGTTAATCACTTGGTAGAAGTAAGGGTCTTTCTATCTATCCTTTAATTTCAAGCATTCTTGTTCCTCATCCCTTTTCTTTGTGTTGTTTTTCTCTTTATGTACTTGCTGATTTTTCCATCATTTATGTCCATTTCATGAATTCTTAGTCATCTCTTGTATTATTTGGTATCAAAGCCACGTTTTAGGTTTGTTCATACAACCCTAAGTCTTGGATTATTGATTACCTTGAAGAAAATCAACAAAAAAGAGTGTTGAAAATCAAAAATCTCACAAAAAAATTGTTAAGCCGATTTTGTGTTTTGACAGATTTTTAGATCTTAGATCTACTTTGTTTTTGTGTGTTTTGTTGGTTTCAAGTGCTATATTCTTTTTCCCTAGCACCTAGGGAGTCTAGATCTACATTTGGAACAAGATTTGGTTGAGTTTGGGCTAAGATTTGGTGTTTTGAAGCTTTTGAGCTTAGATCCGTGTGCATTTTGAAGTTAGAGGTTGGTTTGTTGCTGAGTTTTTGTTATTTGAGTTCACCTTGGCATAAGGAACCTAGATCTACAAAAAAAAAATCAGATTTGGAGTTCATTTGGTTAGGGGTCAAACTTTAGTCAACTCTTAAATATTCATCTTGTTCTTCCATGTTCATCAAGTCTTGCTAAGGAAGAATATTCAAAGAGTGTGTTTGATCCAAAAAAGGAGAAGAAAGAGAGTGCACTTGGTGTTTGTGAAAGAATATTCCTTGGCATATTCATTGTCATCCAAAAAAAGAAGAGACAAAAGAATAATCAAAGTACAAAATCAAGTACATTCCAAGTACAAAGGGAGGGACCATTGTTTTTGAATTCATTTAAAGCTCCAAAAAGGCTTTCAAACCTATATTTTTCCCTCCCAAATGAAATTCTTCTTCACCAAAGGGGTTCTAGGCCGAGACTTGAGAATTAGGGTTGAAAAAAAATTGAAAACTCAACATCCAATCACAAGTTGCCATGTCATCACTAGCTAATCGAACAAATTGAGTTCTTAGGTAGATTTCCTAGTTTCTAATTGTTTTTTTTAGTTTCAATTTTGTTATTCTTTCACTAATTAGAAAACTAGTAAGTACCTACTAGTTTGGTAATTAGATTAGAGTCCAATTATTTTGTGTCTTCAATTTTTGTGTGCTTTTCTCATTTTTAATTTGTAGTAATTTGTTGGTTCAAGTCTGTGCATCATTTTATTTGAGTCATATCAAACAAAAATCGATTCTGGACCAAGAAATATTCACCACTCAACTCACTTACCAAGTATTGCCAAGTATTCAACACTTGTGAGACCAAGTGTGAAGTGAGATCCGAGTGTGAGTGTGTGAGGCTATTTGAACTAACTTGTTTGTTCATTTTGTAGGTTTTTGCCTTTGCTGTTTTTTGCTCTTTTTAGGTACCTTGACAATGGAAGGAACAACATCATCCACTCCAAATAGTTATAATATTTATACTACCACGAATCCTTTGGAAAATTTCCATCGTCACCTTGAAAGTCTATGCCAATTGATGATTGAAGCATGCCATCTAAGACGAATCACCACTAACCAAGATAATAGCATTTTTCCTAGTATCAATTCTCTTTGTGTGAAGGTTCAAGGTAATATACATCCACTAGAGGATTCAAGGAGAGTTCCACAAGAACACATGGTTGTTGATCAAATGGAGCTCTTGGCTAAGAATTCCAACTTTGGGAAAAATGACAAAGTGGTGATGCAAGGAAGAATTCTTGACAAACTCCCTTGTAATGTGGAGCATGAAGGATTCCATAATTCAAACCCAAGTGAATAACACACTTCTCATGATCTACAAGGTAACAAAGCTATCTTCTACACTCCTATAAACTTGAATTGTTGTGATGTGGCTAGTAGTGGCCAAAGTGGTGTAGTTTCGGATTTTCTTATTGAAGAAGTGTGCGAATCTTTCTTTTTTGATACTATTTGGTATTGTTGGGTTGCATAAGGACCAAAATCTTGTTGTGAGTATGCAAGCGCTAGTTGATCCTTTAGATGACAAAGTCAATTCTTTTCATAAGAATGATTTGTGTCCATCTAGTGCCACTTATAACTTGAATAAGATTCCATTACCAAGGGACAAGAGTATTCAAACACTAGTGGGCTGCCCTAGTACAAACCAAGGTAACTTGGGTATATTCTACACTCCCTTGAGTTTAAAAAGTTGTGATGTGATTTTGGGTACATCTAGTGTAGAAGTACATGCTTCCTTCTTTGATGATGCTTTGGACACTGCACCCATTTGATGCCGGTGTACTAGTGGGGTGGGGAAGGGATTGTTTCAGCTTGAGCTTATTATCCCTTGATGTTTACCTTAGCCCTATCCTTTGTGATGCATATACTAAATATTTCATGGACAAAATAAGGGATTTCTGGTTGTATTTTAAAAGTGTACCCCGTCGGCATAAAGTCTTCACACTTGATTCCTTTTTATACTACCTCTTCACCTATGATAATACCATGCTAATTTTGAATTTGTATTATGTAGAGTAGGAAGTTTGGTGTCTGGTTTCCTTGTTTGAATGATAGTGATATATGGGTGAGGTGGACCTTTGGATCAATAGTGGAACCATATTTGATGAGGTCCTTTGTAGAGGTAATGAAACAAATGTATCTTATGGTTCCTAAGCCAAAGGTAGTCTTACCTTTTGGGTATAGTCAAGCCGTTAAGACCATTGTAGCTTCCTTATCTCTTGATGTTTTCCAAAACCACCTCCTTTATGCCATTCTTTCTAAGCTTTTCATGTCACACACAAAGGACCCGTGGTTGTATTTCAAATGTGAACAACCTTGGCGTGTTAAAATATGTGATAATTTTAGGTTGCACTCTCCTCTCTTTGATGCATATCTTATTCATGTCCTTTGTGTTTCTTGTAGTAAGTGTTTCATGATTATTACAAAGGATTGTTGGCTATATTCTAAGAGTGCCCCCTTGGTATGTTCATATAATTTGGCACTAATGCTAACCCTCCTACCAAGAGGATTGTGTGCTTGTTTTTCTCCTCTCTTTGGTGTTGCAATATCTGAATTTGAGGACAAATTCCTTCAAGATGGAGAGGATGATACAAGAATGAGGTGCACAAAATTGTATGAGGAATTGTCCAAGGTTCAAACCTCAAAATTGGCAAGTGTTTGGAGCATTTTAAAGCCTTGTCAAATTGAAGGGCGAGAAAGGAACCATTACACTCGAGAGGTTCCTCACTTGAAGGACAAAATGGACTTTGCACACTATTATTTAACACTCAAGAGGCACCCCATTTTAGGGCTATTGTTGTCTTTTAATACTTTCTTTTTACACTCCAAACGAGCACCCTTCATTAAGGGTATTTTTGTCCTTGTTTGTAATAAGTATAAATAGACACCCTAACTCTTATTTTTCCTTAGTTTTGACATAATGAATTGAGTGAATTTTCAGATTGTAATGTTAGTGTTAGCTTGTAGTATTCTCCTTCTCCTTAAGAGAGAAAAACTGAATTTGGGTTATCACAATTGATGGATTTCACTTGTGTTGACAAATTGGCAAGAAAGGTTGGTTTTGAGGAGTGTGAATTCCCTTGGTCCATCTAACAGGAAGGTTTGATCTTCTATTGGTGAGGTGTGATTGATGGTTTGATACACCATATATTGTTAATCACTTGGTAGAAATAAGGGTCTTTCTATCTATCCTTTAATTTCAAGCATTCTTCTTCTTCATCCCCTTTCTTTGTGTTGTTTTTCTCTTTATGCGCTTGCTGATTTTTGCATCTTATATGTCCATTTCATGAATTCCTAGTCTTCTCTTGTATCATACTGGCATGAAATAACTTGCACATAAGCTAACATGGTATGATTATTTTCCCTTTTTCATTGATTACATGAGCAATTTATCAAATACATGGAGAGCATGGGTATTTCACATATCAATAAACATGTAGTAATATCATGAATTCTACATTCAACTTGCAATTCAAGAGTTCAATATGTAGTTCACCAAATTAAATTCACAATTGACTACTTTCCAGGAAACATTGGACAAATCATGGAATTATATCACTTTTAACATCATAATCATTTACATAATTAAGATCCAACATGAACCATGAAATCAATTAACTTGTATTTGAAAAGAGTTTCTTGAACTCCAAGGGGGGAAGGAAACTCTTGGATGAACACTTAACATACCTTGGTATTCAAATTTGAAAAGAATGATGGAGTGTTCTTGAAGCTGAATCTTGAATTAGAGATCCTAGGGTTTGCTTCTTGAGAAATTTTGAGAAAGATGAATGGATTTTTGTAATACCCCGTACTTTTTTTCCAAGCTAATTTCATCCTAAGAATGTCTAGTATTAGTTTCTAAATTGAATGACAGATATCCATGAGGAATTTTCAAGATTTCCACTTTTTGTCATGTGGGAAATTCAATAAGCTTTCCATCGATATAAGATTTGCCCAAATCCTATAATCGGCACAGAAGTTATGACTATTTTAAGTTTCCATCATAAAATAGTACCATATTAGTCAGTGGCGTATTGCGCCATAAGAGGAAATGGAATTTAGAAAATTCCAGTAGGGGTCCGCGATTATGGTGCATTGCACCAGGGCCCAAATTCAAAAATGTCCTTTTTCCAATGTCTTAGCGTGATTTTCTCCGCGTCACGCCAAAGTTCCAGATCATAAAAGAAGGGGGCAACGCGATGGCTCTGCATTGCGCCATCCTCAGTTTACCAATTGTCAAATTCCAGTGACACAGTGTGATACCTCTGCATCACGCCAAGGGTCTATTTCAAGAAATATTTTACTAAAATTAGAAGACGCATCTTGGGTTAAAAGGGTCAACTTCCCACCCCTATTTAAGTCCTTTAACACATGATTCAGCAACTTTTCACCCAAAATATAATAGTTTCTCTCAAGAACAAGCTAGGGTTTTCATAGAAGATCCAATTTCAAGAAGGTTTCACCATCAATCTTCACGAAATCATGAATTAAGGTATGTGTAGTGTTCATTCATGGACAATTTTCGTCCATGAAGCCCAAGAACCTCTTTTCTAAATTCAAGTTTATGGATTTTCTTCTAAATTTCATGTTGGGTTTGGTTTGTGTATATTGAGAATGATCAATTGAATTCAAATCCATGTTGGGTGATCAATTTTATGTGGAATTGATTTGTATCGATGTACATTCATGCGAACCTTTGAATTAACCCTAGGATGATGAAATTAGAGATGAATCATGACGATTAATTATTGTATAATGTTGTTTACGTGTGCTATGCCTACCATGTGTTTGATTAAATGCCTAGATGAAGGAACAATGGCCAACTAGTATGATATCATGAAATCCCCATGTATGTACAAGTTATTCGTATCACATGTTTCGATGAAATGCTTTTCTAAATGTATTATGGATTATGATGTTAGTTATCTGTTCAAGTAAGTTATGCTTGGCCAGTTTTCTTCCATTGAGTCCTAGGGGTACTTTTACCCAAAATATTAGTTGTGTGCCTAGAGCTATGTCATGTTTTCAGATACTCTCAGTCAAGCTATGAATCCTTAGATTCAGACAGTCTCATGACACAGGAAAATCTCCTTGATCTCATAAACTCAGTTATTTGTCAGATGTCAGTAGTATTCCGTTGGTCAATGGAATTTGGTAATTCAAATCATGTTCAGTTCAGTAAATCATGTTCATTGTCCATTCAGATGTGAATAGAAATTAGCACCGAGTGAACCCAAGGATGGGGACAATCACTATCGGATGAGGGTGTGATCCTTAGCAGTCATCCTTGTATTCCAGAACAATGTAGCCAACATAGATTAAGATATCAATACTGTCCGATGAGGGTTGATGAGGTGGATAAACACTTTTAGATAAGGGCCCTACTATTCTCATATAGAGGACACTATCAGATGAGGGTCGCCTACAGCTTGTCCTTACCAATGGCGTGGTATTGGCACCCTTCCAATTAGGGTTAAAGATTGGACCCCAACTCAGCCATAATCACTTATCAGGGGCATATTAGTTAGATAACTACTTCCCACAGTTTCATGGTACAGAATCAAGACTGTTAAACACAGTCAATTAGTCTCAGTAATAGACGTCAAATAGTTTTTCAGATTTCAGGACTGTCAGATATAGTCAACTCAGATATAGCATGGAACTCAGATAGTTCCATCAGATTCAGGACTGTCAAATATTGTCACTTATGTTATCAGTTATATTCAAATTCAGTAATCATATTATCACAGTATTAGTGTCAGTTGTTATGTCTCGTGCATGTATTCTCACGCTCATGATAGTTAGTTAGTTATTATTTTTGTTCACGCATATGAACCCCATGTATTCAGCCTACCTCACATGCATACTAGTATATTCAAAGTACTGATGCATTTGTGCTATGGTGTCTTATACAATAGGTTCAGAGACACGAGCTCCAGAGCAACAGTAGACTCCAGATATCGGCAGACAGAGTTAGAAGTGAGTCCTTATTTTTCTAGTATATGATTATTTCCCTATTATCTCATTAATCAATTTATTTGTTAGAGTTAGATGGGGACATATCCCATCAACACCTTACTCAGATAGCTCAGTCAGTTAGAGGCTTTCTAGACTATCATGTTTCAAACTTCAGTATGTTTAGTTTTGTTTTAGGTATTCTATGACCCCACACAGATGTTATATCATTCAAATCATGTTCATTATTGAACCTTATGGCCTTTCAGTGAATGTTTTTGCATTATTATGTCATATTATGCAGTGTAAAGTACAGATATTAGTCATGGGTTAGCTTGTGGTCCTTTAGGGTCATGAGCACCATGTAGCATTCTGGGTACCATATTTGGGGTGCTACGAACTTGGTATCAGAGCCTAAGGTTCAATAAAGTCAAGGAAGTCTGAAAGCCGCATCTAGTAGATTCTTGTACATGGGTGTGTTGCACGCCATATTTATGTACATGAGGTTATAAGATGTTTTAGGAATAGTTTCCCCTCTTTAAGTATTCATGTCATGCCAGTGAACATAATCTCAAGTCCATCTATCAGTCTAATCTCTTTTCCCCTTTTCTTCTACTGAACATGCCTCTTAAAATAAGAAATGGAAATTAGTTAGACCCTCATCCCAAAGATCCTTTGGGCGATCATGTTTCTCATACGGAGTTTAGGGTCGTATTCACTACTCTTACTCAGTCAGTTTAAATGGCCAGTAGTCATTCCGGCCAACCCAGTGGCTAATTCAGCTGCAACTAGGATTTGGGACTTCACCCGAATGAATCCTCCATCCTCTCTCAAGTCTAAGGTAGATGACGACCCTTGAGGATTCCTAGATATAGTTCAAAAGTTGAGAGACATCATGGGGATGACTATTGTTGAGAGTGCTGAGCTAGTTGCATATCAGTTATAGGATGTGGCTCATACTTGGTTCAAACAGTGAAAGTCAGTGAGCTCAGATGATACAGGTCCTATAGATTGGGAGGAGTTTGTAACTGCATTCTTATATAGATTCTTTCCCCAAGAGCTTAGAGAGGCTAAGGTGCTAGAATTTATCAACCTCAGGCAGGGCAATATGACGGTGAAAAAGTATTCTCTTAAGTTTACTCAATTAGCTAGATATGTCCCTCATGTAGTTGCAGACAGCAGAGCTAAGATAAGTAAGTTCACTTCAGGGGTAAATGATAGTATGGTAAATGAGTGCAGATCTGCCATGCTAAACAGTGACATGACTTTAGCCCATATTGTGACTCATGCTCAGTAGATAGAGAAGCAGAAGATTATGTAGAAAGAGAAGCAGAATAAGAGAGCGAAGATAGGTAGTTTCAACTTCGCTCAGCCTAAATCAGAAGGAGAAAACCATTCCTAATTTTGTCCTAAGTCATCAGTTCCACCCCCTTCTTCAGCTAGTGCTCCAGTTTCTAAGTTCAGGGAGGGTAATAGAGATAAAGCACTAGATTCTAGGTCTCAGGGCAGTGTTAGAAATACCCGAACTAATCCCCTTTGTCAAACTTGTGGTAAGAACTACAAGGATGCTTGCAGAGTGGTAGAAATGTCTATTTCGCTTGTGGCAAGCCAGGACACAGATTCAGAGACTGCCCTCAGTCAGGTTATTATAGTCATCTCTGCTCCTTAGCTCAGTTCAGCCATCCGAATCGGCAAGGTGCCACCACCAGTGCTATTAGCGGGCAATTCCCAAATTGTCTTTATGATCTTCAGTCCCAATAGGATTAGGAAAATTCTTTTGATATAGTTACTGGTATGTTATAGATCTTTCATGTGCATGTTTAAGCTTTGCTAGACCTAGGAGCTTCTTTGTCTTTTGTTACTCCCTGTATAGAAGGCGATTTTGGAATCAGTCCCAAAATCCTAGCAGAGCCCTTTTCAGTCTCTACCCTAGTGGGTATAACCATCATAGCCCAGCGGTATACAGGAACTGCTCGATTATGATATTTCAGAAAGTCACTTTCGCACACTTAGTCAAATTAGAGATGACTGATTTTGATAGTATTTTCAGCATCGATTGGCTTCATTCCTGCTATGCCACTATTGACTATAGAAACAGAATAGTCCAGTTTCAATTTCCAAATGAACCTGTCCTTGAGTAGAAGTGTAGTACTGCAGCATTTAGAGGTCAACTTATTTTCTACCTTCGGGCATGGAAAATGATATCTAAAAGATGTGTCTATCATCTTGTTTGAGTTAAGGACACTAGTTTCGAAACTCCCAGCCTTGATTTAGTCCCATTCGTGAATGAATATTCAGATGTCTTTCCCAAAGATCTTTAATGAATTCCTCCCATAAGGGAAATAGACTTCGGTATTGATCTTCTTTCAGATACTCAGCCTATCTCTATTCCGCCATAAAGAATGACACCTGTAAAACTCAAAGAATTGAAAGAGCAATTGAAGGATCTCTTAGATAAGGGATTTATCAGACCCAGCGTTTCCCTTTGAGGTGTTCCAGTACTATTCGTGCGTAAGAAATACGGTTCTCTTAGGATGTACGTAGACTACCGTCAACTCAATAAGGTCACGATTAAGAACAAGTATCCTCTTCCTAGGATCGATGACATATTTGATAAACTTTAGGGTGCCAGTTATTTCTCTAAGATAGACCTCAGATCCAGCTATCATCAGCTCATAGTTAGAGAATGCGACATTTCGAAAATAGCTTTCCATACTCGGTATGGTCATTTCGAATTCTTAGTTATGTCCTTTGGTAAAAACAATGTACTAACAAATTTTATGGACTTTATGAACCGTGTGTTCAAGCAGTACCTGGACATGTTTATCATAGTCTTCATAGATGATATTTTGGTCTATGCCTGCAGTGGGCGTGATTATGTATACCATCTTAGGATAGTACTTTAGACTCTCAGAGATTATCAGCTATTCGCTAAATTTAGTAAGTGTGAATTTTGGCTAAGTTTAGTAACATTCCTTCGTCATATCATTTTTGGTGATGGCATTAGAAAGAATCCTCAAAAGATTGAAGTAGTAAGAAACTGGCCTCGCCCTGTCTCTCCATCAGATATTAGGAGTTTCTTGGGTTTGGCCGGCTTATACAGGCGGTTTATTGAGGGATTTTCTTCTATTGCATCCCCTATGTCTAGATTGACTCAGAAGAAAGTCAAGTTTCAGTTGTTAGATCCTTGCGAGAAGAGTTTTCAGGAGTTGAAAACATGACTCACCTCAGCTCTAGTATTAGCTTTTTCGGATGGTCTAGATGGTTTCATAGTGTATTGTGATACAACAAGAGTAGGTTTTGGTTGTGTCCTCATGCACAATGGTAAGGTCATAGCCCACGCCTCCAGACAGCTTAAGCCCCATGAGAGGAATTATCCTACTCATGATCTTGAGTTAGAAGCCATAGTCTTTGCCTTGAAGATTTGGAGGCATTATCTATATGGTGTTCATGTAGATGTGTTCACTAATCATAAAAGTCTTCAGTATGTCTTTTCTCAAAAAGATCTCAATCTTCGTCAGAAAATTTAGTCAAATCTCTTGAAAAATTATGACATAAGTGTCTTTTTATCATCTGAGCAAGGCCAATATAGTGGGCGACGTTCTCAGTAGACTGTCCATGGGTAGTGTTTCTCATGTTGAGGATAGTAAGAAGAAGTTAGCTCAGGAAGTCCATCAGCTTACCAGACTAGGCGTTTGCTTAGTCGATACAGAAGAGGGTGATATATGGGTTAAAAGTAGTTTAGAATCATCTCTAGTTTCTGAGGTGAAGGAAAAGTAAGATAGAGATCCCAGACTTGTCAAGTTGAAAGAGTCAGTCAAGGATCAGAAAATAGAGGTTTTCTCCCAAGTGAGAGATGGTGTCCTTTGTTGTCAGGGTCGTCTCTGTATTCCAGGTGTAGGTGACTTAAGGCAGCAAATTCTTATAGAGCGGATGGTGCATACTACTCTATTCACCCAGGTGACACAAACATGTATCGTGACTAGTGAGAAATCTATTAGTGGAGTGGGATGAAGAGAGACATTGCAGAGTTTGTGGCAAGTGCTTTACATGTCAGCACGTTAAGATAGAGCATCAAAAGCCTAGTGGGTCCATGCAGGAGTTCAGTATTCCTACTTAGAAGTGGGAAGTTGTGAACATGGACTTCGTGATGGGCTTACCTCGAACTCGTCATTAGCATGATTTAGTCTAGGTCATTATAGATAGAATGACCGAATCAGCTTATTTCCTTCCCATTCGTACCTCTTATTCAGCCGGGGATTATGCCAAACTCTACATCAGGGAGTTGGTCAATTTGCACGTTGTTCTGCTATCTATTATCTCAGATAGAGGCACCCAGCTCATCTCTTATTTCTGGAAAGCATTCCAAAAGGGTCTTAGTACCCAAGTTCATTTTAGTACAACCTTTCATCCTCAGGAAGATGGTCAAGCAGAAAGGACCATTCAGATATTAGTAGATATGCTAAGGGTGTGTACAATTGACTTCAATCAAAGTTGGGATGACCACTTACCTTTAATTGAGTTTGCATACAACAACAACTATCATTCCAGTATTCGGATGGCTCTATTTGAAGCTCTCTACGGTAGAAGATATAGATATCCAATTGTTTGGTTCGAAGTTATTGAGGCCTCAGTCATAGGTACTGACTTGGTATTCGATGCCTTAGAAAAATCCAGCCGATTAGAGAACGACTCCGGGCTGCTCAGTGCGATAGAATTCTTATGCAGATGTTCGTAGAAAAGATCTCGAGTTCGAGATTGGTGACTATATATATCTAAAGATCTCTTCCATGAAGGAAGTGAAGCGGTTCAGAAAGAAGGGGAAACTAAGTCCCCAATATGTTGGTCCCATCAAGATTCTTAGTCAATTCTACAAGGTAGCTTTTGAGCTCAAATTGCCTTTAGATCTAGCCTCAGTTTATCCAGTCTTTAATGTTTCTTTGCTCAAGAAGTGCATAGGTAACCCATCAGTTGTAGTCCCTATTCAGAGCATTGATGTTCAAAACACTCTCGCTTATGAAGAGATTCCAGTCAAAATTTTAAACTATGAGACTCGTAGATTGAGGAATAAAGAAGTACCTCTAATTAAGGTTCTTTGGAAAAATCAATTCATCGACGGAGCTACTTGGGAAGCAGAGGAAGACATGCATACTGAGTATCCTCACCTATTCTTTACTAACTCAGATCAAGCTCAAGGTAATAGTTCTCCTTAAGCTTACTCAGTTTTATATTCAGTCTTCATCACAAACTTGGTATGCAGTTTCATGCTCACATTTCCATTATAAACTTGGTATCAAGTACCATTTCATATTCAGTCATGCACTCATGTATGAGTTCAGTTATGTAATTATGCATCAGACATGCATTCTCATTGTAAGAAACTTAGTTCTTCAGGAAACTCATCATGCATTCATGAATCAGTTACACATGCATCAGATATGCATGTTCAGTATTATATGTTCATCTTGTCAGTCATGAGATTATGTTCCAGTTATTCATGTTCAGTATGTATGTCAGTTGTCTTTTCTCCCCTCTCAGTCAGTCTCATTCGAGGATGAATGTTCTCAAGGGGGAGATGTAATACCCCATACTTTTTTTTCGAGCTAATTTCATAGCAAGAATGTATAGTATTAATTTCTAAATTAAATTATGGATATTACATGAGGAATTTTCAAGATTTTCACTTTTTGTCATGTGGGAAATTCAATAATATTTTGATTGATATAAGATTCGCCCTAATCCGATAACCGAGTCAAAAGTTACGACTATTTCAAGTTCTTGTCTTAAAACAGCGCCATATTAGTCAGTGGAGAATTGCGCCACAAGAGGAAATTACATCTGGCAAATTCCAATAGGGGTCCACAATTATGGCGCATCGCGCCAGGGCCTAAATTCAGAATTGTTCTTTTTCCAGTGTCTTAGCGTGATTTCCTTCATGTCGCGCCAAAGTTCCATGTCGTAAGAGAAGGGGGCAATGCAATGGCTCTACATCGCGTCATCCCTCAGTTTCCCAATTGTCAAATACTAGTGACATGATGCGATAGCGCCGCGTCGCGCCAAGGGTCCAATTTGGGAAATATTTTACTGAAATTACTAGACGCTTCCCGGGTTAAAAGGGTCAACTTCCCACCCCTATTTAAGCCCTTTGACACGTGATTCAGCCACTTTTTACCCAAAATATACTATTTTCTCTCAAGTTTCTCTCAAGAACACGCTAGGGTTTTCACAGAAGATCCAATTTCAAGAAAGTTTCACCATCAATCTTCACAAAATCATGAACTAAGGTATGTGTAGTATTCATTCATGGACTCCTTTCATCTATGAAACCTTAGAACCTCTTTTCTAAATTCAAGTTTATGGATTTTCTTATGAATTTCATGTTGGGTTTGGTTTATATATGTTGAGAATGATCAATTGAATTCAAATCCATGTTGGGTGATCAATTTTATGTGGAATTGATTTGTATAGATGTACATTCATGTGAACCTTTGAATAAACCCTAGGATGATGAATTTAGAGATGAATCATGATGATTAATTATTGTATAATGTTTTCAACATGTGCTATGCCTACCATGTGTTTGATTAAATGCCTAGATGAAGAAACAATGCCCAACTAGTATGATATCATGAAATCCTCATGTATGTACAAGTTATGCCTATCACATGTTTTGATGAAATGCTTTTCTAAATGTATTATGGATTATGATTTTAGTTATATGTTCAAGTAAGTTATGCTTGGTCAGTTTTCTTCCATCGATTTCTAGGTGTACTTGAACTCGAAATATTAGCTGTGTGCCTAGAGTCATGTCATGTTGTCACGATACTCTCAGTCAAGCTATGAATCCTTAGACTTCAGACAGTCTTATGAATCAGGAAAATCTCCATGATCTCATGAACTTAGTCAGTTGTCAAATGTCAGTAGTAATTCGTTAGTCAACAGAATTTAATAATTCAGCTCATGTTCAGTTCAGTAAATCATGTTCAGTATCCATTCAGATAGGAGTAGAAATTAGGACCGAGTGAGCCCAAGGATGGGGACACGCACTATCAGATGAGGGTATGATACTTAGCAGTTATCCTTCCATTCCAGAACTATGTAGCCAACATAGGTTGAGACATCAACACTGTCCGATGAGGGTTGATGAGGTGGATAAGCACTGTCAGATAAGGCCCCCACCGTTCTCATATAGAGGACACTATCAGATGAGGGTCGCCCACAGCTTGTCCTTGCCAGTGGCGTGGTATTGAAACCCTTCTAATTAGGGTTATAGATTGGACCCCAACTCAGCCATAATGGCGTATCAGGGGCATATCGGTTAGATAACTACTTCCCAAAGTTTCATGTTACAGAATTAGGATTGTCAGACACGGTCAATTAGTCTCAGTAATAGAATTTAGATAATTCTTCAGATTTTAGGACTGTCAGATACAGTGAACTCAGATACAGTACGGAACTTAGATAGTTCCATCAGATTCAGGACTGTCAGATTAGTCACTCATGTTATTTGTTATATTAAGATTCAGTAATCATGTTATCAAAGTATTAGTGTCAGTTTTTATGTCTCATGCATGTATTCTCACGCTTATGATAGTTAGTTAGTTATTATTATTGTTAATGCATATGAACCCTATGTATTTAGCCTACCTCACATGCATACCAGTACATTGAAAGTACTGACGCATTTGTGCTATGGTGTCTTATACCATAGGTTCAGAGACATGAGCTCCAGAGCAACAGTAGACTCCAGATATCCGCAGATAGAGTTAGAAGTGAGTCCTTATCTTTTGAGTATATGATTATTTCCCTATTATCTCATTAATCAGTTTAATAGTTGGAGTTAGTTGGAGATGTGTCCCATCAACTTCTTACTCAGATAACTCAGTCAGTTATAGGCTTTCTAAACTATTATGTTTCAGACTTCAGTATGTTGAGTTTAGTTTTGGGCATTCTATTACCCCACATAGATGTTACATCATTCAAATCATGCTCATTATTGAAACTTATGGCCTTCAGTGCATATTTCCGCATTATTATATCATATTATACAGTGTACAGGTACAGATATTTGTCATGGGTTAGCTTGTGGTTCTGTGGGGTCATGATCACCTTGTAGCATTTCAGGTACCAGATTTAGGGCGTTACAATTTTGCCTCTAAAGGGGCTTAATTTCCTGTTTTGGGGGCTGACATAAGGTGGGAAAATACCCAATTACCCCTGAGGACCCAACTTTGTAATGACTTAAAACTAATTTAGCAACGCAAAGATCAGCGCATCGCGATATTGGCATCGATATGATAGCCAACTCACCATGTCGTGTCTGCATCGGTTCACTAAAATTTGCACTAGGAGATGAGGAAAAATACTCATCGACGCGATGGGTGACACGGCACATCGAGATCACGTCGATCCACTGGTTCGAGGATTCAAATATGTTTCAAACGAAGTCTAAAAATTCTAAATCTTGTCCGATAACACATACTGATATTCGTGATAATGATTCAACCTAAAAATCATTACTTTAAGGTCATGAGGGTTATGATAAAGGATCGTCAACTTACGAAGTCTAAAAAGTATGAACACAACTAAATTTTTCTAAGTTTGGGACCCCTTATTAGCTTTTATAGGACTAAGTTAAGCTTAAAATTTTGCGGGGTCTTACAATGACAAACAAGGACATATCACCTTAACACAAACTCGATAGTATGCATAAGTTCATATAGATACTTTTAATCAATTTTCATTCCCATCTTTCTAGTCACTACAATTCTAAACCCACACTTCGAATGATAAAAAGGTACTACTAGTTATAAATTATAACACTCTAGGTTGCAAATTCCTTGAATACAAACTCTATTTAACAATCTAGGTTCATACTAGGGGTAGAAAAATGGATAAATTATACGGTTATACACTCATTTTATCTATTTTACATGAGTTGGGTATCCAACCCAATTAATAGTGGGTCAAATATGGGTCAATCCATATTATCCATTCTTAAATATGGATAACCCATGAATATCCACCAATTATAATCTTCTTAAAGTATGACATGTTTGAAAATGTAGCAATGTCTAAAGTATACTTATTAAGGGCGTGTTTGGAATAAAGAAAAAAAATTTCATAAATATTGTTTTTTAAAAAAATAGAAAATATTTTCCAATTTTCCAATTTTTATTTTTATAACTTTTCTTAAAAAAAATTTAAACTTCTTTTTTCAAAAAATTAAAGTATGACATGTTTGAAGATGTAGCAATGTCTAAAGTATATTTATTAAAGGTGTGTTTGGAATGAAGAAATTTTTTTTCAAAAATATTTTTTTTAAAAAAATAGAAAATATTTTCCATTTTTTAATTTTTATTTTCATAAATTTTTTCTTTTTTTTTTTCTTTTTTTTTCTATTTTTGCTTTCTTTTTTCATTTTTTGTTTCTTTCTTTTTGCTTTTTTTCTCTCTTCTATCTTTAATTTCTATTTCTCTATTTTCTTAATTTTTTCCTTTTTAAATTTTTCTTGCTCATTTTTCTTTTTATATTTTTTCTC